>NC_084513.1:1533259-2733259 GCF_024500385.1 Phyllopteryx taeniolatus | reverse complement strand
AATTTTTCATAGGCAGACTAATGTATTTAATGTTTGTATGTTGCAAATTTGGTTTTGCTGATCGCATGAAACCGCAGAAAAAAACGCGAGGTCAGGCAGATGCTAGTCTGCCTCACTGAAGGGGGCGTACAAGAGCACACAGCGTTCACAGACATACAGTGGCTCCCTGCAATTTCAAAATCAAGTGGGCATCTGCAGCCCGTTCATTCTAAAATTTTGCTGCAAATGAAAGCCAAACATAGAAGATTTTATATTTAACCTTAAAAATTTCTCAAAACTACAGTAGACTCCCAATCGAAAAAAGGAGCAAACATATAAAAGAAGACCAAATATTATGTGTGTCAAATAAATGCTTAATGATGAATGTATGTACATTTCCAGTAAAAAATAATAGCAGTGGGTCCAGAACCTGACCGGAGTCCACTTATAAAGGACCTTTGGTTCTTACATTTTGGTTTTGAGAACTACTGTACATTGTTGCTAATGATTCTGTTTGTATTTTGATAGTTATTGTTTTAAAGCAGATTATCAATATGTGGCAGCACAGTAGATAAGTGATTAGCACATTTGCCTCACAGTTTGGGGTTGAAATCTGGGCTCTGCCCTTTCGATTTGGAGTTTGCATACTCTCCCCATGCTTGACTGGGTTTTCTTTGGGTACTCTGGCTTGCTGCCACATCCCAAAAATATGAACGGTAGACTCTAAGTTGCCCATGCGTGTGAATGTTAGTGTGAATGGTCATTTATCTATAGAGTCCAAAGAGAGCTGGGATAGGCTTCAGCTCAAGCGTAATCGAAAATGGATGGATGAATACAATTTAAGGCAATTACGTCAAAACGTTAGCTCAACTATTGCGAGTATTTTGTATGCACTTACACTTTTTTTTTCTTTTGTTCATACTGTTCCATGGAAGCCGCGTATGAGAAAATGTACAGATTTTGAGGGTAATTACTTATCATGTAATACATACAATATATACACATCCGTGGTTTGCAAGATATATATATTTTATGCAAATATTTGCATGATGTGTTTTTATGATTTTTTTTTATGTGTTGGGACTTCCTCTGAAAAAATTAAATAAATATAAAGTAATGCCATTATTATCTGATATGATTCAAGTTGTGCATTTGCATATAAGACAAACGCAAATGTTGGTAGAACTCTATGCTCTCTTAATTCCTTTAATTAAATTCCTTTAATTCTAGTTTTGAGGCTTGAATTGTAACTAAAATCGTCTTTTTAAGCAAGGCAAATCTATTATTACACGAAGCCCACTTTTCACAAAGGCAATTCAGTGTTTAGCATTGATACAAGAACAAAAGAGAAGACAAAATGATCATAAAAGTAAATACAATGTCAGATAAAATATCACTACATGATGAAATGGTACAAGAAATGCAATGCAATATGAATAAAGTTAAATAATAGGCTAATTTGAGGGAATTATTATTTTTATTATTATTATTAATTTATTCCATCCTGTTTCCAGCTAAATTCCTTTCGTCTGGGTGTGTGTCCTACTTGGTTTATTAATTTTAGACAATATCATACATAGAAAACGTATCTCATTAGCCACTGAAACTAAGACAATAACACTGAGTGAAAATAGGTGGTTGTACACTATATGTACTATACTTTTGCATACAGTAAATCATGATGCATTAGGCCGTTGATGCGGACCCGTGTGTCAAGTGAATACGTGCATGGCATCGGTAACATGAAGTTGGAGTCCACCAATCAGGCGAGGCTACCTAACTCAAAGTCCTCTGTGGCTGTGCGCCGTCTCTGTTTAAATCTTCACTTCCTGTTCTGAATCCCCAACCTCTGCTTATCCATCATTTCAGAAGCGCGCGCGCATGTGTGTGTGAAGCTCTTATTGGACCCAGTCCAGCCTCCCATGGATGGCGGGTAAAAACAGGGGGGCCAACACCTCTCAAATTATAGTTGAATCAGTTAGCTCCCCTTAGCAGGCAGACAGAGACAGACAGACCCCCACCATCCACCCAGGTCAACGGCAGCTTCATCTTAACCACCCTCCTCTTTTTCCTCCGCTCCCAACCACACAACAGTGAGCTCGGCCTTGTCCCTGCAAAGACCCCTTGGCCCTCCCAAGCGACTCACACTGAGATGAAACAGCTCTAGGCTCATATTAACCAAAGTGTTGGCTGTTGCCATGACGCATTTAAAAAAAAAAAAAGAAGCACCCCACCACCACAAATCCACAATCAGTGCCCACTCAGCTTTCCTCACGCTGCGCTAATGCATCAACACACATCTAATGTCATGTGACATGTCACAATATTTTATTTCAGGAAAGATTTGTCCTATACAGTCGATACTGAATAGATACTGATTAAAAATGTAAGCGATAATTCAGTATTTTTAGCTTACGAGAACTTCTCGAATGTGTCGCAGCCCCCTTTCAGATCACTGAGAGTTTCAATTGGATTTAGGTCTGGGCTATGGCCATTCCGAACTGGGACATTTCAAAAGTCTGTCTCAGCTCTACTAACCTCAATTTGGTCATTTTTCCATTTTCAACCACTACTATGAGAGACTGAGAAAAACAGTCATAACAAGACACAGTAACAAACAACAATGAAGCATGTTGGCCGCCATCATGAGACCAAGGGCAGCAAGAAAACAATGCAGCATCAAAGTGGAAGCTGGTGTAGAGTAGAGATAGGCAATTTATGAAGTTTCCTTGATCGACTGTAAGGAAAATAAAGCAATTGTTCATCTGTATTTGTATTTTCAAATAGACTATTTTTCTGGATGTCCTCTACTCCTGTTTCCATGGCAGTCTTGCACTGACCAGAATAATGTTGCTAAAGCATTTCTGCCTCAGTCGAGGTCTGCGTAAACTGGTTGAGAGTAAATCAAAAGCACCTGCTGGTTGTGTCCAGGTAGCGCACTCAATTCAGATTCAGCTACTTCAAGACATGATTCATCAAGAAATCCAGAAATTTACAGAATTTTAAACGATACTATAATTACACTGCACGGTACTCAGGTACTAAGATTGAGTCGTGCAAAAGTGGCATTATTAAACCTCCAGTTCCAGTCTAAAGCATGACGTCGCCACCACCATGCTTCATCGTGGGTATGGGCTTCTTCTGGCGTCATGGTGAATAACGTAGAACTCATTATAAAATGAAGGAGCCGTGAGAAATAAAACAAGGTCTGCGATATCAGTCTGGCACCATAGACTGTGTCAACACCAATGTGGCCTTTCACTGAGTCATTAATGTACACACACCCACACACACACACTTGGGGTCGCTAATGCAGATGCTTTGTCAACGAAATCTCTGCAACTCTGGTCGGTTAATCAGTGACACATGGCGGGTTCTGGCAATGTCATCTGCCATTCTTCTATTAGCACCACTTACATAAACAGCCTAACCAGAGCCGTCTGCATGCACGCTAATGCCTCCTTTACCTCCCATCACTCATCGTTTCCATCACACCGGCATGTGCTAGTGTGTTCGTGCATTATTTCATACCCTACACGCATGTGCAAGGCACACCCTATCAACACAGACAAAAGTATTGGGTCTGTGCTGTGTTAATGTCTCTTCTGAAATCCTGTTCAAGCCTGCTTCCCCCCCCCATTTACTGGTACTCCCTCACAATTTAAAGCAGTTAACGTCACTGACTAATTTCATTCAGCGCACTCATCTGTTGCTGCAAGCGGCTCTGCCTCCTCCTCAAGCCCGAAACACGAGATTAGCGACAAGTCGACGTCACACTTCCTTGTGGAGTAGTAAAGTCAGCAAATCAAGTAGTCGACTATTCTGTTCAACTCCTAATACATGGACGAAGGTATTGAGACACATTGCACCTACAGGGAGTGAGAGGTGAAGAAAATGTGGTCATCTCCATCCATCCATCCATCCATCCATTTTCTACCGCTTATCCGAGGTCGGATCGCGGGGGCAGTAGCTTTAGCAGGGACGCCCAGACTTCCCACTCCCCAGCCACTTCATCCAGCTCTTCCGGGGGGATCCCGAGGCGTTCCCAGGCCAGCCGAAGGATGTAGTCACTCCAGCGTGTCCTGGATCGTCCCCGGGGTCTCCTCCCGGTGGGACGTGCCCGGAAGAGCTCACCAGGGAGGCGTCCGGGAGGCATCCGACTCAGATACACCAGCCACCTCATCTGGCTCCTCTCGATGCGGAGGAGCAGCGGCTCTACTCTGAGATCCTACCGGATGACCAAGCTTCTCACCCTATCTCTAAGGGAGAGCCCGGACACCCTGCGGAGGAAACTCATTTCGGCTACTTGTATCCGGGATCTTGTTCTTTCGGTCACGACCCACAGCTCGTGACCATAGGTGAGGGTTGGACCGTAGATCGACTGGTAAATCGAGAGCTTCGCCTTTCGGCTTAGCTCCTTCTTTACCACAACGGATCAATACAAAGTCCGCATCACTGCAGACGCTGCACCGATCCGCCTGTCGATCTCCCATTCCATTCTTCCCTCACTCCTGAACAAGACCCCAAGATACTTGAACTCCTCCACTTAGGGCAGGATCTCATCCCCGACCTGGAGAGGGCACGCCACCCTTTTCCGACTGAGGACCATGGTCTCAGATTTGGAGGTGCTGATTCTCATCCCAGCCGCTTCACACGAACTGCTCCAGTGAGAGTTGGAGGTCACGGCTTGATGAAGCCAACAGAACCACATCATCTGCAAAAAGCAGAGATGCAATACTGAGGCCACCAAAACGAACCCCCTCTATGCCTCGGCTGTGCCTAGAAATTCTGTCCATAAAAGTTATGAACAGAATCGGTGACAAAAGGCAGCCTTGGCGGAGTCCAACCCTCACTGGAAACGAGTTTGACTTACTGCCAGATATGTGGACCAAACTCTGACTCCGGTCATAATGGGATCGAACAGCCCGTATCAGGGGGTTCGGTACCCCCTTACTCCCAAAGCACCGCCCACAAGACCCCCTGAGGGACACGGTCGAACGCCTTCTTCAAGTCTACAAAACACATGTAGACTGGTTGGGCGAACTCCCCTGCACCCTCGAGGACCCTGCCAAGGGTGTAGAGCTGGTCCACTGTTCCACGGCTAGGACGAAAACCACACTGCTCCTCCTGAATCTGAGATTCAACTTCCCTCCTTTCCAGCACCCCTGAATAGACCTTACCAGGGAGGCTGAGGAGTGTGATCCCCCTGTAGTTTGGAACACATCCTCCGGTCCCCCTTCTTAAAAAGGGGGAGCACCACCCCAGTCTGCCAATCCAGAGGCGCTGTCCCCGATGTCCACGCGATGTTGCAGAGGCGTGTTAACCAGGACAGCCCTACAACATCCAGAGCCTTGAGGAACTCCGGGCGAATCTCATCCACCCCCGGGGCCTTGCCACCGAGGAGCTTTTAAACCACCTTGGTGACCTCAACCCCAGAGATAGGAGAGCCCGCCTCAGAGAACCCAGACTCTGCTCCCTCATGGGAAGGCGTGTCGGTCGAATTGAGGAGGTCTTCAAAGTATTTTCCCCACCGGCTCACAACGTCCCGAGTCGAGGTCAGCAGCGGCCCATCCCCACTATACACAGTGTTGTTGGTGCACTGCCTCCCCCTCCCGAGACGCCGGATGGTGGACCAGAATTTCCTCGAAGCCATCCGGAAGTCCTTCTTCATGGCCTCACCGAACTCCTCCCATGCTCTCCCCGTGGGCACCTCCAGAGTGGAAGAGAGTCCAACCCCTCTCGAGAGGACTGGTACCAGAGCC
The DNA here is from genome assembly GCF_024500385.1 of Phyllopteryx taeniolatus. Taxonomy (NCBI): domain Eukaryota; kingdom Metazoa; phylum Chordata; class Actinopteri; order Syngnathiformes; family Syngnathidae; genus Phyllopteryx; species Phyllopteryx taeniolatus. Next base: position 2,727,518 of record NC_084513.1, on the reverse strand, counting down.
CAAGCTGTGCGTGGAGGTGAGTCCGACTATATTTAGTCGGAACTTCTCAACCTCACACACCAGCTCGGGCTCCTTCCTGCCAGAGAGGTGACACTCCACGTCCCTAGAGCCAGCTTCTGTAGCCGGGGATCGGATCGCCAAGGTCCCCGCCTTCTGCCACCGCCCAGCTCGCACTGCACCCGACCCCTATGGCCCCTCCCACAGGTGGTGAGCCCATGGAAAGGGGGACCCACGTTACCCTTTCGGGCTGTGTCCGGCCAGGCCCCATGGGTGCAGGCCCAGCCACCAGGTGCTCACCTTCGAGCCCCACCTCCAGGCCTGGCTCCAGAGGGGGGCCCCGTGACCCGCGTCCAGGCAAGGGAAAACGTTTACTTCCGTTTTCAATCATCATAGGTGTATTTGGAGCTGTGCTTTGTCTGGTCCCTCACCTAGGACCTGTTTGCCATGGGTGACCCTGCCAGGGGCATAAAGCCCCATATAACTTAGCTCCTAGGATCATTGGGACACACAAACCCCTCCACCACGATAAGGTAACGGCTCAAGGAGGGGGTGTTCGTCTCCCCTTTTGCAAATTTATCTTTACAGAAAATGAAGGGACCTCAAACATTTCTCTGACAAACCACACCCAAAATTTTGTGTGACTGATTGTTACCATTTGCTTCGTCATGCAAAATCATGTGAAATATGTGATATGCACTACATGGAGAAAGGTATTGAGAAATATTCCACATGCAGGAAGTGAGAAGAGAATTTTTTTTATTGTTCTTCCCTTTTGGAAATTATTAATTTATCTTCAAAGAAAACAAATGGACCGCAGACATGTCCCTGAGGAACTCTACTCCCAATTGTGTCTGACTGATTGTTACTTTGGAGTGCAATTGTGCAACATTAGGTACAGAATGTATTATAGATGATGATGATGATGGGCAAATGTATTGTGACACAATCCACCTAAACAAAGTAGAAAAAGTAAAATTTTGGAGGTGGTCCGCCCTTTGTGAATTGTTTGCCCTTATTGAAAGTAACTGGACCACAAACATTTCCCTGAGGAACTCCACTCAAAACTCTGTCTGACTGATTGTTACCTGGGATGGCCGTTGAAGTGTTATTTTGCAAAATTATATACAAAATCCACTATACGGATAAAATTATTGGTCCCCAAAGGTGTTTGCTGGGCTTGCTTTTTCACACCAAACTCATCCAAGCATGCCTTTATGGACATTATTCTGTGCACTGGGAACAGAAAAAAGGATTGCCCCATATAGTTCCGACGAAGTTGGAAGCAAACACTTGTCCAACATGTCTTCAGACAAGATTCAGGCAGCACTGATTGATTAATTAAAGGACCTCTCTAAGGCTATGAACACTGGTACTTATTCCATAGTTCTGGACTTAAAAACGATAGACTAAGTAGTAATTTGAAGCGTGTTTTCTGATGACATATTTGAATTTCAGCCAGATTTTGGCTCCCCAGATTTAGGTCTAAACCTTTGTGAGCTTGTTGACGTTAGCAGTGGAAGACGAGCACATTTTGCCTATTCAACCTGTTCTGTGGCATAATTGTCACCTATATTGAAAATCTGGATGTTTTTTGAGATAATAACAAGTGAAAATAGTGAGGTTAGATATTGCATTTGAGTAGGCTTGGTTGTTAAAATTGATTGCTCTAATACTTTGTTGCAGAAGGAAGGCAGCCACATCATTTCCGCTTACTTGCACGGGTTTTGTCAGCTCATTGTTTTATTTAATAATTCATAACTCTGAGCCCTGTGAAAAAGAGTTTGGGAAAATGGCATAACACAGGTGTTTGCTTTTGTGAAGTTTTTTTTCAAGGCATTTGGTGCAGTCGTGTGACTGCAGTGGATTTTAATGGGCACTGTTGGCCAGCACCGTGTTTGTACCATTTTAATCAATGGCAGTGTGATAAATTACAAATTTTTAGCATATTAAACTAGCGGTTGAACAATAATTTTGGGGCGCTGTTGTGTTGGTGTTTGGAAACTTAATTAAGCAAAATGTCGGATTTCTTCTTATTTATTTTTTTTCCTGAAAACTTGTCATTTAGGAAGTGTTGATATTCTGTCTGACAGCGATAATATATAAAAATATGAATAAATACTGACATTTTTCTCGTACATTCCTTTTGCCACACCAGCTATGCAGCGAATTTGATCTCCAATTCCATCGCTGATGTCACACCAAGACATGGCAGTGTATCGATTTTAGTGAAGAAAAAGGGGCGTTCCCAGGTTTATCACCAATTGCTCCAAAACCGATTTATGTTGATGGGAATTACTGCCAATTTCAGTTTCTTGAGCAAAAAGTATATCAAGAAAACTTGAAAAATAGACCATCTGGACTATACAGGTCCTTTAATTGTTTCAGAGAACTGTCCTGACACATTTGTCTGTAAATTTTAATCTTCAGGCAGGATGAAGTTCCTATGTTGATTTTAAACCTCCAGTGATGGGACAATAACGATTAAGACGATACTCTTCCCTCTGAACTTTGCTCCTTCCTTCCAATATGTTCTACATTAGTGGATGTGTGTGTGTGTGTGTGTGTGTGTATGTGTGTGTGTGTGTGTGTGTGCGTGCGCACAATGTTTTTTTTTTGGTTTTTTTGTTTGAAGGATGAAAGTGGAGGAGGAGGGTGGTCCGCATATGTGACGCACAAAAAAACTATCCTCTCACTCCATTAGCATACCTCAGCTGGCTCAGCTACAATGCAGCGCTCACATGATACGTTATATCTGTGCACCTCAGTGCTAAGAGACTAAGCCAATACAAAACGCATTGGCTAAGATGCATGTGGAACATTCAATGTAGCCAAATAAAGCAACAACATGAGCAAAATTATAAGATAACAATTAGCATCGTTCCCGTTAATACTCGTAGTCCCTGCAAAATGGAGGCTGCAATTATTTGTTTACCACCTTTGAAGATTTAGGAATTGATATTGCTCTATGGCAGTATAAGAACCCAAGTGATTTTGAATTATAGTTCTTGATCAGTGCAACAACCCAAGTAATTTGAAACCATAGTTCAGTGTGAGTGCAAGAATCCTACTGATTTTGCATGATAGTTCAATGCATGGCAGTGCAATAGCCCAACTGATTTTGATCATTAGTTTTACGCCAGAGCAGGAAACTTAATGATTTTTTAATGATAGTTCTAAACTGGGGAACAAACCCTATTCATTTTTAATGATATCTACTATCAATACTTGTTGTTAATATTTACTCATTATGAATTTGATGCCTGCTGGGACAGAAGCATGTTTACCACTGTGTGACATCACCTTTCCTATTAACAACACTCAATAAGTGTTTAGGAACAGAGGACACTAATTGTTGAAGCTTTGTCAGTGAAATTCTTTCCGATTCTTGATGTACAACTTCAGTTACTCAAAAATCCGGGGTCTCCGTTGTCGAATTTTGCACTTCATAACGCGAAACACATTTTCAATGGAAGACAACTCTGGACTTCTGGCAGGCCAGTCTCGTACTCGCACTCTTTTACAAAGAAGCCACGCTTTTGCAACACTTGCAGAATGTGGCTTGGCATTGTCTTGCTGAAATAAGCAGTTACAGTGGGTACGGAAAGTATTCAGACCCCCTTAAATTTTTCACTCTTTGTTATATTGGAGACATTTGCTAAAATCATTTAAGTTAATTTTTTTCCTCATTAATATACACACATTACCCCATATTGACAGAAAAAAAACGGAATTGTTGAACTTTTTGCAGATTTATTAAAAAAGAAAAACTGAAATATCACACAGCCCTAAGTATTCAGACCCTTTGCTGTGACACACATTTAACTCGGGGTGCTGTACATTTCTTGTGATCATCCTTAAAATGGTTCTACACTTTCATTGGATTCCAGCTGTGTTTGATTATACTGATTGGACTTGATTAGGAAAGCCACACCCCTGTCCATATAAGACCTTACAGCTCACAGCGCACATCAGAGCAAATGAGAATCATGAGGTCAAAGGAACTGCCTGAAGAGCTCAGAGACAGAATTGTGGCAAGACAAAGATCTGGCCAAGGTTACAAAAAAAGAAGAAGAACCCAAAGAGGCTGTGGCTGAGCGAAAGAGAGGCAATCGGGAGATGGGCGAAAGTTCTAGAAAGTCAACCATCACTGCAGCCGTCCACCAGTCGGGGCTTTATGGCAGAGTGGCCCGACGGAAGCCTCTCCTCAGAGCAAGACACATGAAAGCCTGGATGGAGTTTGCAAAAATACACCTGAAGGACTCCAAGATGGTGAGAAATAAGATTCTCTGGTCTGATGAGACCAAGATAGAACATTTTGGCCTTAATTCTAATTGCTATGTGTGGAGAAAACCAGGAACTGTCCAATACAGTACCAACAGTGAAGCATGGTGGTGGGAGCATCATGCTGTGGGGGTGTTCTTAAGCTGCAGGGACAGGGAGACTGGTTGCAATCGAAGCAAAGATGAATGCGGCCAAGTACAGGGATGAAAACTTCTCCCTTCGGTCCCTTAGACTGGGCCGAAGGTTCAACTTCAAAAAAGACAATGACCCTAAGCACATAGCTAAAATACTGAAGGAGTGGCTTCAGAACAACTCCGTGACTGCTTTTGAATGACCCAGACAGAGCCCTGACTTAAACTCAATTAAGCATCTCTAGAAATACCTGAAAATGGCTGCCCACCAATGTTCACCATCCAACCTGACAGAACTGGAGAGGAGGAATGGCAGATGATCCCAAATCCAAATCCAGGTGTGAAAAACTCTGCATCATCCCCCAAAAGACTCATGGCTGTATTACCTCAAAAGGGTGCTTCTACTAAATGCTGAGCAAAGGGTCTGAATACTTATAGCTGTGTGATATTTCAGGTTTTCTTTTTTTTTTAAATTGCAAAAATTTCAACAATTACGTTTTTTCCTGTCAATATGGGGTGCTGTGTGTACATTAATGAGGAAAAAATGAACTTAAATGCTTTTAGAAAATTGCATAAATATAACAAAATTTAAGTGGGTCAGTATACTTTCCGTACGCACTGTATGTCCCTGAAAAAGACGTTGCTTTAATGGCAGCATATGTCGCTCGAAAACCTGTATGTACCTTTCAGCGTTAATAGTGCCTTCACAGATGTGCAGGTCACCCATGCCACAGGCACTAACACACCCTCATGCCATCACAGATGCTGTCCTTTGAACTTTGCGCTGATAACAATCTGGATGGCCCTTTTCCTCTCTGGCCCAGAGGACACAACGTCCATGATTTCCAAAAACAATTTGAAATGCATCCGACCACAACACACTTTTCCTGCGTCAGTCCATCTCAGATGACCTTGAGCCCAGAGAGGTCAGCGGCAATTCTGGGTGTTGTTGATATATGGCTTTCACTTTACATGGTAGAGGTTTAACTTGCATTTGTAGGTGTAGATCATAGGTGTCAAACTCAAATCTCATGTGCAGAGATTTCTCCAGATTCTCAGAATCTTTTGATGACATTATGGACCCTAGAAGATGAAATCCTTAAATTCCTTGCAATCTTACGTTGAGAAATGTTCTTAAACTATTCGCTCATGCAGTTTTTCACAACGGTGTGAACCTCACCCCATACTTGCTTGCGAACAACTGACCTCCTTTTATACCCAATCATGACTCTCACCTGTTTCCAGTTATCCTGTTCACCTGTGGAATGTTCCAAAAATGTTTTTGAGCAGTTCTCAACTTTCCCAGTCACCACTATCCCAGCTTTTTTGGAATGTGCTGCAGGGATCAAATATAAAATGAGAGAATATTTGCAAAAAAACAATAACATTCATCAGCTTGAACATTAACTACTATATCTTGTCTTTGTAGTGTATTCAGTTGAACATAGGTTGAAAAGGATTTGCAAATAATTGAATTCTGTTTTTATACAAAAAGTCCCATCTTCATTGAAATTGGGATTTGTATATCGCAGGACTGATTTTGAATGATAGTTCTAAGCTGGTCAAGAACCCATGATTTAATGATGGATAAGAACCCTACTGTTTTTGTAGAATATAATTATTTTCTAATAAGTGTGTCTTGCCAGTGAAAGAACCCCACTAATTTTGAATGATAGTTCTACACTGGTGCAAAAATATTACTGATTTTGAATGGTAGTTCTACGTTTTGTAAAGAACTCATCCATCCATCCATTTTATTCCACTTATCTGGAGTTGTGTCATGGGGGCACCTTAAGCAGAGATGCCCAAGCTTACTTCTCCCCAGCCACTTTGTCCAGCTGTTCCGGGTGATCCCAAGGCATTCCCGGGCCAACCGGGAGATGTAGTCTCTCCAGCGTGTCCTGGGTCGTCCCCGGGGCTTCCTCCCAGGGAGGTGCCAGGGAGCATCCGAACCAGACCTCACCTCATCTGGCTCCTCTCAATGTGGAGGAGCAACGGATCTACTCTGAGCCCCTCGCGGATGGCCGAGCTTCTCATCCTGTCTCTAAGGGAGAGCCCGGACACCCTGAGGAGGAAACTCATTTTGGCTGCTTATATCCACGATCTTGTTCTTTCGGTCACCACCCACAGCTTGTGACCATAGGTGAGGGTAGGAACGTACATCGAACGGTTAATTGAGAGCTTTGTCTTTCTGCTCAGCTCCTTCTTCACCACGACAGACCGATACAGAGTCTCCATTATTGCAGATGCTGCACCGATCCGCTAGTTGATCTCCCACTTGATTCTTCCCTCATTCATGAACAAGACCCCGAGACGAGATACTTGAACTCCTCCACTTGGGGCACGATCTCTTCCTTGACCCATAGAGGGCACGACACCTAATTTTCATCCCAGCCGTTTCACACTCGGCTTCGAACTGCTCCAGGGAAAGTTGCAGATCACAGCTTGATAACGTCAACAGAACCACATCATCTGCAAAAAGCAGAGACACAATTCTGAGGTCATCAAACCGGCCCCCCTCAACACCTCGGCTGTGCTTAGAAATCCTGTACATAAAAGTAATGAACAGAATTGGTGACAAAGGGCAGCCTTGGCGGAGTCCAACCCTCACTAGAAACCAATCCGACTTACTGCCAGCAATGCGAACCAGACTCTGACACCGATCAGTTGACAGCTCTAACCCTCTCGTCACCTGAATGTCTAAGACATGCAGCTGCAACTCCGATGACATGACCACAAAGTCGATCATCTAACTGTGGCCTAGGGTGTCCTGGTGCTAAGTGCATGTATGGACACACTTAAGTTTGAACATGGTGTTTGTTATGGACAGTCCATGACAAGCACAGAAGTCCAAGAACAAAACATTGCTCTCGTTCTGATGGGGAGAGTGTGTGGTGGGACATTTTTCCTAATCACGCCATTCCAGGTCTCACTGTCATTGCCCACGTGAGTGTTGAAGTCCCCCAGCAGAACAAGGGCGCCTCCAGCAGGAGCGTTCTACAGCACTCCCTCCAAGGAAGGCTGGATTCTGAGCTGCTGTTTGGTGCTCAGGCACAGAGAACAGTCAGAGAACAGTCAGGACCCATCCCCCCACCCGACGGCGGAGGGAGGCTACCCTCTCGTCCACCGGGGTGTACCCAAACGTACAGGCATCGAGCCAGGGCGCAATCAGTATGCCCTACACCTACTCGCCGCCTCTCACCGTGGGCAACTGCAGAGTGGAAGAGAGTCCAACCCCTCTCAAGAGGACTGGTAACAGAGCCCAAGCTGTGAGTGGAGGCAAACCTGACTACATCCAGTCGGAATTTCTTGACCTCCCACACCAGCTCAGGCTCTTTCCCTGCCGGAGAAGTGACATTCCACGTCCCTGGAGCCAGCTTTTGTCACCGGGAATTGGATCCCCAAGGTCCCCGCCATCGGCTGCTGCCCAGCTCTCTGAAAGCACCCGACCTCCTTGGCCCCTCCCACGGGTGTTGAGCCCATGGGATGCGAAACCCACATTGCATTTTCATGTTGTGCTCAGCCGGACCCCAGTAAAGGACCTTATCGCTTTTAATGATCATTTTACATTTGGGTAAAAATCCTACAACTTTTGAACAATAGTAATGTTATCTCACAGGAAGAACTCAACTGATATTGAATGATAATTCTACAACATAGCAAGAGCTATGTCAGTTCAATAACACTGCTGATTTTGAATGACAGTTCTAAGCTGGGCCAAGAACCTGTTTTATGTTTGGACAAGACCGTGGCGCTTTTGAACAGTAGTACTATTTCAGAAGAAGAACCAAACTTATTTTGAATGAAAGTTCTATGTCCTTGCAAGAACCCTGTTATTTTTAATGCTATTTCTGTCAATGCAATAACCCAACTGCTTTTTAATGATAGTGGTACGACAAAGCAAGGATCCTATTGTTTTGTAAAGATCGTCAACACAAGATTGAATTAATCTTGTTCCGGGATTGTTGATTTCAATTGATGACCAACACATGATGACAAAGCAAGTGCAGGTTAAAAAAAATGTACAATTTATAACCTTTCTCCAGGAACCTTCAATCTTTCTGGGATGTACAGGGTTGTTCTATGAGTTCTATTTTTAGTGCTCTGACAGTCAGTTTGACACTAGTCTCCTTTCAGGTATGATTGTTCAAGGCAAGAATCCTACGTATTTGTTTTGAAGGAAATTTGACACAAGTTAGGTGAGGAAACAGAAGTGCAAGTTCCATCCGGCAGCCTCTCAAATGCTCCACTGGCAACATTTTTTGCCCATCTCCTTCTAACTGTCAGACATTGTAGTCCTATAACGGAGGACGAACCCTGTTTATTTTGAACAACAAAATGTTGACATTTGTGGCAGCAATGTTACTTGGCACAACAAAGTAAGTAAGTTTACTGAGTTGTTTTTCTTATATCTTAAAGTTTGGGTTCAATAGAAGGGAAAACATCCATCCATCTATTTTCTGAGCCGCTTTTCCTCACTAGGGCCGCCATCGTGCTGGAGCCTATCCCAGCTATCATCGGGCAGGAGGCGGGGTACACCCTGAACTGGTTGCCACCCAATCGCTAAAGAGACAACAGTTATTTCTTTGTTGTGAAATGCGGGTAAACCAACTTTCACAAAAGCAAAACTTAAAACATTAAGTTGAACTGCCCAACTTAAAGGTCCCATATTTTGGCTATTTAGACGTCCAGAGTGACTGGACTGGAGTATAAAAGTGTCAATTTCATTTCAAAAACACCTTGGTTTTGTCATACGAGTGTCCAGGAAAGGCCCCTCTGACAGCTACTTCTGTTTGACCCAGTTTTGTCTCCGCTTTGTCCATATTTGACTAAGACTGAGGGGTATTTAGAGTCCTCAATCAACCTACAATGCATGCTTTTGGGATGTGGGAGGAAAACGGAGTACCCGGAGAAAACCACCGTGCTGCCTTTTGTTTTTGTTTTTTTTACATTACAATTCTTTTTTTTTTTACATTTTTAATTGAGTTATTAAAATGACAAAATGGAGGGGTGTGTGTGTGTGCAGGGGGGTCAACTATTTAACACCTACTTCAATTGGCAAACATTGTTCGGGAGAACACTTTTTGACAGTTTAGATAAAGTTACCGAGGGCCCATCAACACACATGGAAGTGACCCCTTGTGTGTGTGTGTGTGTGTGTGTGTGTGTGTGTGTGTGTGTGTACATGTGTGTGTGTGTCAGCGGAAGTTCACATGCCAGCTGACTCGCTCGTGTGCTATGTTAACCCATCCAAGGGCACCATAGCAATAACAAACAAAGGATCACAGTGGTGAGGTGACCTCTGACCCCACACCATCCGACCATCCGTGCGGCCCGCCAGATCGCTATCACACGCGCACACGCACGCACGCACGCGCGCACACACACACACACACACATATAAAAATTTAACCACACCATTCATGGCTAATTGGTGTCCCCCTCTGCATGTTTTCAATCATTGACTCTTTTTAGACAAATCACAGAGCGGACAAGCGCTTCCTCATAGGTGTCTGACAGGTAATGATTGACAGCTCTCGGATTAGTCCCGCCCCTGGCCTGCAAAATGGGATCCTCGACCTTTCTTTACCCAGAAGGCTTTGGGATATTTCGGGAAGCGTCGGAGGACTTGCTGGAAGGCTGAGCTGCTTTATGGTAGGACGAAAATCAAGTGTGCTATTCTGATCTGGGAAAAGCGACACAACCACCTTCCTTCCTCTTTAATAACGCACTCTACGGCCTCCCCTGTATCATTTTCCACCCCGTCCCAAACTCGGGCCTTGAGGGCTAACGCGAGCCCACTTTGGCACTTATTAGGATGGACATGTTGTGACTTTATTGTGCCTAAAACGCTCCGCACCCTCCGGTGAATTTTGTGTTTTCTTTAAAAAGCTCCAACGGGACGTCATCAAGAAAAGACTTAATGGTATAAACATATCTAACGAGAAGGGAAAGGATTGCGCTTTAATTTGATTAAGGCCGACTATTAGGGGCCAAGTTTAGAGGGCCTGAACCTGAGTGGCGTATTATTTTCCACATTTTGAGTTAATAACATAGCGAGCTGGCAGCAAAAACACTGCACACGGTCCAAATACTCATCAGGCGGACCTCTGCTGTTTTGTTGCAACAAGCCAGGGCTTCACAAACTGTGGGCCGCGGACCCAAAATGTGGCGTGGGGGATTTTATGGGCGGGGGTGGGGGGGGGTTACCCAAGTATTTCATGTTGTTATGAACACTATATGGGTCATTTTCATAATACTTGATCAATAAGTAATAACAATATAATCGATTGTAATAATTTGATCAATAATAAAGACATGGCCCATTGAATGTCCTTTTGAAAATCAAGATTTGTTTTTACTAATATGAGCATTTGAATTACTGCCAGTTGTTATCCATTTAAAGGTCATAATTGTTTCTAAATATATATATTGTAAAGTTACATTTACATTTTCCAAAACCATTTACCAACATGAAATAATTCCTGAGTTCGATTTGTTTTTTGTTTTTTGTGCGTGTGTCTTAACCGTTATTGATCAATTTTAGATGGAAATGAACCTTAATATCTATAATATGCATTACTGGTAGGTTCAGACCTCTCACAAGCTGTTACCAATGAGATTATTTTTATTTTTTTATTTTTTACAGTGTTTATCATATGTAACGAGTGCAATGAGAGGGCTGGGCAGCACTCGAGGGAACATTGGGTGGAACTCTTACTTGAAATGAAGTATTTACAGATAATTCCAACTGTCAAATAGTTGCGGCTCCCATGACAAAGTGCAGAGTGCCGACACTCACAACGTCCTCGTTAGCAGGGGCTTGATTTCATTTCAGGTACAGAGAGGCATATTAGGAGGGGGGGGGCTTCGGGAGGGTTGCTGGGGAACCATTTAGCAGAAAGAAGAAGGAAAATAATCGCCTGCGCTCTAAAGAGACACACGAGAGGGAGGCAATTCGCCCCCGAAAATAAGACTCGTGAGAATTAGTTTGAAAACCTCAAGGTCAGCTCGTCAAGTTGTTGTTGTTGTTTTTTTTTCTTTTTCTAACTTGCTAGAACATTCGTGTACCCAGAAAGGATTATTTTGTTGTGTGTCCCCATTAAAATTATTTTACATTTCATTATTTTCAATTGATTACTCGTTGTTAACGTTTACACCAAAAGGGAACAGAGATTTTTTTTAAATGTAAATTTGTATTAAAATTACAACACTCTTTAGAGTTGTATATGTAAAATGGATGACTGAAGAATTTAGACAATTGAATTATGATGGAATATAATAACGTCACGTGAATTGCACAAAATATAATTTCCACTTGCATACTTGAATTTAAAAAGTGATGTTAGTGGTGTAGCAATAAATTATGATTTAATCTAATTTGAGATCTAATGAAGCTTACCTTCATGCGGTCAAGAGATGATGGACAGCCTGTCAATCACTTTTCTTTTTTTATTTTAAGTGATGGATATTAAGGGTTCAACAACAACAACAACAATAATAATAATAATAACAACAACAATAATATTAATAACGTTTTTGCAAAAGCTGAATTAGATTAAATTATCTCTTTTAAAAAAGAAAAACAAAAAACAAATATAAATAAAAATGTCAGCCAGCGTCTGAGAGATTGCGGGAAGAAAACATTAATGGACACGTGACCCGTGAAAAGCATGGAAACAATTTTGCAGGGGGGGGGGGGATAGCTTAAGTGCACTCAAAGACAAATTAATGGTTGACGGAAACGAGACAGTCCTTTATAAAGGCAGCCATTTAATCGTGCTTTTACTCTTTAATGTGAATTCACACATGTACTACTAATGTCTTTAAAGGCATCTTTAAAAGAATAAAAGACGAACTGGGACGACTTTAAACGTGTCGTGTTTTTTTTTTTTAAACATCATAGTTTTCCCCATAATGTTCTCCAACTGTAACGAAAATGTTCGTTTATTTGTGCTGATTTTCTTGTCGTTAATTGTCCGTTGCGGGTCTGCTGTTCGTTACTTTCGTTTTCAATTAAAACTGATTGGAAGCATGACGCGTTCAAGTGTACGCGGGGGGAAAAAAAAAAAGAAGAAAAGTGCAAAAACAACAGACAAGCGTGTACCACCCATCAAATTATTATTATTATCATTATTATGATTATGATTATTATTATTATTATTTCATAATTTTGCTAATAATATATTTGGGCTTAATTATAAGGCTTGGTTGGCCGTTTCAATGATTGAACTTTTGGAATTTTTTTTTTATATATATATTTTTTTATATCAGGCCAGCAGGTTGAACGCGTACATTGCAGGTGTGTGTGTATGTGTGTGTCGTGCGCGTTTTGCTATGCATCCATAAATAAAAGATGCAATGCTACCGTGTTGTTGATTGACAAAAAAAAAAAAAACAAGGCCACCGCCATCGTCATTAGTTTATTCAGCCTCTCTTTAATTCTGCTCTTGCTCAATCTGCCACGAAAACGCCGTCTGCTTGATCGCCGATGGAACGCGAACGCAACAAAAATAACTTCAAGCAATATTGTACACTTTTTATACACATGCATCTTGTATCGACTATATGCTTTGTGCGTAAAACACAACACAAAAGAGCTCATCCGCATATAAAGAGGGGTTTATTTCACAATATGTTTATTAGTTGTATGCACTATATCATACTGAGAGCTGTCGCCATTAGAAATAGCTCTCAGCATTTAATGCATAGAACTATAATGAACATATTGTGAAATAAGAACCTCCATGGGATGGGATTACTATATTATTAATTGCATTGTAATTGGATTGCTATGGATGACGACGACAATAATAAATATCTACAAATGAAAACAATGAGCATGATCATCTTTGTGAAAATTTTCATAAGGCTCGTGCTGGATCCGACGGGTTCCCGACACTGGTCGGCGGACAAAAATTGGTCCCATTCCCATTTTGAAGTCGGGCACCCGTTGTCAGTCAAATGTTGTAAACTCGAAGTTTCTTGATCACGTGTGTTTTTTTAAAATGTATTATTATTATTATTATTTTAAAATTCATACATGGTGACATCGGATAAAAATATTGCTTTATAGTGCTCCCCTATAACATTGTTACTTTAGTTGCTTTTGGGCTTAGATGAGATTGCATAGCTGTTCCTACGTGGCGAACTGTTTCTTCATATTGGTTTGATATCTAGTCTTCGAATAGATATCGGTATCTTTCTTTCTTTTTCTTTTGAAAACATGTTATGTATTTCCTTTCGTTTGTGACACACGCGCGTATAACCCGGTGCGTGAACGCGCACGGAGGCCACCCGCGACGACGTGAATGACATCCATAATTGATCCTCCCCAGTCCAGGCGGGATATTTTATTTATTTTATTTTTTTTTTTGGTATTTTTTTTTTATTTTTAAGATCAATATTTTATTCTTCACGCTCGTTTGCGCGCCTTTGTGGTGCACGTTGCTCCTCGTCCCCAAAGAAGTGCAAACGAGACAAAGATGAAAAGAAACATTCCCTCGTCTATTGTGGCTTTCAATTATTCAGACGCACAGAATTAAGACTTTTTATTTTATTTCATTTGTTTATGCAATCTCGGAACTCGCCATGAGGAATCAACCACACACACTTCAATTGAAGTTACTCATATGCAAAGAACGTAGATGCTTCTGCAAAATGTCATTGTTGAATGGAAAAGAGGAGGTGAAAACAACGTTCATTAAAATAATAATAATAATAATAATAAGAAGAAGAAGAAGAAGAAGAAGAAAAAGAGGGGCTGTTATTGGAAAATAATTGGTTTGGTGACATTAAACGTGGATGGTTGCACACAAAAAGATGTTATCATTTTAATAGCGTGATTGATTGATTGATTGATTTGAATGATTTTGCGTGTGCGTTTTAATTCGTTTGAAGATCTAAAAACGCTAACTAACTCCGACTAACGGGATTTTGGAAGGATTTTGACCGGCGTGCACTGAGAGGCCGAGCACCTCCAACTCATCCACAACCACAAACATTTCCACACAGCCGCACCAATGTTTTGGAAGGTAAAAGCCGCTCACAACAAGTGATGACAACGAAACTAAGAAATAATATCAATAAATAAACTTTGCAACACCGGGCAATACTTTAAAAGAGAGTGGGGGGAAGAATTTTAGAGGAGCGGGGAAAACAAAGGGGCAATTTGCATCGACGATGATAGATTGAGCAATGCAATAAGCAATGCACATGGTTGGAATGGCTACAAAAACATGACAGATAAGTGACGTGATGTAATTTGCGATTTCATCACGAGTACAAATCATCATCATCATCATCATCATCATCTTGCCATGAATTTGTGTCGAGGTGGACTCTGTAATTCAATGTGTCAAAATGTTCCACGGCACTTCCTGGGCTGCTGCAGTGAGCGTTTCACAATAAGAGCGCAGCTTGTTGGCTCATTATAATATAATATGATCAATTATTATGATTATCATCATCATCAAATAATATACATTCAATGCTTCGGAGCACACAAAACACTTCGGAACCTGGAGGGGGGTGGGGGGCGGGGGGAGTTAGGACAGCTGGAAAAAAACAAACAAACTTCCGAACAGTGGGGGAAAGAACAATAGTGGGAAGAAGAAAAAAAAACTTTCGAGAGTGGAAAATTTAATTATGGAAATGACTAGAACAGTGGGTATAAAATTTTTTGAAAGGGTGGGAAACAAGTTTAGAACAGTGGGGGGAACAATAGTAAGTGTCAATGAGTGATTGAGGGGGGGGGGGGAATACGTCAGAACAGTGAGAAGAAAACTATAAAAGAATGGAAAGGTCATTAGAGCAGCCTAAACAACTCGGGGGGGGGGGGGGGGGGGGGAGAGTGCAGGGGAAATGATAAACAACAGAAAGGGAGAAGGGATTGTAGAAACGTGGAGAAGAACCTTGAATGTTGGGCGAAAAATGGAAGAAGAGCTGATAAATTAATAGAAATCAATTCGTCAAATCAATGGATTAAATGAGGGCAATAAATGGTCATACGTCATGTAATTTATGTGTGGTGATGTTCAAAATGTCAAAATGACAAGTCTCACTCGTGGAACAAATCAATAGAACGGTGGGAACGGCTTGAGAAAAGGTTGGCGGGGAGTGGGGGAGAAAAGTTCAGAAGTGGGGGAAAGTAATTTACAGTGGGAACAAAAAACAAAAGTGCACAGGGAGGAAACTTTAAGGAGGGAAAGGTTTAGCGGTGTGAGAAGGGGGGGGGGGAAACGATTGGGGAGTATGAATGTGGGAAAAAAAAGAATTTTAAGAGTGAGAATAATAATAAAAAAATATTTAAAAAAACACAAATAATTAGTGGAAACGTCTAGTTAGGAGTACTTGAGGGGAATATATGATAAATAATGTCAATTATGTGTGTGCAAAATGCTTTTTATTTGGGGGGGGGGGGACGACGACATCAAAAATAATAATAATAATAATAATGAGATCCGGCCCATTCAACGCTTTCATTAGAAGCGACGCCCCCTCCGTATTTCCCTCCCTCCTCGCCTCCTTCCCTCCTTCCTTCCTCGGTGTTCTTTGTGTCTCTCCTCCTCCCTCCCTCCTTCCGTCATTCACTCAGTGAGTGAGTGAGTGAGTGAGTGAGTGGCGCGCATGCGGGGCACTCATTGAAAGTGACTTTGAATACCAAAGCGCATCCAGAGCGACTCCGCGGTCCGCGCAGAGCTCCGGTGCGCTCCGGGGAAACACAACGAGAGCAAAACACACCGGGGCAGAAAGACGAAGGACAGACGCGCATCCTTCACCTGCGCTCGCAACTTTTTTTTTTTTTTCTTTGGGGGGGTTGGGGGGGGGGGGATCCCCGGTCCCCAGAGTTTGTGGTCCGCCCGGGCGCCGCGACCTGAGCGAGCGAGCGAGCCCCCGCAGCCCTGGATTCACTACTGCTGATCAATGGACAGAACCTGCTCGGCGGCCAGCAGCGCTACACGCACGCCGTGAACCGTGAGTAGGATGGGCGGACGGCCGCAGAGCACCTGCGCCGCTCCCGCAACCCCCTCCTCCCACCTCCGGGAATAACAACAACAACAACAATAATAATAAGAATAAAGTCAACCAACGGGGCCGGTATACAGCACCAAACTCATGCAAAAAAAAAAAAAAAAAAAAAAGTCAGCTCCCAAAATATTCAATATACGAAATTATCACTGTCATTATTAGATGCGCGAGTGAAAGCGTTACCAAAAAAAAAAAAAGTGTTGAAAATCAATCAACAGTAAAACTGCGGTGACATTGTCTCGAAATGTGAGATTTCACCTCCAGTGTGCTTTATTACTTTGTTTACAATCCAATTCGTTTTCAAGTCAATTGCCATGTTAAGCATATCGCGGTGAACCTAAGAACGTACACTCATTTTTAAGCGTGCTTTTGTGTGTGTGTGTGCGTGTATTTGTTTTTGCAACTGCGCCGAAACACCCATTCAATAATATTATTTTTTTTGATTAAATGGAAAAAAAATAATTAGATTCTAATTCATGTCAAGTGATGGTTAGAATGAACATTAAAAGCGATGCCAATGAAATAACTCCGTCAACGGCCTCATGCATGTGCGAATTCACCCTTCGAATTGCATTACAATTCTAACAAACCGCGCCAAGCAAAAAAAAAAAAAAGACCAACAATGGCGCATTCTGTTGTCAGTTCACGAAAGAATCGTCGAAGCGATTCATTTTCAAACGCGCACGAGCAGCAAAAGCGTCTAAAATCTACGGGACGTAAAACGAACACTTTTGTTTCTTTTTAAGTCAACATGAATTCTCGCTCCTGTTCTTCACAATTCTCCTGATATATATATATATATATATATATATATATATATATATATATATATATATAAAATGTTTTTTTTTAAAGCCGTAAATCAAGTCTCTGTCACATCAGCACACGCATTTGCAATAATAAGAACAATATAAATGTAATATATAGCAACATATGACACAAATTGGTGATATAAATAATGGACAATTATGTCTGCCAAGCACCAATAAAACTATCGAAAAGAAATCCTATAAATTAACGATGAAAATGATGACAAAAATAACTTCTGTGTAAATTCATAAACGATAATAAATAAATAAAAATGAACGGATTGACCTCCCACTTATGAACATTAAGTATGTTCTTCCGTTGTACTTTTCCTCGCTGGGCCACTTCATTAAGCACACGGGCTCCGATCTAATGACATGGCGCAGAACGTTCGGCCTTCACACAAATAAGAACACTCACTTTTGGTTGACACCGCCACCGACATATTCTTTATCGTTGTCTTTCCTCGTGCATGCACTTCGCATAATCACACGGAAAAGCTGTCGCTCTTGTTTTGGTTCCCTTATTGAGCTGCGTACGAGAATCCGAACATTAGAAGTAGCTCTCGGTGTGATGCAATCATTGTCCGCCACTGCCAAACAACAAGGGCAAGAATGGAACATATTGCTAAATTAATACTTCAAAACTGAGCATTATTGTCTTTGCAAAGGCACACAACTCATTAGCGTAATAAGTTGCAATTTGCTGGACGTAACACCCATACTTACCTTTCTCTTTATAATATGTGTGACTGCAGTGTATTGTACAGTATGTGTGCCACTGAAGATGTGTGTGGTCCTCGGGAAGTGTTAGCATTTGGTGTGTGTTTGTGTGTGTGTCTGCGAGTGAGTGAGCGGGAGAAACGACAAAAAGGCCTCTCTTTTGTATTCCATATGATCAAATATGATGTTTACATGCACGTGTCAGTATATGTGTGTGAGAGTGTGTGTGTGTGTGCGTGCGTATGCGCGTGCCCTCTGAGACAGGGTTGGTCAAACCACCACCAGGGAGCCATATGCGGCCCATCAGATGCGTCCCGTAAGAGCAGTTCGCCAGAAAATTCTAAACACAAATAACACCGATCACCGGGAATTGCAATTAAACATTTAACCCACAAATGTTTTTAAAAGATTATCTAATTATATTATAATGAACACTCTAGGGCCGCAACTAATTTATTTACTTGTTTTACTAATCTATTCATCTGATGACTCTTTTTTCAATTAATCGATGAATCAGATTTAAAAAAATAAATAAATAAACTTTTTCAAATTTCTACCCCTTCATTCAAAAACAGGACATTATATCAAATTGACAGTTCAGAAAATACACCAACATACATTGTTTATGATTCAGTTTGGCCTGTAACATCTGTCGGATAATCGTCAAAAATGTTGATCATTGTTTTCCAAAGTAAAAGCAGATGTTTGCAAATATCTCATTTCATTAAAAACAAAAATAATCAGTCTGTTTCATGGAGGACTAAAGAAATCTGAGAATATTTACCGTTGAGAGGCTAAAATTGCGAGGGTTTTGAAAATGTATACGATTATCCAAATAGTTGTCCATCAATGTGATATTTGAACAGTTGTCGATTAATCGGTTAATTGTTGGACTTCTCCAACTCTCATCAATTTGGCATGTCTCTCTAAGGAACTGGATTGGGAAAAAGGATGCCCGCCCCTTATGTAAGAACGACAAAACAAACACACACCAAGTCATTAATGTCAGCTTTTGCGTGTGAAATTCAAACTTTTTCTTTGTTTTGCTTGTTTTCGTCTTCCTCCTTGCATGTCAAGCAACCTCGCTGAGGCGCCAATCCCATTTCGCGTACATATTGACATCTCTTAACTATCGCCCTCTTCGTGTCCCGTCCTGTCTCATTTTATCAGCAGAGACAAGCTCCATAATCTGATAAAAGTGCATCTCGCTCAGCTTCCCTTATCTCTGCTATCGGTGCTAATAATAATCGATAAGCTTCAATTGCTGCTGACGTAGAAAGAGATGAGGCAACTCTGTACTTGCACTGTTTAATATCTTCTTCGCCGGATTTTTGTCCTTTTGAATAACTTTTAAACCCTTTGCTTCATTCTGTCAAACCACAAAGTTTAGACTGGCTTTGATTAATATGTGAGTGTGTGTTGTTACGTCTCGTCATTCTCCAGGCGTGTCTACAATCTGGGCTCCTTGCCTATGTGTTATGTCTACAACATGGGGTGGGCAACCTTTGGCGCGTGGGCCATATGCACAGCAAGAGCATTTCATCTAGCCCACTGCTCAATTCTAAGAAAACAAATTCAAGCTGCAAGTGGTGACCAAGAGGTTGTTAGGTGCACCTGATGGAGTAGTCATTGGCAAAGTGGATCACGGTTCACCTATTGGGGATTCAGTGCATTGCAGACTTATTTTTTTTTTTCATATGATATATCACGCATAATTCGCAATATTGTAGGATATTTAGTGTATGTTCTATTTTTTTTGTGTATTAAAATAAACACTTCCTAGCCTAACACTTTAAAACTGTAAAAACCAAAAAAAGCAAAAGAAAAAATGATTAAAACTGATATTACAAGGAATAAAATGTACATCGTGTACAGTACTACTGTACATTACTGTCAGTTTAAGAGTTTAAAAGGTGTTTCAGAGTGTAGAAAGTATTCATAAGAGAATGGTGGAAAATAATAGGAGTGTGGGCAAGATCGATTAGTCTGGCTTGAAAATGAAGAGAAATATTCAGCACATTTTCTGGTCGAGACTTTGCCAATTTCAGTTATTGTTATTTTATTTGGCCGATGAATTATAACCCTTACCAACGGAAAAAAAGCTTAGCACCAAATGCTGGGGCCATAATAAAACCTCAGAGGAATTGTTATGAAAAGCTTTTAACCCCAAAATTGATTTGATCAATAGTAAATATTTGTTCGATCGTTGTGGAATTTGCTATCCATTTAGCATCGACGCAACATTGTGTCAGTGAGATCTTACTGTGAAGGACATTTTTTTTAGGCTTAAAAAAAAAAACCTGGGCGATTATTTCCCTTCAAGCAATAAACTGGAAAAGGTGTCCTGAACTTGTGCTTATCAAAAAAAAAACATTACATGTTTCATAGCAGATACGTAACAGTGCCTCTTATCGCTCTTTTATTAACAGCTTTAACGATCGCATGCCCTATTTAGCGACCAATTCGGGAGGGGCAATAATGCTGGGAAAAGGCTGCTTGATTTCGTCGTTGATGGTACATGCCATTATTCACTTATCAAGTCATAAAAAGACGGTACAAAAGGAGTTGCTCAACACAGCACATAAAGTACAGATTGTCGTTTTTATCAGTTGCTGGGTGTTTCGGCAATATCACGCAGATAAATTAACATTAATAGTTACACGGAATCAGGTCGTGTCGTAACATCTCGACTCGCGCGGATGTCCTCAGTGACTCAACAGTTTTGCAGGAATAATGTTAATGACGCGTCAACATACTTCTAACTTTGACAATAGGCAACCATTGTTGTCATGGTAAGCATGTGGTTAAAGAGGCATTTCTTGTTCAAATGTAGTTTTGTTTGTTCAAAAAGACTCAGTGCACTCCAGTCTTAAACAAATCATTACAAACCATAAACATAAATGTTACTCAGAAGAGAGGAGGGTCCTGTCGAGGCCCAATGATCCAACTGTCCAACAATTTGCACCGAAATCGGAATGCGCTACAAAATGTTAGACAGCTTACACACGACAAGTAGAAAATCAGCAAGTTTGTGCATATTGCTCTTATAGTGTGTGGTGTAGTACACATGACCAACACAGCACACCACGCACATAACTATACTGCCACTGAACAACTTTGCACTCACATTCGCACCTACGGGCAATTTAGAGTCTTCAATTAGCCTAGCATGCATGTTTTGGGGATGTGGGAGGAAACCGGAGTGCCCGGAGAAAACCCACGCGGGGACGGAGAGAACATGCAAACTCCATACAGGCGGGGCCGGGGATTAAACCCCGGTCCTCAGAACTGTGAGGCAGACGCTCTAACCCGTCATTTACCGTGTCGCGTTGCAATGTTAAAATTAAAAAAAAAAAAAATCCTGTTTTTCACTTTTAGCCAGATCGGTGCAGCATTAGAACAAGGGTGTCAAACGTGTTTTCATCATCATCTGTTACCTATATTGTCCCTTACCTAATATGGTCTGTGGAGGAATATAATAATTGCCCCATCATATTACATAACTGCATTTGGTGGACGGGGAGTGCCGAATCTGGCCCGCGGGCCTTGAGTTTGACACCTCACTCACAATTTTACCGAATAACTGACGCGTAGGAACTTCGGCTTCGGGCGACTGTGAGTCAAAATGTAGGACTTCCGAAGTTTTCCGGAATGCAGTTAATGAAATCTAAAGCTCATTATTTGGGGTAGGGGCTGCGCTGCGGCCATCTTGCTTGTTTGTGAATGGCACCTGTTGTCATAACATCACTAAAACTCGTGCGCCGGCAAACAAACAAGCGCTGGTAGTTTGGTGATGTAATTGCTGGGAGATTAGAGACCACGATGCTAGACGACGACGGTGATGGTGATGGTGATGATGATGATGTTGTGCACAGGTTAGATGGCGAGATGGCGGCAACAACTAGCTCGCTCTCGACATGCATCCTCAAGATTCTGCGACAGGTCAGGGCCCGTTATAGACAACATAGATACAATCTCCGAGTTATTACTTTTTTGTTCTGTTCATTAATTGAAGTCCGTGACAACCCTGGCTGGGGGAATCAATTCTCGTTCTTGATGACATCATAACCTATAATTAAGAAGTTTGGCAATAGTTGCAGAGTCTCATTTTATAGTGCAAGTCCACCGTTTGACCTATTTTTATACGTCACTTGCAGAATGTCAACAAAGTGAAAGGTAGTATTCTTATTTTCAGCGTTCATTTGCTTCTGTTAAAATTTTATTAATGGGTTGAAAGGATCTCGAATGAACTCAAAAGTATTAAAAACGACCTCATTCCTCACGTTATGTTATTTTTGGCTTGAATAACGCCATCTCTCCTATTTTGAGGACAGCAAATAAGCAGTGTAATACAGTTACAAATTCTGTGTAAGTTTTGCCCCAAAATGTCAAAAAATAGCCACAAATACAAATGCTATTAAAGCATGTGCAGTTATATTAATTAGCTGAGCTTTTACACTGAATTGTAAATGCATCAGCAATAACCACGTTGTGAGTAATACAGAACAGTGTGATTAAAAAACAAAAAACACGTTTATTTAGTTTTAATACAGTAGTTATTTGATTTTACTGAGTTTGGTCGTTCTTGTGAACAATGTGGTTAGCTTGCTAGCGAGCTCGCCAATCTTCCGGACGTAAAAATCAATGAAATAATGTGAACATTTACATTAACAACATGTTAATATTAACTTTAGATATATTAGATTTTGTTTCATCAGATTACAATAGCATTCACAGCTAGCCTGAATGCCAAAGCTCACTGTGGGGATTGATGATGTTAGCTGTTAGCTTAGGGCAGTTAGCCCACCTTGCAAACAACGAAACACCAGTTCAATAACTTGTAATAAAAGATGTGAAGATCAATGGATGGATGCTATTAAGTACACTGGTTATAATTATGGATGAGCAAAGCCATATTTTTTTCGGATACATTTACAATTCCCTGTACAAGCTCAGCTAATTAACAGTTAACTATTTCGACAGTTTTGGACAAAGCGTACATACACATCATTTAAAAATTGGTATAAACATTTTTATATTTGTGTTAAATCAGACTAAATCTATTTTTATTGGATAAGAAATACATTATTTTTAATGAATATTACCATACATAAAATATACTTATAAATTGATTTTTTTTTTTTAATGAAACAAATTGGCTGATTAAAATTGACTGAGGCAATTGTCCATGCAGGGTTTAGACAGCTGGTGCATGAAAAAGTGCAGATAGACAAAAAGTGTGAGTGGAGCACTTTCTAATCAAATGTTCATGAGAGTCAGTTCAAACAATAAGCATGAGAAATCGATGGCAAAAGTCTGTCAGCACAGAACCCGCTGTGTTGTCACCCTCTCAAATCTCCATTTTCACCCCGTAATTGACAAATACTATCCCGCTCTCTCTCTCTCGTTCTTTCGCTGCTCATGGATTCTTATCTCACTTGCCTCTTCTCCTCAGCCACACATGCCAGCAGATATTGTCCAGGGCCCACCAGTGTAAATAAAAGACGTCCATTTGGCCCTAAGCAACCTGCGCCTGGCCCATGGCGCAGCATCTAATGCATTAGCCCTTATTAGACACGCAACCGCACGCGCACACACACTCAACTGTTTACTTCTACTGCTTTTCTGTTAAGTCTCTGCCTCATTTCTTACGTTTCTATGACTATATACACAAAACCAAAGAGTGTAAAAATATTGAATCTTAGCCCTATCCTAATGGTGTTTTAATATGAAATGGAAACACATTTGCGGTCCGACAAAAAAAAAAAAAAAAAAAAAAAAGGTGTTGCTCAAACTCTTAACTGTAAAAATATTGTAGCCAATCATATAATAACAAGATAATGACGCAAAGTTTGACGATAAGAAAAAATGGTGACAAATAAAGTTAAGATAACCCATGACTCTTGACAGGGTTTTTGAATTTTTCAGTGACCGATACAATTGCTAAGAAAATATACAATTTGAAAAAAGTCAAATTTTCAACTGGACATGACTGTGATAATTGATATATTGGAAGAAAACTGAAAATAAAGTTCCGTAATTAGGACACAAATCCCTCAACGTATACATGTTTTCAACATTCATTGATATACGTACACAGTGAACATTTGTCAGACAGCCATAAAACACTATATGCAGCATGTTTATCAATATCTATTAGGTTTGGGAATTGCAGCATAGCTCACAATACGATGTTGTGATATTTCCCCAACGATACAAATCACACCTCTTTACGGCGATTGCGCAACAATAGACATATCGGAAGAAAACCATCAGAATCAGAATCATCTTCAGAATCAGAATCTACGATACATCACAACATCGATACAACTGAAGAAAACATTTCATCAATACAAGCGTAAAAATCCATAAAGTACTTGACATCAGACAGCCATAATAGCGATATATGTTGCTTTGTATCGATACTGTATGATAACAGAAAAGGATACATTGCAATATGACATATTATGCTACTTTCTGTTTGTCCCTAGCCTCTTTCTCTCTGGCTGGAGCTCCACTGGGGGTCTGGAAGAGGATGGAGAGAGGAGGGGAGAGTCCCGTCGCACAGGACAGTCCCGAGCGGAGAGGGGGCAGCCCGGACCTCGGTAGCCTGCCGCCGCCAGGGAAGAAGGGCCGCATGGAGCTCAATGGCAGCCCTACGGGGCCCCGCCTACGGCAAAATGGGGGGCCACTCAGACCCCTTGGAGGTAAGTGACGTGGTGGGCAAAGGGAATGTGCTGATTATTTTTAGGGTGCCTGAAGACAGACTTTCATTTCTGTTCCATTCGTTGGCTATTGATCGGATACAATTTCTTGCTAGTTATGCCATCCCACCTACACACAAAAGTCACATCAGGATTAATCTGTCAAAATTTTTGTACAGTGGAAACTGGAAATTAGATGGTCAAGGTCATGCCAAGGTCTTACAATTTGGAATCCTGAGAACATGCCACCTATGAGATTCATGAGAGAACATTCAGGGATTAACTTTTGCTTTTCCTTTTTTCTCTCAGCTACACACCCCATTAAAGTTGAATGCCAGCAAGGTCATAAAACTAAAAATATGGATGTAATTTGGGGAGAAAATACGTCTCTAAATTGGCACTAACTTCTGGCTTGCGAAACTTCACAAGAGCTCAGTTTAACAGGGTTTCGATTTTTCTTTGTTTTATTTTCAAAATCACACAATATTTAAGGATTTACCTTTCCAAACTATTGTACAGTGGAACCTCAAGTCAAATACCTCTTAAGTCATAAAATTCTGAATCCCGACATTTTTCAGAACATTCTGCCTCTCTTAAATTGTGCTAAAACCTCAGAATTTAAACTACCATCATGCAAACAAGTCACAAGCGCACCTCACTACGTAGTCAATAAAGGTTTTATGACGCTGCCAGTTTGACAGATTATTTCTATTTCCATTATTTCCTTTGGTCTTAGATTTTCTTCAAATCTGATGAATTGTGTTCCTACCTTCGAGGTTACACTGTACTGTGAACTGTATTTGACCTTTGAACTTGAGCTTCTCTGTTAAGAATGCAGTGAGGCAATGTCACTTTAACAGTACAAGGCGAGGACAAAGGGGCTCCGTAAATAAAGGTGCTTGCAGCATATAAACAAGATTTACGCAGACCGATGTGGATTATCGATCCAGCGTTCACGACAGGAGAGTTGTTCTTATTTATGCTATGCATGTGTGCATGCTGCTGCCATATGTTTGCCCCAAGTTTAATCCCAAAGAGTCATTTTCCCTTTGACTCACGCTAAAATTAGAAGGACATTTATAGATTTGGGCGCTCCTCCCCAATATTTATCATATAAGATTCCTCGGTTTCTTTTGCTGGAATGACAAATCTAAAATTGAGCGGTTTTGCGGCGACAGAGTAGTTTGAAGCACGAGTTGAAGAGGTTATCAAAGCAAGGCAAAGCTGAGATGGGATGACGAAGAAGAGGAAAAAGGGGATGAGAAAGGAGGAAGGAAGGAGGAAGGGGTTCCCCATTGTTGGAATAATGACAGTGTTTTCCTTGAAGACAGGAAACTCAATGTGTCTCGGCCAAAACCACGCAGCCGCCACAAGGACACACACACACACACCCATACACACACGAACAAACACGTCTTATTTTAAACCCCCCTCATACATATTAGAGGGATTAGAGGTTTGAGGCCAAATCGCATCATCCAAACCAGAGCATCCAGTGGCGAGCAAGGCATAGCATGGCAAGAACCGAAAGAGAGAGGCAGCGAGACAGAGGGAGAGAGAAAGAGAGAGAGAGAAAGAGAGAGAGAGAGAGAAAGACAGAGAGAGAGAGAGAGAGAGAGGGAGAGTGTTGACAGTTATATTTCCCTGTTGGGGAAAAATTCACTTACTCCAATTGGCACGGCGCTCCGGTGTGTAATTCACTCCATGAGCGCCTGGAGGGCCCGCAAGTAGAGTGATTAATGGGGGTTGGGGGGTGGGGGGGGGAATAGAAATATAGGAATTGACTGATTAAAACAATGAGGTGGATGGAGCTGAAGTGCTAATGCTACGGTGCATTATTAGTGCTGGGACGCTGCCTAATGCTCTCAAGTCCATCATAGCCACACACACAGCTTGCATCCAGTGCCAGTTGACAGGTGGCGCCGCAACAAAAGGGTTGCACGTATAGAAATACAAGTTAATCAGTGCAGACATTCTGAAAGACATTTACGGAAGGAGAAAGGTACAAGTTGTTTTTCTTAGTAAACCATTTCAGTTTTGCTACGTACAGTTCAAATCGGATAAATAAAAGGACACACGATTTCAAATGATTTCTAGTTACTAAATGCCAGAATAATGAGAGAAGGATTCTTTTAGGCAATTTTTCTCTTACTTTTTTCAAAGTCAGAAGTTTACATACAGAAAGATTGCTATGCCTGTAAACAATTTGGAAAAAGTCAGATGATGATGTAATTTCTTTGGAAGCTTCTGATAGGTTTATTGACAACATGTGAGTGAATTGGAGACACACCTTTGGAAGTATTTGAACAAGACAAACCAGAAACACACGGCTTCTGTGTGTGAAATCCTGGGAAAGTCAAAAGAAATTGGCCAAGATATCAGGAAGAGAATTGTGGACGTGCACAAGTCTGGTCCATCCTTGGGTGCAATTTCCAGATACCTGAAGGCGGCCCGTTCATCTGTTCAAATTATACGCAAGTATAAACACCATGGGAATGTCCAGCCATCAAGAATGAGACGGGTTCTGTGTCCCAGAGATGAATGTCTTTTGGTACGAAATGTGCATATCAAACCACGAACAAAACCAAAAGACCTTGTGACTATGCTGGGTAAAGATGGTAAGAGTGTGTCATTATCCACAGTGAAACGAGCACTGTACTGACATGGGCTGAAAGGCTACTCTGCCAGGAAGAAGCCATTACTCCAAAAAAACCAAAAAAAACATCAAAAAGACAGATTACAGTTTGCAAATGCACAACAGGAACAATTAAAAAAAATAAAAATTATTTTCGGTGATGTGGTCTGACGAAACTAAAACTGAACTGTTTGACCATGATGTGCATCGTTACATTTGGAGGAACAAGGGGGAAGCTTAAAAGCCTGAGAACAACATCCCAACTTTAAAATACAGAGGTAGCAGCACCATGTGGGGTTGTTTTGCAGGGGAAACTGGTGCACTTCACAAAATAGATGGCATCATGACTGATATAGTGATAGATTAATGAAACTGAAGCAACGTCTCAAGACATCAACTTGGAAGTTATAGTTTGGGCACAAATGGGTCTTCCAAATGGACAATGGCCCAAAGCATACTGCCAAATTAGTCACCAAGTGGCTTAAGGATAACAAAGTCAATGTTTTGGAGTGGCCATCGCGGCGCCCTGATCTCAATCCTTGTGGCCTACAAACTTGTCTCAGTTACACCAGTTCCATCATGAGAAATGGGCCAAAATTCCTGCCAACTACTGTGAGAAGCTCATGGAAGGATATCCAAAATGTTTGACCCAAGTCATACAGTTTAAAGGTACCAAACACTGGTGGCACGGTGGACGTCTGGATAGAGCGTCTGCCTCGCAGTTCTGAGGACCGGGGTTCAATCCCCGGCCCCGCCTGTGTGCAGTTTGCATGTTCTCCGCGGGCCTGCGTGGGTTTTCTCCGGGCACTCTCCAAAAACAAGCGTGCTAGGTTGATTGAAGACTCTAAATCGCCCGTAGGTGTGAATGTGAGTACGGATGGTTGTTTGTTTGTATGTGCCCTGCGATTGGCTGGCAACCAGTTCAGGGTGTACCCCGCCTCCTGCCCGATGATAGCTGGGATAGGCTCCAGCACGCCCGCGACCCTTGTGAGGATAAGCGGCTCAGATAATGGATGGATGGATGGGTACCAAATACGAATGAAATGTATGTAAACCTCTGACTATAAAAATGTAATTAAAACAATCATTTTGTCATTATTTTGGCATTTAGCAAAAAGAGATACTTTTTTTGGACCTAAAACAGGAAAGGTTTAGTCTGATTTCATGTCAGACGGTGAGAAAAAAAGTGTATTTTTAATAGTGTATGCAAACTTCTGCTTTCAACTGTATTTTATTGTATTCCCATTTGAAATGATTCCAAACGGTGCACCTTTTCATTGTGTGATAGCAGGATGCAGTGGGATGCTTATGGAGGGCGGGATAGACACACTACTGTCCACTGATTGGCTGACAGAGACCTTTATTTTCTACTTGACAGGGTTATGTTTGTTTTCTCAAATTGGCATATTGCACGCTGTCTAGCTGTCTGAGCTGTACCACATCAGTGAACTGCACAGTATAAGGTTTTAGGCTACATTCCAAAAATCAGAGTCCAAGTTAGATTTATCCACCCATATGCATTTTTCTTCGTCACAAATCCCCCCAAATTCCAGAATTTTGCCAGAAATAATTCACGCCATTTCAGAATTTGGTCCTGAAATCCAACAAACATTGGATATTTTGCAATGCAACCTCTGTTGTCTTTTATGCAACCTTGACGTCCACTTCCGGTTGACATTAGTCTTTCTCTTCCTCCTTACCAAATTTCTATTTCCATTGCACACTGCATTATACCATGTTGCATTAATGTAATACAGTAGCTATTCCAACTTTGCCTCTCGTTTGCATCTTATGTCATAATAACAGACAATAAAAGTCTTATATTTCTTTTTTTCCCCTATTCCTCTGCTAGGTCTGATGATTCCCGTCTTCTGTGTGGTGGAGCAGACGGATGGAGGGATCCAGGCCGACGGATGTGACGGAAGGGAGGAGCACGCGGAGTTCGTTCTGGTGCGCAAGGACATTCTCTTCTCCCAGCTGGTGGAGACGGCGCTGTTGGCCCTCGGCTACTCGCACAGCTCGGCCGCACAAGCCCACGGTCAGGCTCATCCACCTATTATATTACTTTCGATATATGAAGGGAATTGTGAGTGAAGTCTGGATGAGCAGCAGTTGGATGTGGTTGTCAAACAAAGATCTAGATACAGGAGTGTCAAACTAATTTTTGTCTCGGGCCACATTGTAGTTATGATTACCCTCAGAGCGCCGTTAGAACAGCGAAACCATATAAATGTTCAATCACCAAATCATAATATTACCATTACACAACAAATTGAGGGATAACTAGTTTTGAAATCAGTAGACAAGGATAATAGTTTGTTCAAGTATTGTTTCAGTTACTGTAGAAGAAGGGTTTGGTAACAGAAAAATGCAATAACTCAACATTATTTTGGAATTTGGGTACAGATTTTAGCAAACGTCACGGAAGTTGACGGGCATGATTTGCTTTCACGGGCCACATAAAAAGATGTGGCGGGCCGCATCTGGCCTCGGGCCTTGAGATCGACACCTATGATCTAGAAACCCCTTTTTTTTCCGACTGAAATCCACAATTGTTCTTGAAAGCGCTTCACTCTGCTTGCTTTGTCATTGCGCATTGTTGCCAATTAAGTGTTTTGGCTTAAACACATTTCATAGAAGCAGATGGGAGTCATTTTTGGGATGAAAAGATCAAAACCTGTACAGTAACAGTCAGTATGCACGACATCAGTACCTCCGTTTATCATTTCATAGTAAAATCTACAATATAGAGATGTATTTACATTTAGCTTTACCCCACCTACACACATTAAACACGTTTAAATTTATTAAAGCACACTTACAGTACAAACCCATGAAAAAACAATTGCTTAAAAATCTGCCATAGAGCGGGGTCACAAACGATGACCTCCAATATGCTGGGGAAACGCTGTATTACATTGAGCACAGGATAGCACTGTGGTCTTTAGAACGTACACAGCATTGCAACAGCGAGCAGACACTATTTTAATAGTGTTTACAGTTGACACTGTATTGTTCCAGTAAGTACACACACTGTACTGTAAGTGTTTACAGAAGACGCTACTGTCACAGCGAGCACACTCTGAACTGTTTCACTAAGACACTGTACTGTATTGTTACAGTGAGTATACAATATACAGTGTTATTGCTGTTACTGTGGACAGTGTACCATTAAATAGAGCTGATACATTCTGTGATTATGTTTACACCTGGCATTGTGCTGCTATGTTTAAGACAGTGTTCTTACAACATACTCTATTGATGTAGTGTGCTTACAGCAGATACTGTTTTCACAGAAAGCACACAAAAGCAGTGAGCATGCACGATATACTGTTACTCATATCGAATTACAGTTTAGACAGAGATACTGAACTGTTAGAATGTGTTTAAGGCAGACAGTGAACTGTTAGAGAGTTTATGCCAGACAAGAGAATTGTCAGCAGATACTGTACTGCTCGTGTGTTTCAGGCAGACATATCGATAGTTGCAGTTTGCAGTATTTATGTAGACAGCGCATCTGCGGCGGGGCGCAAATGTTGGTGGATTCCGATTTCCGTTCAAGCACAAGGCTCGTTGCACATTTGCCAATTTGGCAGACCGGTCTGCGCCAAGCTGGGCAGCGATGGTGTGTCCTTGGAGAGGCGGATTGACAATTTGTTGGCAGGAAGTCAGTCTAACCTGAGGCTTGCGCAGACCACATCTACCTGCCTATCTACAACAGGTCTAACGCCATTTTGGTGAATCTGACCGGGGCGAAGGCAGACAGGTACTGAGGTCTGCAGACATACAGAATTTAAGTCGCCAGTGGTTATCACAGGCTCATTCTGTATTTAACAAGGATACCAGCTCATGTTGTCTGTTGCCACACTGGCTAAGAGCGGTGATGCTCCACTCACGTGTTGCCGCAGCGTCCTCTTCCACAAAGAGATGTCATTGCACCACATTTAAAGGGAATGAGAGGAACCACTGTGATTGACGGCAAAAAAAGTCAAACATTCGCACAGTGGCGCAACCTCCCCAGTCTCAGATCCGCCAGGTTGCACTGGTCTACGAAATTACCAACACCTGTCTAACCCGCTCCTGGTACACAGTTGAGCTGCCTGCAGCACTGGATTTGTGCCGTTTATGAAAATAGTTCCCAAAGAATCAACAATAAAATGTCGGATGGGAATGTGTGTGTGTGTGCGCTTGTGTGTGTGTGTGTTTGTGTGTTAAGTATGCAGGAGAATGCATATGAAGAACAAAAGCAAAGCCGTGAACTGTTTCACATTTGGAAGTCACCTGCAAAAAGGATAGTGGCACTCACGCCTGTCTTTCTGAATGCACAACATGCACAACACTGCAATGAAGTAAAACAACAAGCGACACAGTTATTGTCAAGACATTTTTCATCTGTTAGAAATCTCGACCAAACTGTTTGCATGTGTCATCGGCTGCTGGTCCGGTTCAATTTAGCGGATGCGTAAATACACATGTGCACGCCGCTTCTAATGTGATCAAGTTTGTCGTTTTCTTCCTTACTCGGAAACATACTGGTTCAGATAAATCCTCTTTGAAGGCCTCAAGGCCAGCGCTCCTTATCGGTCCTGTAGCTCACCTGGTGAATACTTTAAAAGCTTTGTGAACACGAACACGCACTGGATTTAGCTTACTTGTTGCTAACCAGTTTTAGATTAAAGGTACTGCAATTTCTCAAGAATGATGCCCACCCCCCAAAAAAATTTCAAAAATCAATGGTGCACATTATGAATCGGTATAGGGGGAAATGAAACAAAATGTCCCTATTTTATAAATGTATGCCGCGATCTAGCGGTTATGAAAAAGTGGTACACATTCATTTCAATATGCCACTGCCACCTAGAGGTTATGAGGAAGGTGTACACTTTCATTCTAATATGCCAGCGCCACCTCGAAGCTATGAAAAAGGTGTAGCCTACACTTGCATTCCAATATGAGAGGGTTACGTATGACTGCATAATATGTACAGTTGTGCACATAAGTTTACATACCCTGGCAGAATTTGTGAAATATTGTTGTTGTTTTTTTAAAATCTGACTGATGACTGAACAAAATCATCATTAATTTCTTTATGGTTATGTTTTGTTTAATGATAATGCATTTCTGAAATGCTTGACAGTTTAATTTGAATCCCATTAAAATAAAACTAAATGTGTTCTGCCTGGGTAATCAAACACATGAGCACAACTGTGTGTTTTCCTCATTCCCTAAATAAAAGTAGGGCTGTGAATTTCAAAATAAGAGTCAGTAAATAAAAAGAAAGTACAACCCCAATTCCAATAAAGTTGGGACATTGTGTTAAACATAAATAAAAACAGAATACAATGATTTGCAAATCATTTTCAACCTATATTTAATTGACTACACGACAAAGACAAGATATGTAATGTTGAAACTGATAAACGTTATTGTTTTTAGCAAATAATCATTAACTTAGAATTTTATGGCTACAACACATCCCAAAAAAGCTGGGACAGGTGGCAAAAAAGACTGAGAAAGTTGAGGAATGCTCATCAAACACATGTTTGGAACATCCCACAGGTGAACAGGCTAATTGTGAACAGGTGGGTGCCACAATTGGGTATAAAAGGAGCTTCCCTGAATTGCCCAGTCACTCACAAGCAAAGATGGGGCGAGGTTCACCTCTTTGTGAACAAGTGCGTGAGAAAATAGTTTAAGGACAATGTTCCTCAAAGTACAATTGCAAGGAATTTAGGGATTTCATCATCAAGGTGCAGAGAATCTGGAGAAATCACTGCATGTAAGTGGCAAGGCCGAAAACCAACATTGAATGCCCGTGACCTTCGATCCCTCAGGCGGCACTGCATCAAAACCGACATCAATGTGTAAAGGATATCGCCACATGGGCTCAGGAACACTTCAGAAAACCAATGTCAGTAAATAGTGTTCGGCGCTACAGCCGCAAGTGCAAATTAAAACTCTACTATGCAAAGCAAAAGCCATTTATCAACAACACCGAGAAATGCCGCCAGCTTCTATGGGCCCGAGCTCATCTAAGATGGACTGATGAAAGTGGAAGAGTGTTCTGTGGTCCGGCGAGTCCACATTTCAAATTGTTTTTGGAAATTGTGGATGTCGTGTCCTCCGGGCCAAAGAGGAACAGAACCATCCGGACTGTTATGGACGCAAAGTTCAAAAGCCAGCATCTGTGATGGTATGCGGCTGTGTTAGTGCCAACGGCATGGGTAACTTACACATCTGTGAAGGCACCATTAATGCTGAAAGGTACATACAGGTTTTGGAGAAACATATGCTGCCATCCAAGCAACATCTTTTTCATGGACGCCCCTGCTTATTTCAGCAAGACAATGCCAAACCACATTCGGCAAGTGTTACAACAGCGTGGCTTTGTAGTAAAAGAGTCCGGGTACTAGACTGGCCCGCCTGCAGTCCAGACCTGTCTCCCATTGAAAATGTGTGTCGCATTATGAAGCATAAAATCCGACAACGGAGATCCCGGACTGTTGAACAGCTGAAGCTGTACATCAAGCAATAATGGAAAAGAATTCCAAATTCAATAAAACATAGGTTGAACATGATTTGCAAATCCTTGTAATCTGCTTTTATTTATGTTTAACACAACGTCCCAACTTCATTGGAATTGGGGTTGTATTACATGTTCAAATAAAGTGCTTAACTTCAGAATAATTATTTGAAAAAACTAACAAAATACAGATAATACTTCATGTTTTGATTATATGGGTAGAAGCAAAATCATGCACTGTAAAAATACATTATACATAGGTAGAAGGGTTTTCCAGAATTTTGAGGTCACATTTGGGGGCGCCTATTATACTTGGATGTGCATTATACACGAGAAATTACGGTACCTTAAGATCAGAACGATGTAGTAAAAACAGAAGCTTTTGTTTCCATGCATTTTTAAATGTGGTCGCCTGTAAAACATTTAATGTTCACGGTGAACTGTAGAAATTACTAACAACACTGTGTGGGGGAAAAAAAACAAAAACTTCATTTTTATTACAACAGTCCCATATAAACGTCACCTTGAAACCTTTTCTAAATCGCTTGTCCTCATTAGTGTCACGTTTTTAATTCCTCAAATTTCTCTTCCGATGGCAAACCACGCAGACAAGAACAAGTATAGGAGACTAAGTTTAAAAAATTCACAATGAAAATGTTCGAGCTAGCAGGCAATGAAAATAATTGATGATTCTGCTTGTTGCGAGCAGAGGTGGGTAGAGTAGCCAAAAACTGTTGTCAAGTAAGAGTACTATTACTTTAACATAATATGACTCAGGCAAAAGAAAAAAGTAGTCATAGTAGTAATTACTTGAGTAAGAGTAATTTGTGGAAAAAACTAACTCAAGGTCTGAGTAAATGCTGAGTAACTTCTGATTTTTTAAATCAGAGGATGAACCCTAAATATACAAAAACATAAAACATAAATGTGCAACTTCAGATATTGCCCAACAAAAATCTGATTCAGAATCAGAATCATCTTTATTTGCCAAGTATGTCCAAAAAACACACAAGGAATTTGTCTCCGGTAGTTGGAGCCGCTCTAGTACGACAACAGACAGTCAATTGACAGAGAACACTTTTGAGACATAAAGACATTGACAAAAAGAAAAAAACAGTCACTGAGCAAAAAAGGGTTTCTAGTTATCTGGTAATGCCGGTGCAATTATTATTATTATTTATTTATTGACAATTGTGCAAAAAGATGCAGAGTCCTCTAGCACTGAGAGCAGTTTGAATGACTAATATAGCAATAGTCCAGTGCAATGACCATTGTGCAAAGGGGGCAGAGACTTCAAGGAGTGTACGCAGTTTAAAGTGACAAGTAGGGCGATAATCTGGGACAATGTTGATTGTGCAAATGTTGCAGATACTCCTCAGTCAGTGTGCAAATGGGGAAGATGCTACTCTGGCATGAGTGGGCAGTATTGGTCAACAGCAGATATGCAAATAGTGCAGCGTGGCGAAACTACTACAGTGAGTGCACGAGTAGTATATAATTGGCCTGACAGAAATGGTTAATTAAACTAATTAAACTAAAACCTTAATAAATAAAATCTTGAAGCGAATTTAGCCACAAGAAATTGTCTTGAATCAATTTGACTCCAATCATGAAACAGCACAATAGGCTCACCAGGGAGCCATCACACAGGAAACTGCAATGTCTTTTCAAGTTGAGTTCTTGTGGGCTGAAATGTGGACATTTTTAGGCAGACACATGACAGCGCATGACATACGGTAGCTGTTCTTTTTTGTCATCTGTAATGTAAACATAACTTGAATGTGAGGCCATGGGTACAATTTGGACGCTGTTTTTTCCTGCGTTGTTTCTGCCATACTTCATGTAAATTAGTCGCTTTGAAAAATTTGCCTCTATGTGGTTCCGCGGAGACTTTGTGCATATCATGCGACTGCCTGGCTTTGATTGGTGAAATGGCGTCAAACGTAACTAGTGGTTACATTGCCTTGGTAAAAGAGAGTCATGTGACAGCGCCCAAGCCAGTCTCTCTGACGGACCAAAATAAATAGATCGTGCAAGCAGTAATAGATACAAATAAAAGTAGCGAGTGGAACGTAGCCTAATTTAACGGAGTAAAAGTAGCATTTCTTACGTACAAAAATTCTCATGTGAAAGTAAAACTACTCTGAAAAGTAAAATTTATTCCGGAAGTTACTTAAGTAAATGTAACAGAGTAAATGTAGCTTGTTACTAGTCACTTTTGGTTGCTAGGCAGAATCTATGGTGCTCTGCTGCATAAAAAGGCAGGAAAAGGACAGGGAGAGATGGTAGGGACAACAGTCAAAGTCAGAAGACACTGTAAATTACTTTAAAAGTAGAACTGCCATTATGATGATGAGACAAGTTTATTCATTGATATTGTTTTTGCAACCGAATCCTGACTTTTAAAGGCTCGAACTTGTTTGTTGTTGTTTTCAACAACATGCCACCTACTGGAAATGGTGGTGCATTGCCCCACTTGGCCCTCATGCTTGTGGGCGTCACACACCGCACAGAATGCAAAAACAATGTGAGTGCAGCGCTCGCCACTTACAGCCTGTGCATATCAACACACACACACACACATACACACACACACACGTCAACTTGATTTAACCTAGGCAGAGATGCCATCAAGAAGACACGCACCCATAGACCGTGAGTAGAAGAGTGTATAGTCATGCAGCGTCGCAGACAAAATAGACGCGCCTCCCTCCGGCTTCTCTCTAATGAATACTTTTTGTTTTTTAAAACAACCATTTATGTTAACTGAATAATTTCTGGCTTAAATTATACATTTTTCCCTCTGCGGTCCACGACCAAAATTACACAGAGTCCCGGCTATTTTCTGCCTGTTTGAATTGTGTCCTGCATTCTTGCGTCCCACTGGTGTATTTAAAGGTCCGGTCGAGGACCACGGCCATTCTTTAATTAGCCCAGGCTGGTAATTAAGTGGGAGATATTGTTTATTTCAATTATAAGGGGCCGAAGGCTTTTATAGCACGGATGGGCGCAGACGTGTACTTTAGGGCTTGACGTCGGTGAACAGTGAACAGTGGTCAGCATTGTTGCAGTGCCACGTCTGACGGGTCCGTGCGGCACCAACATGCCGGACATTCGACTTTGCGGGACATTCCTTTAGGAGTCGCACTGTTGACTCTTTTGGCTACTCATATTGTAACTAAGTGTATCAAACATTTGTGAACTCACTGAGTTACATGTGGCGTATTTGAAACCATACATTCTGAAGCACACACTCCTAAACAATTCCGACATTGTCGTGTTGGAGTGTGTTTGAAACACTGTACAATGCTGCTATAGCGATCAGACATCACACTATCATTGCGTTGTGTTTAAGATTGAAGCAAGTGAGTGCGCACAGTGAGTGGGCACACAATGTAGTTGTACAGTCAAAACAGTCACTGTGCAGATAAGTGAGCACACATGCTGGAACTTTAGTGTGTTGAAGAAACAATGCGTTGTTACAGTGAGAAGACACACTGTCGCTACAGTGGACTGCACGATTTAAGTAAGCTGACGCGGCGTCACACATTGTTACAGTGTGCTTATCACACACTGTTTTGTTAAAGTAAACATACACTGCAGTGGACACTGTGCGGTGATACGGTGATGCAGAACTGATACAGTGTGCTTATACTAGACACTGTAAAGTTACAGTGAGTATACTGTACTCTTAGTGTGCTTAAGAGATAGCCTACTGTATATTTACGGTGAGTAGAGGTATTGTATTGTTTAAATGACAAGACACACTGGTGATACGGTGAAAACTGCACAGCTTAAATTAACTGATACAGTACTTGCGCTTTTACAAGTCACTATTGTAACAGCCATTGTGGCTACTACTTCCTTATTTATTACCCAGATACACTTTCTTGTGTAACTAGTTATTATTCATTAACATTTTAACCAAGTTAATCAAACATTTGTGGACTTACTGAGTTACGTGCATCAAAAAGTCATGAATTTTAAAGTTTCCAGCCGAACTGTAAAGGCCCTTAACTAATGATTTGGGACACTGGCACACTAAGATCGGGAGTGTGCACGTGGGCAGCCATACTGGCGCACAGATGGCACTTGGAATGTTTAATGCAGAAAACAAGAATTTCAGCTTTCAAATGTGGACAACAAGCAGACAGTCTCCTTGCTGACCAGAAATGATAAATCAATTATTAACGTACTTGCCATCATCACACTGGCAGTGTGCAAGTGTATGTGTGTGTGTGTAGGTGTGCGTGCATGTGTGTGTGTGTGAGAGTGTGTGTATGTGTGAGGGTGTGTGTATGTGTGTGTGTGTGTGTGTGTGTGTACGGTTGCATGCCAGAAGCTGCATGGACACGTCCTCAGTGAGTTTTTGTGTTTGTCTGCTTATTCACGCATTTGATTCCGACGGCCGATTATCAGGCATGCTGAGTGCAGACGACAACAACCGCACAAAGTGAAACTGACAGATTGAGTCAGAGATGATCTCAAATGTATTTGTTTTGTTTCAAAATCGGCATTTATATCCAGAGTGCTTTACGCAGACATGTCATAACACATAAACATATATTACATTTTGCCTTATTGGTTTAGTTGGCCAAATGTGTTGTTTCCCAAACGAGGATCCAATGCCTTATTTTGGCTTTAAATCACTGTTTACATTGTCTTTTGCAGAAATATGCCATGTCTGACAAGGGATACAGTACATAAATATTATTGTGGTTCAATAAAAAACATATACAGTGGGTACGGAACGTATTCAGACCACCTTAAATTTTTCACTCTTTGTTACGTTGCAGCCATTTACTAAAATCATTTAAGTAAATTTTTTCCTCATTAAAGTACACAGAGCACCCCATATTGACAGAAAAAAAATGAAATGTTGAAATTTTTGCAGATTTATTAAAAAAGAAAAACTGAAATATCACACACCCATAAGTATTCAGACCCTTTCCTCAGTATTTAGTAGAAGCACCCTTTTGAGCTAATACAGCCAGTCTTTTTGCGAATGATCCGCTCCAGTTCTGTCAGGTTGGATGGTGAACCTTGATGGACAGCCATTTTCAGGTCAATCCAGAGATGCTCAATTGGGTTTAAGTCAGGGCTCTGGCTGAGCCATTCAAGAACAATCACGGAGTTGTTCTGAAGCCACTCCTTTGTTATTTTAGCTGTGTTCTTCGGGTCATTGTCTTGTTGGAAGGTGAACCTTCGGCCCAGTCTGAGGTCCTGAGCACTCTGGAGAAGGTTTTCGTCCAGGATATCCCTGTACTTGGCCGCATTCATCTTTTCTTCGATTGCAACCAGTCTCTCTGTCCCTGCAGCTAAAAAGCACCTCTACAGCATGATGCTGCCACCACTACTGGACAGTTGATGAACAGTGCCTGGTTTTCTCCACACATACCGCTTAGAATTAAAAGGCCAACAATTTCTATCTTGGTCTCATCAGACCAGAGAATCTTATTTCTCACCATCTTGGAGTACTTTGGGTGTTTTTTCTTTTTAGCAAACTAGTGCGGGCTTACATGTGTCTTGCCCTGACACTCTGCCATAAAGCCCCGACTGGTGGAGGGCTGGAGTGATGGTTGACTTTCTAGAACTTTCTCGCATCTCTGGAGCTCAGCCACAGTGATCTTTGGGTTCTTCTTTACCTCTCTCACCAAGGCTCTTCTCCCGCAATTGCTCAGTTTGGCCGAATGGCCAGCTCGAGGAAGGGTTCTGGTCGTCTTAAACGTCTTCCTTTTAAGGATTATGTAGGCCACTGTGCTCTTGGGAACCTTAAGTGCAGCAGAATTTTTTTTGTAACCTAGGCCAGATCTGTGCCTTGCCACTGTGATCTCTTCAGGCAGTTCCTTTGACCTCATGATTCTCATTTGCTCTGACATGCACTGTGAGCTGTAAGATCTTACATAGACAGGTATGTGGCTTTCCTAATCAAGTCAGTATAATCAAACACAGCTGGACTCCAATGGAGGTGTAGAACCATCTCAAGGATGATCAGAAGAAATGAACAGCATCTGAGTTAAATATACGAGTGTCACAGCAAAGGCTCTGAATACTTATGGCTGTGTCATATTTCAGTTTTTCTTTTTTTGATAAATCTGCAACTATTTCCACAATACCATTTTTTTCTGTCAATACGGGGTGCTGTGTGTACATTATCCATCCATCCATTTTCTGAGCCGCTTTTCCTCACTAGGGTCGCCGGCGTGCTGGAGCCTATCCCAGCTATCATCGGGCAGGATGCGGGGTACACCCTGAACTGGTTGCCAGCCAATCGCAGGGCACATACAAACAAACAACCATTCGCACTCAAAGTCACACCTATGGGGAAATTAGCGTCTCCAATTAATGCATGTTTTTGGGATGTGGGAGGAAACCGGAGTGCCCGGAGAAAACCCACGCAGGCACGGGGAGAACATGCAAACTCCACGCAGGCGAGGCCGGGGATTGAACCCCGGTCCTCAGAACTGTGAGGCAGACGCTCTAACCAGTCGACCACTGTGCCGCCGTGTGTACATTAATGAGGGGAAAAAAATGAACTTGAATGATTTGAGCAAATGGCTGCAAAATAACAAAGAGTGAAAAATTTAAGGAGGTCTGAATACTTTCCGTACCCACTGTATATATACTCTCTCTATACATATAAACATTTGGAGTTATATGTTTTTCATTGAACTCTATCAAAATTAAAATAGTTCATTTTCATAACTATTTATAAAGTTGCTGGTCAGTGAAAAACAAAATGACACGACTTTTGTTCTTTTTCACAAAGGAAATGGAATGAAAAAAATGCACAAAATTTGCAGATAACAGCACACGTTTTCATTTATCAGCAACAGTTATTCAAATAGCTCAAAGAGAAGCAGTCAAATAAAACGCATGTCCAAAAGTGATTCTTTTTCCTTGGGAAAAAATTTCGAAAGCACATTTTTGCGATTTTTATTTTGGGGGCGGGGGGGGGGGGGGAGCGGGGGTTATGTACATGACTTTCTTTGAACGGCTAAAATAATCAGAACTTCAATACAGGAAATAAAAGGGCATAAATAAAAATTTATTTTGTCTTGATAATCTACAATTTTCCTCTCCATAATTAAGTGTTCCAAACGGATGTTGTCTTGGTGGTCCCGTTGAGGGGCACCGTAAGGGAACGGGGGGACAGCGTGACTGACATGGGTTTCAGAAAACAGTATATTCAATTTTTTCACAGCGTTCCAAATTCCT
The DNA here is from genome assembly GCF_024500385.1 of Phyllopteryx taeniolatus. Taxonomy (NCBI): domain Eukaryota; kingdom Metazoa; phylum Chordata; class Actinopteri; order Syngnathiformes; family Syngnathidae; genus Phyllopteryx; species Phyllopteryx taeniolatus. Next base: position 2,686,467 of record NC_084513.1, on the reverse strand, counting down.
GCCAGCACCCCTGGAGCCATGTCCATCCATTCCTCTTCTATACCGCTTATCCTAGCTAGGGTCGATGGAGTGTATGTCATTAGATTGGAGTGTATGTCATTAGATTGTGCAGCTGTAATGTTGTGACCATAAACACCGTGAAAGGACCAGTGAGGGATTAACGGGCATTGACAAATCCGAAGCAAGGGCAATTAGAGGGGCATGCAAAAGGGGTCCGGGAAGAGAAAGAGATTTCTCTCAGACTGGTCTGGATCTCATTTAGAGGACAGTAATGTGATTAGCTTTGTTTAGTTTTTACAGCTCCAGCCAACCTATGTGTGTGTGTGTGTGTGCGCGCGTGCATGTGCATGTGTCTATACATGCCTTTGTATGTACTTGCTCATGTACGCGCATGATTTTTATAATCCTAATTCACATGTTGTTTGAATCAAGAGGTCCGTATTGACATCATGTCACAACACCAGAGACACAAGAAACAACTCATTCATTCAAAAGTCAAACCTGACCGCAGTCTAAATGATGAAGATGCATCCATAAAAATTAAGTTAATGTTGGATTGTCTTCATATTTTGTGTTCAACGACCAAAGGACAATTACGTGGTTGACAAAAACGTCACTGGTAAAATTATTAAAGTATGTTTTGCCACGAGATTTTCCACCTTTGGCAGTAGTAGCGGAGATGGAGCCACGCCTTTATGTAAGGAAATGCTGAAAAGGTGGGACGGGGTCTCACTTCATAGACACTGTGTGATACCGCTCAGCTTGTGAGAACTTTGTTGCTAGCCAAATCAGCAGCACCAACTCATGCATGTTCACAGTCTCTTGCCTGTTGTAAACGAGGTTCCTGTGGATATTACATATGTGGTCGCACAACAATGTTGTGAGCCTCTAGTCTTGCAGTTCTAGCCGTTTCTCTACAGTTCTCCACGATAGCTTTTTAAAATTTTGTATGAAAGTCCACTTTCACTTAAAATCCATCCATCTATTTTCTACACCGCTTAACCTCACTCGGGTATGCTAGAGCCTATTCCAGCTAACTGCGTCCGGGAGGCAGGGTACACAGTGAACTGGTCGCCAGCCAATCTCAGGGCACATATAGACAAACAACAATTTGCACTCACAGTCGTACCTATGGACATTTTAGAATGGTCAATTAGCCGACCGAGCGTGTTTTTGGGATGTAGGAAGAAACCAGAGTACACGGAGAGAACAAGCAAACTCCACACAGGCGAGGCCGGATTTGATTAGACATCTTGTGTAATTCAAAGTCTCGGGCCACTATTTGTGGAAATACAATATTTGCATTTTTATAGCAGCTTGTTGGTTCACGTTACGATCCAAATCTAAACGCACCTTGCCTCGTTCAGGTGTCATCAAGGTGGGGAGGTGGAACCCTCTGCCGATCCACTTCCTGACGGACGCTCCCGAGGCGACGGTGGCCGACATGCTCCTGGAGGTTTACCACATGGTCACTCTCCGTATTCAACTACAAAGGTCAGACATATATATATATATATATTTTTTTTGATATGAAGATTTTATTTTTTATAGTCACAATCCGGCTCTGAAGCCCATGGAGTGATGTCACTGCAGCTGATTGCACATAAAGAATTGATTACCAAAAATCAAGTGAAGCCTACAAGAATTTATCTGTCATCAGACTCCCAGGAAGAGTGGAGCCAAGGCCCTGATGGACAGATAAAACCAGATAAAGTACAGATGAGAGGCGTTTTTGTTGGTATTGTCTTGGCACATACCAGCCAGGATTTGTTGACATGTTGATGCGCGTCTCCGTAATGTTGGCAGAGCTGTGCGCATGGTCCTAGGTTCATTTATTTGCGGTTAAAAGAAGGCAGCAAAGGCACTGGAGAGGAGGGGTTTGAGGCTGAGGTGAATATCTCAATTAACTGTACAGGTAATATTTTAACTGTGTAAAAAAAAAAAAAAAAAAAAATAAGTTAAACACTGTTAATATAAAATACTTAGTGTTAACTTTAATGATGAATGGCCTAATGCAAATGGGTCATGTCATAGACGCCAGTTATCCTTGAATAGCTGTCAGCAAAATATTGGCTAAAAGACAAAGAAAAAGTAAAATGCACAGACAGCAGCTCTTTTTAAACTTTCTGTAAAAGCAGGAAAGTTTCCGCCTTTTCTCTGTGTGTCCCTGCTCAGTATAACCAGCTCTGCTGCAGAAGGGGGGGGGGGGAAATCTTCTGCCTTGGAAATCAGTATCGGCATGTGAACCGAGGCGGGACACTACTTGTGTTTAGGCCTATTGCGCAACACTGGGACAGGGGTGTGAGGTTGAACACTTTTGTGTTGAAAGCAGCAGTCGCTGACTGACAAAGTATTTGATCTGTCACAACAGATTGAATGTGCACACAGTTACCGGTCCACATGCATATATCTGTACTTCGTCTTTAGTACAGAGTGTGAGTACTTTTCCCACCTTTGACTGTCATTTTTGTTGTTGTAGTTTTTCCAAGCTTGAGGACCTTCCCTGTGAACAATGGAACCACGCGACCGTGCGGAACGCTCTCAAGGAGCTCCTCAAGGAAATGAATCAAAGCACTCTGGCCAAAGAGTGTCCTCTGTCGCAGGTTAGAAAAACAACAACAAAAGATAACTACGTCAGTGGTGACAAGTTGTCTGTCTTAACGCCACACACAATTAGAAAGCTAGAAAATGAAAATGATTAATAACTATTGCTACATTTTAATCAAACTCTGGTGTGTTTTAACTCCCCAGCTGCATGTTTAGCGCTCTCACCGCATCATAATGGCTGCTGCGGGAGATTTATGGGCTTAAATGGAGCTCTGGTGGGGGCGTTGATGGCAGCAAGCGGATCAATTGCAAGCATATGTGTGTGTGTGTGTGTGGCTGGAGATTCTCTCGAGGCGCTCAACTGGCTCAAGTTTCCGCGGGTGTCTTCCAGTCGTGATTACTGACTGTCTGTTTCAATTGTGTTTGTGTGTGTGTCACATGGCTTTTTTTTTTTTGCGTGACTCTACACATTTGGTATCGCGCCGGTTATTAATTATCTTTGTCCGTGTCTTTTCTGTCTCTCAGAGTATGATCTCGTCCATCGTGAACAGCTCCTACTATGCCAACGTCTCCACCGCCAAATGCCAAGAGTTTGGTCGCTGGTACAAGAAGTACAAGAAAATCAAAGGTACACTCAACAGTCCCAATGTGGCATTGACTGACAATAAATAAAGTTTGCAACTCGAACACAATTAGTTTGACCTACAATTTGGTCAATTCAACTTTATTTTTTGGGGATTAGAAATAATGTAAGGAATCCATTCCAGGCTTTATAAAACTGTACAGGTCATGCTGAAAGTGCCTGTTTGTTATACTTGATGGCCATTTAAGCGCAAAAAGAAGTACGCGTGTTTACACAGTACTACATCCACACAGGTTTGGATCTCAATACCGCCCCAGCCCACAAAACAAAACAAGTATAAATTTAAAATAATGCAACTATTAATAATGGTTCATAAAGAGATTCAAATTCAAGGTGTAAACACTTTATGAAGCCTTAAGAAAACAGATATGAACGATTACTATTTGGCAAGGTAAAGTTAAATCTGACAAGCTGAGCCCATATACAACTGAAATAAGGGAGCCCTATTGTAAAGTAGGAAATACAATATAATAATAAATAATAAACATCCACCCATCCATTTTCTGTACCGCTTCTCCTCACGCGGGTTGCGGGCTGCTGGAGCCTATCCCGGCTATCTCCGGGCGAGAGGCGGGGTACACCCTGAACTGGTCGCCAGCCAATCGCAGGGCACATAGAAACAAACAACCATTTGCACTCACATTCACACCTAAGGGCAAGTTAGAGTCTTCAATCAACCTATCACGCATGTTTTTGGTATGTGTGAGGAAACCGCGGTACCCGGAGAAAACCCACGCACGCACGGGGAGAACATGCAAACTCCACACAGGCGAGGCCGGGATTTGAAACCCGGTTCTCAGAACTGTGAGGCAGATGTCCTAACCAGCCGACCACCATGCCGCCCAATAATAAACATAATATAATTATTATATCCTTTATATTATATATAATAATAAATACAAATATAATTCAGCCAAGCAGTACAGCCAAATGTTGGCTCACTAATCAAGTGGTACCCAAAGTAATTTTATCGACTATGCAGTGATAAATATCTTTAGCTTTTTCTATGGCTTTTCCTGGCTGAACATAAGGTTCTGATGTGGGATAGAGCTTCAACACAACATGTGAATTTACTGGACAGAGGTTTGAACGTGTCAAACGGTGTGTAAAGGCATAATTCGGTCACAGCAATTTGGTGAGTTCTGCCTGAACGCGAAGAAAAATAAATGGCGGCTCAACTGTTATGTTTTTGATGCGCCAGAGTGTGAACGGGACTTGAGATTGCCACCCTTAAGGAGAATCATTAATACTTAACAATAAAACATACTGCATACTTGAAAGTCACAGAAAATGCAAAAACATACAAACATATACAGCATTAGAGAGAGCAGAGTTTGGGATATTTTCCATTAGATTGGAGGTCTAGTTTTGAATGGTGCTACTACTGCAGATTGGTTTACTTTAACATTTACATCATTTATTTATTTATATCATACATGTATTAAACAAACCCTTCTTTTGCTTCTTGTTTGTTGTCTTCTTTGAACAGTGGATTATTTGGAGAAGATGTGGTCAGGGCGAGATTCTGCTGACATCAAAAGTAAGCAATCTTTTCTTTATGACAACAAAGGAAATGTTTGGGTAAACAACTGACAGTCCGGTCTCCTCTTCAGTCGAGCGAGATAACATGGCGGACTTCTGCATGCTGGGCCAGAGACCCCCTCCTCACTTGGCCGGCCTGGCGCAGCTCGGTCACCTGGGCGGCGGCCCCCTCCTGAAGGTGGGATCTGGAGATCCACAGGCACCGTCGCAGCCTCCCCAGCAACCTCCTCTACCCCAGCAACAGCCCTCGCCGCATGGCCCCCTCCACCACAGCCCCCCTCTCCACACGGGCCAGGTGCCTGCGCCGCCGCCGCCCCACCCGCCCGGGGCCCTCCAGCCCCTACTGGGCCCAGGTGGGCTGCTCTCGCCTCAACTCTCTCCGCAGCTGGTGCGCCAGCAGCTCGCCATGGCCCACCTCATCAACCAGCAGATAGCCGTCAGCCGGCTGCTGGCCCACCAGCACCCGCAGGCCATCAACCAGCAGTTCCTCAACCACCCGCCCATCCCGCGGGGCTCCTCCAAAATCGGCGGTGACCACCTAGGAAGCAACTCCTCAGCCTCAGAGGTCTCCTCTGAAATCTACCAGCAGGTCCGAGATGAGCTGAAAAGAGCCAGCGTCTCTCAGGCCGTGTTTGCCCGGGTGGCCTTCAACCGCACACAGGTAAGCAAACAGGAAGCGGGAGACCAAGTCAGCAGAATTTGGGAAAGTGAAGTATTTTCTCATTAATTGGAGACTCTAAATTGCCCGTAGGCATGACTGTGAGTGCGAATGGTTGTTTGTTTCTATGTGCCCTGCGATTGGCTGGCAACCAGTTCAGGGTGTACCCCGCCTCCTGCCCGATGACAGCTGGGATAGGCTCCAGCACGCCTGCGACCCTAGTGAGGAGAAGCGGCTCAGAAAATGGATGGATGGAAGTATTTTCTTATTGATTCCGATGAGACCAAAGATCACAGTCACACCCGTGCTGCGGGTGAGAAGGGATAAATGGCGTACTTGATCGGGATCCACTCCAGTGATAGACGCTTAATTCTTCACGCTGGTTTGGGCTCATTTGCGGACACCCACCTTGGAAGTATTTTCAGCAGGATTAACGGAAGCATGGCGGGGTAGCTTGCCGGGTCATTAGGCCTCCCCCCACCGCCCCCACACCCGATGCACCTGATGCATATGAGACTGCGCTAAACAGTTTACAGCACGCCCCACTAGAGCAATGTAATGATAGCTTGTAGGCCTTACTAAAGAAAAGGTGTGAACGGTGCTTTCAAGGTACAAACAATTTGTTGAAACTATGAAGACTATAATCTCACCCCACAGAAGACAGAAAATGTATCTGCCAAACGTCAATTAGTCACGATTTAGACGACCTCGTTTAAGGGGCGGTACGGTGTTCGACTGGTTAGAGCGTCAGCCTCACAGTTCTGAGGTTCAATCCCTGGCCCCGCCTGTGTGGAGTTTGCATGTTCTCCCCGTGCCTGCGTGGGTTTTCTCCGGGCACTCCGGTTTCCTCCCATGCATGGTAGGTTAATTGAAAACTCTAAATTGCCCGTAGGTGTGAATGTGAGTGTGAATGATTGTTTGTTTGTATGTGTCCTGTGATTGGCTGGCAACAGTTCCGTGTGTACCCCGCCTCCTGCCCGATGATAGCTGGGATAGGCTCCAGCATGCCCGCGACCCTAGTGAGGACAAGCGGCTCAGAAAATGGATGGATGGTTTAAGGGGCACGATTCAGATTATTTTTTCCTGTGAGCTGATCTCTGGCGAATCACAGGCTACATAGAGCAGTGGTAGGAAGTTATGTCGTTATAATAAAAATATTTCATTATAGGACTTAAGTAGATTTTTCAGGTATCTGTACTTGAGTATTTTTCGGATGACTTTTTACTTTTACTCCCTATATTTGAATTTTTTTTACTTTCTACTCCTTACTTTGTCAAAATAGGCTCAGGAATTGTTTTCGACCTATGCCTATGCCATGACGTAAAATGTAGGTAACGTCAATCGCGGTTAAGATCTTGAATGATTCAGATCTCGGGGTCTTATAAATTGGAAAAAAGAAAAAGGGACATCAGTGACATGGAGGAACATAAACTAGGGAACATGCGTTTGGTAGCATAAAAATTGAGCCAACGCTACCAAGCATAAAATAAGTTAATAAAAGGCAAACTATACTGAGGGAAGACAGTCTTTCTTCTTGTGCCAAGTTATCCAAAATGGGTATTGTACAATATATAATTAACAGTAAAAATGCATTTTACTTTTCCATTTTTGTACATAGAATCTGTTTCTGTACTTTTTTACTTTGAATTAAGTACAGGTTTCAAATTAGTACTTCTACTTTCACCAGTCTTTTTTTACACAAGCATGTGTCCTACTTGCTGTAGTGTAAATACAGAGTGTGAATAATTCTCCCACCTCTGACATGTAGAGACCATTCACACTACGGCACCGAAGCCGGTCGAGTTTACTGCTACACCACAATAACAAATCGCTCTTGTCAACTCAGGGTCTGTTGTCGGAGATCCTGAGGAAGGAGGAGGACCCTCGCACGGCCTCGCAGTCGCTGCTGGTCAACCTGAAGGCCATGCAGAACTTCCTTAACCTGCCAGAGGGCGAGCGGGACCGCATCTACCAGGAGGAGCGGGAGCGCACCATGAACCCCACGGTGGGGCTTCCTGCTTCCAACTCGTCCAACCCTGGCGCTCCACGCCTCTCACAGGTAGAACACACCTGGATTCATAGCTTGAATCAGGATTGTACGGCGTTGTACACACTCCATTTTTACATGCCGTGTGTCCTATGTGTGCGCTTAGAAAGTGTGGGAGAGGAGCTTGGATGAGCAGATAACACCTGACACCTGGGCCTCCATTTGGAAGAACAAGAATAAGATAGCCAACTCGGTGAGTTCTCCGCAATCTTGCATATTGTATAAATAATGTGACTAATGTCTTACTTTTTTCTAAACAAAGTCTATGTATAATAGAACAACAACTTCAAAGCGATCATAGGAGCGTATTGTAAACATAAAGGATGTAAAAGAGCATTTTTAGCGATAAGGCCTTTTAACGGCGATGCCGTGTGGGCTATTATTTATTATGTCTACGTCAAATTATCTCAGTATCTGGAATGTAAGCTAGCCTTGTCTGTGCACGCCTTTGTGGACGACTTCAAAACAACGCAAGCGATTTGAGAGCTTGATGCACACTGAAGCAAGCGAACAGCAACAACATAACAGAAGCGGAAAGGCTAAATGAGCTTGATATGTAAACTGGTGACGTGGAGATGTTCAACCTATAAATAAGATTGAGGTTTTAGAGAACAATGCACAGTTGGAGAGAATCACAATTTATCCCATTGAACACTGATTGTTTATGATACTGTTTATGTACCGTAAAAGTTGTTTGTGTTTCTCATAAAAAGAGAAAACGCATGTTTGAATGTTCGCTTTATTATTGGACCACAACAAATCAAAATACTATAACAACTTCAACTCTATGGGCCTGGACAATCACAATATATCAACCAGGCATCTTCCAATTGTTATTGATACCGTATATGGGCCATTCCATCAAATTGGTGAAATTTGTAACGCTCTCAAAATAAACATTAATTAATTAATTAATTAATTAAATGTATTTTGAGGCATGAAATACAGCCACCTGGCATTTATGCTAATAACGTGTTTACACTTAGCACATTACAGTGATTCAACAAAAACTGTATTTCAAAAATAAACAAAGAATTTCTTTTTTAAAAATAGGTTACAGGCCCAGGTTTTACTTTTGGCCTCTAAATTATGATGCGCCCTGTGGACCATGTGACTTATGTAATACTCAAATTTTTTTGAGATGGTGAAAATAGAAAATAAACTTAGTATAGCTGGCATAAGGAGTAACACAAGTATGTATAAAATTTTACTTTTCTAAAGGATTTACATGATTATGATATTGTCTACAGGGACAGGCAACAAATGCTATTTTTTTCAAAGTAGTTTCAATTAATCACAAATATACAATCATATCAATGTACAGGACACTGATGAATAAAAATATGTATTTTACAGTTAATTTTATCCTGCATTTATATATTTTATTTCCTGGGGACGCAAATGGTGCATATGTATTCGGGATATAATGTTGCTCACCCAAACAAGCAAATGAATGAATCTGAGAACGTGTCATCAATTTGTAAAACTGAAGCAAGAGGTACCATTTTTTGCCCGTTGTCATTGCAACTACATTTGAACATTACCTGAATAAAACTGTGACCTATGTTGCGTGCACAAACAACTACAAATCATGCTTCAAGTGGGATACAGCAGTTGTTTCTATGCTAGCTTGTATTAGCAATTCAAATTTCCTTTAACCTGAACTCACTGTGTTACCGTTACTTGACCCCTGTGCAGCCAAAGCCAACAGGCCCCATGCCTGACCTACCAATCAAGCTGGAATCGCTAGTCAACATCACGTCGGGGATCTATGACGAAATCCAGCAGGAGATGAAGCGAGCCAAGGTGTCCCAAGCGCTCTTTGCCAAGGTGGCTGCCAACAAGAGTCAGGTAAGGGAACACAGAACCCCCACCTAAAAAAAACCCCCCAAAAACCCAAGAGGCAAATATTTAGTGCTACGTGTAAAATTCAAAGGTTTGGGTGAACTTTAAAAACATAATGCACACTAAGCGCTGCTGTTTAATCACAAGTGACTAGCATATGCCAGGTGGCTAGCTGGCTAGCACAACAAGCTAGCAGTCGAGATCTTTACTCAGTGCTCCATCCTATCAAACCGCACGAACATTCATCCATCCATCTTGGTGCTTGTCCTCATTAGGTTTGTGGGTAAACTGGAGCCTATTCTAGCTGATTTTGAACCAGAGGAGGGCTACACTCTGGACTGGTTGTCAGCCAATCGCAGGGCACATGTAGGGACAGACAACCATTCACACTCACACCATCACCGAGTGAGAACTGAACAAATCTTACTGCTAGTGAACACTATCAGAGAGTCACAGCACAGATCTCAAAAGCAAGACACCAGACACAAAAAATCAGAATCAAATTACTTTGTTCACAAAAAGCTGCTTAATACTGACCTGAGCTGAGAATCCTAGCAAGCCAAATGGGAATGGGTGCAAAAACCTTCTAAAATAAAACTAAAAATGTTAATCGTTGTTGTGGGTGGCATGGCACAGAGGGTAAGCATACACCCTGCAACCAGAGGGTCACCGGTTTGTATACCCGCCCGAGCACATGTCGTCTTTGTGTCCCTGGGCAAGACAATTAGGCTGCATTGGCCATGGATGAATGCGGTTGGACATTTGGTGGTGGTCGGCGGGGCTGTCGGCGCAGAATGGCAGCCACACTTCCGTTAGACTGCCCGAGGGCAGCAGTGGCTACACAAGTGGCTTACCACCACCAGGTGTGACTGTGGAGTGTATGACTAATGTGTGCAATTGTAAAGTGTCTTTGTGTGCCTTTATAAGTGTAATCCATTATTATTATTATTATTATTTATATGTGCCCTGCAATTGGCTGGCAACCAGTTCAGGGTGTACCCCGCTTCCTGTCCGTTGATAGCTGGGATAGGCTCCAGCACTCCCGCGACCCTTGTGAGGATAAGCGGCTCAGAAAATGGATGGATGGATTAAAGATCTCTGAACAGAAACAACACTTCTGTGTCATCCATATGACTACTCGTGACTCCTTCAATGCTGGCTGAAATGAGGTCAAGTGAGGTGTGCTGATGTCATGTACTGTATTATAATTATTACAGTTCTATGTTCGCAATTTGTATGACATTCAAGGCCTAATTTTTCTGAAAATGTTGGCCCATCTCCAAATTTTTTTGCATGCAAGGAATTAGGCTATTCAACCATTAGGACAGTAGCTTGTAGCTGCTAGCAGGCGTAAGACGGTGAATGGCTGATATGCACTTTCTATACAGCACTTGCATGCTTGTGCTTGTGTGTGTGTGCATGGTTAGCGAGGACCCCCAGGTCGGGGTGGTAGATGGTTGGTGGTGGTGGTGGGTTGTGGGCGGTCACAGTTCAGTGCACCCATCTGCCGCAGCTGACCACCAGGACGGCACGAGCAGCAGCAAGAGATGATCAGGCTATTAGCGTCGCACGCTGCCTGAGGTGGCGGCTTGAACACAACAGCTGGTGTCACAAACAGAGCCAGTCTAGCAGACATAATTGAATCTTCTCCATCTCCCTTTCTGGATGTACACCTACCTCACACACCCTGCACACTTTTAAGCATATTTCTTTCGTCTTTGGTTTGCTTTTTACCGCAATTGCATAGCTTTCTTCTTTCTTGAATGCTGACTGTCAGTGGTGGCTAGTACAAGTAACAGAGTTTACTGGCACCCATACTTATTTTTCTGATGACTTTTTACTTTTACTCCGTACATTTGAAATCAGGAAACTGTACTTTCTCCTCCTTACTTTTAAAAAATAAGCTTGTTACTTTTTCCAAGCTCCTCAGATGATGATTAAAAAGATGTAAATAGAGAACGGCAAAGTCCACCACAGTTGATAACTAAATGACTGAAATATTTGGGTCTTATAAGGAGGAGAAAAACAGGGACAGCAGTAACATAGAGGAACATGAATCAGGGCGCATTAACGACGATGACAACCGCAGGATATTGTCCATCAATGTCCTTGTCTTTAAGTTGTGTGCCCTCAAAAGGTGCCATCACGTTCATCAGTTGGCTTAGTATTGTTAGCTTAAATACGAAAGAATCCGCTTGCCTGGAGCTATCTTTCCTCAAGAGCTGCTCTCACGTTGGCCAGTTTGGCCATTTCTGTCCAATTTAAATTATTTGACATGACTCTGCCTTCCTGGCGGCACGGTGGCCGACTGGTTAGAGGGTCAGCCTCACAGATCTGATGTTCAATCCCCGGCCCCGCCTGTGTGGAGTTTGCATGTTTTCCCCGTGTCTGCGTGGGTTTTCTCCGGGCACTCCGGTTTCCTCCCACATCCCAAAAACATGCATGAATTGGAGACTCTAAATTGCCCGTAGGTGTGAATGTGAGTCTGAATGGTTGTTTGTTTGTATGTGCCCTGCAATTGGCTGGCGACCAGTTCAGGGTGTACCCCGCCTCCTGCCCGATGATGGCTGGGATGGGCTCCAGCAGGCCCGCGACCCTAGTGAGGGGAAGCGGCTCAGAAAATGGATGGATGGATGGACTCTGCCTTCCTTTTTAGCTAACTTTACATCTGGTCCCCTTGTGTCTGTCATCACAGGGTTGGCTGTGCGAATTGCTCCGCTGGAAAGAAAATCCCAGCCCAGAGAACCGCACCCTGTGGGAGAACCTGTGCACCATCCGGCGGTTCCTGGCGCTTCCGCAGACCGACAGGGACCTGGCGTACGAGGAGGAGTCGCGGCACCATCACAGCGAGAGGCTACACACCGTCCTCCACCTGCCGCAGGACACACAGGTACAAAAACTGCCTTCACATGTTATTTGGCTGCAGTGCAATGACTTCAACGAGTCTTTATGAAGCACACACCTGAATGAGCACACCTGGAATACTTTTTATTCCATTTCGTTTTAGTCCCTGCGCACACAGGTACAAAAACAGTTACTTCCTTCAAATGTGTCCTCACTTAAACACGTCTTTCAGACTGCTTCTTTGACACTTTTAAATCAGTGGTATTTTGTTTCATTATTATTATTTTTTTTTACCAGCAGTAAACTCTGCCACAGGGGACGCAGGTACAAAAACAAACACTGCCTTCAAATATGTTAACAATTGGTTCAACAAGTCGTTATGGAGCCCATCTTTGAGACTTTTCACTTGTTGTTATTTACACATTTTAATCCCAGCAATAAACTGGGTCCCAGGATACACAAGTACAAAACCAGATGACTCAAATGTGTCAAACAAAGATAAATAAAAACAGAATACAATGATTTGCAAATCATGTTCAACCTATATTTAATTGAATACACTACAAAGACAATATATTTAATGTTCAAACTGATAAACATGAATGTTTTTAGCAAAGAATCATTAACTTGGAATTTTATGGCTGCAACACATTCCCAAAAAGCTGGGACAGGGTCTTGTTTACCACTGTGTTACATCCCCTTTTCTCTAAACAACATTTAATAAACGTTGGGGAACTGAGGACACTAATTGTTGAAGCTTTGTTGGTGGAATTCTTTCCCATTCTTGCGTGATGTACAGGTTCAGCTGTTCAACAGTCCGGGGTCTCCGTTGTCGTATTTTACGCTGCATAATGCGCCACACATTTTCAATGGGAGACAGATCTGGACTGTAGGCAGGCCAGTCTAGTACTCTTTTACTATGAAGCCACGCTGTTGTAACACGTGCAGAATGTGGTTTGGCATTGTCTTGCTGAAATAAGCAGGGGCATCCATGAAAAAGACGGCAGCATATGTTTCTCCAAAACCTGTATGTACCTTTCAGCATTAATGGTGCCTTCACAGATGTGTAAGTTACCCATGCCATTGGCACTAACACAGCCCCATACCATCACAGATGCTGGCTTTTGAACTTTGCATCCATAACAGTCCGGATGGTTCTTTTCCTCTGGCCCGGAGGACACGACGTCCACAATTTCCAAAAACAATTTGAAATGTGGACTCGTCGGCCCACAGAACACTTTTCCACTTTGCATCAGTCCATCTTAGATGATCTCGGGCCCAGAGAAGCCGGCGGCATTTCTGGGTGTTGTTGATAAATGGCTTTTGCTTTGCATATTAGAGTTTTAAGTTGCACTTATGGATGTAGCACTGAACTGTATTTACTGACATTGGTTTTCTGACATGTTCCTGAGCCCACGTGGTGATATCCTTTACACATTGATGTCGGTTTTTGATGCAGTGCCGCCTGAGGGATCGAAGGTCACGGGCATTCAATGTTGGTTTTCGGCCTTGCCGCTTACATGCAGTGATTTCTCCAGATTCTCTGAACCTTTTGATGATATTATGGACCGTAGATGATGAAATCCCTAAATTCCTTGCAATTGTACATTGAGGAACATTGTCCTTAAACTGTTTGACTATTTTCTCACGCACTTGTTCACAAAGAGGTGAACCTCGCCCCATCTTTGCTTGTGAATGACTGAGCAATTCAGGGAAGCTCCTTTTGTACCCAATCATGGCACATTAATAAGTTAATGATTATTTGCTAAAAACAATGAAGTTCATCAGTTTGAACATTAAATATCTTGTCTTTGTAGAGGATTCAATTAAATATAGGTTGAACATAGTTTGCAAATCATTGTATTCCGTTTTTATTTATGTTTAACACAGCGTCCCAACTGCATTGGAATTGGGTTTTAAGTCAAATGGGTTAGTTCCACACACATTGCTTTTTAGTTCATAGGTTTGATATTGATACTGATTATAAAGAACCCAGAGTCAAATGTTAATTTCAGTCTATGCTGCGAGCTGCTAAGAATATGGATGTTCGGAATTTGGACACCCTTTATTTAAACGATGATATCTTTTGTTGACCTAAAAGAATCGGACGAGAGAATCGTTTGAAACCGGAATTGAAATGAAGGACCGGAATCGGGACCGGAATCACTCCAATTCAAACAATGCCCAACCCTAGTCATTATCTTTTGTCCTGGCAGTAAACATTGCCCCAGACACAGTACAAAAACCTCCTTCAAATGTGTCGTCATTTGGTTTTGGTGCAATTAGTTCAACATTATGGTGCACACACAAAAACATGCCCAAGACTTTTCTTTCAAGCTCATTATCTTTTGTCCTAACAGTCAACATTGCCACAGGCCACATACAGTGGGTACAGAAAGTATTCAGACTCCCTTAAAATTTTCACTCTTTGTTATATTGCACTGCAGCACAGTGGCCGACTGGTTAGAGCGTCAGCCTCACAGTTCTGAGGTGTGGGGTTCAATCCCCGTCCCCGCCTGTGTGGAGTTTGCATGTTCTCCCCGTGCCTGCGTGGGTTTTCTCTGGGCACTCCGGTTTCCTCCCACATCCCAAAAACATGCATTAATTGGAGACTCTAAATTGCCCGTAGGCATGACTGTGAGTGTGAATGGTTGTTTGTTTCTATGTGCCCTGCGATTGGCTGGCAACCAGTTGAGGGTGTACCCCGCCTCCTGCCCGATGACAGCTGGGATAGGCTCCAGCACGCCCGCGACCTTAGTGAGGAGAAGCGGCTCAGAAAATGGATGGATGGATGTTATATTGCAGCCATTTGCTAAAAGCATTTAAGTTAATTTTTAGCCCTTATTAATGAACACACAGTACCCCATATTGACAGAAAAAAAACAGAATTGTTGAAATTTTTGCAGATGTATTAAAAAAAGAAAAACTGAAATATCACACAGCCATAAGTATTCAGACCCTCTGCTCAGTATTTAGTAGAAGCACCCTTGTGAGCTAATACAGCCATGAGTCTTTTTAGGAATGATGCAACATGTTTTTCACACCTGGATTTGTGGATCATCTGCCATTCCTCCAGAGCTGCTCAATTGTGTTTAAGTCAGGGCTCTGGCTGGGCCATTCAAAAACAGTCACAGAGTTGTTCTGAAGCCACTCCTTCATTATTTTAGCTGTGTGCTTAGGGTCATTGTTGGAAGGTGACCCTTCGGCCCAGTCTGAGGTCCTGAGCATTCTGGAGAAGGTTTTCGTCCAGGATATCCCTGTACTCGACTGCATTCATCTTTCCTTTGATTGCAAAAGGTCTCCCTGTCCCTGCAGCTGAAAAACACACCCACAGCATGATGCTGCCACCACCATGCTTCACTGTTGGTACTGTATTGGAAAGGTGATGAGCAGTGGATTGGCTGGCAACCAGTTCAGGGTGTACCCCGCCTCCTGCCCGATGATAGCTGGGATAGGCTCCAGCACGCCCGCGACCCTAGTGAGGAGAAGCGGCTCAGAAAATGGATGGATGGATGGATGGATGAGCAGTGCCTGGTTTTCTCCTCACATACCGCTTAGAATTAAGGCCAAAAAGTTCTATCTTGGTCTCATCAAACCAGAGAATCTTATTTCTCACCATCTTGGAGTCCTCCAGGTGATTTTTAGCAAACTACATGCAGGCTATCATGTGTCTTGCTCTGAGGAGAGGCTTCCGTCGGGCCACTCTGCCATACATAAAGCCCCGACTGATGGAGGGCTGCAGTGATGGTTGAGTTTCTAGAACTTTCTCCCATCTCCCGATTGCATTTCTTGCCCTCAGCCACAGCCTCTTTGGGTTCTTTTTTTTTTTACCTCTCTCACCAAGGCGCTTCTCCACCAATCGCTCGCTGAATTTGCCCAGACGGCCAGCTCTATGAAGGGTTCTGGTCGTCCCAAACGTCTTCCATTTAAGGATTGTGGAGGCCACTGTGCTCTTAGGAACCTTAAGTGCAGCAGAATTTTTCTTGTAAACTTGGCCAGATGTGTGCCTTGCCACAATTCTGTCTCTGAGCTCTTCAGGCAGTTCATTTGACCTCATGATTCTCATTTACTCTGACATGCACTGTGAGCTGTAACGTCTTATATAGACAGGTGTGTGGCTTTCCTAATCAAGTCCAATCAGTATAATCAAACACAGCTGGACTCTAATGAAGGTGAAGAACCATCTCTAGGATGATCAGAAGACATGGACAGCACCCGAGTTAAATATGAGTATCACAGCAAAGGGTCTGAATACTTATGGCTGTGTGATATTTCAGTAATTCTTTTTTAATAAATCTGCAAAAAGTTCAACAATTCCGTCTTTTTCTGTCAATATGGGGTGCTGTGTGTACATTAATGAGGAAAAAAAATTAAGAGTGAAAGATTTATGGGGGTCTGAATACTTTCTGTACCCACTGTATTTATATTAATATACACCGCCTTCAAATGTGTCCTCAAGATTTTTTATTCATTTCGCACATTTTGACAGCTGCAAGGAACTCTAAGGAGAACCACAGTAAATACTGCCTAAATTGAGTTCTGGAGTAACTTATCAGGGCCAAAAGAGGACACTATTGTCAAGAGGTTCAGGAACCTCCGGGACAGGGTTTGCAGAGCTGGACACATCTGATTGGCAACTTTTAGTTCTTGAAATTACTATGAAAATGAGAATGAAAATGTGGGTATTTCTTTACTTTCTCATTCATTTTTGTCCCAGCAGAGTGAAGTGTAAACCTGGTTTCTGGGTGGCACAACAGGAAATACCACATTGCATTTACAGGAGGCTTTAAAGAGGGAGAGAATGTGTCCGTGTTTACACTTTAGTTCGGACTTCCAAAAAAAAACAAGAATACCGGGTAGTTAGTAGCAAGTCTAAAGAACATGGAGAGCGTTTTAGATCCCTAAACTAACTGAATTGTGATCCTTGGCTCTCGCTTGTCTACAATGCTTTTTAATCAAATTAAACTCAAGGCAAGACAATTAGCTTTATGAATTAAGTTTTTTTTCTAAATTAATAAATGTGTTCTGCCAAATAGAAGAATGTCAATGAATAAATCAATGCGCGCACACACACACACACACAAAAGAAAACCAAACAATAAGAAAGCAGACGGTTAATTACATAAAAGGTTAAAGTGGCTCTTTCCCATTTAAGAAATAAATTACAGTGGAACCTTTTAAGTCAAACACCCCTCTGGTTGTAAAATTCTGAATTTGACCACTCAGTTCGCCAAGTCTCAAAGGATTAATGTATTTACATTTTGCTTTTGTTTGGCTTTTTTGCAAAAAAAAAGGTCGGGGTCTTGATCATAGGTAATTTAGAGTTTTCAATTAACCTACCACGCATATTTTGGGGATGTGGGAGGAAACCGGAGTACCCGGAGAAAACCCACATAGGTACGGGGAGAACATGCAAACTCCACACAGGTGAGGCCGTATTTGAACCCGGGTCCTGAGGACTGTGAGGCAGACGTGCTATCCAGTCGTCCACCGTGCCGCCCTCAGTAACATTAATGTTAATAATGAATTGTAAAGTGTGTCTGCCTCACAGTTCTGAGGTTTGGGGTTTTGAATCTTAGCTCCAGTCTTCCTGTGTGGAGTTAACATGTTCTCCCCGTGCCTGTGTGGGTTTCCCTAGTACTCCGGCTTCCACCTACATCCCAAAAACATGCATGTTAGGTTCAGTGAAGACTCCAAATTGTCCATAGGTGTAAATGGAAGTGTGAATGGTTGTTTCTCTATGTGTGCCTGGGATTGGCTGGCGACCTGGACCCCACCTCTTGTCCAAATTCAGCGGGAAAGGCTCCAGCATACCCGCAAGCCAAATGACAAGATGACAAAATGGATCACATCTTTTATTAACTTACACAGTGCTCAATGATGGGAAGAGGAAAAATAAAACCACGATACATGCCACATGTTTAAAAGCTAGCAAGCGTTGACTCAACTCTTACGCTATCAAAACAGCGTGTTGCCATACCTTTGCTAATGTCGTGATTGTGAACTTTAAGAAAAAAAATGCTTAATTAGGTATCGATGACAACTAAAAAGATACACCCTACTTATGTGTTTTTTTGTTTTTTACATTTTTTTAATGCAAGGAGCTAATGATTTTTTTTGTCTGGCACAAGACACAATGCACTTGGCAAAATCATTCTTTGAGCTCAAAGAAGTTTAATAAATAAGACCATGGATAGAGAATACCTTGCTTCTCTGGATCTGTTGCCTGCGTCATCATCAACCATGCTCCATGATTCACATTCCTGCATTTTCCTGCTGTCCTTGTTTTTTTCCACCTTGTAAGACTCCAAGATCTCAATTAATCAATCATGATCTCAACTGCAGTTGACTCTCTTTATTTACCCCTTTTTCACGTCGCGCCATCACTCGCCGAGGTGGGAAAAAAAGTAACAAGCCTATATTGACAAAGTGGAGTGTATAAACGACAGATATAGTAAAAGTAAAAAGTTGTCAGAGAAATAATACTCAAGTAGAGTGCAGATGCCTGAAAATTTCACAGCAACAAAGTATTTGTACATTGCTACTTCCCATCAGTGGTGTTAACCACTCCAAAAGGCTAATAGTGGTTGCCCTCAAATTGCCTGAATCAAATTGTTACCCTCTCACAGTCCACCACAACTCATGACTCAGCGTGCAAATGGTGAACGTTTTATTAAAGACTGATGGTGGGACAGGAAGGAAGATGCGGTGGCACCGTGAGGACATTCCTCTGCTCCTCTCGTGATCTTAAAATACTTTTGGTCCAATTAGAGCCTCCTAATCCCCCCCCCCCCCCCCCCCCCCCCCCAACTGTAACCACATGTGGTGAAGGGCTGCTGACTTATTAATGGCCAATGAGGTGTTTGCCAGAGTATATTTAATACATCTAAATATATATAGGACATGTGCGTATGTCTTCATGGGAGGTGACCACAAACCCACCACACGTGTGTCCCATGTGTCTCACACACTGATAGTTGTGAGTGCTCCTTTGTCTTCGGACAATAGGGCAAGCGAGCACACAATGCTAAATTAAAAATGGATGTACAGTGGAAACACACACACACACACACACACACACACGCACGTGTGTTTACATTAGCTTGTGCTTTTTGCTTCATGTCTGGGGGGCTTTGGGACTGTGTGTCTATTAGGTGGGCAGGTAAATGTGTGCGTGTGTGTGCGTGTGTTTGTGAGTGCCCCCCACAACAGCCTCACATTTCTTCATGAGTGACACGGCCCCCGTGCTCGCTGTACAGCTTTTATTCATATGCCGTTTGCAGTTAAGTGCATCCCACAGCTAATTTGGCACAGCCTGCCCTTATAAATAATTTCTGTATTGTTTTTGCTAAATTGATTTCTGCTGCAAGACTCTGTGTGTGTGTGTGTGTGTGTGTGTGTGTGTGTGTGTTTGTGCATGGATGTATGCGTGTGTGCGGGCGCATTTGTGTAGAGGCAGCTCAGACCCCAGGAGTCAAAGGACTAGAACAAGAAGAAACAATTCCTCGGCACATGCTCCCCACTGTGTGTGTCTGAGTTTAATACTTGTAGAAAAGATAAAAAATTGGCCTCTGTCTGTCTGTCTCACTCATTCTGTCTCTCTGTCTCCTCTGATTGTTGGTCATTGCCAAGTTCTGCTAGCAATACTACACAGTACAATATGTTTTTTTTGTTGTTTTGTTTTTGTCATGTTATTAGATACAGTAAATACTGATTTTGAACAGCTCCAGATGATTTACATGGCACAGTTGTGTGCTGTTATATCACACTTTTCTATGACAAGGGGGCTTCAATAGGGCAAGTCTCCAATGAAGGCCCAGTTATAAAATGCACCGTCCGCTACTGATAAACACTGGCACGGATTGGAGGACCGAAGTTGTCCCGCCAATATTTCACGGTTGGATCAGAGCAGTAACAGGGGTGTGAAGTTCAACACCTGACAGCCATTTCTCCCACCCTTGTTGTTGTTGTCAGACGTCACACCAGAAACTGTTGTTCAAAAAATGTTGTTCAGAGGGATATTTTGACAAAGACAAGCCAATTCATCCATTTTCAAACACTGAAGAGTCGTGGGTGACTTGGCGCCTATCTCAGCTGACTTTAACCAAGTTTACCTAACTGTTAGGAACGTGCAAGGAAAACAAGAGTAGTACCTAGAGAAACTCCACGTAGGAAGGTCAGAGCTGAGATCCAAATCCAGAAACTCTTGACAGTGAGGCAGAGGTGCTCGCCTGTACTCCACCTTGTTTCCATAAAGACAAGCCAGTATTTTTTAAAATAGGAACAAATATGTTCACATTTAGTTGTACAGTATATGTATGATATGTAAAAAAAAAAAACAAAGTGATGAAAACCGAAATTTCAACCCTGGGTAATCCATTCAGTACATCACAAACAAACTACATTTGTGTTGGTAGTATTGGTTTTATGGGTTTAATGTAAGTTAATGGACAGTAATAATAATGTAAATAGTTGTTCCAGTAACTTTAAAGCTAAAAACGGACATGAAACAAGTTGATTTTGTCTTCCTGGTGGCACCTTGGTGCCTTCAACAGTATGTAGCCTGCTTTTTTTGGGTGGGGGGTGGTAGTGTCACAATTAACACAGGCATTTGCAGATAAATGGAATGAATACCACACACACACACACACACACACACACACACTAACATTTTCAATTAAAGCAAACCCCTCAGAGAGCACACATGCACCCAACATAGCGTGTGCGCTGTCTTTTCATCTAAAGAATCATTTCACAAGACCAGAGGAAAGTGCCGTGACTCACGCATACACACGCGCACACACGTGAGTAAACGAGCAAACAAAAAAAAAACACACTTACTGATAACCGGATGTCTTAAGTGAAGCACAAAACGAACAGAAAAGTGATTTTTCTCTTCTTCATTACAAATTTATCTCCGTGTTAATGGTGTCTCTGGTGGTCACATGTGCGCACCTCCCACGCCCCCACCTCACAGGGGGAGGATGAGAGCTCATTAAGGAGAAAATGAATATTTGATGTTTTATAATTCTTTTATCGTTCTGTGCTCTAATTTGCCTCAATTTACAGGAATCTTGATTTGCTTGCAACTGTGCATTTAAAGAGAGGAGAAGTCAGGCGGGAAAATGGAGAGAAAAAAATACTTTGAGCCTATCACGCTATGAAAAGAACTGCTAGCTTGGTGAAAAGTTCCCAACATGTCGCTGAATCACTGGTTTTGGACCATACAAACGGGCACCACGTCTTTGGCAATGTTCCGCGCGATTGAGTTTGTGATTGCCTTTCTTGTCATTGAGAAAACAATTTAAAACATATTTTGTTCATGTTGTCAAAATGATGTTATTGGGAATTCAACTTTTTTTTAAATGACTTAAAAGTCACTAAATATTGCGACCATTTCACAAAGCTAGCAACACTGTCTGATTTTGTGAACCAGCTCCTCTGTTCGCAGCCTTGTTGTCAGTGGAAGCAGTGCACGTTATTTCACAACGATGGAAAAATATTGAATTGAATTCCATTCAATTTGCTAGTTGCTTCCTATCAAACAGGTCATGAATATTTAGGTTAAAATGTTCAAAAGCAAAATAGTTTCCATGGCATTTAGAGGAGCACATAGTAGTAATGTTCAGGGGTGCGCAAGGTGCAGATGCAGGCTGGAAATCGCTGTGGATTTGCACTGTTCTCATAAATGACTGGCCAGAACGTTTAGTAGAAGATGAGAAGGGAACGGTCGTCATCTTGCTCTTCTGCTTCACCTTGTCTTTCACCCAACATTGGCATTGTGACAAATATTTCAAATTGATTACATGTGAATTAAACAGAGTGACAAAATTCCAATGTCATCAGAGCACAATGCACTGGACACAAGCGTAGATTGCCCATCTTTAATGGCATTATTAATTACGGATCTTATAATAAATACATTGATATTTTGCCATATTCTACATATGAGATGGGGACAACTAGTACTGTTGGCAAAAGAAACTTTATTGTTCTTCTAGATTTATGGATTTTGTCATTCGTTCGGAAACTAGAGGTGTAAAAAGTGGGAATAAAGTAGGAGGAGGTGGGGAGGCAGAGTTCCTGGCATTATCCAGTTTGAGTTGGCTGAGCTTGACAGAGTCCTTCTTCAACTAATCATTCATGATGCATTCGATGTGAGCAGAGATGGAGGCGGGACGGGGGAAAGTTTTTCAAGGAATTTCTCAACATCTAAATATGTCACTTTCCGTTAAAGAGGGCGAGCATGGGCCAGGGAGGGAAAATATAAACATACCAAATTCCTGTAAGCTGACCATTCCCCCCTGCGATTGAAACCGGAGCCTGGCCTCGCCATTATTGAAGTAATACCCTGTCATTATTGAAGAGAGAATGACTATTATCTTTACGTGACTCCTTTAATTTTAATGCGCCACAGATTTATAGCTGGACATTCCAGTGGTGGAGGACCCCGCCCTGCTCTTAAAGTGACACGACCACAACACGTCGCCACCTTCTGACAAACAAGCCAAGTCTCTCAACACTTGATCCCGGAGCTTTCGGAACGGCAAACACATTCACAATCCCAGCCTTGTTTTTCTCTGCCGACAATCATTTTCTCTGCATGCAACTCTCACAGGCTGCAGGCAAATTCTTCCTTACTGCTTAAAGTATAATGTGCATCCTCAGTACAGAAATCTTTGGGTCAGAATTTTGGGTGGAGCGGTAAGGAGGCCATCTTGGGGTTTGGAATCTTCACATTTTATAGGTCAAATACAACAAACAATCGACAGTTGACAGTAAAAGTACATACAAAAGTGCTTTAGAGCAGTATTTCCCAACCTTTATTGAGCTAAGCACCCATTTTACATTATAAAAATGTCACAAAAAGTATGAATACGGAAATAATAATGATCTTTTCTCAATTGACTCACAAATTGACGTGCTCAGTGTGAAATATGGGCCTGTTTAATTGAACATAAAGCTGATCTACTCGCACAAAGCCATCCATCATTCTCTTGTATGAATGGCGACAGGTGGTTGCACAGGTATATTTGACCTTCTGCCATCTAATGGAAGAGCAATTCATTGTTCTACCTGTCACTATACATCACTGGCACAGATAGACAAACAAGAGATCTCTGTAATTAATGAATTATACTTTTCAGACAAATTAAGTGAAATCGGATCATGTCCCGCAGCACCACTGATGATCTCTCACAGCACACGAGTGTCCCAAGGCAGCATGGTTGGGAATCAGAGATGATCAGTTTTATATTTTGGATGATACAATTGCAGAGCTCTTTTCCAAAAGGCTATGCAGCCTTTTTGATTATTCTGGGAAAAAAATGACATCCAGTTTTAGAATTGCAAATTTCATAAACAATCTTAATCTGGGCGGCACGGTGAACGACTGGTTAGCAGATCTGCCTCACAGTTCTGAGGACCGAGGTTCAAATCCCGGCCCCGCCTGTGTGGAGTTTGCATGTTCTCCCCGTGCCTGCGTCGGTTTTCTCCGGGCACTCCGGTTTCCTCCCACATCCCAAAAACATGCGTGGTAGGTTGATTGAAGACTCTAAATTGCCCTTAGATGTGAATGTGAGTGCGAATGGTTGTTTGTTTATATGTGCCCTCCGATTGGCTGGCGACTAGTTCAGCGTGTACCCCGCCTCACACCCAGAGATAGCTGGGATAGGCTCCAGCACGCCCGCGACCCTAATGCGGATGAGCGGAACGGAAGATGAATGAATGGATCTTAATCTGTTAAAACAATTAATTGGTTTAGTCAACAGATCTGACTCTGTACACAATGGCATGGCAATATGGTTTTTTAAAATTTGGTATTTATCTTGTTTTGGAAAGAGTTCTTCAATTCTAGTTTTTATTCTTAAATCACTCGGTTGGACTGCTTTGGTGATCAAAACTAAAAAGTGGAGTACCTCAAGGATCAATTCTTTGAGTTCTTCTGATTTGCTCAAATAGCTGACTAAAATTAGCCTTTTTAAACAAATACACGAAGCATGCCATTCAGTTGAGGCAGATGAAGTTGTTCTATTAACAAGACCAGATCAAATGTATTTTGAGTGACAGCAAATCATCAGAATTTTGAATGTACCATATGAACAACAAAACTATCCAATTCCTATTTCAGTTTCATAACTTTTTATGGATGTGGAAGATGGATCTTGTGGATCAGTGGAAGATACACCCTTGAATGAGTTAACATTTTAATAATTGAGAGAAGTGTAAAGCTGGTGTTCCACTAGAACTGCCACACTCCATCACATTAGGCCAAAGGTATAATGGATACATGATGGTTAGATTGTCCATTGGTCAAGCAGGTTAATAGAGCGTGACACACTGTGGACTGTGAACGCCCTGGCTTCACCCTGAAAGCCCTGGCTACTGTGCGCTTGAACATCGGACAAACAATACAGTCTTGTGTGAAAAAATGTCCAAACATTTGAAATAAAGTTTTTTTATGGGTC
This sequence comes from Phyllopteryx taeniolatus, assembly GCF_024500385.1. Lineage (NCBI taxonomy): Eukaryota > Metazoa > Chordata > Actinopteri > Syngnathiformes > Syngnathidae > Phyllopteryx > Phyllopteryx taeniolatus. The sequence goes on along the minus strand of NC_084513.1, from coordinate 2,661,874 downwards.
TCATTTCTGTGCTTTTCTCCAGGCTGTAGTCTTGATCAGGGGTCATTGCGCCCCATTAATTAGCTCTTTTGCCTTTCTCGGCAGGCGCTCCACAGACCACCCCCGTCCCAGATAAAGGAGCACCGTTCATCTCCCATGCGAGAGGAGCTGTTATCGGCTCCCATTAACGATGAGGGAGGACAGACTGTCGTAACGACCGCTGGAGGTGCACAGAGCACCACTGGTAGTGCTGGAAGCAGCAAGAAGACACGATTGCGCACAAAGGTATAGTATTGTCCAGATAAGCCTTTTCCAAAACGTTTTAAGCCACATACCCCGTTCTACAAAAAAAGTTAGAACAAAGCAGCGTGTTTATAGCAGCCATATATAAAGGCATTTGGTGAGCTCCAAAATTAAAGTACATTCCATAAAGCAAATGCTCATATTTAACCTTTTTATTGTAAATGTGGTATTACTTCCAGGCCATCACTGTACCCATGAGGGTGCATGCACACTCCCAAGATCAATCTTTTGCCAAATTCATCCGCTTCAACACCTTGACAGCTTTGGTGCACACCCTCTCCCCTACACACACCAGCTAAAAAAAAAAACGATTAAACATAATCAAGTGATGGAGGAGTGCCTGCATTACAGTTCACAAATCCCTAGTCGAGATCACTCCTTTCACAAATACACCCCCTTCGACATCCCGACTGCCCGACTGCTTCGATGCAGCCCCTCTGCCCCACACAACCTTAAAAAAGTTGTGTGTAGTGCTGTCAGCAGCAAGAGGCCACATTTGTCACAAAGGTATAGTTTTGATTGAACTGTCTTTAAACTTTTTAAGCCACACACCATCTACTTCCTGAAGGCAGTCAAAAGAAAACCTGTATACAATACAGCCAATTAAGGGATAAACTTTATTCATGCAAACAGTAGCCTACTCATTAAACCAGACCGCCGCACCACAGTTTGGGAAATCCCTGGTATAGCGCTAAAAAGGTATCATTCTGTGTTAAGTGTATGCTGCTGGAGCTGGACTAAATATTCTCTCCCGATCCATGTGTTTTAGATCTCTCTGGAGGCATTGGGCATCCTGCAGAGCTTTATCCAGGACGTTGGCCTGTATCCAGACCAAGAGGCCATCCACACCTTATCGGCACAGCTGGACCTGCCCAAGCACACCATCATCAAGTTCTTCCAGAACCAGCGCTACCACGTCAAGCATCACGGCCGCCTCAAGGAGCTAAGCGAGGGGGCCACCGTCAGCGGAGGCGTGGATGTCAGCGAATATCGGGAAGAGGAATTGCTCTCGGGCTCAGAGGACCCGGAATCCAGCGAGGACGGGACGGAGGAAATTTACCAGTCAGAGGGGAGTGGCGGTGGGAGCACAGGAGGACTGAATCAGCCTCAAGCTTCCTCCAACTCTAGCCAGGCGTCCTCCGGTAACAACTTGACTCAGGAGGAGGGCAAGGACAAGGGTCCATCCCGACCAGGTGGTCCCCTGGCTCTAGGAAGTTCATCATCTAGTCCTAGAGAGCAGCCTGACTACCAGAGGTAGAGACGGCCAAATACAACAAAGAAACAGCGAGGGGATTAGAGAATGCTAGGACAAAGCAACTCCAGCAATGGAGTATGGTATAAGTGTACAGCTGAAGTAGGCACAGGAATCATAAACCACTGGCCAGAAACATTTCATGATGAGAATCTTAGAGTAACTTTTTACTTTGGCCCCTAGACACGATTGGTGGGTGCTGAGTAAATGTGAAACATCTCGATAGATCAACTAAAGCTGCTCATGTGGTCAATTCAAGAGCTCCTAGAAATAGGTTGGAAGGGTAGCATCAGCTCGAGCCAACAACAGATGTGTTCATCTCTCTCTTGAGTCTGAGCACCGCAGTCACGTTGGACCCTTTGAGTCGAGCGCCTCTCATGGACTTTGGAGACCTCGTAAAACCTCAGGACAGACTCTTGTGTTGCTATTGCTGTTCCTTGCCTGAGAAGACCAACAAAACATCCCGCGTAACCCTTGAGAATCACTACCACTCCTATGTAGCACTTATGACTATTTTATGGATGTGATGGCCCCGTGTCTAGTCTCATCCTCTAACCTACCTTACCTACCCAGCTCCATTCCCCCGCTCAAGTCTCATCAAACTGTGAGCTTAATAAAGGAACCACAAGAGGACACCGTCGACTGTTTTGCCAGGGAAACAAAGTCAAGACGGATGCGCGAAGGGACACTCAACTCCACCCCTTGAACCTTTCCCGGCACCATCCACATGTGTGGCAAGAAGAAGCCAAAAACATTTGAGGGAGGGACTTGTGCGAAGATTCGGCAGCCATGCAATCAGTCACTTTACGAGTGCTAGTCTATCCTTCCCATCACACCCTCTCCCGCTTTTTTCCCCTCTTTAATTGGTGCCGATAGTCTTGTGTCTAACCACACACCCCCGCACTTAAGCCTCACCAACCCTATTTATTGCTATCTCCATCTATGATTATTATTATCATTATTGTTATTATTGTTGTTATTATGGTTAGAATATCTAAGTGCTATTTCTCATTTTTTATGTTCTGGCTTTAAACAAGGGCAGTTATTTTGATAACAAGACACACGGACGATGGAAAATGGAGGGAGGATTCTAAAAAGAAGCAGTTACTGAGTAATATTTGCTAGAAAACAAATCCCTGTCATGTCACGGTATTTTGTTTGTTGCATCGACAACGTCCAGATGAGAAACTTAAAAAAAAAAAAAAAAAAGGGAAATTGTGCTTTACTTTGATATAGTTGATGACAATCCACTTTTTTGAGCCATGACAAACACGTGGCAATTCTATTTCTATTCTGTAATGTCTGTAAATACCCAAAACGGGATAAATTGTTATCAGTGTGTGTCTGTTTTTCATTTTTCGGAGTGTCTTTTAAGTGTTTGAGCCAGTTTGGAGTAGCAGTGGGGAGTTTTTCTTGTTTTGTTTTTGTGTCAACTCAGTGAAATCAGTTACATTGTGCCAGCCAAATCCGATCTTTTTTTAAAGAGTATTTAAGAAGTGAAAAGTGTTTAGTGTTTAATGTCTGGTGCAGTGGTGTACACATATGTTCAAAACATTATATGAGAATGGATCACTTCTCATGACTGTACACTCCAACTGACGACCTGCCTTCTAATTATCAGGTCAACACAGATCAGATATTGTTGTGTTTTTCTGTAAGACAGGAATCAGGGTTAAATACAATTCCGATGAAATAGTTCATTTCAAAATGTTCATTCAGTGTTGAAGTGAATAAAATTTGTGAATTCAAATGAAGTGTCGTTTTTACCAGAACCCTTGTTTTTCCCCCCCAATTTCAGCTGATCGCGAAATGCCTAAATTTGGGTAAATCAGAAGAATGAATAGAAGACTGCATAATTCATAATCTTATTTCAAGGTCTTGAGACTATAACTGAAATAGAAAAAAAACTGTTCAATTATATGACAACTGCTTTTTTGGAGAATGAAAATCATAAAACTGAATGCTTTAAATTAACCAAAGATTGCATTATGATTCCCCTCTAAAGGCTGAAAACACTTGGCTATGAAAACAGATATTTTAGATTGTTTTTAGTAACTCATTCTCATCTAAATATACTCACGGTGCTGAATATAAATTCAATTGTTTTTGCATTTAAGCATAAGCAAACCCAACAAAATTGGAATTTTAGGGGGGACGTTTATTATGCAAATAGCAGAACAGACAAAAAGTCTAAGCAGCTGCTTTTTTGTTGAAACTAAATACTCACAGCTTCTTATGTACATAAGAATAAAATGCACATAAATCCGCACATGGAATTTGGTTAGAATATGTACCATATGTCACAAAAAGAGACAATATTGTGCCTCTGGAAAAAAAACTATGAAGCAATTTCCACATGCAGTTTACTAGTTACTTGCAATTTCACAATGCGTGTGAACAGCATTTACACATAATGGATCTGATAAAGTTGAACTTACAATTTTTTGGACTTCGGAGGTAGTTTCATAGCCATTACAAAGGCGTGTAAGGGAGTTCCATGATGCCAGAACAAGGGTGTGAAGTTGAACATTCTCCCGTCCTGTTGGTGTTAAGAACAATTGTCACCGTCCGACAACGTCGGCTGTCCTGTGTCTAATTATCTGATTTTGGGATGCCTTGTCAGTTGAAAGTGCACAGAATTGCAGCAGTATCTTTTTTGCTGGGTTTAGTATAAAAAGCGGTTAAACGGTGGATCTACTGTTATGGCTCTGTTGAGCAGATTTTTCAGCATCTCCGTGTGAATGCGGCAGTAGAAGCAGCTGTGTGAGTCAAAGCGATGTTTGCTGTGCAGTTTGTTTAGATGGACAGTTCATACATTTTTGGGTGACATCAAAATTAATAATAATGGCAAATCAAGACTAAATTGCCGGGATAAGTGAATGGAACGAATGATAAACTATGAAGAAAAGAGACGAAATGGTTCCCACTTCGCAAACCTTGTTGACATGTTCCTTATTTAGACTTGAGTCAAATTCTTCAGAACTTTTAATTTAACAATAAGTAAATTAATAATTTTGACTATCATAGCTATGCAGATGACACACAGTTATATCTAGCAGTGTCTCCAGATGACTACAGTTCAATTGAGGTGTTGTGTCACTGTCTAAAACAGATAAATAACTGGATAAGCCAAAATGTTCTTCAATTAAACCACAACAAAACTGAGATAATTGTTTTTTTAGCGATAAAGAAAAGACGATTGCTGTTAGTAAATACCTGGAGTCACTCTCTTCAAAAACCAAAGACCAAGTCCAAAACCTTGGTTTTCTGATAGATTCCGACCTGACTTTCAAAAGTCATATCAAATCAATTCCTAAAACTGCCTTTTACCATCTGAAGAACATATCCAGAGTGAAGGCTTGCATGTGTCAAGCCGACCAGGAGAAGCTCATCCATGCTTTTATCGCAAGTAGACTTGACTATTGTAATGGTCTTCTGACTGGACTCCCTAAAATGAGACTTAAACAGCTGCAGCTCATTCAGAATCTAGCAGCTCGGGTTCTGACCAGAACAAAGAGCTCAGAGCATATTACTCCCATTCTAAAGTCTTTACACTGGCTTCCAGTCAGCTTTAAAATAGATTTCAAAGTTCTGCTACTGTTCTATAAATCACTAAAAAGTTTAGGTCCTGAATACATAAATGAAATGCTAATAGATTATCAACCAAGTAGGGCTCTGAGATTGACAGACTCGGGTCAAATAGTGGAGCACAGAGTCCAAACCAAGCATGGTGAAGCAGCATTTAGCTATTATGCTGCACACAAATGGAATAAGTTGCCAACAGAAGTAACATCAGCCCCAAGTGTGAATGTTTTTAAGTCCAGGTTAAAAACTTATTTTACCCTATGCTTTCTATAGCATTTCCACTTTTAAATGATATTTTTTTGCACTGTACACTGTTTGAATTGTATTTTTCTTTTTGTTTTAAATGTTTATAAGCTGTTACTTTTCTTTGTTGTTAAATGCTTTTAATCATGTAATGCACATTGAGTTGTGTATGAAATGCGCTAAATAAATTTTTTTTGCTTTGCTTATTTAACAGCACAGAGTTAAGAGCGACAGTTTAGGGAAGAGTATTGAGGCTTAACAGGCATCATCTGAACTTTCAAACCTACTTATTCCCTCGCTCGCATAGTCAAGACAGAGTCAATTTGGCTCCAAGTGGAGTCTGTGGCTTCGTGGTTGAAAATTGATGGGTCACGGAGGTTTCTCTGAAATGGGCGAAACTACCTTAACTAAACTGACTCAAGATGGGCTGTGGTTCACACTGTAGGAGAGGCAGAGCATATCCCAGTTGGATGTGTCAATCAAGGGCCATTTGGCAGACATAAAGTTGACTTTTATTATGAGAATTCATCTAAATGTCTCCTTAGTTGAGTTTCAATGTGCCGGGGAGGAAAAATCTTGTCATTTAACCTACAAACAATAGCCCCTAAGTGTTGCTGATGATCTGCACACATGAATAGGGAAGATAATCAGCTCATGCTGCGATTTTGACACAATTGGGATGATTTACACCTGCAGTGATGCACAATATATCACTGCATAGCCAACTCTTCCACTCCTGTGAGCTTACCAGGATTCAGTGGACAAAAGGAATTATTCTAACAGGACTTGAACATTTTAGAAAATACTGCACAGTGTACAACACCTACAGTAAAAAAAACTAAACCAAAAAAAACAATCAATTCAGGCATAGTGGTCAACTATCAATTTAAAAAAAAAATAGAATCTTCCTATAGGCAGGTCTATCACAAACATTTTGAGCCTCACATTTACGGTACTTGGGGTGCACTTTCAGTCAATACTGTAAATGTACCCCCATTACAGTTTTAAGATCACATACCACCTGGGTTGGAAGCATCACACGATGTACCTGCTTTCGGAACTAATGAAAATTGGAAAACAATTTTTTTTTTTTAACATAATCTAAAAAGAAGTTAAGCATGACTCATTCTAAAAAGTAAAATCCCCAAAAATTAGTTTTTACTCACAGCTCCTCACTTATCAAATTGGTTTTCAACATCTGTAATTGTCGTAAAATGTAAATGCATATGGTGACAACTCTCCATTTCCAAAGCCCTCACGGATGAGATACTGCCACCCGTTATTTTGAAATAACTGCCGCAAAAAAGTCAAAGAAAAAGCAAAAGACACACTAACGCCTTGATGCTCATTAAACCATGATGGCATTTAATCTTTTTGAATAAGAGTTGCAAAAAAGCTAACCACAAGACCACACTTAAGTCTCTGAAGTCTTGCTGAGTTGACATTTTGCCAATTTGTATGTCTGTCTGTAAGTAATGAAGCAGTAATTATACTGGTGAGAATTTTTTGTCTATTGACTATCCCCAAATTTGGTGAATGGGGGCATTTCAGCGGAAAACATTTGTTTTTCTGAAGTACTTCTCGAGGATGACACACTAACAACTTTTTATTTTCACCAGCGCCGTTGGTATTTTTATTATCTCAGGAAAGCTGTCACCAATTGTTTCCTTTCAGCACAAAATATCTGAGAGAGCATGTTTACCCTTTTTGTGTCGTGACCAATAATGTGCTTTGTCTAAAAAACGGCAGAGCAAACCGGAGACGAGCGAGGAAAACGAGCGAGGGAGACAACGCCGCAGCCGCAGGAACCAAATGTTGCTTCATTTGTACATGTATGCAATCAGAGCAAACCAGAAATGAAAAATACACCCCAAGATGTTTTTTTTTTGGGGGGGGAGGGGGCTAAATTTACTGGAACTTGTGGATGACAATGCAGCTTCTTGTATACTAAAAAAAGAATATGTCTAACCTAAATAGAAGTTCCTGGGCTGCAAAAAAAACCCAAAAAACTGCAAAGGTACAATCTGGCCAGCACAGAACAGCAAGCCCTTGGAGCTATTTGAAATGCTGAAACTAATCCACTTGAAAAGGACAACATTATGCAAGAAAAAGCTAATAAGCGGCCAAAACACCAATATAACTGCAAATGCTTTGCACGCTGTCTTTTGTTCCAAAAAACAAAAGCAAATTACCACATGGCCTCTCTGTAAATGCTTTGGGAAATATAAAGAATAAACTTCATCAACACTTCTTATTTTCCCATCAATATACAGCATAAAACCCCAACCAGTAATAAATATTATGCAAAATAACACATGCAGAGAGGACATTCAAATGGAAATGTCATTATGTATTGTCTGGGGTACTTCTCGTCATGGTAATAAACAAAGTCGGTGCAATAAAAAAAAAAAAAAAAAAAAACGTATTTACTTTATTTCGTTGCTTGAAAGGAAAAGTGGGAAGCAGGGTAGAGTAGCGGTTAGCGTGTTTACCTCTCTGTTCTGAGGTTTGTCGTTCGAATCTCGGCTCTGGCCTTCCTGTGAGGAGTGTGTTCTGCCGATGCGGGGCTTTTTGTCTACATTGCAAAGCTACGGTACCTTCAAGCATGCTACATGTATGATAGGTTCATTGAAGACTCTCAATCGTCCACAGGTGTAAATGCGAGTCTGATGCCACTCACCCACGATCCGAATGAGAACAAGCACTATAGAAAATGGAAGAATGAAAATGACAGGCTTGCAAAGTGTTTTTTAACAGAAAAGAACAACCAAAATACAAGACAAACTATAGATGACAACAATGTATCTCACCTCCATGACAATTTATATGAATATGAATATCAGGTATAGGTTTTGATACAACACTAGGGGCCTACTGTAGTTTCTATTGAACAGACCTTCGATTTGCATTCAATCTGTGATGAAAGGTTTTTATTGCGTCATCAAAACTGAAGAAAGAGATATCATTTTTTGACCTATGTTGACATTTCAAGTGCAGTTAAAAACACAAAATTCCAATTGTGTATGAACGTAAACCCAATTGAAATTCATTGAAATTTGCAGAAATTCTAAACTAAAGGCGAATTTGTCCATTTTGAAATGTGTGTAGCAAGTCAGTCACAATCACTTCCCCACTCCTCAACTTGTGTTTTGACCATGTTGTGAGTTAATTAAAGTTAAACAATGAATTAATGGAGCCTGTGTTTGACGCTTTTACCTTGCCGCTGAAAAAGCCGCCTTGTCTTAGGCTGTTTAGCCATGCTAAAAGTACAAGGAGCAGAACATGGGTGTTTACGTTATGTAAATCATCATAATGTGGTAATAACGATATTTACAGTATTGTGCAGAAGTCTTGGATTAGATTTGTTCTTTTAATTATATTAGAATGAGCACATATACAGTAATTAGAATTTCACTCAATAGAGCGCAGACAACTATAAGCTTGTGAGAAAAAGCCTTTGTGCTGCTTGTCAACCTGTTTGTCAGCCAACAGGCTCCATTCATGATGACCATGATGACCAGATCAATGGTATCATTAAGATTCCAAGGGGTGGAGGGGTGGAGGTTTCATGTAAGTCATAGTGACGCTTCAAATGATTCAAATAAATTACTGTTTCTGTCCCATTTTCCAGATCCTCACCAAAATGATCCATGCTCCATTTGTTATTTTGTGAGAATCGTTATTTGCTGACTATTCAGGTTAAGTGATGAACCTCTACGGTCATTTATCTGTAATCTTCTCCAGTAGAACAAAGGTTGCATAATGTGTATGGGGAAGCTACAATAGGCTACAGCACAGTGAAAAAGTGAGTGTCCAGGATCAAAGTTGAAGAAAAGGAGCCTGCTTTAAGTGACTTCCGTGACAAGTAAAGGAGCTCGTGAGGTCATCAGTTCCTGTAGCTGGACAACCATAACCCATTCCTGTCATGGGTGTGTGTTCCGGTTGTTGTTTTCCCCCAGTCTCGTACACACCTGCTCCTGAGCGCATCTTCACCACCTGTGCCTCGTTCACCCTAATTACCCCTTGCATTTAACCTCGTGTCTCATTCTTTCTCATCGCCAGTTCGTTGTACCTTGTCGTCGCGTTCCAGCATTCCTTGTTTCCATGTCACAGACTCACATTAAGACTAGACCATGTTCCGATTATCAACCTCGCCTTTTTACCTCACGTTTTTGGATACGGTTGCCTTTTTAGGATTGCCTGCCTGTGTACCGACCTCTACCAGTATATTAAACCTCTCTTTTTTTAAACTGTCCATTTGTTTTGGAGTCATGCATTTTTGGGTTCTATCCTCTGTTCCGTTCATGACAATCCCCCATACTCACCCAATCTGGCCATAACATGGACCCAGCAGACTCAGACCCGGTGCGCAAAGCTCTTCAAGTGCAGGGTCAACGCCTCTCGAAGCAAGATGAGCAGCTTGCTGCCCTCCACCTTCATCTAAAAGGACTGTCAGAGCATCAGGACAATATGATGAGACAAGTGGCCTCGCAGTTTAAAGTTCTGATGAAACTGATTCATAAGAAGGAACCAGTTGGCACAACACCTGATGCCACCACGGTACCGTTTTCATGTGAAGCAGTTACCATGCAGCCACCTGCCACCTCCGCTGCTGTCTGCCCACAGCTCTCTTGACCAGGGAGTTTCTCTGGAGATTCTGGGAATATTAAGCCGTTCATCACTCAGTTCGAACTCCACTTTGAGCTGCAGGCAGCTGCCTGCCGCACCGAGTGGGCAAAGATCGCTTTTGTCATTTCACACCTGACTGGTCGTGTAGACGCGTGGGCTACTGCTGAATGGAGCCGCAATTTCACCGCGTGTCATTCGTGGGCTTTTTTCATAAAGACTATTGAGCAAATTTTTCAGTTTTCCACACTAGATCGTGAGGCAGCTCACCTTACAACAAGTCAAGCACAGGTTTTCAGATTATGTGATTGAGTTTCTCATTCTAGCAGCTGAGAGTCAGTGGAATAATAGGGTACTGCTCGATGCATTTTTTTCAAGGACTATCCCCCGCCTTCCCATGAGGGAGCAGAGTCTGGGTTCTCTGAGGCGGGCTCTCCTATCTCTGGGGTTGAGGTCACCGATGTGGTTAAAAAGCTCCTCGGTGGGAGGGCCCCGGGGGTGGATGAGATTCGCCCGGAGTTCCTCAAGGCTCTGGATGTTGTAGGGCTGTCCTGGTTGACACGCCTCTGCAACATCGCATGGACATCGGGGACAGTGCCTCTGGATTGGCAGACTGGGGTGGTGGTCCCCCTTTTTAAGAAAGGTGACCGGAGGGTGTGTTCCAATGACAGGGGGATCACACTCCTCAGCCTCCCTGGTAAGGTCTATTCAGGGGTGCTGGAGAAGAGGGTCCATCGGGAAGTCGAACCTCAGATTCAGCAGTGTGGTTTTCGTCCTGGCCGTGGAACAGTGGACCAGCTGTACACCCTTGGCAGGGTCCTCGAGGGTGCAGGGGAGTTCGCCCAACCAGTCTATGTAGGGGGTGCTTCGGGAGTATGGGGTACCGAACCCCCTGATACGGGCTGTTCGGTCCCTGTACGACCGGAGTCAGAGTTTGGTCCACATATCAGGCAGTAAGTCGGACTCGTTTCCGGTTAGGGTTGGACTCCGCCAAGGCTGCCCTTTGTCACCGATTTTGTTCATAACTTTTATGGACAGAATTTCTAGGCGCAGCCAAGACGTAGAGGGGCTCCAGTTTTGTGGCCTCAGTATTACATCTCTGCTTTTTGCAGATGATGTGGTTCTGTTGCTTCATCAAGCCGTGACCTCCAACTCTCACTGGAGCAGTTCGCAGCTGAGTGTGAAGCGGCTGGGATGAGAATCAGCACCTCCAAATCTGAGACCATAGTCCTCAGTCGGAAAAGGGTGGCGTGCCCTCTCCAGGTCGGGGATGAGATCCTGCCCCAAGTGGAGGAGTTCAAGTATCTTGGGGTCTTGTTCACGAGTGAGGGAAGAATGGAACGGGAGATCGACAGGCGGATCGGTGCAGTGTCTGCAGCGATGCGGACTTTGTATTGATCTGTTGTGGTAAAGAAGGAGCTAAGCCGAAAGGCAAAGCTCTCGATTTACCGGTCGATCTACGTCCCTACCCTCACCTATGGTCACGAGCTGTGGGTCGTGACTGAAAGAACAAGATCCTGGATACAAGCGGCCGAAATGAGTTTCCTCCGCAGGGTGTCCGGGCTCTCCCTTAGAGATAGGGTGAGAAGCTCGGTCATCCGGGAGGATCTCATAGTAGAACCGCTGCTCCTCCACATCGAGAGAAGCCAGATGAGGTGGCTGGGGCATCTGATTCAGATGCCTCCCGGACGCCTCCCTGGTGAGGTGTTCCGGGCATGTCCCACAGGGAGGAGACCCCGGGGACGACCCAGGACATGCTGGAGAGACTACGTCCTTCGGCTGGCCTGGGAACGCCTCGGGATCCCCCCGGAAGAGATGGATGAAGTGGCTGCTGGCAGTCAAGGTAGCTTTGGTGGAGTGGAGGCACTGGGTAGAGGGGGCACATACTCGGTTTTTAGTATGGACAGATCACAAGGACCTGGAATATCTTAAGTCTGCTAAGAGATTAAATGTGATACAGGCTAGATGGGCTCTATTCTTTACTAGATTCAATTTCACGCTATCCTACCGACCTGGTTCTAAAAATGGTAAGCCAGATGCTTTATCGCCCATTTTCTGCGGAGAGAATTCTTTGTCTAACCCGAAAACCATTTTGCCCAAGTCATGTTTTGTTTCTGCTTTTGTTTGGACTCCGGTACAGGAGGCTCTGAAGGACACTCTTAGCCCTGAAAATTGCCCTGAAAACAGGCTTTATGTGGTTCCGACCTTAAGGAGAAGAGTCATTCACTGGGCTCACACTAACTGGACTGTATGTCACCCAGGCATTGCCAAGACTCAATCTGTGGTCGAATAGCGCTTTTGGTGGCCCAATGTTAGAAGGGATGTTACCAATTATGTCAATGCTTGTCAGGTATGTGCTGTTAACAAGTCCTCTCATAAACGTCCTTCTGGGGAGTTGCGAGCCTCTGCCAATACCACAACGTCCTTGGTCAGACATTGCCGTAGACTTTGTGACGGGATTACCAGCAACGAAAGGAAATACCACCATTCTCACAGTCGTGGACAGGTTGCACAGATGTCACACTTCATTGCACTTCTGAAATTCCCCTCAGCTAAAGACACTTCCGAGTTAATGATACACCAGGTATTCAAGTTCCATGGTTTCCCCAAGAATGTGGTATCTGATAGGGGTCCCCAATTTATTTCGCAATTTTGGAAGGAGTTTTGCAATCTCATAGGTGCTACCGTCAGTCTGTCATCTGGGTTTCACCCCGAAACCAACAGACAAACCAAGAGGCTGAACCAGGACCTGGAGACTGGGCTCCGATGTCTCACTTCACAAAAGCCACGATCCTGGTCTCAGAAACTGGTTTGGGTCGAATTCTCTCACAATTCCCTCCCCTCTGCATCCACTGGTCTATCGCATTTTCACGTTGTGCATGGTTACCAACCATCTCTATTTCCTGCCATAGCCCCAGAGTCCACAGTTGCAGGAGGACCTGGGAGCGAGCCCGCCAGTTGCTGCTGCGCCAGGGAAGGTCCTATAAAACCGCAGCTGACCATAGGAGGACACCGGCCCCGAACTACAAAGTTGGTCAGCGAGCTTGGTTCTCCACCAACCATATTCCACTCTGGGTGGAGTCCCAGAAGCTCACTCCCAGGTTCATTGGGCCCTTCCCCATCACAAAGGTCATCAACCCTGTCACCGTGAAGCTTAGGCTGCCAAGGTCGATACGGGTCCACCCAGCTTTTCACGTCAGCCTGCTCAAGCCCGCCCGGGATTCCCCTCTGGTCCCGCCTTCCAGGCCCCCCCCCCACAGTTCTTGGATGGGGTCCTGTCTTCACTGTTAAGTGGCTGTTGTCGTCTCGTCTGAGGGGGAGGGGGTTTCAATATCTGGTGGACTGGGAGGGCTACGGGCCTAAGGAATGTTCTTAGGTGCCGTCTGCGTTTATCGTGGATGACTCGCTCATTCGGGACTTCCACGTTGCGCATCCAGGTGCTCCGGGGCCATCTGGGGCCGGCCGTTAAGGGTGGGGGGGGGGGGTTACTGTCATGGGTGTGTGTTCCGGTTGTTGTTTTCTCCCTGTCTCGTACACACCTGCTCCTGAGAGCATCATCACCACCTGTGCCTCGTTCAGCCTAATTATCCCTTGCATTTAACCTCGTGCATCATTCTTTCTAGTCGCCAGTTCGTTGTACCTTGTCGTCGCGTTCCAGCATTCCTTGTTTCCACGTCACCGACTCACAGTAAGACTAGACCCTGTTCCGATTATCGACCTTGCCTTTTTTGCCTCACGTTTTTGGATACTGTTGCCTTTTCGGATTGCCTGCCTGTGTACCGACATCTACCCGTACATTAAACCTCACCTTTTTGAAACTGTCCATTTGTTTTGGAGTCGTGCATTTTTTGGGTCCTATCCTCTGTTCCGTTCATGACAATCCCCCATACTCACCCAATCTGGCACCATCAGATTAGCACCTTTTTGGACCTCTAAAAGAAGAAGTTAGGTGTCAACACTTTTCTGATGATGAACAAGTTAGACAAGGTGATATATATATATATATATATATATATATATATATATATATTTTTTTTTTAAATGTACACATATGATGTACTGAAATGCATGTTTCAGTATTGTGTATGTGAGCATGTCTTAAGTGTGAGTGAGAGTGTTTCAATAGTGTAAGAGAAGGAGTGCGAATAAGAGCATTTCAGTAGTGTGTATGAAGGCATTTCAGTCACATGTATGGGAGCGTTTGAGGTGTATGAAAGTGTTTTAGTGGGGTGTAGGAGAGTTTCTGTCATGATCTGTGTTTTTGTGGTTTTGGTTATTTAGTTTTGTTTCATGTTCTGTCTCGTTTTCTGGTGACCCATGTTGAAGGCTTGCCCTGCTCATTAGGTTTTCTTTTCCACCTGTTCTCGCCAGCCCTCTTCCTCGTTTCAACCAATCAGCTCCCTCCCGCCACTCGTGTCTTGTCCAGATGTTCCTCGTTGTCTCGTCAGTTCGCTTGTATTTAGTTCCCTGGTTTTTTTCCGTCCTTATTGTTTCATTGTTATATGTCGTCTGTCGCTGTCGGTCATGTTTCTCATGTCGTGTTATGTTTTTGGTTTTGGCGAGTTTATCCCTTGTGTTTCTTTGTTACTTTGAACCTTGCTTTTTGGACTTTGTTAATATAGTATTTTTTCCCTCCATGGTCCTTGTTTGCCTTTATTGTTTTTGAAATTATATGAATAATTTCTTGAACTCCCGCCCGCCTCACCTCACTGCTTCCCTGCAATTGGGTCCTGCACCTTCTGGCTAAGTTGCATCACAAAAACCTACAAACGTCACAGTTTCAGTAATGCCCGAGAGTGTTTCAGTAGTGTGTGTGAAAGTGTTTTAGTAGTGTGTTGTGGGCAAATTAAGTCAGTAGTACAAGTGTGAGAGCGTTTCAGAAGAGTCAATGAGAACATTTCAGCAGTGCGTGTTAGTTTTTTAGTAGTATTATGATAGCATTAATAAGTTCTGGATGAAGATAAAAGATTTGGTCAAAAATAAATCGTCAGTTTGGGTCAAAAAGAGAACTAAAGCTTTTTCAAATCGCATCACAAAAATGAAGGAAATGAATTCTCTAAACGGTGCATTACTTTTTATACAACCTACCAAATGTTCATGTGAACAAGGCTTAATCTATCTGTACAGTATCCCACAGGGTGTACATTTGTATTTACTGTCTGTCAAAATGACTGCTGTAGGATCTTCAAAACAACAGTAGTGTAAGAACATTCCGGGAAGATTGGCATGCTTTGCGCTGCGTTCACACCGCAGCCTCCGTCATTAGGCTGGACCCCATGGGCCTACTGCGGCAGTAACAACAAGCACCTCTGGTTTTCATTCAGCTCCAAACAGCCCCTTCTCCTTCTTCCACCTCATCCCTAAATCTCTTGATTCAAGTCGTTATTCGCTCAATTGGTGGGCTTCAAACCCACCCTCCTCCTGCCTCAGGTCCTGTGGAAGCTGGTAGTCATTAGCAGACTGAATCTGTGACCGCGCACACACACACACACTGTGAATAAGTGGGTGCGGAGCAACAGGGTGTCGCAGCAGTTAAACACAGATCAGCCTCTCAGTGTTAAACAGCAGGTTTGATGGGAGTGGGCTACGACAGATAGACAGTACTGTCACACCACAAGACCACCCAGAGGCTTTCGTGGTCGTCAGTGTGCTGATGTGTGCGCAGCATCTGTCCCAGTGAAGCCTTCTGGGAAGTCTCTCAAGGGGAATGCGTTTGACCTTGCCTTGAGAGGAGGCACATTAAGCTTTAAGGCTCAAGTGATCACATCCTCTCTGTGCTTCCCGGTTGCGATGATGGAGGTCAGCGGAGCAAAGGCAAATTTAAAACGAACCATTATACTGCAAATATGACACTTAAGGTCCGTTTATACAAGCACTAAAGATCACTTCAGATCGGTACGGTACATACTGTAACACTGCTTAGCGACACATTTATTTTTGTTTAGCTGATTTAGGATCATTTTGATGTGCTGAATCCAAATATCACATTGGCTTTGCTCCATCAGGTCAACTTTTTGAACTATGGCCACATGTTTTTATTTACATGTACAGGTATTTTCACTTAAGAGGTTCAAATAAACAGAGGTTCATGACCTGAATTTTGAACAATGATGGCATAACATTTTCGGTTTCGTTTTGTGTTTTTTTTGTCTTTGGGGACTGGAATGACCTATTAGCATTTCAATTTATTTCAATGGCAAAATGGATTTGATATACTGGATGTAGAAGTAGATTGAGTTCCAAGCTTGGTCACGAAACAATGCAACATCGTAGATTACAACTAATCAAAATGCACATAAGCTTTCACACACGCTCAAAATAGCTTTCTGGATTTTAAGCGAGCGAGACGGAGAATGGTCCCCCGCAACGGGCCCAAGCCATACAAATACATTATAAAGTACACATACATATTGTTTTTTGCAACAATACTTACCTACATTTATTATTTTTAATCTACCTGTGAATGAAAAAGCAAACCTTGCAGCCAAAAATGTACGCGAGCGGTACGTACCGCGCCAGTTACATTTAAATGAATGGGAGCGAGCGACCCGCTTTTAAAATCTCCAGACTCTCATTTTTTTATTCTTGCCCACGTCTTCTCTCTATAGCAACCAGCTTCTTCCTTAACTATTACTCTATGACTTTATGCTTTAATAAATGTGATAACGTACAATACACTGCAATATGTGCAGCATATATTCAATCGCTCAATGTGCAGGGGTGAGTTGCTAACTGTCATTTTTTTTTGCGACTGTCCGGCCCACGCACGGTCATTCATCTTACATTCGACTGAGACACTGTTTACGTGCCTCGGTAGGTGCTGCTGTTTTGGTTAGCAATGCCGCTCAATTGGGTCAAGCGGTTACTCTTTTAATATTTGCATGTCTATGAACTGAGTCAGTTACAGTTGCATATGGTAGGCATCTAAATGTGTAGAGGCATTTAGTTGTGCAAACCATGAGGTGGTTCAGGTGGTGTACAGTAGTTGACAGAAAATGAAATCCAATGATCATAAATGAGACACCTTTTTATTTTACTGCTTGAAAACAAGGGCATTTGTACGAAAACTGTCACAGACATTCTTTGCAAAACAAAGCACGTGCAATGGTGACAACGGTTGCTGCCACCAGGTTGAATCAACACGAAGGACAAGTGACACTTAGATGTTCAAAGTCGGTTACAATTAGTGAGTTTGTGCGTGCGCGATTGACAGGTGTGTGGGCTCCTAAAGCAGCTGTGAGGGCACCACTGTGGACTATTTGTCTGAAAAAGGGATGATTAGAGAAAATTAGGGGTGAATAAGAGGGGGAGGGAGAAGGCGCATCTGCTGTTGCTATTATTACTCACAATGCAGTACCAGAGGGGAAGCCCGCTATGGAGGCTGCTCACACACCTGTGGCCTCCTGCTGTGCCCACAGGAGATGCACGCCTGCATCACCAAGGTGTGTTTATATATCTATATACATATATATCTATATTGCAATGCACACATAAAATGTACTGAAATGCAGGTTTCAGTAATGTGTATGTGGGCATGTCTTAAGTGTGAGTGAGAGCGTTTCAATAGTGTGAGAGAAGGAGTGCGAAGAAGAGCATTTCAGTAGTGTGTATGAAAGCATTTCAGTCGCATGTATAAGAGCGTCTGAGGAATGTGTATGAAAATGTTTTTTTTTTTCCCCTCAAATAGACGCATCATTCACACAGTAGCAGTAAATACTGCAGTTACCTGCTGGGAGTGTTTGAACTTTCCTGCTAACCAGAACAACATCACCAAGTGAGGCACGTAAACGGTCTCTCATATGAATTGTCTTGTGGTGTCGCACCGCATGTTGTAAAGGTGTTCCCTGCTGAGTGTTGAAGATGACCTTTCGTCTTTAACAGTGATTAGCAGGCACGTGATCACTCCACACCGTTGTGTGCGTCCATGTTTCTTATTTGGAACGTTCACACATGGGTGTTAAGTAGTTGAGATCATTTGAACTGAACTGAGGCTCCACACAGGAACGTCACAGCTGAGATTTGAACCCCGAACCTAAGAAATGTGAGGCAAACATGCAAAAACACGATTCTTTCGCGTGGGGTTGGGAATAGAAGAACCTAATAATTTTGGTCAAAGTTCTGCCCTCTACAGAGGCTCATTGCAAGCCGTTCAGAAAGAAAACAATTTTACATGTAAAAAGTTGAATGCAGTGTGAATAAACAACATCCCGTGTTGCACCGGGTCACATGCGTCGCCTCCAATCTGGCTCTTTGTCAGCCTAGATCTTCAATACGAGAAGGCAAACAGCTGCTGTGATTAAAAATAAATCACACTCAGCATTTCTCTAAACCCTGGAATAACTAATCTGGACTGGGACATGAAAGATGCATGAGGGAAAATGTAATGATTGCCCATATCAAAAGATTAAACCAAGAAGGCTGCGCAGCGCCAACAATGAGAAAAGTACAGATGGTAACAAAGGAGATAAAATTAGTTCAGAGACTTACCTGGGACAAAACTGGCATGACATTTTTACACAATTTAGAAGTTACAATTGATGCTAGCTAAATCATACTGGTTGATTTATTTCACCTGAAGCAAGTGATTTCCATCATTTAGAGAATATCTCTGTCCATCTACTTGGAGCATATGGACACAGATTGGATGGATGGATTAATTTCATATGTAGGGTGCATAAATGAGCTTTTATCTTTAGGAGTAATGAAGTCAACTATCGTCAAATATGAGCTAATTGATGAACAAATAAGTTTGTACAGTATATTGTATGTGTTTACAAAATTAATTGGTCTCACTACTCAATCCAAACTGATGAAGCACATCACAGCCAATCATGAAGATGCATTGATGGGTATGTGTTTTTTTTTCACATACATTTTTCAACATATAAGTCGTGGAAGCATCTGATTTAATAGACGGACCTATTCTATTCTATTCTATTCTATTCTATTCTATTCTATTCTCTTGATCTATATAATCTTAATCCCAGCCGCCACAGGCTTGGGCAAGCTTCCCTCGGGCAAACAGGCGGCAGGTGAGCGCAGGCCGCCTCGGGCTGTCCCTCGGTGACAGACTCCACCCAGCGCAGCATTGATGCTTCCTGACAGGGAAGATGCTTGGACACCGCTGTCAGGGGAGGGCCACAATACAACTACAAGAACTAAAATAGTGGGATGCCTGGACCAAAATTATTTAGGTAAATACAATCCCAATTCCAATGAAATTGGGACATTGTGTTAAACATAAATAAAAACAGAATACAATGATTTGCAAATCATGTTCAACCGATATTTAATTGAATACACAAAAAAGACAAGGTATTGAATGTTGAAACGGATAAACTTTATTGTTTTTAGCAAATAATCATTAACTTAGAATTTTATGGCTGCAACACGTTCCAAAAAAGCTGGGACAGGGTCTTGTTTACCACTGTGTGACATCACCTTTTCTTTTAAAAACATTCAATAAACGTTTGGTAAACTGAGGACACTAATTGTTGAAGCTTTGTAGGTGGAATTCTTTCCCATTCTTGCTTGATGTTCAGCTTCAGCTGTTCAACAGTCCGGGGTCTCCGTTGTCGTATTTTACGCTTCATAATTCATTTTCAAAAGGACACAGGTCTGGACTGCAGGCAGGCCAGTCTATTACCCGCACTCTTTTACTACGAAGCCACGCTGTTGTAACACGTGCAGAATGTGGTCTGGCATTGTCTTGCTGAAATAAGCAGGGGCGTCAATGAAAAACACGTTGCTTGGATGGCAGCATATGTTTCTCCAAAACGTGTATGTACCTTTCAGCATTAATGGTGCCTTCACAGATGTGTAAGTTACCCATGCCATTGGCACTAACACAGCCCCATACCATCACAGATGCTGGCTTTTGAACTTTGCGTCCATAACAGTCCGGATGGTTATTTTCCTCTTTGGCCCGGAGGACACGATGGCCACAATTTCCAAAAACAATTTGAAATGTGGACTCGTCGGACCACAGAACACTTTTCCACTTTGCATCAGTCCATCTTAGATGAGCTCGGGCCCAGAGAAGCCGGCGGCGTTTCTGGGTGATGTTGATAAATTTTGCTTTGCATAGTAGAGTTTCAAGTTGCACTTACGGATGTAGCACCGTATTTACTGACATTGGGTTTCTGAAGTGTTCCTGAGCCCATGTGGTGATATCCTTTACACATTGATGTCGGTTTTTAATGCAGTGCCACCTGAGGGATCGAAGGTCACGGGCATTCAATGTTGGTTTTCGGCCTTGCCGCTTACATGCAGTGATTTCTCCAGATTCTCTGAACCTTTTGATGATATTATGGACCGTAGAGGATGAAATCCCTAATTTCCTTGCAATTGTACATTGAGGAACATTGTCCTTGAACTGTTCGACTATTTTCTCATGCACTTGTTCACATAGAGGTGAACCTCGCCCCATCTTTGTTTGTGAATGACTGAGCAATTCAGGGAAGCTCCTTTTACACCCAACCATGGCACCCACCTGTTCCCAATTAGCTTGTTCACCTATGGGATGTTCCAAACAAGTGTTTGATGAGCATTCCTCAACTTTCTCAGTCTTTTTTGCCACCTGTCCCAGCTTTTTTGGAAAGTGTTGCGGCCATAAAATTATAAGTTAATGATTATTTGCTAAAAACAATCAAGTTTATCAGTTTGAACATTAAATATCTTGTCTTTGTAGTGTATTCAATTAAATATAGGTTGAACATGATTTGCAAATCATTTTATTCTGTTTTTATTTATGTTTAAGACGTCACAATTTCATTGGAATTGGGGTTGTATATGCCTTTGGATTTTTTGGGATGCGTCCACCACAGAAGGGTACCAGTGATAGCCAAGAGAGAAAAACATGTGATGTCAACTATAGAACCGAAAATGGAATGTATTGTGGGTAGCGTTAGCAACGAAAGCACTAAACATGTCTCTCTTCTGGCTGCTCAGCACAATATGGCTACAACAACAGCAATAATAAAAAGATTGCATTTTGGCTGAATTTAGTCTTTACGGTGAAAAAACTATTTTAACTTTTTTTTACCCTTGAATCTGCTATATGCAGAATGTCGCGTTACCAAACCCGGAAAACAGACGAGCGGACTTCCTGTGTATGCTGGAATAACTTGCATAACTACGGGTTGATGACATAATATGATATACTGTATGTAAACACGAACAAAGCCTCAACACCAGATATTATCCTCTTTGGTGGCTCTTGAGGACATCTGTAAAACAAAAGACATTGTAGACATTTAAAGGTCCTACAACTGCTCCTGCTATAGGACTCCGCCATTTACCGGCTCATGCTTCGACCCGTTTTGCCGAATGCGGAAGTTGGTTGCACATAACCCCTTCTCGCAAACCTTTCTTTTTTCTTTTTTTTTTTTTGATGTATTGGCAACCACGGAGCACAGCGGTTTAGTGGTTAGCATAGCTACATCACTCTGCTGAGGTCGGGGTTCAAATCTCAGCTTTGGCCTTTCTGCATGGAGTTTGCATGTTCTTCACGTACTTGTGTGGCTTTTCTACAGGTACTCTGGCTTCATCCCACATTCCAAAAACGTGAATTTTAGATTCATTCAAGACTCTAACTTGTCCGTAGTTGTGAATGTTTATCTATCTATCTGTCAATCATTTTCTAAAGCACTTGTCATTAAGATCACATGTAACTGAATTGGGCTGAGGTAGGCCCTGGACTGGTCGCAGGGCACATATTGAGGGCAAGCATTCACACCCACATTCACCCCTATGGACAAGTTAGAGCAGCGGTCACTAAATGGCAGACCGCGGTCCAGGTCCGGAACCAGAAGCAGTACCCTACAGACCCACATTATAGCCCCCCCCCCAAAAAATAAAGGTTATGATTCAAGACACACCGAGCGCTTCTATTTTAAGCAGCGCAATATATTACAGGCTTTACGGTAGAGACAAACCATACAGACCAATCACATCCGAGTTCAGCCACCCCCTTCAATCAATCTGCATCTCAGGCGCTAATCACAGACTGCGCGCAGCCCAGACAGAGACGAGGAAAAACGAAGAGACTCAGCATGGAAGTTGAGTTAAAGATGGAGAAACGCCATAATGAAACAAAACAAAGGTTTTGAACAAACATAACCTCTAAAAGGGCTCATTTGTTAAATTAAAATATGTAAAATTGTTTGAGACTTCACTGTTGTGTCACTTAAGACGGCAAAAAGAAAAAGGGAAACAAACTTTATTTTTCTGAAGATGAGCACTTTAATTGAATATGTATAACTTTCTCTTTTGATTTACTTGCTCTTACCTACTTTTATTTAGTAAATGAGAGAATACAAAGTTGTGCTCATATATCCGATTACCCGGGAAGAATTTGTACGATATGTAGAATTCTTTAAATAAAACAGGAAGGATCATTTATTTTTATTTTTAGATCTTCCTTTGCTTCAAGACATTTTCTTGATCTGGATCTTTTAAAATTGTAGTTGAATCTCACTGATTTAGAGTCTTCAATTATGGCAACACATTTTATTCAAATGTGTTATGAAAGCGCAATACCGAATGCAAGCACAGGAAGATCATGCAAACTCCACACAGGCGGACCTAAGCCGAGCTAGAACCCAAGGACCCCTCTCGCAGACATGCTAAACCCACTCGCTCCCTTATATTAAAAGCCTCAAAACAAGACAGGCAGCGGTCAAGCAGTGGATGAGTAACTAGCATTTACGCATCTTGCGATAAACTCTCATCAGGCATTAACCGCATCAGGAGCCTATTGAGGCAAGCATGCCGCTTGACCGGCCACCGGTCACTTATTGTCCCGCGTGTGTTTATCTTAATACACTCAAATGATCGTTCGGCAGATCGGCAGGACATCGGCCCCGCGCCGCCTCAGCCTCCGAAGCCATTCATTCAGAGCAAAGACAAACAAGACCGATTCAAATATTTACTACTGTGAAAAAAGGTTATGAGCGCGGGCCAGCGTGTTCCCTGCCGACATAAGTCCCCCATTATTTGTGTGTTAATCAACTCAAATCAAGATGAGGCTACATTGCATGCATTTCTCTACGAGGGGAACTTGTCATTATTCAGACGTTATCGCATGTTGTACAGAGGCAACACACACACACATACGCAGATTAACACAGGCGCACAGTGTATTCAATATTCATCAGCACAAGCTGTCACATCTTGGGCTCCCTCTGTTGAAATAGTTAAACAGCTGACAGAGCACCAGTGGCACGCACTCGCGTGCACTCTTCTTGCAATACAGAAAAATAACATTCATGAAACTAAAGAAGATACAATGTAAGATGAGATGAAGGTAATTAAGAAGCAGAAAACTAGAAATATGTGGTTGTCGACAAACAAAATGGCTTCCAATTTTGTAGGTGGCGTCTACTGGTTTTCGTGCAAGCCAATTTGGCAAGACCGGTCTGCACCAAGCTGTGCGTTCCAGTGAAGTAAGGGTGTGTATTTTGACATGCGCCCGGCGGAGTGACAATTTGGTGGCAGAAAGTCTGTCTAAATTTACACCTGCTCAGACCACGTCTAACTTGACAAAAGGTAAAGCGCTGGTCTAACGCAATTTTGGTAAATTTGATTGCTGTGCAGGCAGGCACACAGAAGAGGCTGAAATCACAGCAGACCCTCACAACACGTTTGTGCTTGCCAGGTCGGACCGGCATCTTCCCCCACCATCGGAGCCAACTCACCACCAGGTGGTGATCAGTTGATAGCTCCGCCCCTCTCTTCACCCGAGTGTCCGAGACATGCGGCCGCAAGTCCGATGACACGACCACAAAGTCGATCATCGAACTGTGACCTAGGGTGTCCTGGTGCCGGATGCACGTGTGGACACCCTTATGCTTGAACATGGTGTTCGTTATAGATAATCCTTGATGAGCACAGAAGTCCAATAAAACATTGTGAAGTGAGCAACTGTTACCGTAATCGTCACCATAGATGCCGTCTCCACGTTAAGTAAGATCATCTTTTATACGCTAAAAATATTCGGTAAGACTCCACCCTTTAAAGGGACTTGGGAGGTGCTGCTGTTTTGGTTACCAAAAGAGTTTAAACAGGTTCAGCTTTCAACTCTTGAATGGTGAACTACAGCGTCTATGAACTGGGATTATTACACTAACTTTAATTTTTTTTAACGGAAAAATGTAAGCTTCTATTTGAGGGAGGCGGGGTTTTTTTTTGTATTAAGTACCTGTAGATGGCACACAAATGATCCATTGGGTCATGGCGTCTAAAAGCAAGACAGCCACAATATTTGAGGAAGACAATCATGTTTCAAATGAAACCGTTTATTGTCTTTCATATGAGGTTTGTCATCAAAATTGAAAACATATTTTTTGATTGCTGTTGTTAAGCATAATGGAAAATATGAATATAATTATGACCAACTGTACATATATTCTATGTTTGTTGCTTCATTGGGATGTGGACGACTTGTGTATACGTGCTGCAGATCAGGTCTGGACTCGGCCTAAGAAAGGTCTATTAGCTCACCTGCTCCCCTACAATCTGCAATGTCACGCTAAATTAGCCTTCAAAGAGCACGTACACACACACATATACACACACACGCACACACACGCACATCCACAGAGACGCTCGAAGCGATTGGGTGATGACAGCGGCGATACGACTGCGCCCGTCTGTCTGTTGATGCCAGCGTGGATAACATTCACAGCTCAGCTTTCAACCACGCCCCTTCCACTACACCAGCAGGACGCATGCAAACACGTTTGCACAACACACACAAGCTCTTCCAACTTTCATGTCTTTTTACTGGGATGTGACAGGTGAAGACATCGAGGCAAATTGCAGAGCGGATATTGACAGGAAATGTACAGCAAATATCAAATACAGTCGTAACTTGACTTGCGAGTTTAATGTGAGCTCCGATTGAAATGACAAATACATTTAATTTTACAACTACTGAAATACAGTGGTATATATTTATAAATTACTCCTAGAATTTAAAAAAAAACGATTTTTTTTTTTAGACCATAATTTGATACACTGTCGCCACCATGTTTTAGCAAAGCATTCTGGGAACGGTGACGTAGAATGGCTGTTGTGAAATTGTTACGTTGCTGCTCTATGCGGAGCTGAGCTAGCCACTTGCGAACAACTTTTATCGTCAGCGAAATGAGTTAAAAAGGCCACACTGCGCCGCTTTGGGATGTAATTTCCAATAAGGACAGAATGCAAAAAAAAAGAGAGGTAAACATTCATAGCTTACTGAATACATTTATAACGTCAGGTGTATGTTGAAATTACGTTTTGTGAAAATATATTCATTCATCTTCTGTACCGCTTATCCTCCATTAATAATCAATTGCAGCCCCTAAAAAGCCCTTTTTTGTTGTAGCATAATTTTTATAAAGAATAATATACGGTGGTGCTGCTAAAATGATTGATGTGAAAACACCCAATAACATCATGAGAATTGCCTGCAATCATGGTCACGCCATGCTGGAAGGCGGGACTTAATGAGGACAGCGATGTCGTTAGTGAAAGAACTTCTAGCACAACCCTGACTGATTTTCAAATTGGATGATTAATTTATTCAATAAATGTATTATACTGATGATCATCCCTCAAGAGAAAATTCAACTTACACTCTAATGTATATTTTGTGCTGCACGCCACACAGGGAACACACAAATGTAGGCATGCAAGGAGAGACACACAAAAAGGTGCTGCACCTCTTGAGCGGGGGCCTCCGGGGTGGGCCTGTGCCTTGCTCAAGGGCGCCTCAACAGAAGTCAGAAAGCAAACCAGCATCCCTCCAACAACTAGTTGCCGTTTTATTACGTCCATGGCGGTCCTCAATGTGTGACACTGTGGTTCCGAAGCCCAAGTCCTTACAAATACTGCAGTAGAATTCAAAAATTCTAAGACTTTCATGATGTTCCAAATGTTGGTGTAGTAGTGAAATTTATCCAGACCAAATTCTGGCTTCACCTGCGGTTTCTCTGCATGCTTTAAAAACTGCCTGAACTTAAATGAAATCAGGACCAGCACAGAGACGCCTCATTTATTAATAACTGTCACAAGTGGAAAAAAAGCAGTGAACCATTCATGCAATGGGAAAAAAAAATGTTGAAGTCATTACACATGAAATCAGCAGCAGTTTCTGGAATGCTCAATATGCGCAGCCGCACAGGGTGGCACTGCTGTGGGGGTGGCAACGACAACACCCAAAATCACGTAATGGCATCAGGACGTCAGTTGTCATTGGCATTTCTTTGGGGAATTCGCACCCCCTTGTGTAGTCACTCTATGTAGAATAAAT
Source organism: Phyllopteryx taeniolatus (assembly GCF_024500385.1). Taxonomy (NCBI): domain Eukaryota; kingdom Metazoa; phylum Chordata; class Actinopteri; order Syngnathiformes; family Syngnathidae; genus Phyllopteryx; species Phyllopteryx taeniolatus. Next base: position 2,635,589 of record NC_084513.1, on the reverse strand, counting down.
AGAGTCGGCGTGGGACGTGGGGGTCTTGGGTAATGAAGGAAAATGTATTTATTCATATTGCAAACGATCAAAGCCATCAAGCTGCACTATTTTGGAAGAAAAAAGGAGGATGAAAGAGCAAATGATGCAGGTATGAAGACAGCTCTATTCTTAATGACTATAGTATATTGTAAGTTTATGGAGGGGGGGGGGGGGTCCCAACTTGAAATTGTAGATAACCTCTCATGTGACACTAGATGACTCCTTCTTTTGTTAGCCCCTTGCAAGATGCTTGACTGTTTGAGATACTTGAAAATGTTTCAATTTGTTTAAATGAACTGATATTAAATATCTAAAAACAATAAAAAATAAAAGAGCACAGCCCAGGGTGCTATTCAAGCTAGGACTGCCACGGCTCATAATTATTGTGTGATTTATTTATTTTTTTCAGCCACATATTCGGGGGAAAATGCTCAGTTTTCAAATTGTATGACTTTTTCCTGGCAAATTGTAACACTGTAATTATTGACAATAATGAAAATATCCCAAACAAAATCTGACATTACCTGCTGTTTCTCCACATGGCTTCATACATCCCTTCCAACCGCCCGCTTCCCTCCCACATCCTTCCTTCAATGAAGGCCGTGCCAGTCAGGGGGAGGGCGGGGGTCTCAGGCCCGGGCCTCCCAGACAACTGCAAACAATTAGGGAAATTAGTGGCTCCAGCATCACCATCAGGAGGCCTGCTTGTTTATAATTTAATCGGGCCGCATGTCAAAACAGTCAGGGCTTGAGAGAAACAAGATGCGTCGGCGAGATGAAATTCAAACTGCCAGCCAGCTCAAAATATTAGGAGAGTTTAATATAGTGTGCCAGCGTGTGGCACAGAATGACGTGTAGCAGCAGGACACAATCAGAAAGGCAATATTTTTTCTTTAAATCATGGGAAAATGAAAATTTTGATTTTGTATTTTTTTTTTAAAATCCAGCCCACATTTTGTTAGTTAATGCTTTCGGTTATTGGAGTCTACCCGCCCTCACTCCCTCCCGCTCTCCCTCCCTCCTCATTTCACTTAGCGGTGCTCTGGGAATTTCAAAAGCTTGGATCTGCGCCGCCTTTCAAATTCATTATAAAAGCTTTTTGCTAACTAAATAGAGAGAGAGAGAGAGAGAGGGGGGGGAAACTGCCACATTCATCTCTTGGAACCCCCCGCCCCCCCCCCCCCCCCCCCCCCCCCCCCCAACACCTCCACCCACGTCCTCCTGACAATATATAAATAAACTAGAGTGACCTGATTGAGATGTAAAAGGCAGGGAGTTAGCGCTGGGACCCATACATTACTTCCCAACTTTAACAGGCGTCTGCTCAGGCGACACATGGCATTCAGAGAGAGCGGCCCCCACGGGCAAACGCTGAGGTTACAAGTGATGCGACCCCCACCAAAGGATGAAACGCCAAGAAAACCAACATTTCTTTTGCTATTAGCACCTTCAAAAGCTCTTGCCAAAACACACGAACCTTTGCCAAGGCCAAACAATACTAATTTGGACCAGCACCAATTGTACACCTTCAGAAACACCTCATTCTTGTGCTTTAATATAATTTGTGCATTATTCTCTGTCAATGTAAGGAAAATCTAAAAACATTGCAACCTTAACAAAAAAAGAATGAAACCAAAAATAACATTTGTTTTTTGGTGGGGGGGGGGGGGGGGGGGAGACATATGCCCGCGGGGTCCAAACTACAGCCTTTGGGTCCATTTGTGGCCCGTCATCTATTTTTGTGGCCTGCAGGATATACTAAAAATAACATTTGACACAGCTTGCAAAAAAAAAAAAGGGGGGGGGGGAGGGGTGGGGTGGCAATGTAAAAAGTTTAGGTGACCTGGTCCTTGGGAAACTGCTTTTAAAAATGATCTTACTTCAGATTGCTCTTGTTTTGGTTCTGAATGTTGAGATGGGATTCTGCTGCTGCTTAGCGCAGGCATGAATCTATTATAGTCTGTGTTGATTCTTAGTCATCAAGGACATGGTAAACTGTAATCATCACCAAAGATGCCGCTGAATCAAGGCAACCGTGTTTGTGTTTGCGGAAGACGTTTCACCTTTAATCCAGTTCTTTGACACAGTGCAGTGCAGTGAGGACGGCATTGACCTCTACATTGGAGAGTCAATGCAGCCGCTGCATAGGCGCTTGTCGCAGCATCGGCGGGTGGCTTCTTCGGCTCCAGAATCAGCGGTTCATTTGCATGTCAAGGAGAAGGGACATTCCTGAGAGGATAACATCCATCCATCCATTTTCATTACCGCTTATCCTCACTGGGGTCACAGGCTGCTGGAGCCTATCCCAGCTATCTTCGGGCGGGAGGCGGGGGTACACCCTGAACTGGTTGCCAGCCAATCAGAGGGCAGATAGAAACAAACAACCATTTGCGCTCACATTCACACCTACGGGCAATTTAGAGTCTTCAATCAATAGAGGTTAACAGTGTCCAACTTTTGGATAGGACGGCTGGTTTGAAAAAGGCGTAAAAGAAGCCATCTATGTTAAACTACAAAAGCCGTTTGTAAATAGGAGGAGGTTTGAAGCGTCACCTATCATCCTACCTATAGCAAGCGACCCCCACCCACCACCACCCCCACACATAAAAGATCGCCTCATTCAACAGTAACAGTGGCCCTAACAAGCTCTTTTGCCACAAGATGAGTGAACGACTTATTGGTATGCAGTATGATCGTTTCACTGACCACACCGGGCAACAACAACAGCAACCTATTGTTGACCACCCCCAGGGGACACACTCACCAACGAATACATTGGGAGACTCCACACCTAAAATTCTGAAGCGAAGAAGCCTTTTGGATTAAAGGTGAAATGTCTTCAAAAAACAAGAATAGCCAAGTTGCCTTGATTCAATCTTTGCAGATCTATTATAGTGGGATACAGGGCCATGGGCCAACCCAAAATCCTGAAAAATCTTAAATTATTTTCCCAATAATCTTCAACAGAAAGGGGTGACATAGACGTTTTAGTAACTATAACCCATCCATCCATCCATTTTCTGAGCCGCTTCTCCTCACTAGGGTCGCGGGCGTGCTGGAGCCTATCCCAGCTGTCATCGGGCAGGAGGCGGGGTACACCCTGAACTGGTTGCCAGCCAATTGCAGAGTAACTATAACATAAAACAATATACAATTGCTTAAAGGATCGGTCTCAGTGTGTTGAAGAATTTCAAAGTGGCTGTTGCTACAGTACTGTGGTACCTTGACTCCCACCTTATGAATTTTTGGAGTGACAACTTGGTCGATTTTTTCTTTGTGTTGCAGGCCAAAATTTGAATGACAAAATCTGCCACCCAAATGAAGTGAGAATATCATAAAAGGAGAATGACAGTCACCAATGCCTTTTCAGCAGTTTATTGACTGAGAGAAACACTCATATAGACAAATGCAAAATGAAAGCACTCGCAAGGAGCATGGAGAAGACACTAACACTAAATTTACTATTGAGTTGAGAGCTTGGTCACAAAACAAATTAATCTCAAAAGCAAAGGTATCACTGTATATGTTTTGGTGCGAAGGATGGCAGCAGTTTAAATGGCCTTCATTTAAATGGCCCTAATTGGCCTTCAAATGAAACATCCAAAGAACAATGACACTGATTTGGACACATCTGCCTTTAACACCAATTAAAATGCGACCCAAACACATATTACCAGCAAAATAAATCAAAGTAAGTCAAGAAGAGATGGTTAAAAGCCTGTTGTGTCGAAAGAAGAACTAAACAGAAGAGCAAAATGAGGTCAGCATGGATGGAAAAGGGAGTCCTGACGCTGATGGTCTCAGCGGAGCATCATTAAAGCTGATGGAAATCACAACAAGGCCGTAATTGCCGATAAGACGACGCACGGTGAAAGTGATCCAGAGCCAGGGATCATGATAGCACAAACACACACGTGCACACATACAGTAACAAATACACTCAGTGTGCGCTTGAGTGACAGACCAGCCAGCGAGCAGACCACAAGGGCTGGCAGACATGCAGGATCCCGGTCAAAGAGCATTATTTCCAGTGCATGACTGCATGCAGCGTGGCACCAAACGGCTCTCATTACAGCAGCTCGCTAATGTGGCCGAGCTGGGCCGGCCAGTCACACAATACACACACACACATGCACACATGCGCGCGCGCACATGAACATACTCAACACATGGGCCCTGACCACCAGCCGCCAGGCCGCGCAATCAGCCGGCTGCTATCAGCTTTCTAATTGGATCAGTGGCACGAATGTGATTACTGCAGGCGTATTTATTTACATAATAATTATTACTGCCGTCCCCAGAGGAGCTGCCGAGAACATCAGGGCCCGAGGAGAAATTGGGAGGGTGGGATAGGCTAGGAAGGAGGGAGATGATGGGCAGTGCAAACAGAGAGGACGTAGAGACTTCCTGTTGAGGAGGACAAATGGACTGAGAGACAAACAAGAATGCATGCTCGCAAGTACTCACTAAATTTTCGACAGTGTTGCATTCGAAGGCCTCGATTTTTTTCATGACATTGGTCGGAATATGAAGCTAGCATTATAAGCCTCAGAGTGAATAAAGAGGTTTCTGTCTGGGCCATTCAAAAAGAGTCACGGAGTTGTTCTGAAGCCACTCCTTTGTTATTTTAGCTGTGTGCTTAAGGGCATTGTCTTTTTTGAAGGTGAACCTTCGGCCCAGTCTGAGGTTTTGAGCACTCTGGAGAAGGTTTTCGTCCAGGATATCCCTGTACTTGGCTGCATTCATCTTCCCTTCGATTGCGACCAGTCGTCCTGTCCCTGCAGCTGAAAAACACCCCCACAACATGATGCTGCCACCACCATGCGTCACTGTTGGGACTGTATTGGACAGTTGATGAGCAGTCCCTGCTTTTCTCCACACATACCGCTTAGAATTAAGGCCAACAATTTCTATCTTGGTCTCATCAGACCAGAGAATCTTATTCCTCACCACGTTGGAGTGCTTCAGGTGTTTTTTAGCAAACTCCATGCGGGCTTTCATGCGTCGTGCTTCTTTGCCACTCTGCCATGAAGCCGCAACTGGTGGAGAGCTGCAGTGGTGGATGACTTTCTAGAACTTTCTCCTGTCTCCCGACTGCATCTCTGGAGCTCAGCCACAGTGATCTTTGGGTTCTTCGTTACCTCTCTCACCAAGGCTCTTCTCCCCCGATTGCTCAGTTTGGCCGGACGGCCAGCTCTAGGAAGGGTTCTGGTCATCCCAAACGGCGTCCATTTCAGGATTAAGGAGGCCACTGTGCTCTGAGGAACCTTAAGTGCAGCAGAATTTCTTTTTGTAACCTTAGCCAGATCTGTGCCATGCCACAATTCTGTCTCTGAGCTCTTCAGGCAGTTCCTTTGACCTCATGATTCTCATTTTTTTCTGACATGCACTGTGAGCTGTAAGGTCTTATATAGACAGGTGTGTGGCTTTCCTAATCAAGTCCAATCAGTATAATCAAACACAGCTGGACTCCAATGAAGGTGTAGAACCATCTCAAGGATGATCAGAAGAAATGGACAGCATCTGAGTTAAATATAGTGTCACAGCAAATGGTCTTAATACTTATGGCTGTGTGATATTTCAGTTTTTCGTTTTTAATAAATCAGCAAAAATTTTAACAATTACGTTTGTTTTCTGTCAATATGGGGTGTTGTGTGTACATTAATGAGGAAAAAATAAGCTTAAATGATTTTAACAAATGGCTGCAATATAACATTTTTAGATTTAAAGATTTAAGGGAGTCTGAAAACTTTCCGTACCCACTGTATATCATCTGATGACCACCCAAAACCGTTTGGAGGCCCCATCCAAGGCCTCTCTTTGCACACCCCTGGCTGAACCAAATCGTGTCCGTGGACACAACTAACATTCCGAATCCAAAGTTAGCTGAAGTTCTTCTTGATTTCTTCTGACAGTTAACAATTGGAAATTGGACACAGAACTGACACTTACAGGATAGCTACCGCCAGAAAGTACAGTACAACTAGCAATCAAGTCGTGGTGTTTAGTCACTTTACGTCTCAAGCAATTTATTCAAAACCCTTCTAAGATGGTACAGTAGTACAGTTCATGTCCAGTTTAACAGAATCAGGCTAATTTGGTTGAGTTTTTTTTTAAATTTTTTTACCAGCCTGTTCCTAATTCAACTAACCGGGTTAGCATGCAGTCAGGTATAAGACATGAGCATGTTGGAGATTAGCACGTCAGATTGTTATTGCAGGCACTGTCTAGGGTCTGGTGTTGCAGTTCCCTCATGTTAACATGTACATATGGGCATACTGCACACAAACACACGTTCATCCACATTAGCGGCAGCCTGCTTTCCCTGTGGACTTCCCATCCTGACAAGAGAGGACTTGAGTTGTTTGAACAAACGTTAGATAAATGTTGTTCCCTTGGGAATCTTTCAAATACGTCTTTCTAGTTTCAACAGTAGGCCTAAGGAGAGAGAGAGCGTGCGAGAGAGAGAGAGAGAGCAGGGTGAGCGATGTAGGAGGGGGAACTCTGGGGACATGCTTCCGTTTATGTTTGTCGCTATTGAAGTCGTCCATAGCCCGACTTTGCGTGCCGCCTAATGGTGCTTAATCACAGGCGTTCCTAAAAAAGGCAATTATATATCGGCTATGGCACGCTAGAATGACGGTGAGCCCTCGGGGCTGGAGTAAATGAACGGCCATTAATCAGCTCCATTACGGAAGCCGTGGTTGATGATAAATACCTCGAGAATGAATACCGTTTGCTAGCCATGTATAAACTACATTTGATATGTGTTCTGATGGCCGGCTGGGTGGGACAGGAAGCACGCAGGCTAACCAAAGAGTCCCAGAAGAGCGCTAGCACAGTAGTTGACGTAAATATACATCCGCTCAAAAAGAGAATTAATGCCACCTACCGACAATTAAAGATGGAATCGGCTTCCTCGTTTACAAAAGGTTCTGAAAAGTAAATATTAAGCTAACTGGAATTCTGTAGCCGGATTTCATTTCGGGATAGTCAAGCTGTAACTGTAAACACAAAGGCTCCTCTGGGGGCAAACAGTGTCCACTCTAATGGGGTGTTAATCAAATATCTGGCAACCCTGCGTTCACTAATAGCCGCCGAGACCCCACGCAATTGCTTTTCAATGATGGGGACTTGTACAACCACAATTCCAATGAAGTTGGGATGTTGTGTTAAACATAAGTAAAAACAGAATACAATGATTTGCAAACCATGTTCAACCTATATTTAATTGAACACACAACAAAGACAAGACACTTAATGTTCAAACTGATAAACTTGATTATTTTTAGCAAATAATCATTAACTTGGAATTTTATGGCTGCAACACGTTCCAAAAAAGCTAGCACAGGTGGCAAAAAAGACTGAGAAAGTTGAGGAATGCTCATCAAACACCTATTTGTAACATCCCAGAGGTGAACAGGCTAATTGGGAACAGGTGGGTGCCATGATTGGGTATAAAAGGAACTTCCCTGAATTGCTCAGTCACTCACAAGCAAAGATGGGGTGAGGTTCAACTCTTTGTGAACAAGTGCGTGAGAAAAAGTCGAACAGTTTAAGGACAATTGTTTCTCAACGTACAATTTCAAGGAATTTAGGGATTTCATCCTCTGCGGTCCATACTATTATCAAAAGGTTCAGAGAATCTGGAGAAATCGCTGCATGTAAGCGGCAAGGCAAAAAACCAACATTGAATGCCCGTGACCTTCGATCCCTCAGGCGGCACTGCATCAAAATCCGACATCAATGTGTAAAGGATATCACCACATGGGCTCAGGAACACTTCAGAAAACCAATGTCAGTAAATACAGTTCGGCGCTACATCCGTAAGTGCAACTTGAAACTCTACTATGCAAAGCAAAAGCCATTTATCAACAACACCCAGAAACGCCGCCGGCTTCTCTGGGCTGGGCTCATCTAAGATGGACTGATGCAAAGTGGAAAGGTGTTCTGTGGTCTGACGAGTCCACATTTCAAATTGTTTTTGGAAATTGTGGCCGTCGTGTCCTCCTGGCCAAAGAGGAAAAGAACCATTGGACTGTTATGGACGCAAAGTTCGAAAGCCAGCATCTGTGATGGTATGGGGCTGTGTTCGTGCCAATGGCAGGGGTAACTTACACATCTGTGAAGGCACCATCAATGCTGAAAGGTACATACAGGTTTTGGAGAAACATGTGCTGCCATCCAAGCAACGTCTTTTTCATGGACGCCCCTGCTTATTTCAGCAAGACAATGCAGAACCACATTCTGCATGTGTTACAACAGCGTGGCTTTGTAGTAAAAGAGTGCGGGTACTAGACTGGCCTGCCTGCAGTTCAGACCTGTCTCCCATTGAAAATGTGTGGCGCGTTATGAAGCGTAAAATACGACAACGCAGACCCCGGACTGTGGAACAGCTGAAGCTGTACATCAAGCAAGAATAGGAAAGAATTCCACCGACAAAGCTTCAACAATTAGTGTCCTCAGTTCCCAAACGCTTATTGAATGTTGTTAAAAGAAAAGGTGATGTAACACAGTGGTACACATGACCCTGTCCCAGCTTTTTTGGAAGGTGTTGCAGCCATAAAATTCCAAGTTAATGATTATTTGCTAAAAACAATAAAGATGATCAGTTTGAACATTAAATATCTTGTCTTTGTAGTGTATTCAATTAAATATAGGTTGAACATGATTTACAAATCATCGTATTCTGTTTTTATTTATGTTTATCACAACGTCCCAACTTCATTGGAATTGGAGTTGTCATTAACTGACCGCAAACAGAGCCATAGGGTAAGACTATAGGCCTATTTGCCTCTTTTTACAGAAACATCTTGCAAATTTGCTGTAACATTTATCTGTCTGTGCCTTTTACACAGAACCAATCGGATATCGAATATTGACACTCCTGTCTGTGCTTCCATACAGCGACAAGGCTTCCTAAGCAGGTGACACTAGCATCTGGTGTGACATATAAAATAGCTTTCAAAACAACAGGGTGGTGAGACGTGAGTATTGTAATAAAGCACAATAAAAGGGAATACCCTTCAGAAGGCAGAACATTGCTGGGTCGACTTTACTCTCACCCCAATTCAAGTCAGTGCAGAACAGACACACATGAAAAATAGGTGGGTTTCACATGCATTGTGAAACCTGAACCTCACAGAGGTGAGTGAACCACTACACAATCCGTGACAGGGCTGTTGTTTGCTAGTGATACTACGTCCAAATGCAGAACGTTGTCTCCCCCCAGACACCCACCCATTTTGTGTAAGTACATTTCACACTTGACGAAGGCATCAGCGTTGACATGTAGTGTTAAAGGGGCTTCTGATGTTCACACAGAATGCGAAAAATTCTCAATTTATCCTCCCTTCACATCAGACAGTCACATGGGCAAAAGATGGCTTTGTGTCCTTCCCATCATTTCCAGCCTCCTTTTTCCTCACCCATCTATGTGTCTCTTGACACTCAGCCGCAGACTGACTGCTAAGGCCACTAATGTCATTAATTATGAACCAATATGTTACCGTCTGCGTGCAGCACGGGGGAATTTCAGGCTCTCTTGGCCTGGCATCTGGTCCTCTCTCTAATCAAGGGACGAGGGAATAGACGAGGAGGTTGGTGATAGAGATTAGACAGATGTGAAGAACAAAAACTCAAAAGGCGGTAAAAGAGGGGAAACCTGAGGGTGCAACATTTGGGGGGGAAGTACCTAAAAGACAAAAGAAGATTAAGCATGAAAGAGAAGCTCACATGTCATCAAATGAACGTTGTGTTATGTACTGTATGTTTACATTTATCACTTAGCTTTTATGAGAGCTTTATTGCTGAGGCAAGAGTTATAGAGTTTAAAGGTCTTTGGAGTGTGCAGAAATGATCAACTGTCAACTGAGAGGGTCTCTATGAAGTATAACAATGGCAATTCACTTTTTTAAATCAACTTTAAAAGTTCCTTCTAGGATGCTCGACGACCATAGGAAATAATGGCAATTATTATTATTATTATTATTATTATTATTATTCGTTGCAGGGTCAAAGTGAAACTAACCTTCATCAAACCAACTTGTAAACATTCCTAATTGTCATACAAGTGTCAAAGTAAGTTAACATCTGTATAATAAAACCATTTCAAAGTCAAATGTTAAAAAATCTATAAAGAATTACAAATAACAGAGATAAAACTACAATTAAGTTCATATTACAAAAAAAAAAAACCTAACCGTTCTATGATACGGCATACATGCTTTTATATTCCTACATGTCATGCAAATGACACAAAGGTGCATATAGAGGGATTATTGTTCGTTGCTGGGAGGTGCGTCTCTTCACATAGAGACTGACCACAGCTGAATTTGCAGTGAATTTTCCTCCCTTTGTATTTTATTATGTATTTATTTATCATGGTAACATATTGTCACTTACTGTGTTAGCCATATTTTACTGAGCAGCCAGAACAGCGACTCCAGTATCACTTTTGTCGCTATGAGTTTCACTTCTATTTTGGGGGTCATCGTTCGGTTTTTACCCTTCTGTGGTGTTACCAGCAGAAAACAACAACAAGGCAAATTGTGCTCCCACAGAGGCAATCAAATTTTGTATTTTGTGTACTGTATTGTGTTTGTTGGCGACCAAAATGGTGGTGGTTCTAATATAGGACTGTGAAAATGACCAGTGGTTTTCAATGTTGTGATTGAACGGTGTAAACAGGGTGTCTTCTCTATATTTATATGGAAATTATGTGTTGCAAAAGTTGATATTAAAGTCGAATTCTTTCTGTGTGACTAATTTGTCACCACACAGCCATTCTGGTCGCGTCTTCGTTAGGCCGACGCGGTTCATGCCGGGACAGAGAGAAGGCGCAAGCGGCACCCTGAAAGCGAATAAAGCAAAATGGAATGCTGCCACTGGCCACTTTATGGCTTACACCTGTGGTTTTGCAGCTGTGACAAAAATGTCCACTGTGGGAAAAGGCCTCCTCCCCAAAAAATGTTCGCAGTGCGGCAAACGTGCTTAAGTCATTTGGGTTTTCTTCTTTTCAGCCGTCATATGCGCCCGTGGTTGCGTTCCAACTTTAGGCCGTGCGTCTCTTGCGCAAAGCATCTTTGTCTTCTCAAACTTATTGTGACTGACATTGTCCCTTGTTTTTTTCTTTTCTACTACGCAGCAGAGTCAACTTGTGTGGCCTTAGTGTGTCCTGCCTGTGACCTTTGCTTTGTTCAAGTGAAATGAAGCCTGTCGTGACAAATTCAACGTAGAGTATCATGCCTTTTTTATTTCATTTTAATTGGTGGTGCGCCAACCACTTAAAAGCAGGCTCCATACCACGAAAACTACAGTACAGTGAAGGCTTCAAAGTGGAACAAAAAAATACAACAACAACAAAAAACAATCCATCCCATATGATATTGTGGTAAGTGAAGGGTCAAACTGTTCCCATCATAAAGCCCTTTATTAACTGTGCAGGAAATGATTTAACATTTGAACATTCATTCGTTGTATAATAACCCCATCTGAAAGAAATATGAATTGAAATTCATGGGTATTGCTCGGATTACAAATGTGAGGTTAGATTCTCTTTGGTAATGAATGTAATTGAAATTGAATTGTATTTCTCATATTACACTGAGAAGCCAGACCCCGTCCTACGTCAGTGTACGTTCCGCTTCTGGTTCTACACATCTCATCACCCTTTTGTGGTGATGTCACAGAAAAACACACTCGTGGAGTCAGTCCTTAAGATAGACGCTCACTGAGGTCAATTCTCGTAAGATTTGGGGCCATCATCCGTTTCGCCTTTGAATCTGTGTGGCGTTTGCAGGTTTTCCCCATGCTTGGGTGGAATTTCTGCGAGTACTCTGGCTTCTTCCCACAACGGTGTGAATGTGTCAGTGAATGGTAGCGAATGCCTGGGTGTACCCCGCCTATTGCCCCAATTCAGCTGGGATAGACTCCAACTCACCTGTTACCCTAACAAGCGGTATTGAAAACGGATAGACAACAAATACAGTCAATTGGTGCCATTATTTTATCTGGTCAAGTCACATTTGCAATGTATTTATCATTTGGTCTAATGGGGGAAAAAAGACAAACAGCCACGTGGGCATGACTGTCAGACACACTTTAAGGAATCACTGCTCTGTATTAAATATAAAACACACTAAGAATAATGTGAATGTAGAACGCAAATATAATGTGTATCGGATGGATTGATGGATGGACAAACTGATAGTCATGACAATAAAGGGAGGGACAGATAGATGAAAAGATAGACACAGAGAGATAACGTGACAAAGCGACCTTTGACTTTTATCGGGCATTTTATTGGCACCGTATCTTATGAAAGGAAGCAAAAACAATCATGAAGGTTCAAATAGTGACAAAGAAATAAATGACAAGATAGCGAGACAGATGGATGGATCGAATAGATAGATAGATAGATAGATAGATAGATAGATAGATAGATAGATAGATAGATAGATAGATAGATAGATAGATAGATAGATAGATAGATAGATAGATAGATAGAGTGCGTGTGTGCACGCATGTGGTTGCAGATGTGGAGAGCTTGAAGGGACACTTGGACAAAGGTGACCAAGTGCACTTCAAGTATCACAGGACCTTTTCATTGGTTAATAAATAGAGCTTTAACAGTCCGGATATTGGAGGGAGATGACACTACAGGGGCGTGAGTGTCCGTGTGTTTATGCTGTACGACTTCTATACAAGGGTTGTTAAATTGTACTCACAAGGCTGCAGTTAAATGCTGGTTAATGATGGGCAGCAGTAGAAAAAGGCAAGCCACCTTTGGACTCGCCAGTGTCCTCACAACAATCCTGGCTCATAAATTGTCATGTATCCATGAACTACATACACAAAAACACACACGCCTCATCGAAGTTTTCTGGAAGGCAGCGCTATTATTGAAAATTTACCACAGAAACTAGAAACAAGCCAGTGATAAGGTGTACTGTAGTTGACTTGAAAAAGAAAAATGCACCAAATATGAATTGGGCACTTACTGTAGCGATGCCATGTTTTAGCGCGCTAATGCTGCATTTTCAGACTGAAATTTCAACATCCAATTCACATTTCCTGGTCAAAGGTGAGAAATTTCGGACTTTCTAGTTTTGCTAGAACATCATGAAAAACAGACAAGACAAAGAAACAGAAAAACACATTTGGAACCCCAAATGTCCTGGGTTAAGTACGGCACACAGGCCATATCCGGCCTGTTAACAGTGACCAGCCCTCGCATTTTTTTTAAGTTTAGGTCAAATGTAAAGTATGAAGTGTTTTTATTTAGTGAATGGTGCTTTCATTTCGATGTGCACGAATGCGCATACAAGTGAGCTGGAGCAACTGCAGTGCTTGTGTCTCATCAATGTTGCCAACTTAGATACTTATTAAGACAAAAAAAAAGCCACAAGTGAATACCGACAGTGCTCCTCATGTTAGCAGCATTCTTATTTCCTGCGCTGTGGAGGAGGTCAGACGTGGATTTGGACTGCTGAGACTCTAAATTGCCCGTAGGTGTGAACGTGAATGTGAATGGTTGTTTGTTTGTATGTGGCCTGCGATTGGCTGGCAACCAGTTCAGGGTGTACCCCGCCACCTGCCAGATGATAGCTGGGATGGGCTCCAGCAGGATAAGCGGCTCAGAAAATGGATGGATGGATAGTCACAACAGCATTTATCATATCTACACAAGTAGTAGCTTCTTAAAACAATAGAATTTACAGTTTTATATAAATGATGGTTTGATCCCAAAGTTTTGCTTGACTGCTTAGGCATAATTTTCCCCAAAAGTGTGGTTGAATTCCAAATCGTACAAATTTTGTCCATTCCACTTTGAGTGGTTTGAATCTGAATCTGACGTGTTTACGTGTATCTTAAAAGTCTAGTGATCCAGCCAAGTAATCATACTGACTGGCTTTTATGTTCTGTTGTTGAGAAGGTCCCACGGTCCACACGGGTCAGCGGTGGTTCTCACAATCACTGGTGCACTGGCGCACACACAGACACACACAACATGTCCGCCGCCGAGGCCACAGACGTTCCACCGTGCCTCGTGATTAGCATGGCCCTAGCCGCGCTTTTGTTTTTTTGCTTTGTTTGTTTGCCACTGTGCAGAAACGTCTGTGTGGAATCTGGTGTGATTGCACCACAGGTTAGCGACACCCATCCATTAGAGCTCAGTGGAGCCTTGTACTTAGACAGTCTCAGCGGGAGCTATATTTGACAATGCATGCCTAGCCTATGCCTCGCTCAGCTTTACTGCTGATGTTTCCCCCCCCCCCCCCCCCCCCCCCCCCCCCCGCCACACATTCCAGCCACTGTGAGCCATCGTGAAGACCAACACTCATGTCCTCACATTAGTGGGCCTCATTCTATTTGCACTATTTTTTACAAAATCAAGCAATTCTTTGGTTAAAATGAATCTGGTATTGTTCGTCACCTTATTATCAACTTTGTATTTTAGGTGTGGCAAAAAATATGGAACTGAGGCTTCTATAATTTGACATGGTGAAAAATCTGTTCTGCCCGGGCTTGTTTTTTCTTTTCTTTCCTTTTTTTTTAAACTCTGGATTGATTTTTACTCCAAATATGTGAAGATCTGTGGCCAACTCGCTACGGTTAACTTGAAAGGGACGACAAACTATGCAGTATTACACTTGAGTAGTCACAGCAGTGTACAGTATGCAGCGTACTCCTAGGAACGTAATTTAGAAAAACCTGAATCATTTGTTTAATTGGCAGAGTAAAGGAATTAAATGGAATTTACCCAGTCAGCAAACGTACGTCACACCGGTGTCAGGCCGTCATCAAAAGTTCCATCGTTACGATGTTACAGAGAGAGTGTTTGCTCATTGGCAATACGTCGCCGAGACGTCTGCATTAAATAGAAAATGACCACCACGTGTCATCTGAACGATTCAAGCTGGAGTGCCAGCTGGGGTAGCCTCTTCATATGGCCTTAATCACTTGACCTTTATCTTTTCATGTCGGACCTTTTCGATTGTACTGTAACGTCTGCTGTTTGACTCATTCACCGCGCCGTTTAGCTTACAGGTGGCACGTCACGTCACCTGGTCATCCCTAAGGATGTTGAAATTCTATTAATTGACATTAACGCCATGGCTATTTCTGACCATTTTTGTGTATTCTTTGAATTGCAGATTCTTCCAAAAGTTCAGACAACCTCTATGTCTATTAAGAAAAGGTACATAAATGAGAGTACCGCCAGTAAGCTTATGGAGACTATTGCTGTGCCACAAACTGTGAATGCTGAGACGGTTGATGAACCTTTGAATAATTTCACCTGTAAAATCTCAAATGTCATGAATGCTGTTGCTCCTATTAAAACTAAGACAATCTTGAGGCGACCTAGAACACTGTGGAGGAGCACAATGATGGTAAAGACCTCTAAATCAAAGTGTAGGAAAGCAGAACGTAAGTGCAGAAAAACAAAACTCCAAATTGACTATGACCACTACAGACAAAGTCTTTGTAATCTTAACCAAGAGTTAGTCAGGGCTGGACACTTTTCTGAAATCATCAGTAAGAACTTCAACAATACTCGCACTCGGTTTGCTGTGGTTGACAAGCTCTGTTTTAAATGTTTATAAGATGTTTTTTTCCCTCTGTTTTTAAATGCTTTTAATCATGTAAACCACATTGAGTTACCTTGTGTATGAAATGCACAATATAAATAAATTTGCTTTGCTTTGCTTAGTGCAGTAATACTGATCAACAACAGAAGTGTTCAAATGATGCAACAGACATAACAGACAAAGCTACAGTACAATGATAAATACACTAATATTGTACTGGCACCACAGAGATGTGCAAAAGGATGGAAAAGTTTCACTATGAACTTAAACTAGTCAGTGGTTTAAATGGTTCATGGCAAGGGGAGAGAACCTGTTGGAATATCTAGTGTACTGTTAGACATGAATGATTATTTGCCCAATACTAGTTGATTAGTTCACCTGAATCAAGTGAGACTCTGCAAAAGCAACAATTGGCTCCTGTCTCTTGACCTTTACAAAGAGCTTCCTCCAGTGGAAACTTACACTGAAATGCTTAAACACTGTGTAGCCATAATATTCCAATGCATGCTGGGAACATACAGTACATACAGTACACTTAGACTTTGATGTAAATTTTACAGTTATTTCCCACATAACATGCAGTAAATGCATAAATTCAGCCCTATGGGGGCCACAAGCCAGTACAAACTGTAGGCCGGTCCCAAGCCCGGATAAATCCAGAGGGTTGCGTCAGGAAGGGAATCCGTCTTATAACTTTGCCAAACAAATATGAGCGTTCATCCAAAGAATTCCATACCGGATCGGTCGTGGCCCAGGTTAACAAGGTCCGCCACCGGCGCCGTTAGCCTGCAGGGCACCGGTGGAAATTCAGCTACTGTGGGTCGAAGTCAAAGGAAAATGAAGAGGTGGAAAGTGGGCTCTGCGGCAGAAAGAGAAGAGGAAAGCACAGAGCCTGGAACTGAATGTGGGGACTTTGAATGTTGGGACTAAAACAGGAAAATCTCGGGAGTTCGTTGACATGATGATGAGGCTAGAAGTTTAGGGGCAGGGTTTAAATTATTTTATCATGGTCTCGATGGGAAGAGAAATGGAGTCAGGGTTATTTTAAAAGAAGAGTTGGCTAAGAATGTCTTGGAGGGGAAAAGAGTATCAGATCGAGTGATGAGGCTGAAACTTAAAATTGAGGGTGTTATGTATAATGTGACTAGTGGCTATGCCCCACAGGTAGGATGTGACCTTGAGGTGAAAGACAAATTCTGGAAGGAGCTAGACGAAGTAGTTCTGAGCTTCCCAGACAGAGAGAGAGTCGTGATTGGGCAGATTGTAATGGACATGTTGGTGAAGGAAATAGGGGTGATGAAGAAGTGATTGGTAAGTACGGCATCGAGGAAAGGAACTTGGAGGCATAGATGGTGGTAGACTTTGCAAAAAGGATGCAAATGGCTGTAGTGAATACTTTTTTCCAGAAGAGGCAGGAACATAGGGTGACCGACAAGAGCGGAGTTAGAAGCACACAGGTGGATTACATTTTGTGCAGACGGTGTAATCTGAAGGAGGTTCCCGACTGTAAGGTAGTGGTAGGGGGATGGTGGTGTATAAGATAACTCTGGTGGTGGGGAGGAAGATTAGGAAGACAAAGGCAGAGCAGAGAACCATGTGGTGGAAGCTGAGACAGGACGAGTGTTGTGCAGCTTTTCGGGAAGAGGCGAGACAGGCTCTCGGTGGACAGGAGGAGCTTCCAGAAGACTGGACCACTGCAGCCAAGGGGATCAGAGAGGCAGGCAGAAGAGTACTTGGTGTATCTTCTGGCAGGAAAGGAGAGAAGGAGACTTGGTGGTGGAACCTCACAGTACAGGAAATCATACAAGGAAAAAGGTTAGCTAAGAAGAAGTGGGACACTGAGAGGACCGAGGAGCGGCGAAAGGAATGCATTGAGATGTGACCTAGGGCAAAGGTAGAGTTGGCAAAGGCCAAACAAGAGGCATATGATGACTTGTGTGCCTGGTTGGACACTAAAGAAGGAGAAAAGGATCTATACAGGTTGGCCAGACAGATGGCTAGAGATGGGAAGGATGTGCAGCAGGTTAGGGCGATTAAGGATAGAGATGGAAATATGTTGACTGGTACCAGTAGTGTGCTCGACAGATGGAAAGAATACTTCGAGGAGTTGATGAATGAGGAAAATGAGAGAGAAGGGAGAGTTGAAGTGGCAAGTTTGGTGGACCATGAAGTGGTAATGATTAGTAAGGGGGAAGTTAGAAAGCCATTAAAGAGGATGAAAAATGGAAAGGCAGTTGGTCCTGATGACATTCCTGTGGAGGTATGGAAGCATCTAAGAGAGGTGGCTGTGGAGTTTTTGACCAGCTTGTTACTAGAATTCTAGCGCGTGAGAAGATGCCTGAGGAATGGAGGAAAAGTGTGCGGGTGCCCATTTTTAAGAACAAGGGTGATGTGCAGAGCTGTGGGAACTATAGAGGAATAAATTTGATGAGCCACACAATGAAGTTATGGGAAAGAGTAGTGGAGGCTAGACTCATGACAGAAGTGAGTATTTGCGAGCAACAGTATGGTTTCATGCCTAGAAAGTGTACCATAGATGCATTATTTGCCTTGAGGATGTTGATGGAAAAATACAGAGAAGGTCAGAAGGAGCTACATTGTGTCTTTGTAGATCTAGAGAAAGCCTATGTCAGAATACCCAGAGAGGAAGTGGAAGTCTGAAGTGGCAGAGAAGTATCCATCCATCCATTTTCAACACCGCTTATCCTGGTTAGTGTCACGGGACGCTGGAGCCTATCCCAGCTGACTTCGGGCGAAAGGCGGACTACAGCCTGAACTGGTCGCCAGTCAGTCGCAGGGCAGATATAGACACGGACAACCATTCGCACTCACATTCACACCGTCACTGAGTGGGAACTGAACCCACGTTGCCTGCACCAAAGTCAGGCGAGTGTACCACTACACCATCAGTGACGTGGCAGAGAAGTATGTTACAATAATACAGGACATGTACGAGGGCAGCAGAACTGGTGAGGTGTGCTGTAGGTGTGATAGACGAATTTAAGGTGGAGGTGGGACTGCATCAGGGATCAGCCCTGAACCCCTTCCTGTTTGCAGTGGTGATGGATAGGCTGACAGATGAGGTTAGACTGGAATCCCCGTGGACCATGATGTTTGCAGATGACATTGTGATCTGCAGTGAAAGCAGGGAGCAGGTGGAGGAACAGTTAGAAAGATGGAGGCATGCACTGGAAAGCAGAGGAATGAAGATTAGCCAAAGTAAGACAGAATATATGTGCATGAATAAGAAGGGTGGAGGGGGAAGAGTGGGGCTACAGGGATAAGAGATAGCAAGGGTGGAGGACTTTAAATACTTGAGGTCAACCGTCCAGAGCAATGGTGAGTGTGGTCAGGAAATGAAGAAACGGGTCCAAGCAGGTTGGACCGGGTGGAGGAAGGTGTCAGGTGTGTTATGTGACAGAAGAGTCTCTGCTTGGATGAAGGGCAAAGTTTATAAAACAGTGGTGAGGCCAGCCATGATGTACGGATTAGAGACAGTGGCACTGAAGAGACAACAGGAAGCAGAGCTGGAGGTGGCGGAAATGAAGATGTTGAGGTTTGCTCTCGGAGTGACTAGTAGACTGCAAGTTGGACTTAGATTGCGTGGAACACATTTTAGGCAGGCTGGTCGATCTCCCAAATGTTTGGACGGTCCGGTCTGCACGGGGAACAGGTGGATTTGGCGGACAAAGGAAAAAAGATAGAAAAAGAGCTCCAAGGCAGGGCGGCCGAAACCCGGGTGTCGCTGTTCGCAAGATGCTCGGAGCAGACGTGTG
The DNA here is from genome assembly GCF_024500385.1 of Phyllopteryx taeniolatus. NCBI lineage: Eukaryota > Metazoa > Chordata > Actinopteri > Syngnathiformes > Syngnathidae > Phyllopteryx > Phyllopteryx taeniolatus. Next base: position 2,616,199 of record NC_084513.1, on the reverse strand, counting down.
CTTAGTTCTTAAAATACCATGCAACATTCAAATTCGGTGAAGATTGTCATTAGTTGCAGTAACTCTCCACCGCGCGTGGGTGTCGAACCACCGACCAGCGGGTTTCTCACCTTCTTGGTCATCAAGCCAGTGTTCCAAAAAAGAAAGAAAAAATAAGCCCTTGGTGAGACTCATCAGCCTGGCTGTGGGAGAAAGTTAATTAATTTAGCATCCGAGTGAGAAACCAGTGTCCGTGTCTCCGCTTTGATGATTAGATTCTTCAGACTGGCTAGTAATGAATTTAGCATCCGTGTGAGGAACTAAGTCTTCCGTGCTTCTCCTTTGACAAGTGGACCAGGCTTTCCTAGGATTTCTTGTGTACACAGACGGCTCAGCGGGGCAGCCGACGCAGGTATGCGGAACAGCACGAAATTGGGGTTTTGCTGGGTTCCATCTGGTCAATGACGTGTACATTACAATTTCTTTTATCAATGTTTTTATTTATTGTGGCGCTGAAGAGTCACACAAGGAAAATGGGAGCTCATCTGGCTGGCAGAAGAAGTAGGCAAAACTGAGCAATCACAAAGAAGTACACACCTGTATTTAAAGCTGGTGCTAAATCACCAGTAACAGCTAGATTAGCTCCACTTAGCATACAGCTGAACTGGCCAGGATTTCACTCTATCGCATTAGCTTCACATAGCATACAGCTGAACTGACCGGGATTTCACTCTATCGCACACAACCCACAGTCAGGGTTTCATGAAAACAAAGTGCAACATAAATGTAACATGTTACTTAAATAAGGCACACATTCATCGAAGTACGGATAACGTAAACCTACATTAATCATGTTACGGTATTTCTGCCCGGTCATGAACAATAAGGATTAACATCTTTATTACGGCAACAGTTCAACATTTCATGGCGCAATGCATGCTGGGAGCCATGCGGCTTCTGCTCCAAAATACATTAACCCTCTGTGTGACATCAAACAAAATCCATGATGCGGTAGAAACTATAGTTAGTTACTCTATAATCACTTAAAAGTATTTTACCGGATGGTATGTGGTAAATAACTGTAGAATTTACAGGAATGTCTAACAGTGTGGTTTTTGGTGTGCAGTGAGGGAAGCAGCTGGAAAAGGTGGCAAAATGAAGATAGATTTTTCGGTACATTTTGACCCATAAAGTGCCCAAAAATATGGCATCATGTGATCAAAGGAGGCGAAAAATATAACACAGAAAGAAGATGATAGATAGTTTCTATATTATTATTATTACACTGGAAATATACATGGTATGTTGCTTGCTGTTAAATTAGAACATCTGGACAGTTTGTCAGGATTGATTTCGTTACAAAAGAAGATAAAATCCTGGCATTCAAGATCAATGTGCAAATCATCTGTGAAACACTGATGACGAGTACGTGGTATGTATGCTGCTTGCTTTTAGGAATTAAAAAATCAGCTCTGACTCCAAATCTGCCAAAATGGTGTCACATTACAAAACTGTGGAAAGGGACAGCAAAAGGACACAATTAAATCAATACCTGTATAAGAACATTTGTATTATGCAGAAATTGTGCCAAAAGTGCTTGGTTTGCTGCGTGCTGCTAAGAATTTCAATACTGTAGATGAGGCTATATCGACAACACTGATTTCAACCTAAAACTTTGGAGTCACATTATCGAACTGAGGACGTCGCAAAGAAAGACAATGGAAGCAGAAAGACAGGAACCGAAATGCTGAAATTTTGATGAGAGTGCATGGCGTGCTGCTTGTTGCTACAAATTAGTTAATCAGAATAGATTGTCGAAATTGTGGAAGGTACTGTAGTTTCGTAATATAGAAACAACATCAACGATAACACAAGAAAACTTCAGGGTTTTAGTTTTGCATTTATACTTATTTGAAAGCCAAACAAATTCCCTCAATAAATGAAGTACATACAGTGTAAGTTGATTCACACTTTCCTCATTTTTTACTAAGTACTTTCGTATACTATAGGGGTATCTTGTAATATATTTGGTAACTATTTATTGACAAACATGACGCATCCATTTCCTGTTTTAAATATCTGATAACAAAGAAACATTCACTGTCCTTTGGCGTTTTTGCATATACTGTACAGCCTTTCTACAACTGTCCCCACCAGTCTTACAAGGGCCAGGAGAAAAAGGAGAAAAAAATGTATTATTTGAGTAAAAACATAGTAGTAGTAGCTACTTTTAATAGTAGAAGTAAGTCAGTGAGGATATCATTAAGATCTAGAATGCATACCTCTCTGACGGTGTCAATCAAAACTGTGTATTGATATGTAACTGCAGAAATTTTGTATTGGATCTCAGCTGTGCAAGTGTACCTAATGTTCCGGCATGTGAATTTATATGTACGTGTGCGTCCACTCCCACATTTGAATATATGTGTGGCAAAGATATCACATGGGAAAGAAAAGAGATCTAGAAGGGAGGAGTGAGAGCAGAGGTGAATCAAGCAAATCGTCATTTTGACTTCAAAATGCAGTCATTATGTGCGCTCATGAATTATTTTGCTGCAAAACACTAATTCTGCATTAGACTTACAGTACGGTGATTCGGCAGGCGCAAGAAAGAGATTCAAACACTCGTGGGGATCCCCCCCCACACATACACACACACACACCTTGGTGTGTTTGAGTACTGCGGTGAAAATAGGTCATATCAGCACCGGAGCTCTAAGGATGGCACTGTGAAGTCTCTTGGCAATGGCACCAATACCAAGGGAGACCCCTCGCACGGCAGTGGATGCTTGTGTTTACACACACATGCCCACACACATACATGCCCGCCCGCCCACACACACACATACACACACACACGCAAACACAGTGATGGGCATACGGCATTGCTATTAATACAAGCACCAACCATTTTAATATTTAATTGCCTTGATGGACTGCATCTGTGCTGCTCTGTGATGCAAACATTATTATACATACTAAGTGCCTTAATTGCAATTAGAGCTGAAAATTTAATTAAACTCAATAAAGGAGATCAGAGATGTTTTTCCCCTTATCCCTCCCTCCGCTTTTCCCTTCTGTGTATTTAACCCCTTCCTTGTCGAGATGGCCCACCCCACTCGCGAGCCTTAGCAACTTCAGAATCTATTCTATGTTTGTTGTTGTTGTTGTTGTCTATCAATAGGGGCCTTAGTGATTTTTAGATTTTGGAGCAATTAATGTTGGTGAGAATCTGGATAAAGGTGCATATTTGTAAACATATTTCTCAATTAATCTCGTTCATTCGCTATTTTCGGTTCTTCAACATTCTTGGGATTGTCGTGGAAGACTCAGCTGTGCTTTCTCTCGTGCCGCGTGAACATCATTTGCTCCGTCCATCACACATTGCAACTATCCATCCATCCAGCCATTATCTGAGCCGCTTATCCTCACAAGGGAGCGCTGGAGCCTACCCCAGCTATCTTCGGGCGGGAGGTGGGGTAGACCCTGAACTGGTTGCTAGCCAATCGCAGGGCACACATAAACAAAGAACCAGTCGCACTCACATTCACACCTACGGGCAATTTAGAGTCTTCAATTAACCTACCATGCATGTTTATGGGATGTGGGATGAAACCGGAGTGCCCGAAGAAAACCCACGCAGGTATGGGGAGAACATGCAAACTCCACACAGGTGGGGCCGGGGATTGAACCCCGGTCCTCAGAACTGTGAGGCAGACGCTCCAACCAGTCCTCCACCGTGCTGCCACATTGCAACTATCTTCTTTTTTGAATGTGCAACATAAATGTAAACTGACAGTTAATCAAGACACACATTCAACATCTGGGTGGTGGTTTCAATATACTGTAATCGTGAATGTTGCTTTAACGATGTGCAGTTTTACGTTATCGAGTATTCATACTGTCTCTAAAAGAAAACAGGTGCATGGAAGGAATATGAGGAGAAAGTCGCTATTCATGATTCAGTCACGTGACTGAGTGGGAAGCAAAATAAACTCTTGCTCTCAAACTAGTAGACCGAGCAACCTTTACAGTAGTTTAGCAGCTTAACAAGTGGCTGAATTAAAACAATGAACCTCAATGGAACACGTATAGTTTTTTGTTGGCCAATAGGAAAAATGACACTGGCCACCACGTACGTGCTAGCTTCCCAAACGCGACCAGTTTAAAAGCGAAATAAAGATTTTCACTGGAGGATTTATTCATTTTGGTTAACATTTACAAAGAAAAGTCTGCACTGTCAAGGCTGCTGGTGAGGCTAATGGAGGAGCTAGCTAGCATAGCCCTGCTGGCACAACTCTTTGTAAGTACCGCAATTTCTCATGTATAATGCCCATTTTTTTCCCCCAAAAATTGTAAAAAGTCAATAGTGCGCATTATGCATAGGTATAGGGGCAAATGGAAAAAAAGTTCACATTTTGTAAATGTATGCCGCCATCTAGTGGTTATAAAAAGCTGTACACTTTCATTCCAAAATGCCACCACCACCTAGTGGTTATAAAAAAGGTGTAGCCTACACTTTCATTCCAATATGACAGGGGTACATATCATCGCATATATGCACATTTGTGCTGATAAGTTTACATACCCTGGCAAAATTTGTGAAATATTGTTTTTTTTTTTTAAATACGACTGATGACTGAACAACAACAACAATTCCTTCATGGTTATGTTATGTTTAATGATAATCCTTTTCTGAAATGCTTGACCGTTTAATTTGAATCCCATTAAAATACAATTAAATGTGTTACGCCTGGTCATTCATGTTTTCTTTAAAGAATTGTATCTATCTTACAAATTCTGCCTGGGTAAGCAAACATATGAGCACAACTGTGTGTTTTCTAATTTACTAAATAAAAGTAGGGCTGTGAATTTCAAAATAAGGGCAAGTAAATTAAAACAATGATTAAGTGTTTTCAGAATAATTATTTGAAAAAAACTAACAAAATACAGATAATACTTCATATTTTGATTATTTGGGTAGAAGCAAAATCATGCATTGTAAAAATGCATTACACATTGGTAGAAGGGTTTTCCAGAATTTTGAGGTCAATTTATGGGGGGCATATTATACATGGGTACGCATTATACACGAGAATTTACGGTAAATACTCTATTTCACTATCCCGTCACCCAATACCCACTGCTTTATTTATTTGAACCCTGTACTGTATTACCAATATCAGCTGCTGAACTTGTCACCGGGAATAAAAAAACAAACAAAACAAACAATTCTGCGGTCATGACGTCACATATCATCATTTCAAAAATACTATTGTGTAAACCTGAATCGGCATATTCTTCTGTATACAGCCTGGATATTACTTACACAGTACAGTACAAGTGTACTGAAGCTGCCAAGTTCTGAAAAATACAGCTTTTTTTTTCTTCACAAAGAACCCATTGACAGTTTGTTTGAAGTGCATAAGGAGTTACTAAAATTTTAACATGGACATACGTATTTAATGATGATAATAGTGTCGCAAACGTATGGTGGGTTAGTGCTTGGAGACTCACATGCACCCACAGAGCTTTTCTGTAGAATGAATGACTTGTGCTTTCCTCCAGCATGCATGATTCGCCTGTGTGTTCGTTGTGAAATGCTGCATGTCTTCAATCTCCTGCTAAAATGTACCGGTGGCCAAATATCCAAGGGATGAGCACTCGGATGGCTTTGGTCACCTTCTTTGTGTGTTTGATGTCGTTTCACTGTTTTTGTGTGTAGGCATGGTCAGAACTTTAGTCCCCACGCACAATCAAGTGCAAATCGATAAATCCCATAGTTTAAATGGCTTACGCATGCTTTACGCACACTGTATGTACCCACACTTGATAAATAAGGCCTTGGGTGGTTCAACAAAGCAGCGTGAAGTGCTCTATACGGGACTACAAGTAAGTATGCCTAATAATTTAGGGATTTTGAATGACATGCAGGAAATACATAGTATAACCTTACAAGTTTTAGTGATGTCAGAGAGCCCTTTTCACTGGGGGAGGGAGAACACAGTATGTGGTTATTTTTTCGATTGGTTCAAACCCTTTGTTGCGGAAGACTGGATCATTTATACATGCACTAGAGTATGAAATATTTTAAGATACAGTGATGTACAATGGGTCAATAAAAACAGACATATACACATATTTTGTACTTATTATGCTGTTCAACCCTTGGGTCAAATTCTTCAGAACTTGAATTTTGACTATCATAGCTATGCAGATGACACACAGTTATATCTAGCAGTGTCTCCAGATGTCAACAGTTCAATTGAGGTGTTGTGTCACTGTCTAAAACAGATAAATATCTGGATGAGCCAAAATGTTCTTCAATTAAACCACAACAAAACTGAGATAATTGTTTTTGGCAATAAAGAAAAGAGGATTGCTGTTAGTAAATACCTGGAGTCACACTCTTTTAAAACCAAAGACCAAGTCCGAAACCTTGGTGTTCTGATAGATTCCGACCTGACTTTCAACAGTCATATCAAATCAATGACTAAAACTGCCTTCTACCATCTGAAGATCATACCCAGAGTGAAGGCTTGCATGTGTCAAGCAGAGCAGGAGAAGCTCTTCTATGCTTTTATGTCAAGTTGACTTGACTATTGTAATGGTCTTCTGACTGGACTCCCTAAAAAGAGCATTAAACAGCTGAAGCTCATTCAGAATGCTGCAGCTCGGGTTCTGACCAGAACAAAGAGGTCAGAGCATATTACTCCAATTCTAAAGTCTTTACACTGGCTTCCGGTCAGCTTTAAAATAGATTTCAAAGTTCTGCTCCTTAAAAAGTCTTTCTCGAGCATTTCCACTTTTAAATTATATTTCTTGCACTGTACGCTGTTTTAATTGTATTTTTTATTTTTTTATTTTTTCTTTCTTTGTTTTAAATGTTTATAAGCTGTTTTTTTTCTTTGTTTCTAAATGCTTTTAATCATGTAAAGCACATTGAGTTATCTTGTGTATGAAATGCGCTATATAAATACAATTGCTTTGCTTTGCTTATTTAAAATGGCATTTTTGTCATATATTTGGCCCCCTGGTAGTGCTGATGGAAAATTGTGCCCCCTCCATCATTTACTGTAAGTTCCCCATCCCTGCATTAGATGTTCTGATTAAAAGGTGCAGATCCATTTTTATTTGCACACTTTAATACATTTTTCGGGACAAAACAATGCAAACATTGACAGTGTTTGGTGGAAATTGGACTTTTAGTGACCAAACATTTGCAAAGACATTGATAATACCTTTAGGCTAATATGTTCAATCTTAAACTTCCATAAAAAATATCACACGTTTCCACAAATAGACAATAAATAGACCAACGGATAAATAAGGCATGACGTCTAGTAGTTCATATTTTCTGTTGAGGCTGCCATGAGAAACACACATTGATGCAGGCAGCAATATGGCCGTCTGTCGGGTGTGTGTATTATTTATCATGAGGCGAGGCATGTCGGTATGGGGTGTTTGCGGCCTGGTGTGTAAACAGCTGTGTACGGCTTGACATGCTTTTGCACTCTCAGCTCAGCGCTCGCAGGGTCTGCTGGTACTGATCAGACCAGAGCCAAGGCGACAGGACAACCACCGGACCCTCCCTGCCCCCCCACCCTAAAACCACCCCCGTACACACATATGTCTATTGGTGAGTGCATGAGGATGCAGGCACTTAAATTGTCACATAAGCTGACAGATGCCTCACGTGCAGATAAATGACACACACAAACAACAAATATACACAGCTTTAAAGTAATACTGTATATGAATAAATGAACTCATATCCAGTCTGTCGTAGTCTTTGTTTTAACTTACATGGCTCTTCTGAAACTGCCAGCTACGTGTGGAGATAAGTCAGGTGGGGACCTTGAGGGTGTTTTTGTCAATAAACCAAACACACAAACAAAGGCACACAAGGGTTTTAGAGTGGCAAGTCAAGTTTGTCGACAAACGAGAAGAATTTGTCAGTAGTATGTTTATACAGTATATATATATATATATATATATATGAAATGGCGTCACCATTTTTCTCCCTAAATATATTTCCAAAGGTGCTATTGACATGAAAATTTCACCAGATGTTGGGAACAACCCAAGTAGATACAGTATGCATTACGTTGTGGGTCATGCAACTTAACCGTTAATAAACAAATACATCTTGATTCATAAATCACACAAATGGAGGACTGAAAAGGAGAAAAAAATGTATTAACAAAAAAAAAAAAAAAAAAAAAGAGAGGAGGAGAGTGGATGTTAGCAACATGGTTTACAGAGGGAAAGGTCCAAATCGATGTGGCCACTAATGTATTCAATGCTCGGTCTGTTTCCAGAGTATGTAGGCTACCTGATGATATCCAGACTTTTGGCCAAAATCAAATAAAAATCTTCCAGCAGTCGCCTCTAATGCTCGTCTGAAATGTATAAAAGGCCCAGTGGACCTCTTGTGAATAAGCTGCTTCTGCTAAGTCACCTTGTAATGTAACACTCACCAAGATGAAACACTATAAAGACATGATAGATATTCTGTTTAAAAAAAAAACTATATCTTGGCTATGTGTCCAGTGATTGAAGTTAAGAGTAGGCATTTATTTGCAAGGATACACTTCAAAATACTGCGATTGGCTGGCGACCACTTCAGAGTGTACTCCGCATCTCGCCCAGATCGTCAGCTGGGATAGGCTCCAGCACGCCCGCAACCCTAGTGAGGATAAGCGGTCCAGAAAATGGATGGATGGACTTCAAAATATACTGATAACTCATAATAGTCCAGGATGGAACCTCTTAAGTCAGACAGAAGACGGAATTTGCTCAGATGATGTTCAGGACATCACGCAAGACTTTAGCAAATCTCCGTTTGCTATTTCAGGCTGGGCAGGGCAGCTTCTGGAGGACACTGATTCTCGCACACCTGCAGCGCATCTGTAATCAACAGAGTTTAAAGATCCTCCCTGATCGCTGAGCACGTGCCAGATGATTCCCGCTTCCACGAATGGTACTTCAGCCAACACGCCTGTGGTCAGTGTCACCGTTTTGTCTAAGAATTCCCTATTTAATTCCCTGTCTTTCTCCACCAGTTCCTCTCAACTTCTCACCGCTGTGTCCTTTGCCCAGCCTGGCTCCACATTGTCTTCTCAAGTCCCTCCTCTCCTCAAGTGATCCAAGCACCCCCTCGGCGCTCGCCATCAGCTTTCCTGCCTCGCCCAGCGACGCTCGCCCTAACCTACAATATGGCTAAAATGTTAATAAGTTCACAATACTGCAATTGTCTGGCGACCAGTTCAGGGTGTACCCCGCCTCTTGCCCGAAGATAGCAGGGATAGGCTCCAGCACACCCGTGACCCCAGTGAGGATAAGCGGGACGGAAAATGGATGGATGGAAGTTCACAATAATAATAAAACCGTAACATTGCTGTCCATGCCAGTGTTGTGTCCCTGCATCACCAAATAGTGAATACACATTTTGTTTTGATGTCAATATTTATAGTATACACTTCTATGACAGTTATGTATGTCGAAATATTATAGTTTGACTGTGAAATTGATTATATCTACTGCCTTTATTGTCCTATTACAATAACTGAACTAATTGGAGGTGGACGAACTTCCCGCAATGGATTGTGGTCCGCTTTTGAGATTCCACCGCATTTGTCGTTTTGAAAATTAGAAGCAAAGCCCACCTGCATGGTGAAAGGATGGTTTTCTTAACGTAGATGCAATTCGTGTTCTACTTTATTTCGGGTTCTGGAAAATATAACAAGTAAAGTAACAGTTGTTGGTGCATGGAGTTGCATACACATATTTTGGATAGTAGATTGTTTTGGGATGTTGGATTGGATTGGTAGGGCTATATTTTCGTGACTGGTGTAACTCCGGCGTGGTGCATAGCGTAACTCTGCGCGGAAGCGGGTTGGACTCGGTGTTGTGGACCAGCGTATTTAAAAGAGGGACGTCGGCGTTGCTGTGACTTCAATCCTGTCCAATCAAAGCGGCTCCTCTGCTTTCCTTTAAATGTGGTGCACTCACAGTCTCGCATGCAGACATCTCTGTGCAGAAGAGGACGATGCGTAATCGCAGCGACCCGTGCATTGTCACTGCTCTTAGCTGGTGTGGCAAGAGACACCATGAACGGTTACCCTTATTAAATCCAGAATGAGCTGGTGATAGCCATTGTATGTCTGCGCACCTCACGTATCTATTCCCACCCTCGATCGTTTGTGTGCTCCCTCCCAATAGCTGCGTGCTGGCCAGTGGGAGGATTTGAAAAAAATAAACAAAAATAATGCATCCAATGAATTGATTTCTATAATGATTCAGGGGATTTGATGCCCACTGTTCACATACTGTATTTATGAATGGAATACGTCTGACATCTACCACACATGTCCGCGGACTTCAGAATCTGTCTGCCTGTACCCTGATCAAATTCACCCACATCACGTTAGACAAGCTGCACCAAAAGTTAGACATGGTATCAGGAGATGGAGGTGAAGACGGATTTTATGCCACCATATTGTCATGCCGCAGGGCGCAACTCCAAGGGCACATCTTGCCACAGACCGGTCTCCCAAAAGAGCCTTGTGCTTGCACGAAAATCAAGATACGCCAGTTTTTGCGCTCTGATGCAGTTGTGCCTTCTATGAAAATTGAGTCCCTGGAGTAAACAAACTTTTGGCCTGAAAGTGCACAATTCAAGCATTATACAAGCAGTCCAGTTTTCAAATACATTCTGAAATGGTCCCCGTTTTGTAGTAGGTGCAGTAATACTGGTGAGTGGGCAGGACGTACATCCAAGTAAGTTACTGTTTTGTTGCAGATGCACTAAAGCTGCTAAGCGGACAGGGCAAAATTCCAATCAGGTCCTGTTCCTGTTACTTTTTTGTTTCAGATGCACTGGCACAGGTGAGAGGGGCAGGGGGGGAACAAAGAAAGTCCTGTTCTCGTTCCTGGTTTTGCGTGGGTAGGAAGGACTTGCAAGTTTTGTTCCTGTTTCGTGGCATGTGCCCTAATACTGGTCTACAGGCAAGACCGCCACCCAAGTTGTGTGGCAGATGGCCGCTTCAACTTTCCCAATACCCTGTTTGAAGTATCTTTTTTGGGGGGGGTTGAGGACTAATGGAATGGACTACTCGCAATATGTCGCTGTCCTCTTTTCAGCTAAAATGTGTTTGAAAGCCATGAGAGGCGAGAGAGTCATCCACCAGAGGCGAGAAAACGACATTTAAGATAAGGGTAAAATAAAGGGGGAAAAAAATCATATCTATTCAAACAAATGTGCATTCAATTGCAAGGGTGCTTCCCCCAATAAAAGCTCCGCTGTCTGAACAAATCCAGGAAGTCCTATTCTGCATCATTATCTAAATGAATTCATATCGATTCCATATCAGTAATAAGTGATATATGGGGCTCATATTGGTTCTATTAGGTTAAATAGGTAGCCATGAGGTCATGTGCACGCAACATTTCACAGTCGCTCGTAAATTAAACAGATGTTTTATTAGATTTCTGGGCTGCAGGGAACATTTTGATTAAGCCTTTTTGTATTTTTTTTTTTAAATCTATCTGTTTATGCAGTCTTACTAAAGATGGATGTACAACATTAGAGACAATATAATTTGGCATATTTGAAGTGTACGCAGTTCACGCAGGAGGACAGCTTGTCAATTTTATTTGCAAATGTTGCACGGAAAATACATCATAAACTATTTGCAGAGTCATCGTTTTGTAATTTCATCTGTTTATTGGAGGTTCAAGGTGTAAAGTGCATAATAAGCACAGTGGCTTTTTTATTTTTATTTTTTTATTTTTTTTTATGACGGCTGCGAGTGATGTGCTAGTTAACGACACTGTACTTAATGACAGCGCTGTTTTTTTTTGTTTTTTGTTTTTTTTTACGAGTGACCCAACCTACACACTGACCCCTGATGGCATCGCAGAAGTGTTAACTTGTGCTAGCATGTACGAGCCACGTGTATTGCCGTAATGTCCAACCTGGCGCCTTAATCAGCGCTGCTGCTTGTAAATTGACCATTTGTAAGCATTACCAGATTAGCGTCGCCCAATTATCTGCCATCTTGGGCGCTGATGTGAACAAATGCCATGTCCATAACGTGGCCTTAATAGATGTGTGCCAGGTTGACGTAGCACACGGCTAATTCCCTGATTGCATTTCCAGTGAGCAGACCTTTTCCTGCATGCTAATTGCTGCAGTTAAGTAGCCACACAAGGCAACGTGGACCTGTCGAGTGGGCTTGCGCACAGTGTATTTGCACACGCATTAAGTGAACTCTCACCTCGTCCTTATTGATGGCGCTCATATGACCGGGCCGCCATAAAAGCAGCATCTCCATTAAAATGAAATACATGTTCAGCAGGTACTTTTTTACAACTACACTAAAAATAAAAAGTGTTTTACAAGCGTTATTGTTTTCAGGCAATGGGTAATGATGGACATGAAGCGGTATTTTATGGACATTTTATGAGGTGTCCTCTTTGAAAAAAAAAAAAAATATATATATATATATATATACATATATATATATATATATATATATATATATATATAGGTGGGTGGAGATAATAAAAAAAGGGGCTGATTCTCACGCTATGTGTTGACCTGATACAACCTGGACACATGGGAGCAGTTTTTAAAAATTTGTCAAGTGATAATCGAAATTGACAAAGTTTTGATTTGTGGTCTTTGCAAAGGAAGTCACGTATTCATGTCGGTCTTTGTTTATTTGTTATCATAAACATACATATACAATACTAGAGAGCACGTAAACGAGGCGTCCACACGGGTAGGCGCCATCTTGTAAATACTTGGTAAACAGGGCAGCACGGGGTACGAGTGGTTAACTTGTCTGCCTCCCAGTTCTAAGGTTCAGGGTTTGAATCTCGGCTTTGGCCTTTTTGTGCGGAGTTGGTTGGGTTTTCTCCAAGTCCTTCAGCTTCTTCTCAAATTCCCAAATCATGCATGGAAGCTTATTCAAAGACTTTACATTTTCTATAGCTGTGAGTATCAATGTGAATGATTGTTTGTCTAAATGAGCCCTGCCCTGTTTCCTGTCCTGGACTCTTGTCCAATGTCGGCTGGGGAAGGCTCAAACTGACCCCAATGTGGACAAGCAGTGTATAGAAAATGTATGGATGAATGGATTTTATAAGCAGTACAAAATCGGACTTTTCAAAACATTTTTCACATTCACACATACGGACAATTTAGAGTACAATTAACCTGCCGTGCATGTTTTTGGGGGGAGAACACGCAAACTCCACACAGGCAGGGCTGGGATTTGAACCCCGGTCTTCAGAACTGTGAGGCAGATGTGCTAACCAGTCGTCCACCATACCGCTACCTAAAATACATAAGTATAAATACAAATGCAAAGAGATTGCTGTAATAGCCATTCTTTTATTTATAATGCCTTGAAATGCAGTCAACGGTTCAATTGCTATAAATGTTGCTTTGCTTTTGTTTTGTTTGTTTTTTGGGCCTTGACAGTCCTAAGCATGATTTTGGTTCTATTAGTCTTTGTGCATCTGAGCTGTGAGCAGAATCCCAGCAGCATTTAGTATTTAGTCAACACCAGAGAAACAGTCCTCGTTTGGCTCCTCGAGTGAAGGTTCCTCTGTGGCTCAGCTCAGGTTCCTGACCAAAAGCCTCAAAGCTGTACACAATCCAGCACGGCCTCAGCCGCAGGACACGGTGCGACTTTCAGTTCTTAGAGTTTACCTAATAAAAACCTGCTGGATTGACAGAAGTCATGACTGGCGTGGGATGACTTTTGATTGAATGAAGAGAGTGTGGACCAATAAAAGTGACACAAACCACAAACAGGATGCATCAAAAACAATACGAACACTGACTGTAGAGTTCAAAAGTGGACCAACTCAACAAACTTGTCTGAATGTATGAATATATGCATAAGTTTGGTATAACAGGTAATAGCAACTGCAATGAATTTGTACATGCAAAATTCAATTGAGTGAGTGAGGAAGACGGTGCAGAAAATGGATGGATGGATCGGATGAATTAATTACAAAGCCTTTGATTGTTATCAATGTTTTAAGTCCTACCACAAGGGAAAATATTCCTTTTTATTTTTATATATTGCTGCTAACTACCCTTCAGCTCACTCATACATCGTGTTATATGTACATTACACATGTAATAGTGTCTTAAAAATCACCTACAGACGCTCCTCTGTCATTTTTGGCAATGCTTTTCCATTGGCCTAACAGTGTATCCGTCTGTGACAAATGTCCATGCGGTAAACATGGACAGTGGCCAAATGGGTGCCACCGATATGCTTTTATTAATACTTTCTATTGCCAAGAGGCAGAAATATTTGCATATTTTTGCAGTGGAATTAGCCAAGTTCGCTGATTTTTTTTTTTTTTTTTTTTTTTTTGTCTTTCGCAGCCCTAGTATTAACCATTATTTTTCTGCCTCGGTGAAGGTCAGCCGTCTGCAGTGCGCCAATACAGTTTAATGTTGGAATGATCGTGATTTATGTATTTTTTGAAAGGCCCGCGTGCCAAGCCACCGTGACATCTCCTCACGCTCAAGTCTCTGCAGAAAAGTTCTCACATATTTGAACGCAGGGTGGCTATCATAAAACATTTGGCGGAGGGCAGCGGCCGTCCTATACTTAGTAAAGTAATGACTGGTGGCGTTTCACATGGACATGCATTCTGATTAGACTGTCATCTGAAGGCATGTCTGCAACCGCCACAAGGCCACAGAGCGATACAGCAAAACAACAACAGCAAGGAGCAAAAAGCTGAAATCACACGCATGCAGAACTGAAGGATGATCATGAGTGGTGACACTCTCCTCATGATTGGCGCTTGCTGGGCAGACCAAGTGACCCTTCGGCACCAAGACCAGGCCAGAAGAGGTGACGAGGTTCCCCATTGGTTTAATCAAAACTATACTGCCCTCTGTTGGTCACAGAGGAAACATCCCATTTAGCAGTTTTGCTTCTATGGTCAGGAAGGTTATTTGTTTTAGTTCAGTTTGTTTGTTTTTGTTTGTTTGTTTTTAGTGGCAATTAAACGCCATCTAACTTGTGATGAATGAATCAGACATTTTCCACTCAAAAATGCAATGTATCTAAATTTCATATCAAAAACATACTTTGAATAATTTGAGTATACTAAATTTCATATCATTAAATAAATAATTTCAGTAATGGGAGTATACTATAATAGCTGTTTGGGCAATCAGATCAAATGTATTCTACTTTCATTGCGGAAAGCTAGGCCTTGAGCCAGTTAGTTTTAACTTGGTTCATAACTGCAAAATTGCAGTTATGAAAAAAAAAGGTTGTTGTTTCTTTCTTGTTTGTTTATTCCACTGGCAGATACATTGAAGTGCAGGAGAATAAACATGATCAATTTACTTAGGATGACTCAATGTATAAAGAAAAGGTGTGTCAGCTACGTGAGTAGTGTGACATCATGCCATCACATTATAGCGTGGCACCGCAGTGTAAGGTGCCAATAAATTCCACAAACGACATCAAGTCATTTGGTAACCTTTTATGTATTTTATCAAGTTTAGATTTTTTTTTGCGTGTGTCTTCTTTCCCTTCGGGTAGTCAGCGTTCTGTGTCCACTAATCACTACTGAACTGTGTCTAGTACCGCCGCTTTAACTGTGCTTGTTACCCCAAGGGTAGAATCCCAAAAGTGATATGATTGTTAGTTCGATTGGGGCTTCAATTGTCACTTTACAAACACAAAAGGTCAAGTGTAATGCTTGAGGAAATCTTCAGTCACCATTTTGATCATCATGCAGCTTTTGGGAGATTTAAAATAAAACCTGTTCAATTTGCTTCTCGAGTGTAACGACTCACGAAAGTCTGTATTTGAGCTTCCCGCCACCAAAGTTTTGAGACAAAAGCATGAAAAGCATTCAAATTTAAAAAAAAAATAAGGAACGAAAGGGAAAGAGACCATGTTGAGTCAGAGTGAGCTGGGCACATGTGTTATTTATTTTCCCCAAGTAAACACACAGAGAAGGCAGACATAATCAATAGGAAACTCCAGATTGTAAATAGACGGCTCTAATAACCTAAACACTGCCCTCTAGTTACACACAAAGTAGCACTGAGCCTGGGATGGATATGAGCATGAGGACTGAAAAAAGAGAGAAGGAAGGGGGGGGGGGGGGGGCAGGCCAGCCTTATTTACCAATAAGGAGGCCTGATGAGAAGATAAACACACAGGAGACAGTCTGGGCACACGAGGCTGGAGGTGGAGGAGCGGTAGAGGGAAGGGGTGAGCCAGGGAGAGGTGGGAAAAGAGAAGGAAGATATTGGATCTGATCCTACGCTTTGTTCCACTTTGAGTGGAAGTGAGAGGAAATGTTGGGAAGGTTGTAAATGGATTAAAAGAGGTGAGCAGGATTGGTCACTTATTCCCATTGGAATGCTTTTCATCCTCGCTTCTAACTTGATGCGAAACACACCAAGGTAATCCTTGTGTTGTCGTGTTATAATAACAGTAGCAAGGAAAATAATAACACAACATACAAAATGCCACATTGTTTGGAGAAAGGCTTTTATATATATATATATATATATATATATATATATATATATATATATATATATTGTTGATGGCAAACTTCTTCCAGTCTGCTCTCAATTAGAGATGAAAGCTTGGACAATGTGAAATGTGTGACATACGCCACTAAAGTCGCACAAGTTGTCAGCATGTGGCGTACTTGTCCTCGCACAGCTAGATATTTCTGTAAATTCCACAGTAACAGGGGAAAATTTAGCATCGTTGTGCAAAGATTTACGACATGTGAGGAATATAAATATTTTTAATGTGAACAGCGAACAAAGAATATTTGCGTTGTCTCTTTTAACTCATGGGAAGATACATGAAACATAATCTGATACATGCTCATAATTCCTAGCATGCATTGTGACATTCACATCTTACTAAAATGTCTAACAGTGTAGTGGTGCAGGCAGTCTGCGTGTGGGTTTGTGACTTTTTTCTTCCTCAAGCTACAACGAGCACTGTTGACGTCACCCGAAACATTGACATAGCGCGTACCTCACAAGACCTCCGTTCAAAACAAAAACAACAATGGATTAAAAGTTACAGTACACTTGTAACACTCGGAAATGAAATGACTGGACTAATTGTCTGGGTATTGGGGGTTGTCTCATGCAAATGAGCCACTGCTCACCCCGCCCCCCTGTACCACGTCGCAATTGAGAGACGCCGACGAAGATTTTTCGTCATAAATATTGAGCGTTCAATATTTCCGATTGTCGGCCTCGACCCTTTTCAGACCTTCTAATTGGGACAAATATACTCTCAACACACCTCAGACTGAAGGATAATCTTATCGGATAATCTTATAAAACGTCTGGCGTTTGACATCGTGAGGACCGGGGTTCAAATCCCGGCCCCGCCTGTGTGGAGTTTTCATGTTCTCCGCATGCCTGCGTGGGTTTTCTCCGGTTTCCTCCCACATCCCAAAATCATGCGTGGTAGGTTAATTGAAGACTCTAAATGTGCCCGTAGGTGTGAATGTGAGTGCGAATGGTTGTTTGCTTATTGGCTGGCGACCAGTTCAGGCTGTACCTTGCCTCTCGCCCGGAGATAGCTGGGATAGGCTCCAGCACGCCCCCCGACCCTAGTGAGGATGAGCGGTACGGAAAATGGATGGACGGCCATTTTTGCTTATGACCGAGCAGCCTTCTCAACAGTTGTTTTTGAAGTGTAAAGTTCCATTTTTTTTTCACAGGGATGAGCTCTCTATGCATCCCGGCACTGGCCCACTGCAGCTGGCGTGTTTGCCATACATTTTCCCACCCAGCCTCACACGTTTCCCAAAGTCTGCCGTCATGCCTCAAGTATGTGTTGTACATGATTACATTTCATTTTTAATTACAACATGTCTGACGCCAGTACATTTAGACTAAACTGGTGGGTAAAAGGAGAACAGTCCCCTTTAAAACCTCAAATTACATCTAATTTGGTGATATGATGAGAGAGCGGGCGTCCCGTAAACACAAACCTGAGGTCTGATGCTGACCCATTAATTGCATGCTGCTCCAAAATAGCTTATCACTTCATATTCTGGCACCATCTTGACCATGAGAGTATCAGAATACGAAGTGAGGACACAAGGGTCGCGTCTCGTTGATGTTTGAGCGGCACGTGTGCACGAGCGGCGGCCTTCTGCTTAATAACGCAGAGGATGTAGTTTTCGTGTGCCGCTCGATGCGAAGAGCACGCGCGCTCTCACAAGTGGTTTCGGTTGCTCACGCCGTGTCACAAGTCATCAGGCTGAGGCTGAGCGGCGACCCCGTGACCGCCATCAGAGATCACAAGTGAAGCACTTAGCGGTCGAGAGCCCCCCTCCCGCTCCCGCCCCCACCGCCCCCTTCCTTCCTCCACGTAGACGGCCTTCTCTGATTCCACCGCTGCTGCTAATAAAGGCGGCGGGAGGCTAATTCAAGTCAACAGTTGAAGGAGAGTCCTTGAAAAGAGAACTTAAAGGCTAGCCTGTCTACACTTTTTCAACTACTGAAACCTTACCAGAAAGTGAGACCGGAAATTGATTCCATCGGGACAACCCAACAAGGGATGATCGGCATCGTTTAATCTATCATTACAAAATGTAACCGAAGCATCCATTATTCCATATTCTAAAGCGCTTGTGGGTGGATTCCAGAAGTGTAGAATTGGAAAAACGGACCCTTTATTTGATCATTTTTCTTCAGGGAATAAACCATAATGTCATTTGATTTGTCCAACTAAACCATTAACGCTATTTCATTCTTACTTTTTTCATACTTTATCACAGGTGTCACCAACATGGTGCCTGCTAGCGAGGGCTGGACGATGAACGGAAATGTTATTGGGATTTTGATTTTGGCTTCTCGCGATCATAAAAACATTAGAATTGAACAAAAATATTTTAATGTGCCAGACGGCGCCATGTGTGTATGCAAGTTCCTGCGTCGTAAAAGCACCCTGAATGCACGCGGCAAGCATGTGACGTATGTTATTCTGTGTCCCCTGAGTGTACTTTAAACTGTTTGTTGACAACCCAGTTGGAGTTTACGGTCAAATTTAACCCAACAAAAAGAATTACATACATTATTATACTCGGATACAAGATACACTTCCTTTTAGAAACATCGGCAGCTTAATGCTAACACTCGATGGGAAACTGTATTGACGGGCTAGCAAACATTAGCATAAGATCACGTTTCTGCTGAATCATCTAACTTCCATTTTTCCTCTTCCTGTCGCCGGCTAAAAAGGTTTTAGTAAAAGGGTTGCGTGTAGGTTGAGAGAATCATAAGTACAACTGATAAACCAAATATTTTAACAATTACACGGACGGCGGCAACAAAAGTCATACCGCAAAAAGTTGTTTTCAAACATATTTTTCTGTTATATTTGACTTGGTCATCAAGAGGGAGGGACAAGAGAAAAAAGCACTTTGAGGGGGTGCTCAAGAGCTATCTGCTATTTTAAATGGAATTTAGTAATCACTTTGACATTTTGTCTCAGGACAACTACAGTTTACACAACAAGTAGATGTTTCTGTATGGATTATTAGAAATTTCATAGGGCGGCGACAGAAATGTCCTCCAATTCTGGGATGACCCTTGTACTGTTCAGGGTCATGGTAAGAGACTTAAGAGGCATACACAGGGTATACACAGGGCATTTTTTTTTTATTATCATGTCGTTTTTGTCACTGTTTACGTGACTGTATTTTAAAGAGCAAAAAAAAAAAAAAAAATGAAAAATGAAAATCACTGGTAAGCCGTCTGACTTACGTTTACAAGCAACATTCTATCATTTGTTCCATGAAATTGTAACAATTTACTCCCACCAGTCTATTCTCTTCACGTCGTAGTGTTTCTCTTAACTCCGCTGCATTCGATATTGTATGTGGACGTTAGATTTTTTATTTTTATTTTTTTTGTCCAATCAGATATCAGCCTCTGTGTGTTGCCATGTAAATCTCCTCTGCCTCGGGCCTTCAGAATCAGTCGAGCTGGCTCATGTGACTTAAACTACTGTATACTAGCGGTAGGACTGTTTCTTCAACCAATCAGATTTCAAATTTGTGTTGACGGGGCCAGAGCGATGGCCCTCAAAGATGTCAGCATTTTTTCAGGATTCTAGAGTGGACCTTTCCATTGTCCTTAAACTGACTTATACAGGGAAAAGTGTGAATACCATCCATCCATCCATCCATTTCAACACCGCTTATCCTGGTTAGGGTCGCGGGACGCTGGAGCCTATCCCAGCTGACTTCGGGCGAAAGGCGGACTACACCCTGAACTGGTCGCCAGTCAGTCGCAGGGCACATATAGACACGGACAACCATTCGCACGCACATTCACACCGTCACTGAGTGGGAACTGAACCCACGCTGCCCGCACCAAAGTCAGGCGAGTGTACCACGACACCATCAGTGACTCATTAGTGTGAATACCAAAAGTTTCATAAAAATCTGTTAATTAAGGTTGCTGCCAGATACAGCAAGCTAACAAAAACGAGTATGGGGGAAATAAACTTCAGTTCTTCTGACAAAATAAACCAACGAGCAGAAGATTTTCTCTGCTTTATTAAACACACTGAGCTGGATGAGGGTGGAGTAATATTTAAAAAAAAAAAAAAAAAAAGAAAGAAAAAAAAGAAGCAATGACAGTAATAACAGGCCTGAGCGTAAGCTATGTTTGAGGCTACCACAATGGCTACCCTGTCCTGCACCGCAGCACTCCCATGACCCCGACTGCGAGGGACGGCACAGGCCAGACACAGTGGTCACAGATTCCTTGCTGTGTGTGTGTGTGTGTGTGTGTGTGTGTGCTTAAGACAGATGGGTGAGTGAGCATGGTGTCGTCGGCTGCCTGTACATGCACGAGCACTGTCTTTGTGTGCGTGTGCGTGTGCGTGCGCTGTTGCGATCCCAGGAAAACCAACATTCCACATTGGGAGTCAGCGGGCCCATCAACCTGCCGTTCAGTTGCTGACAACTACTACTACGACAACGACAACTACTCATTTGTGTTTGAAATTTCAACCTTAAAAATAATAATAATAATAATAATAAATTTAATAGAAAGTCATTTGCAATCGGCTGGCAATTGACCCCCGCCTTTTGCCCAAAGTCAGCTGGGGAAAGCGCCGGCTCACTCTTGACCGTATTGAAGAGGTCTTTATTAAAAATCAAAGCGATAAAAATAAATGTCTTGTACTGTTAATTTTACACACCACAAAGAAGAAGGTTGTTTTGTTAACAACCCTGCTAAATTTGAGTGCATAAAAAAAAAAAAAAAAAACATTGTAAGTATATAAAATGAGGTTTCCAAATGAGGAAAACTCAAGCCATTGTCTCTGCTCTCAAACATTGTGCGTATGTCCGCCGAATGCGCCGAAACCACGCCCCACTAGCTGTCAATCAATTACCAACCACAAATGGAGACAGCACCGTGTCCATGCACTATGAAAAGGATGGTAGCTTACATGATGTAAAATCACGTTAGGAAGCTCACTTTCAAAATTTAAAGGTCCCCTAAAGTGGTTTTAATTGATTTTGGGATAAATTCCGAAGCATTTTGTGGCGTACAGTGGACTAATGAAAAAACACTTACACTGATTGGTGGGTATATAATGTGGCTGCTGACCGGTCGCCCAACTACATCACCAGGCAGTTTAACTTATATAGTGGGGGAGGGGCATCTCATGCCGGTGCTCAAGTGAGTCACTGCTCACCATTTTCCCCACACTCCCAAAAAAGGTCAAACAAAAATTTTAAAAATAGTCTATATCCACAAATCAGTCTTAATGTGATTTTCAGTCTTTGCATGTTTTCAGAAATGATCATCAAACATGTACGATCTATTTCGAAATGTTCACGATCTCATTTTACAGGGACTTTAAAAACATGTAACGACAAATTTGGGGTTTTTTGCATCTGGAATAGATTCATGGCATTTGCGTTCACTTCTATGAGCAAAATTGATTTGATAGACTTGTAAGTCAAGGTACCACTGTACAGTGGACCCCCGCATACTCACGGTTTGACACCTGTGGGTTCGCAGATTTATTTTTATTTTTTCTAATTGTACATCTGATTTTTCTTTTTAGGTCCCGAGCAGTGACCGCTGCAAGGGACCTATTGTATCGGTGGTTTCTTTTTGTTTGTTTTTTTTTCTTTTTTAGGGGGAACCAAAAACACTCATTTGAGGTTTTTTTCCCCACTTAAGAATTCACTCAACAATTTTTGGGGTTAAAAAATATATATATATATATATATATATATATATATATATATATATATATATAATTGATTTATTATTATTATTTTTTTTTTTTTTTTTTTAATATGATACAAAACGTGCCATTGATCATGTCTGCAGAAGACGGATCTTTTCCCTGTTTTGTTGTCCTTTCACAAAAGGAGACAGCTTCGGACAAAGCACAAAGGAATACATGCAGATAAATGTTTGCACTGGAGACTGGAGGAGATCTTCACCATTTCAGACTTCTGTGTGCATGCTTTTTGTGTGTGTGGGCTAGAGATGAAACATAAAGCTTTAATCTTGTCACCTCGAACGTGTTTTTATGTACACAAAGGGACAGTTTTGACATCTGCCTGTCATGCTATCTTTACTGTTTGTGACAAGTCAAGTTTTGAATTTAAATATATTTCGTAGTGCCATTTTATGCCACGATCTGTCCGCTGTGATGAAGTTAGCTATTACATCGAAACTTGCAGACAGCGCTTTTGTGTCTGCTTTCCATCGGTCTTCATTTTCCTTTCCGATCCCCCGTGGACGCACAATAACAGTCTAGCTCTGTTTTGATCTCGGTCTGCGCTGCGGTGAGACCGAGTGTTATGAGCAAAAAATTGCAAACTTTGCAAACAAGCTTCCACTTTTTTTACATTGCATTTTCACAAGTCAAAACCATGGCTCCAGACTTTTAAAAATATACATATAAATGCAGCCGCATCTATTTATACAGGACAGTGACAAATCAAAAGCGTGGCAGTTCAACACATTACTTTTGTCTTCAACATCTTACGAAACGCTGTAGTCCAACTTAAAGGTGCAATTCAAATTTGTCCCATTAGAAATCATGCAAATAGAAGTAATCAATTCCAGGGTTGAACTTTCGTCATCACAAAGCATTATTGAAAAAAAGCAGTTAAACACTGTAAAACATGAATAATAAAGAACGATAAAATGCTTTACCTTAATTCACTTTGTTAACAATAGATGACATGTATCGTAACGGTATTCCTTCTTTTGGAATAAGTGTCGCAAAAAGAAAAGCCCAAGAAAAAGCAAAGTGCACCTAGTTCGACCTTGACCTTCCCTGAACTGAGTTCCCCTAAATAAGCCAGTATCACTTAGTAAGACTTCACACCTACATCTGCCGTTTACTGCACTGTTTATGCTCATTGCACATTGTTTAGTTTCTTTCTTTTTAGTCTATGTATATTGTTTTATTATTATTATTATTATTACCACCTATGTCTATGTTTCATGTAGCACCACCAGACAGAAAAAAAACCCTAGTTGTAAATGTACCTTTCACTGACAATGGCAATTGCCGATTCCGATTCAACGAGGTCTTGCGTGACGTAATAATTGACAGCCGATCAAGCCATACTTTTGTCCAACTTTAGAGGTGTATTTTCCCTGACTAATTTGGACACATTCGGAATTGCCAGAGAGGTTCCACTGTATTGTTAAATAAACAAATATTCCCGGTTGAAAAGGGAATGCAAAGGAAAATAATGTTTTGATCCAGCTCTCATCGCAGTCGATTTTATATCTCAAAACAGGAAAGGGAAAGATGCTTTGAAGTATCCACGCGAATCGCCTTTCTCAGTGTATTTATCGACGTTCCAACTTTGTCCAAGTCAAATTAGACACAGTCCACGGTGGACAAGCAGACTCAGCGGGGCTGGTTAAAAGCGTTGGTGTCCTGCAGCCTCGGTGCCATTAGTTATTCTGCGACCAAGATGCCAGCGCCAATCCTGCTTTAATGACAGCCCTCACCCAGAGGTAATTTCACCGCCATTACCGCCGCCTTTTAAAAAAAATGTTTGAATTCCATCTTCCTCGTCACCCATTTAAATAACTAACAAAAGAGCGTCGCACAATGGCGCCACATTTTCGATGCTTGACGCATCATCTGCTCTTTTCTGAGACGTGTAATAAATGAGGCATCCAGCTGATAATGCCTTGATGGAAAAGTTGAAATGATCTTTTTGTAACTTCTGGCAATTTACCTGTTTAATGAACATTTTTGTGTGTGCAAATGGCCTTTAATGATAACCAGATCCATTGCAAACCTTATACAGGGATGACTTCCAAATCATAATCTATAGCGCTACGTTCACACTATAGGGTATGTTACACTATTCAGAATTTTTGTTAAATCCGAATTTTTAGTCATTCACATTACAAAAACCAATCCGACTTCTAATTGGGGGGGCAGAAACATCACCTTCATTATAAACGTGAATGTTGCTTTAACAATGTCCAATTTTACGTTATCGAGTATTCATACTGTCTCTAAAAGATGACAACCGAACGGGTGCATGGAAGGCATATGAGGAGAGAAAGGAGGAAGTGCATGAAAGTCCTCATTCGCCAATTAAGTGGACATGATTCAGTCATGTGACTCGGCGGCAAGCAAAATGAACTCTCGCTCTGCAACCAGCGGGCCGAGCAACCTTTTCAGGAGTTTAGCAGCTTAACAAGTGGGTGAAATCAAACATCGGGCATCAATGCAACACATATAGTTTTTTGTTGGTCAACAGTCTGAGGTTCTGAGCACTCTGGAAAAGGTTTTCGTCCAGGATATCCCTATACTCGGCCGCATTCATCTTTCCTTCGATTGTAACCAGTCTCCCTTTTCCTGCAGCTGAAAAACACCCCCACAGCATGATGCTGCCACCATCATGCTTCACTGTTGGGACTGTATTGGACAGGTGATGAGCAGTGCCTGGTTTTCTCCACACATGCCGCTTAGAATTAAGGCCAACAGTTTCTATCTTGGTCTCATCAGACCAGAGAATCTTATTTTTCACCATCTTGGAGTCCTTCAGGTGTTTTTTTTTTTTTTTAGCAAACTCCATGCATGCTTTCATGTGTCTTGCACTGAGGAGAGGCTTCCGTCGGGCCATTCTGCCATAAAGTCCCGACTGGTGGATGGCTGCAGTGATGGTTGACTTTCTAGAACTTTCGCCCATATACCGACTGAATCTCTGGAGCTCAGCCACAGTGATCTTTGGGTTCTTCTTTACCTCGCTCACCAAGGCTCTTCTCCCCCGATTGCTCAATTTGGCCGAATGGCCAGCTCTAGTAAGGGTTCTGGTCGTCCCAAACGTCTTCCATTTCAGGATTATGGAGGCCACTGTGCTCTTAGGAACCTTAAGTGCAGCAGAATTTTTCTTGTAAACTTGGCCAGATGTGTGCCTTGCCACAATTCTGTCTCTGAGCTCTTCAGGCAGTTCCATTGACCTCATGATTCTAACGTCTTATATAGACAGGTGTGTGGCTTTCCTAATCAAGTCCAATCAGTATAATCAAACACAGCTGGACTCCAATGAAGGTGTAGAACCATCTCAAGGATGATCTGAAGAAATGGACAGCACCCACAAGTTAACACAAGTTAAATATGAGTGTGATATGTCAGTTTTTCTTTTTTAATAAATCAGCAAAAATATCAACAATTATGTTTTTTTTTCTTTCAATACGGGGTGCTGTGTGTACATTAATGAAGGAAAAAAGGAACTTACATGATTTTAACAAATGGCTGCAATGTAAGAAAGACTGAACATTTTTAGGGTGTCTGCAAACTTTCCATACCCACTGTGTGTGTGTATATATATAAATATATATATATATATATATATATATATATATATATATACACACACACACACACACATAGCATATAATCGTTTAAAAAATACTCGTGAGCAAGTGAAAAGCTTGATCTATTTTTTTTCATTTCACTCTTCATAAGAAACACCTAATCATGTGGAAAGGTTTTAAAACTTTATGAAGCTAATAAATCTAATTTCCCTCACGGGATGAATAAAGTATCCATCCAGCCATCCATTCACAACGTCTGCTAAAGAAAATATGGGAAAATCTGCAAGACACACTCAGAAAACCCTCAAAAATATTGCCATATAATATTCTTGTGCAATATCCTGGATAAATGTCCTAGGAAGCAACAAGAGATTTACACCATTTTTATATAGGATATCGACAAATTATCGTTATCGTAAAATAAAAAAAAATATTGAGATATTTTTACTTGCCCATTTCGCCCCCCCCGCTACTTCTAATGTGACACATTCACACAAAAGACGACACCACGTGACGCAGTGTGTTTACAGAAGTTAATATGGCCCCTCGCACTTTCTTATATTTATCAGTTCTGCAGCATCTTTTTTCCGCCCCTGACTTTTTTCTGCTCCCTCGTCCGCCAATTATTTTCGCACATGTCCGTTTTGACAAACAATTGCGACTTTTGTCGCCTTTTGATGACGTTTAGGTCTGTTGAGCGTCCAGACTGCAGTCGCATCCGATACATATCCGATTCATGGCCGCATACGAAAGAGGCCTGGGTCGGATTTGAAAGAAAAAAAAAAAAAAAAAAGAATTGCACTGTTCACAATGACATATGGGCAAACAAACGACGACATTTTGGGAACTTGGGATTCCAATGATAAAAACAAAGCACTGAAAACATTGCAGTTAGTTAATTAGTTAGTTATAATAAACAGTAAAAAAAAAAAATGGAAAATGTGAAAGCCTATATTTTTTCACAATCAAAATTGTATGGCTACAGCAACAAGAAAACCAAATGTACTTAAATGACTAGGAGGATATTTAACTAATAGCAAATCTGCCTTGCAGTAGCGTACAATTTAAGGGTGGTGATCACGCAGAATAGATGATCACTTGATGATCATAAGATTACTTTAATTCTGCATTCTGTGGGTACAGGATAATTTATTATCCTAAATTAATTTTCAAATGCAGCTGACACCCGAAGTCCCCAGTGGAAAAATATTGCTGTCACCTCAGCTGCATTCCGTTATGCTTGGTAGGACTGTAACACACCTGACATCACCATATACATTGTTGGAGTTGCATGCTCCTCTACACCATTGTCAGAGACACGTAATAAAAATGGACTAATATTGCATTTTGCTCATTTTTATCGATAAAATCATTTCATTTTTGTGCGTATGTCACATACAGTACATTATAGACAATTCTAACATCCAGGAGTTCCTCAGGGACATGTTTTAGGCCCAGTCATTGTCTATAAAAGGTACATTTCAATAATGCACAAGACGTGCAAAAATATTGTCTAGTGAAAGAGTAAAAACTGTTAGTTGACAAAAGTTTTGTCCATGATTGTAATGTTATTTGAGGGGGTGACTCTACTGTATGTGAATGTCCATTCAAATAAGTTCAGAAAAAACTACAAAAAAAACAACAAACAAATCAAGTCGCTTCACAATCTCATATATTTTTTTAAAAGACGGGATCTTGTTCAACTTATGTCCATCAAATCACAGCCTATTGTGAAAAGTGGCGAGTGTTCCGGCAATTACACTAACGAGAGCGTCTGCTTCACCTCTCCGAACTCTTCCCATACCGCCCCCCTACCTGAGCAATCACACGCCATCTTCAGACACATTATACGATAATCACAGCCATTTACAAGTTCAAATGAATGCCACCTCGGTTGATTTTTTTTTTTTTTTTTGTATATAGTTTTTCTCACCATCAGTTAGTCTGCTCCAAGTTAAAACTTAAGTCACTTTCAATGGTGAAGAGGCTGGATCCAAATGTGGATTGTTTTGTTTCATACTTTCCCATCTCCCAGCTAATGTTGCGCGTGTTAATAGCTTGTACCACTTTAATTGGTTCTTAAATGCTGTAAATAGCACGCCAAAACCCCCTGCCGGGCCTTTTAATGAACAGGTAGCCGTCCGTGATTACAGCAATCTTAACCCTCCACCCCGCTGTTAGTCGCTGCAAATACAGGCCACGTGCATGCTTGTCAGCCACACAGCACTAAAAGGACAAAAGCAATTCCAAGAGCTACCGCATGCTGCAGGATGCTGGCTAATTTAGCAGTGCAAAAGAGAGGGAGGCAACAAAAGAAAATGAGGGGAGATGAGTACGGGAAAATAATTGCCGGCCTATGAAGTGAAGAAGACGATGAACAAGAGAATCATGGAGATGTTTGCTCAAAAGTACGTAAGAGGAGCTTTGCTTGATTGTAAAACTTTTCGGACAGAGCTTCACACTCCTTTCCTCTCCTTTTCCCGCCCCTCGCTTCCATCTGTTCTTTTCCGTCCTGAGGCTCAGATCAACAAACTGATGTGATCGTGATGTGAACTGACAACCATTCTCCACACACTAGAGCAGAGGAGTCAAAGTCAGTTTCATCTCACTGTTTTTAGGACTATATAATGTATGCGCTTCTTATCAATACATAAATACGAGGGGGAGTCAAAAAGTAATGACCCCAATTTAATTTAACCTACTAATTATATATATTTTTTAAATCAGAAATATTCACAGTTTTGACTTCACCAGATTGTTGCGTTCTTCATTTGAAATGCTTTTCCAGGGCTTTATGGCAGCCTCTTTCAGTTTGTGTTTGTTTCAGGGGGGTTTTCCCTTCAGTCTCCTCTTCAGGAGGTAAAATGCATGCTCTTTGGGGTTAAGGTCCGGTGATTGACTTGACCAGTCCACTTTTTTCCCCCACTTTTTCCACCTGATGAAGTCCTTTGTTGTGTTGGCAGTGTGTTTTTGGGTCATTGTCATGTTGGATGATGAAGCTTCTCCCGATTAGTTTGCATGCATTTTTCTGTTGATTGCCAGACAAAATGGTTTGCCAACCGCCACAGGGCAGGGGTGAAGGTATCATAATCCACTGTTCGGAAAAGACTTGGGGAAAAAACGACCTTGCCGTTCCAATACTTCTGGAGGGGACTGTGCATCACACATGCCTTTGTTCATCGATGGACACTCGGTGTTGAGAATAAGGCAGATTATATTGAAAAGTAGCGACGAAATCACCACTTTTTGGGCTTTCTTTCTTTGCGTATATTGCCTTGCTACTGCAATAAATAAAGCTAGCGGAAAATTGGGCGAATGACTTTTTGACTGCCTCTCGTAACTGTAATTAAGTTCTATTATTAGTGATAGGAGCTAAACATTAAGAGACTACAAAACTAGTATTTAAAGTTGAAATTAAGGATACATATGGCTGGCAGACATTCAAGTGCACAACTAATACACAATGTATTGTTGAAAAATGGGTTTCTTACCATTTGCTTATGTACTGATGAGAACGCTGATCATAGCTATAAAAAAACAATATGTGGACACCGGTGGTGATCTTATATTTAGGGGCAAATGAGTTCGAGCTATGTTTTCAACATAACAGGGTGAGGGGTAGTGTCAGGTGTTAAAGCCATGTCTCCTCAATTTTCGAGTTGACCAGTTGCACAGACATGGTCCTCAGCTAAGCTACTACCTCGGCGGAATATTTCTGCAGTGACTTGGTTCACATATTTCATGTCAATGCCACTTATGCAGAAAAGCAAAAATGGGTGGAAAAGTCAGGGCTTTGAAAGACTTGCTACAAACAATCGGAAGATGTTAAATCCTGATGGCAGTGTTGGGCAAGTTCAGTTCGCCGTTTGAAAAATGAGCTACTTCAGTTCATAGTTCAGAATTCAAAATTTAGAACGAATTCCAAAAATTAACAAGTTCATAGTTCTTTTTTTTTTTTTTCAATATGTTGCCGAAAGGCTATTATCCTCAAAATACTAGGATTTAATTTCCCCATTGTTGCCACCCAGTCAGTCCACACACGTAGCCAGGTGCAGCCTTCACGTTACAATCTCAAAAACATCAGGAAATCTCCAAACAAAAAACATGCCACACAGTATGATAGGAACGATGGTGAAAGGACTGATAACTTTGCATTCCTCGCAAGCGTTGGCTGACTATAGGGACAAAATATTTCTCTCATCTGTTCTTGTATTACAAAACAAATTCCACTTTATCACAGTGTGATCATACATTCATTAAATCATCTTCCGTTCTGCTTATCCTCACCAGGGTCGCGGGCGTGCTGGAGCCTATCCCAGCTATCCTCAGCTGAGAGGCAGGGTACACCCTGAACTGGTCGCCAGCCAATCGCAGGACAACAAATAATACTGTTCCAAGTAATTCATTTTTACAATTACGTAGTGTATTACAAAAACAAAAAAAGAACACATTTACTCCCATTTACGCAGTGTCCCTGAACGAACGCCGCGCAGCCAATAGTATCTCCAGAGCTGCCAATCTATAAAAATTCACTTCCAGTACAATTTGTCCAATTTTGTCTGAATTTCCATATTTTCTAAATGTTCTCAAGAACATTTCGGTGCGACAGTCAAAATCATAATCTTAATTAAATTATGGCTTCAGTATTTATTACATCAACCTTGTAATGGTGGACGCAGTTGCAGCCTGAATCAAAGTGCCAGAGATTTTGACGTTCCATCATCAAAAATATCTGCGTCCATTGACTAATTCACCTTTACCAATTCGGTTTTCAACCCTGGTAAGAAAACAAAAAAAGTCTATAGAAGTAGATTTGATCTCAAATGTCAAAATTCAAACTCAGCACTATTTTGCAAACAAGCACCCTACAAAACCAGGCACTCTTCAATGAAAATGAACTTTCGTTGGGAAACCCTTCACGGATGCCAGAATGAGTGCGCTTTCAATAACGTGAACTAAGTTCAATTCGCGTTCACCTAAAATATCAACTACTTCATGAACATTCATCCATTGAACTCGTTCAGGTACAACCATGCCCGGTGGGATAAACTGTGGTTGTCTTTGACCATACTTTTCCCGTTTCTTTCGCGTGTCTTTGTCGTACATGTCCCCGTCCTTTGTTGACTGCAACGTTACAATGAAAATAACTTTTGGTGTACAAACTTTAGGACCCTTACTATTTTTTGGGAATACTATCAAAACATACTATTAGTAGTTACTTTTAAGAGTATTTGATAGCGGGCATTACTATCTTCAAAATGTGCCTTCACACAGTTGCTGCATCTTGCACATTCAAATACAAAGGTCACCCACAATTTGAGGGTTTGTAATTTCTTATGGATGCCACAAAATGCACAAGAAAGCACTTTTTTTTTCCTATTCGACAAGGCTATAGCTTGATATATGGTGCCACAGCAATATTTTCTTAGTTAGACATGGCTTTAGCTTGGGTAAAAAAAAAAACGGTGAGTTTTTCAACGAATAACAGAGAATAGATTTCCCCCAAAATTCTGCAAATAGGTGCGGTTTCACAGTTTACATTGACATTTGTTTTCAACACAAAAGGGGGAGCGGGCAGCAGGTCTTGGGTGTTAAACTTGGTACTCTAGACATGGCTGCCCACAACCCACCTCTCTTACACCTCTGCAACTAAGCTGGAATCCAGCAAATTCACTGGGACAATTTCAACCCCTCATCTCAAATTGGTACCTTACATACAAGCCAGCGAGACGGGAAAAAGCTAGTTTGGATGGCCAGTGTAAAACGGGCAAGTGACGGACATTTTTTTTAAAATGCCTCTCAGGACTGAATATCAAATCTGGATTCATTGTGGGACATATAGTTTATGGTCACTGTTTCCTTGAAGACCACAAAAAAAATGTATGTGAGTTTGACATCTGTGGCATAGTGAGCAGAACCAGAGGCAATCTCACCGGAGGCCTGTCGCCCGTGTATACGTGCGGCTGGGTGGCAAACCTCAGCTTGTATACATATTTGTTCAATTGTGAGCATGTCACTTCCGTAATCCTGCTCGCCCTCCCACACATGTATACAAACAGGCAGGCCTTCGCCCATCCCGGCCAGTGTGATGGCAACACGACCGACGAAGCTATATGCGCGCCCTTTTCGCCAGATGCCCTTTGTAAATAAGCAGAGAGCTGCTGGAGGGGCGCCGTCGGGCCGCCTGGCTCACCTGGTCCCGACGGACGCAATCAGGACCCCCCGAACCCCCTCCCCGCCGCTCCTCTTACCTTGAATAGAGGGTGAGGAGTGGAGTGGGTCTGGTGAGTATGAGCCTGCCTGTTGTGACACAGCCGCGCCGTGGCTCTAATTCATTAAAGCAGCCTGCTAATATAAACAGCCATTCATTTAGCTGCCTGGCACTGGGCCGTCTGGACAATGTGAAGAGCCCCAATAGAGCTGCCACACACTTCTATATGTGTGCATGCGTGTGCTTGCATGTGTGTGTACATGTCCTTCAGCAGGTTTTTCCCAAGCAGGTAGATTGAGACAAACCAGAGGGCCATACTTCATAACTACTAAAACAGCCATTAAAAAAAAAGAAAAAAAGATATCAAATCAATATACAGTGGAACCTAACTTACAGTGGGTAGAAAACGTATTCACACCCCCTTAAATTTTTCACTCTTTTTTATATTGCAGCCATTTGCTAAAATCATTTAAGTTCATTTTTTTCCTCATTAATGTACACACCGCACCCCATATTGACAGCAAAAAAAAACATAATTGTTGAAATTTTTGCTGATTTATGAAAAAAGAAAAACTGAAATATCACACAGCCATAAGTATTCAGACCCTTTGCTGTGACACTCATATATTTAACTCAGGTGCTCTCCATTTCTTCTGATCATCCTTAGGATGTTTCTACACCTCCATTGGAGTCCAGCTGTGTTTTATTATACTGATTGGACTTGATTAGGAAAGCCACACACCTGTCTATATAAGACCTTACAGCTCACACTGCAGGTCAGCGCAAATGGAAATCATGAGGTCAAAGGAACTGCCTGAGGAGCTCAGACACAGAATTGTGGCAAGGCACAGATCTGTCCAAGGTTACAAAAAATAATTCTGCTGCACTTAAGGTTCCTGAGAGCACAGTGGCCTCCATAATCCTGAAATGGAAGATGTCTGGGACAAGACCAGAACCCTTATTAGAGCTGGCCGTCCGGCCAAACTGAGCAATTGGGGGAGAAGAGCCTTGGTGAGAGAGGTAAAGAAGAACCCAAAGATCACTGTGGCTGAACTCCAGAGATTCAGTCGGTATATGGGCGAAAGTTCTAGAAAGTCAACCATCACTGCAGCTCTCCACCAGTCGGGACTTTATGGCAGAGTGGCCCGACAGAAGCCTCTCCTCAGTAACACATGAAAACTTGCATGGAGTTTGCTAAAATAAACACCTGAAGGACTACAAGATGGGGAGAAAATAAGATTCTCTGGTTTGATGAGACCAAGATAGAACTTTTTGGCCCTAATTCTAAGTGGTATGTGTGGCGAAAACCAGGCACTGCTCATCACCTGTCCAATACAGTCCCAACAGTGAAGCATGGTGGTGGCAGCAACATGCTGTGGGGGTGTTTTTCAGCTGCAGGGACAGGACGACTGGTCGCAATCGAAGGAAAGATGAATGCGGCCGAGTACAGGGATATCCTGGACGAAAACCTTCTCCAGAGTGCTCAGAACCTCAGACTGGGCCGAAAGTTCGCCTTCCAACAAGACCATGACCCTAAGCACACAGCTAAAATAACAAAGGAGTGGCTTCAGAACAACTCCATGGCTGTTCTTGAATGGCCCAGCCAGAGCCCTGACATAAACCCAATGGAGCATCTCTGAAAAGACCTGAAAATGGCTGCCCACCAACATTCACCATGCAACCTGACAGAACTGGAGAGGATCTGCAAGGAGGAATGGCGGATGATCCCCAAATCCAGGTGTGAAAAACTTGTTGCATCATTCCCAAAAAGATTCATGGCTGTATTAGCTCAAAAGGGTGCTACTACTAAATACTGAGCAAAGGGTCTGAATTCTTATTGCTGTGTGATATTTAATAAATCTGCAAAAATTTCAACAAATCTGTTTTTTTCTGTCAATATGGGGTGCTGTGTTTACATTGATGTGGGGAAAAAAAAGAACTTAAATGATTTTAGCAAATGGCTGCTATATAACAAAGAGTGAAACATTTAAGGGGGTCTGAACACTTTCAGTACCCATTGTATGTACTTTTTTTTTAATAATGTTTTTAATTATTTGGGTGCTGATGAGTCACAAATGGAAAATAGGAACTCTTTTGGCTTGCAAAAGATAAAGGCCGAGGTGATTAATCATCTGGATGTCACTCTATCGCACACAACACACAGTTAGGGTTTCACGAAAACAAAAGTGCAACATAAACGTAACGCGATAGTTAAATAAGACACACTATTTATGTTATGTTAATCCTGATGGTTCATGAACATTAAGGATTAGCATTTTATTACGGCAACAGTTCACGGCGCAATGCATTCTGGGAGACACGTGGCTTCTGCTACAAAATACAGTAACTCGCTGTGTGACATCAACTAAAATCTCCTGATGCAATGGAAACTGTAGTTAATTACTGTATAATAACTATAAGTATTTTACTGTATGGCATCTGGTAAATAACTGTAGAATTTACCGAAGGTCTCACAGTGAATACAGTACGGTACAAGCAAACTGACTTCTTTCCTATCATACAGCAACACAAGTTTGAGTTTTAACTTTCCCTGAAGTGATCAGGGCTACCCACCTCAGGGGCCCGGGTTCATCCGGTGGTGTACCTCACTCGTGGTGGTGTCTGGCTCCAGGCTAGAGGACGCCGCTACAGGGCCAAGAAGCAACGTGGCCCGGCCACCTCCAGATGTTCGCCTGCATTAGGGCCCGAAAGGCTGTCATGTCACCACCTACGCTAACCACACAGTTCCATCACCTCCCATCTGCTGGCCAACACCTCCTGGGGGGATCTCACCGCCCGTCAACCTCATAAAGAGACAATACTTCAGCACATTAACACATATGTGCTGGGAATGCTCTCATTTAATGGCATGACGACTGCACCATATACAGTAAGTGTTCACATGCATGACTGGCAGATGGCCCCTACACATTCTATCATGCAAAACGAACACAATTGAGGTTAACACATTAATGCAAAAAGTCAACTTCCAGAGCACGAAGCAACTCATTTATTTACAATTACTCTCCATAGAAATAGAAATCATCAATCGCGTTTTCTATAGTGCTTGTCACTGATTGGTCGCGGGTGATTTGGAACCTATGCCAAGGTGATTTTGCACAAAGGCGGATTACACCCTGGACCGGTCGCCAGAAACCAGCCAATCACAGAGCACATGTAGAAAAACAACCATTCACACCTATAGGCAATTTAGAGTCTCAATTCGACCTAATATCTATGTTTTGCCAGAAGAGAGCGTGCCAGTTCACTCCAGATTCAAACCCTGACCAAACTATTCCAAATAAATTATACTGTCATTGAAATATATAATAATTCATATAATAATATAGATTCGTTACTCAATGGCCAAAGATAAAAACATTTTATGCTCAGATTGTCAACTATGTGATGTTAAATGTGACTAGACTATCAGCATATCACTTGTTGATGTTTGGTTCCCCCTGCTGGCATGACCGAGGAAATTGACAGCCATTCATTCATTCACCCATTCTGGAAAAATCTGAAAAAAAAAAAAAAATCAACCAACACTTTTTTTTTTTTTTTCTCGGTAAAATGAATTGTCCGAGGGGAAGAAAGACATTCAAACGACACCAAGTTTCATCGTAAAAAGATCACTTTATTAAGCCTGGGATACATACTGTTACATTAGAATGCCTGTCAGATAGAAAACACAGTAGCTTTTTAAAATAAAAGCAATGTTCATTTAGTTATTAAATATATTCATACATAGCTTTTAAAATACACATCAATAAATATTTCATTATCTCTTTTGGTCTTCATTCTATCTTACAAAGACAGACAAAAAAAAAAAAAAAAACAGTTAGAACAGTTGGGGGAACGAGACTGGGTCAAGCCATCACCGTCAATGCAGATGCCACACAGGTGGTACGTTACATCACAATGACAGGTACATGTACACTTTACATAATTATGTTGGCGTTGAAACACAAACATTTTAAAGACGTAAAACCCTACTGGACCACACACTTGCAAAGATAGGTCGCACACAGAAAAGAGCACAGAGAGGTTCGAAAGGTTTAAGACACGTGGGCAATGCAGACACCTGAACGCGATGTTCTCCTGTCTAAAATGGTGGTCCCTAAAAACTCCAAATTACGTAACAGTCAGAGCCAAAGCTGTAGCGGTTTCTCTGCTGGGGTTGTGCATGATATCTCCATGGCGCTCAAGCCGAGCCTGGCAGTGACTACTTGCCTCCCTGCTGGAAGTGCCCTTTCCAGAAGTAAACGCTCCGGTTTTAAATACCGAAAACAATGTATCAGGTCGAGGGTTCAAGTACAGAAAACTGGAGTGTGTGAGAGTGGCACGAAGAGGATAATAAACGCCCTAAACTCGTCAATTTAAACATTCACAGGACTACTCTTTTTTTTTTTTTTTTTATGTATTAACCTACAGAGATGTGACAATGACAAAGTGGATGCATCTTAATACAAGGCATGAGTATTGTTTGTACAAGCCAAATTAAAGACAGTAAAAAGACATTACAACAAGGAGCTCTACATTACATACAGGTGCATCTCAATAGAATTGAACATCGTAGAAAAGTCAATTCGCCGATTTCTGGATTTTGGTTTGAAAACCTATTTTCCATTATTGGCTCAAAAATTCACCTTTCTGCTGTTTTTGTGCTTAGGCCCATGCAACAGGAGTACTTTGTCGCCATCTGGTGCCATCTTGGAGCAAAAGAACTATGTTGAAATGAGATCAGGCGTTTCATTTAGACAAAGATAGTGCTTTGTTGCCATCTTGTGGCATCTATAGGCAATTATAAACCATTTGGAGAGGGCGTCGATTATTGCAGATTTTCGCTATTTGTGTCAGGGTTCGGGTCCCTGTCCCTGCGAATAGTGAGGAACACTAACAAGACCAATTATGGGATTGTAAACAAAAATATCTCAACATATTACATTGGAACACTGTTAGCGGTTTTGGTTTGCTTTCGCGGGGCCGAGATTGGCGGGCCGGATCTGGCCCCCGGGCCACCAGTTTGACACCTGTGCACAAGCTTATGGCATAGTAACAACGTAAGTTAAACAAGAACACTTTTAAATGTGGACACCACCGTCATTATCTAATTTGATTTGCACTCTTCATTAGCTAGCCGCTGACCCTCTTAGTGCCTACAGTACCGTGCCGACGACCTTATTTTAACCTATGTCAGACCTAACTACTAAAACCTAACAGCGTAACCCTCCGAAAAGACTTTGTGTCTATCTTCTTATTGATCCATCCATCCATTTTCCATACCGTTTTTTTTCTCACTAGGGTCACGTGGTGTGCTGGCGCCTATCTCAGCTGACTTCGGGCAAGAGACGGGGTACACCCTGAACTGGTCGCCAGCAAATTGCAGGGCACATACAGACAAATTCATACTCACATTCACACCTATGTGCAATTTAGAGTCTTCAACTGGCCTACCACGCATGTTTTTGGGATGTGGGAGGAAACCGGAGTACCCGGAGAAAACCCACCCAGGCACGGGGAGAACATGCAAACTTCACACAGACGAGGTTGGATTTGAACCCGAGTCCTCAGAACTGTGAGGCAGATGTGCTAACCAGTGCCACTTCTTCTTATTTACTTTGTTTCAATTTCTTTGGCATCCTGTCAGCTTACCTGGACTGAAAGCGAAAGCAAACATGCAGTAGTAGCATGACATCATAACATAGCGACCAAGTCAGCGATTCCAATCACTGTCCCGAGAGATCATGCCACGAGAAATTAATTCACTTAATGTTTCAGAAAATAATTTATTTACCACAAATAGTATGGCAGGGCGAGTGGTTAGCACATTTGCCTCATAGTTCTGAGGTTCTGGGTTCAAATCTGGGCTCCAGCTTTACTGTGAGGCGTTCGCTTGTTCTCCCTGTGCGTAAACTGCGGGCTCCAAACAAACAGATGAGAAGACTCAAGAAGTTCAGGTTAAAAGACGACGTAATAATACCAAGAAAACATACATTTGCACTCAAAAGGCCAAAGTTAACCATCATCAACAGGCAGTCGATGTTGTCACACATTCAAAGAGTCAACCAGTTTGATTAGAAAGACACATCAGCCTAAATCTATTTTTTTAACCAATTTTCTCTATTGTTATTATTGCTACATCCATTTCATACAGTGGCATCCTGATTTACAACCTGTCGCAAAATGTCGCAGGAAATGGGTTCATGTGATCCTCTCCCATGTACGTCTTCCAAAAAATCGTCTCCAATTACCCGGCCTCTCAGAGTTGACAACCTGCACCGGAATTCGTCTGCTTAAGAATACTGCGTGTTACATTTCAATGATGTAACATGATGATGATCTGGGAAACAACAGTGCTTCTGACAGGCCTTTATCTAGGAATATGCA
The DNA here is from genome assembly GCF_024500385.1 of Phyllopteryx taeniolatus. Lineage (NCBI taxonomy): Eukaryota > Metazoa > Chordata > Actinopteri > Syngnathiformes > Syngnathidae > Phyllopteryx > Phyllopteryx taeniolatus. Next base: position 2,577,731 of record NC_084513.1, on the reverse strand, counting down.
AAATATGAGACGAGAACATTCAATTGGGCTAAGCTTCATATAAACAGAAACCATAAGGTCAAGTTTTCAAATCAAATATAGGTGGGTTCCTAATATATATGAAAAATATGGGTTCCGGCAGATCGATTTAGGCCGGGGGACTTCAATCCAAAAACACTTCTTTATGACTGCCTATAATTTAATAAATTAATTAAAATACATATGTGCTCCTTGAATGACAGCAATTTAAATGCTTAGAAATTCTACATGTTTTCAATGCTTTTCAAATGTAATAAATGTAGTCTGAATCTTTATATTAAATCTGAATAATATTGAATTGAAACTCATAATATTTTCCTATATTCTTTTTATTTTAAAGAATGAAAAAAAATATGATTCATATGCGGTTTGGCAGGGGGAAAATGCCAAATTTCTGCTTTTGACCACCCTTTACAGAACCAAATATGGTTATCCACCTGATAAAGCAGCGCACGCGGTTCTTAAGTTTAATTGAGTTAATGCGCTTGAGTTACAAGGAGCCTGAAAATGAAGCACAAATTTTACGTCTCAGTTGGGACCACAGTAAGACTCTTAGAGTTAACTGCACCGGATACATCCCACACAAACAAGCAACGACATCAGATGCGTCCGTTGCTGTGTGTGCTGCTTCGGCGCCTGTTAATGGTATGGGTGGTGTAGTGCAGCTCGGCCGCAGAGGAGGTGGATGAGGAGGAGTTGGAGGAAGTTGAGGTGAGTCCAGAGGCCTCGCAGGCCAGTGCCACCTGCCTCAGAGCATCCAGCGAATCCATCTTGGCTCCACGGAGCAGGTCGCTCTGCCCCTGCAGCAACATAACAGGACAACAATGTCTTTTATATGATTAGCATAAGCCTTTTTTTTTTTTTTCACTTTTTCTCCTGCAGAATTTACTGGCTGGTATTAATTTGTACAGCTGTACCTAAATAAAGCACTTGGGAAGTGGATATTATGATATAAAGATGATAATAAGATTCTGTCTCATCATTTATGTTCAGTTCTCAGTTTTTCGAAGCAAAGATACCTGTAAATTCTAGTAAAAATGTCCCATTACAATCAATCTGAATTTAAACATGGCTTAGTCAAAAAAAAAAAAAAAAAATTGATACTAGTAAAAAATATAAACAACTGTTATAATGTTAAATCAATTCAAAAATACAATATATGTGCACTCTGTGTTTTTTCTGTATATTTGCTGTACCTTGAGCACAGTGACATTCCAAGTGAAACTTTCCACAGCTTTGCTGAGCTTGCATCCTTTCATTCCTTCCTTCTCCCCCAGCCGAGGCAGATCTTCGTGGAATTCCATGCCTACATAACACACGTGCAGTTTGGCTACCTATTTAATGACTTCAGCAATTCAAATGATTAGCTCTCGGTATAATGTAGTTGCATACCACTTCAAATTGCAACTGCAATGATAAACATTAAACGTTAAATGAGTTTGACACCTTAAGTTACAGGTGTCAAACTTAAGGCCCTGAGGGCCAGATCCGGCCCGCGGCCTCCTTTTATGTGACCCGCGAAAGCAGATCATGTGTGTCAACTTACATTATTCTTGCTCAAATTTGTGCCAATATTTCAAATTGCCATATGTAATACATAATGCTGACATATTGAATAGTTGAACGAATTATTATCCTTTGACTCTGATTTATAAAACAGTTATCCATCAATTTGTTGTGTATTTGTTATAATATAACGAGGTGATTTAACATTTACATGATTTCCGCCATCATAACAGCCCTCTGAGGGAATCCATAACTACAATGTGGCCCGTGACAAAAATAAGTTTGACACCCGTGCGAGTGTTAATCAAAAGTGAACACTATCATAGTTTACCTTCTCGCTGTACCTGCGCAATCCTCTCCTGGATACCATCAGCATTCTCAATCAGCTGTTTCTGGGCCACAATCATCTGAAAAGAGGCAAACCAAAAGTATTGGCACAGTTGGCTGTTCCACCTTTATGACGTGAAGGAGTTTTCCTGGATACTGACTTGATGTTCTTGATGAGATGAGAGATGAAAGAAAGAAAGATGAGCATGCTCAACTTTCAGAGACAATGAATGCACCTCAACATTTCTATTTCCCACTCAAATTTGTGTCCGATTGATTGTGTTGGATGGGCGTAAGAGTGCCGTGGTGCAAAAGATAAGTGTATGTGACATATACACTTTGCATATATGGAAAACATGTATTGGAAGAAGTTATAAGATCTTCCACTCTTCTGGGAAACGTTTTGGAAAACAAATGGACCTCAAACATTTCCCTGAGGAACGTCACCCAAAATTGTGTCTGTGGGAAAATGAGGCAGAAAAAGAACATTTTCACAGCCAAATGAAAATTTTGTCTGGCCTGATATGGCATGTTCCCTACAAAACTACCACATTCCTCACCAGATCTATAATTTTCCTTCACGCTTTCACACCAAACTCATCCAAGCATGCCTTTGGGTTCTTGGAACAGAAAAGGGCCTCCCCCGCACTGTTACCACCACAATGGATGCATACAATTGTCCTAAATGTTTTTTTAAGATGAACAATGACTAAACTAAGCAGTCTAGTCCAGCCTCTAATTGATTAACTAATCGATTAGGAGACCTGTCCCAATACACTGGAAAGTCAGTCGACGTGTACTACTTTTTGTACGATTCGGTTTTCATGAAGTTGAAAATGGCCTGCACGAAACCCATTCACCTGCCCGCATGACCCGACCACTCGTTTCCTGGAATCTAGCCCCACATAACGCAACAGCAGTGTCAGCCCGCGCCTTCATTGGAAGCATTAAAAAACTTTTTGGTGCTTATTTATTCAGTCCCATTGTTCAATGAGCGACCGTGGGCACAAAAAAAGTTCCAAGTGCCTGCCCTTTGAAAAAAGAAGACAAGAAAATGACAGATTACCCTTCCAACAAAAACCTCTCCTCCTCCCTCTCGCCTCTTCACCATCTTTCATCGAGAGTTTTCAATAGAGGTAAAAGGGATGTTTAATGAGCACTTATCTATTTCATTATTCATTAATATTTATTTCACCCTGTTTTTTTTTCTTTCGATGTTAAACTATAGTTTTCCTCTCTCTATTTTCTTCCTAATATATATTCTTTAGGTTTTTGGAACGGATTGTTTGGATTCACATCATTTCCTCTGGAAAATACTGTTTCAGTTTTTGTACAATTCAGTTTTAGTCAGACTTTTTGTAATGGATTAATCACAAAAACCGAGGTTCCACTGTACTTTCTCGCATTGCAAAAGAAGCTTACAAGGTGGCTTTTCTATCAAATGTATGGAAATATTACGCCACTGTGTGTGACATTGCGTGTAAGTGTAACAGCAGAGTGGTGACACAGGTGGGAGGGAGGCATTCTGAGATGGAGTGGGAGCAGCTGGACGCTTGGGATGCAAGAGCTTGATGAGGCGTGTGGGTGACTGCTTAACTCTCTCTGCATACTTAATGCTACGCCACTGTGTGGGGGTGTGTGGGTGGGTGGGTGGGTTTTATAATTTGATGTTTTAACCATTATAGAGTGATGGCCCGGGGGAGGTGTTGTAGTGTTGCACTTTTTTTGGTCCAATAACATTGCCGGATGGATTTTAATCACACATTGTACTGAGGTGGAATTGTGTTTAGCATTAATTAGCAAATATGAAAACTAATTTGATTACATTTTCCTCATAATTTCAAAAACTGAAGCCTCTTTCACTCAGAGGAATCCCATTTTGCCTTTGTCTTACACAGAACTCAGCGAAGGCTGGATATTGTGTTAACAAAATAATACGTCATCCCGTCAGCATTTGGTGTGACGTAAAAAAAAAAAATGCTCTACTTGAGATGTGCTCACACCCCTGTTCCAGGATCCTGGAATACAGAGGCCACCACATATTCACGGCTTGACGTTCGCAAAGTCACATTAGTTTTTTTAAAATCCATCCTCCGTTATTTGCTGTTTTTGTGCTAAAGGCTAGAAATAGTATTATTCTGGTGCCATCTTGTGGGATATTGGGGATAAGCAACTGTGTTGAAGTGATTTGAGGAGTTTCATTCTTATAAAAATAGTGTATTTCAACAGATTTCTGCTATTACCGGTAGGACTTGGTCCTTACAATAGCAGGGGAACACTTCCCCACACAGACAGGCATTGTCTCGTCTCGGTGTCGGCTCTGATACAACCTCCAATAGTCGAACTTGTTCTACTTTACGGCTGAAAGCAATGAGTTAATTAGTTAATTTTGGAAACAGGAGGAAAATACTTTGGTACTAACCGTGTCATAGGCAGAGAGGAGCTTGCGGGTGGGTTCGGTGACACTGACGAGGGCCTCCAGACAAGGGTAGCCCTCCTTGAGCACCATAATGGCCCCCATGGTGCCCTCGGGGCTCTGCAGCCTGGTGGCCAGGCTCTGTATGCACTGCTTGAGTTTGGCCACCGTGGGGAGCCCACACTGCTCTTTGAAACTGGCGATGGTGCCCTGACAGCAACACCAAAATATGATAAATACTAATAATAAAACAAAACAAAAAAAGAGTTGAGGCCAGACCAGACTAGACGAATACCACATGCCACCTGTGTGTGAGCGTGAACATGTGTGTGATTTGCAGCCACGGAGGCGTGATGAATGTTGCAGATGAGCCCACAGAGTGAGTACAGAATGTTTTTGTGCGAGTGCGTGCGTGGAGTGTGTGTGTGTGTCTGTGTGTGCGTGTGTGTGTGTGCTAAAACAGGTGAGTGAGTGGCAACAAGTTGGTAGCTATTAATAAATTCTTAAAGAACCTCCTCCGCTCTTTTTCACTGATTCTTTTCATTGTTGACTTTTTGCATCATTATGTAATGTTTTTTATTACAACCCCAATTCCAATGAAGTTGGGACGTTGTGTTAAACATAAATAAAAACAGAACACAATGATTTGCAAATCATGTTCAACCTATATTTAATTGAATACACTACAAAGACAAAATATTGAATGTTCAAACTGATAAACTTTATTGTTTTTAGCAAATAATCATTAACTTAGAATTTTATGGCTGCAACACGTTCCAAAAAAGCTGGGACAGGTGGCAAAAAAGACTGAGAAAGTTGAGGAATGCTCATCAAACACCTGTTTGGAACATCCCACAGGTGAACAGGCTAATTGGAAACAGGTGGGTGCCATGATTGGGTCGAAAAGGAGCTTCCCTGAATGGCTCAATCGTTCACAAGCAAAGATGGGGCGAGGTTCACCTCTTTGTGAACAAGTGCGTGAGAAAACAGTTTAAGGACAACATTCCTCAACATACAATTGCAAGGAATTTAGGGATTCCATCATCTACGGTCCATATCATCATCAAAAGGTTCAGAGAATCTGGAGAAATCACTGCATGTAAGCGCCAAGGCTGAACACCAAAATTTAATGCCCGTGACCTTCGATCCCTCAGGCGGCACTGCATCAAAAATCAATGTGTAAAAGGATATCACCACATGGGCTCAGGAACACTTCAGAAAACCAATGTCAGTAAATACAGTTCGCCGCTACATCCGTAAGTGCAACTTGAAACTCTACTATGCAAAGCAAACGCCATTTATCAACAACACCCAAAAACGCCGCCGGCTTCTCTGGGCCCGAGCTCATCTAAGATGGACTGATGCAAAGTGGAAAGGTGTTCTGTGGTCCGACGAGTCCACATTTCAAATTGTTTTTGGAAATTGTGGATGTCGTGTCCTCCGGGCCAAAGAGGAAAAGAACCATCCGGACTGCTATGGTTGCAAAGTTCAAAAGCCAGCATCTGTGATGGTATGGGGCTGTGTTAGTGCCAATGGCATGGGTAACTTACACATCTATGAAGGCACCATTAATGCTGAAAGGTACATGCAGGTTTTGGAGAAACATATGCTGCCATCCAAGCAACATCTTCTTTATGGATGCCCCTGCTTATTTCAGCAAGACAATGCCAAACCACATTCTGCACGTGTTACAACAGCGTGGCTTCGTAGTAAAAGAGTTTGGTACTAGACTGGCCTGCCTGCAGTCCAGACCTGTCTCCCATTGAAAATGTGTGGCGCATTATGAAGCATAAAATACGACAACCGAGACCCCGGACTGTTGAACAGCTGGAGATGTACATCAAGCAAGAATGGGAAAGAATTCCACCTACAAAGCTTCAACAATTCGTGTCCTCAGTTCCCAAACGTTTATTGAATGTTGTTAAAAGAAAAGGTGATGTAACACAGTGGTAAACATGACCCTGTCCCAGCTTTTTTGGAACGTGTTGCAGCCATAAAATTCTAAGTTAATGATTATTTGCTAAAAACAATAAAGTTTATCCGTTTGAACATTAAATATCTTGTCTTTGTTGTGTATTCAATTAAATATCGGTCAGACATGATTTGCAAATCATTGTATTCTGTTTTTATTTATGCTTAACACAACGTCCCAACTTCATTGGAATTGGGGTTGTATAAGCTAGCATTTTCCCAAGCATTTTCATCTCAAAACCAAATTACCACTTTCCTGTCCTCCATGGGACCCCAAACTTACTAAACTACATAATATATTGCCATAACATGGTAAAGAACAGACCACCATGAATACAAGAAATCCAAGAAATGGTATACCAATAAAAGAGATTACCACATGTTGCTCTGTTCAATCGGCAATGCCCTTAAAAATGTACTTGCAACAAATTTTGGCCACCGACCCTAAATTTGTGAAAGCCTCTTTTAAGTTAAACAGTACACCTTTATTATTTTATGCACCTGCTTATTTCTGTCAGGTAAAGTTAACTATGAGCATAAAAAAGCATGAGTAAAAGCCATAGTTTCTCAGTTACTGTATATAATAACAAGAATGACAAGGATAACGATAACATACTGGTAACAATAAGGAAAATATTAAGGGTAAAGAAAACAATAATCTTAAGGATAATGATTAAGGATAAGCATGACAATGAGGATAACGATAAGAATAAGGATAAAAATAACGATAAGGATACAATGAGTGTAATGACTGCCATAACAATTCTGATAAATACATTTTGTCATTAAAGTTTTTTATATTATTTATTTGTCTTTCAAAAGTGACGGTGTACCTAATGACTAAACCTTACCTGAGCTTCTTCCCGCAGATCCATCACCTCTTTCAGGGGAGCGCTGGCCAGTTTGAAGGTCTCGTCCACCGCCTTTATACCTGTGTTTCTTAACGTGACATACTCACGCCCACGCCGACCCACCCTCCTAACCGACAGGCCCCTGCGGTGGGCTTTGCCGCCCCCTCGCCGGTTGGTGATGGCCACGTGGAGAAAGAGGCTGGCATGGGGCAAGACCTCCCCCATCAGGTCCAGCAGGGGCACGTTTCGGTAGCCAGACTGAAGGCACTCGAACGCCACGCTGAACTGGCCGATGAAATCATCTCCAATGTAGTCATCATCCAGCACGACGAAACGAAGAAGGGCAAGCTCAGGCATGTTCACCTAGAGACGGGGGAGGAAGACAGGCTGGTCATGTGACAAAAGTCAAAGATGCCCCACAAGCATGTTTTTATTGCTTTTATCAGCGCATATATGCATAAATGGATCTTGCCAAACTATAAATTGTGACCAAAAGGCAAACGTATGCCAGGATGCTTTTAAAAAGTGAAAAAGTATTGGGACACTGTACCTACAAGAAGTTAATACAACATGGAGTTGCTATTCTATTGTATAACAGCTTTCACTCTTTAATTAATTTGATAAGTTGGAAGGGGGCGGCACAGTGGCCGACTGGTTAGAGCGTCAGCCTCACAGTTCTACCCAGTCGTCCACCGTGCCGCCCCCTTCCAACTTATCAAATTAATTAAAGAGTGAAAGCTGTTATACAATAGAATAGCAACTCCATGTTGTATTAACTTCTTGTAGGTACAGTGTCCCAATACTTTTTCACTTTTGTGCTAAATGTGCTAACCAGTCGGCCACCATAAAATGTATTTTTATTGTAATTGTAAAAATATTGTACAGAATTTTTTCTTGTTTAACTTTATTTTTCTCTTTCAAAAAGTTTCTTACGGCATATTTTTATTTTACTTTGCGCTCACTTTTATGTTTACACAATCTGCTGTAACACCTGAAATTCCCCTCAGTATAGGATGATCTTATTTCATCTTATTTTAGTTGAGGTACATACAAAAGCATTGGGACACCTCGTTTTTAACAGATTTGACACTTAAGTTTTTTAGAAGATGGAGGGTTTCAGTGGGATTTTTTTTTTTACCATTTGTGAGGTCATGTGCTTGTTCTTCCAAATCAAACTCATCCAAGCAAGCCTTTGGAACTTTGCATTGTGCACAGGGAACAGAAAAAGGGCCTTTACCAAGCATTGACTAAGACATGACAGTTTTAACTGCGTATGCGTTGTGTCCCTTCTGTCTATATTGTATCTCTGCGTTGGTCTTTAAGCGGGAGAAAAATATGTAAAAAGAAAGAAAAGCCTCATTGAGTGTTCATAGTGTGATTATGTCATCACAAAATTGAGCCAAAGAGAGGCTCAAACAGAGTTCCCTGTTACGAGGTGTCACTTGCCGAGCCATCGAGGCGCAGCATCCACTTTAATTACACGCTACAATAAAAAGCACGTCCCGCCACGTCGCAGAGGGGCTCGCAATATTAAATTTCACACGTTTCAGAGGAAGCCTTCGCGCTAATAAGGCAGCGGGAGAACCTGCAGAAAAGTCACGGAACAGCGAGCATGCCAACAGTGTGACTCTATTGCTTTGTGTGGATGAAGAAGCGTAAGCAACGCTCAGTGTCAATTAGGAGGTGTAACACACAAACACAAGTCATTATTATTATTAAAAAAAACACCTAGAGTTCTATTATTATTACATTCCATAATACTGTATATACTATATATATATTGAATATAGTGGATTAATACTGTAGTGCTATTGCAACACAGCTTTTACGTTATGCTGGTTAAATTCAAATTTGTTCTACAACCTCAATTCCAATGAAGTTCGGATGTCATTCACAAGCAAAGATGAGGCGAGGTTCACCTCTTTGTGAACAAGTGCGTGAGAAAATAGTCGAACTGTTTAAGGACAATGTTCCTCAACGTACAATTGCAAGGAATTTAGGGATTTCATCATATACGGTCCATATTATCATCAAAAGGTTCAGAGAATCTGAAGAAATCACTGCATGTAAGCGGCAAGGCCGAAAACCAACATTGAATGCTCGTGACCTTCGATCCTTCAGGCGGCGCTGCATCAAAAACCGAAATCAATGTGTAAAGGATATCACCACATGGGCTCAGGAACACTTCAGAAAACCAATGTCAGTAAATACAGTTCGGCGCTACATCCGTAAGTGCAACTTGAAACTCTACTATGCAAAGCAAAAGCCATTTATCAACAACACCCAGAAATGCCGCCGGCTTCTCTGGGCCCGAGCTCATCTAAAATGGACTGATGCAAAGTGGAAAAGTGTTGTGTGGTCCGACGAGTCCACATTTCAAATTGTTCTTGGAAATTGTGGATGTCGTTTCCTCCGGGCCAAAGATGAAAAGAACCATCCGGAGTGTTATGGACGCAAAGTGCAAAAGCCAGCATTTGTGATGGTATGGGGCTGTGATAGTGCCAATGGCCTGGGTAACTTACACATCTGTGAAGGCACCATTAATGCTGAAAGGTACATACAGGTTTTGGAGAAACATATGCTGCCATCCAAGCAACGTCTTTTTCATGGACGCCCCTGCTTATTTCAGCAAGACAATGCCAAACCACATTCTGCACGTGTTACGTCGTAAAAGAGTGTGGGTACTAGACTGGCATGCCTGCAGTCCAGACCTGTCTCCCATTGAAAATGTGTGGCGCATTATGAAGCGTAAAATACGACAACGGAGACCTTGGACTGTTGAACAGCTGAAGCTGTACATCAAGCAAGAATGGGAAAGAATTCCACCTCCAAAGCTTCAACAATTAGTGTCCTCAGTTCCCAAACGTTTATTGAATGTTGTTAAAAGAAAAGCTGATGTAACACAGTGGTAAACATGACCCTGTCCCAGCTTTTTTGGAACGAGTTGCAGCCATAAAATTCTAAGTTAATGATTATTTGCTAAAACAATAAAGTACATCAGTTTGAACATTAAGTATCTTGTCTTTGTAGTGTATTCAATTAAATATAGGTTGAACATGATTTGCAAATCATTGTTTTCTGTTTTTATTTATGTTTAACACAACGTCCCAACTTCATTGCAATTGGGGTTGTAATTTTAAAAAAAAAAATTCCCATAGGAGATACAGTGAGCCCCCACTACATCAAGGTTCATCATTTGCTTTTATTAGTTTTTACAGTGCAGAGGCAAATCCGAATTTAGAGTACCATCTACTGGAAGAGATGCAGCGTAATTAACAGCAAGAAGACGACAGTGCCCCCTCACTGTAATACAATACCACATTTTTCCATTTTAATATTCGGTGTTCCCACACAGCAGAGAGAATATATGCCTTTGAGTTTTGTGTTTGTTTATGTGTTGCTGTTCCTTGGGTGTTAAAGTCACAGTTGTTTGATGGTTTATAGTTACTCTAAGTCCAATCCTGTTCTAACCCTGTCCTTTTCTGTCCTCTCTCATCCTGTCCTATTGGTTAAGTTGTTGCATGTCCTCACAGGGTACGTGAAATACTGTATATGCTCATTTCCATTACCCTGTTAATGGCAATTCACATTATAAATTGGCATTAAGTTGAAGAATTTTCGTCAGTTGAAATTTGGTTTGGTTCGACATTTTGGTGTTTTAATACAATATTTAATTGTCATTTTGTTTGATGCGTCAGATTTTCAATAAACCTTAACTGGGAGTGACAAATAAACTTGCAGCAAGCCTCTTATTTGCAGAGTGAGTGCGAGTGAGTCTTCTTTTCTTTACCCCAAAGTGATATTATACAATAGTCTTCCATTTCTTGGCAAGCAGCGAGAACATGCATGTGTTTTATTCACTTTAAATGTGTTGTTGGCTATTTAGACCTCCATAGAGTGACTCTCTAACATGGACTTAGTATAAAAATCTCATTTTCATTTCGAAAGACATCTTGGTTTTGTCATACAGGTGTCCAGAAAAGGCCCCTCTGACAGCTACTTCTCTTTGACCCCAGTTTTGTATCCACTTTGTCCACATTAAGACTGCCCCCTTTCCTCTGATTTGTTGCCTCCCAATGGGAGACCACACGTGTTTGTTATGTTGACAGCGCTGGCTCGGGAGCAGAGATGTAGGCGGAGATCTTCGCCAGTGACGTAGATAAGCTCGAGAAATTCAAATTACCTGATTTCAGGCCTCTCGGCAGAAAAACGTCTGAAACTCAGGAATGCGTGGATGATATTAATTCATATTTCACATTTCCTGAGGCACCATAGAGACAATACTACATCCCAAAAGTATTGTAGATATGTCTAGGACCTGCAGTGTACAGGCAATGTGATTTATTTTTTATTTTTAAGATTCTTATCTCTCATACAAATGTAAAAACAAGCTAACAACTGTATAATGAAGCTAAAGTAAAACACCTCACCTTTTGGAGTAATGAAAATGTGCTGTGTGTTGTCATCTATGCTCTCCGGTCATTTTCATGCTCGCCTCCACCATGAAAGTACTGTTGTTGTCTATACTTTGAGCGACAGGCCTGTTACCTTCAAATCTGATTGAATTAAAGTACTCAATAAATTTGTACGGTATCTCGAATGCCTCTACTATGGTTAAGATTACAATTTTCTTCTTTGGCATCACATATTGAGCGTATTTTACTATCGCATGATTTTACGTTGAAAGCGCATGGTGTGCTAGGACCTTTTTCCACGTCGGAGAACATGAGTTACTTGAGGAGAGAAAGTAAAGCACCAAGTTAATATATTAATGTTTTAAAAAAGCCTATTCTAGTTGTTGTGTACATGCATTTGGGCGCGCGTGTGTGTGTGTGTGTGCGTGTATGTGTGTGTCACTAACATCTACATGCTGCAAAAGTTGTGAGTGAGGGCCAAATTTTTTACTTTTACTCGAGTATTTATGTTAAGGAGAAATGGTACTTTTACTCCGTTACAAGAATCTACACGGCGCTCGCTACTTTTATTCATCAATAACTGCGTGCGAGATCTATTTTTAGACTTTCGTTTTCAACTTCCACATCGGGCGCCGTTGCTCCAATCCACCGTGATTACCACAGTGTTTGACTCAAGTTCACCAATCAAACGAGACAAAAAAGTCACATGTTTGTACACAAAGTCTTCTATTTGGCTTCGCGGGCCAATCAGAGTGAGTCGTGACAGCCGCGCGCGAAATGTGTTTACATTACAAACTACGTAAAACAACAGCTTTAACATGCAGCATAGTTTTGTCATTGCCCAAACTTCCAAATTTCAGCCCACTTCTAACTTGTGGTAAGTTGTAGATGTTTTTGCTTTTGTTTTGGCTGTGCGTTCTCTGTGCACTCTCTCTCTCTCTCTCTCTCTCTCTCTCTCTCTCTCTCTCTCTCTCTCTCTCTCTCTCTCTCTCTCTCTCTCTCTCTTTTCCACTTAAAAATTGAAATGGTGGCAACTGTATGTTGACTCCCATTGAACATGAGTTTGAATGTATTACTTCTGAACACAGCCACATGCCAGTTCTAAGACGAAGTGCATCCTTGTGCAACCGGATGCATTTTTATTTAATTTATCTGAACTTTATATAACCAGGTAAAAGGCCAGTTAAAACACCACATCTCTTTTGCAATGGTGACCATTGATGGTGGAAAAAGATTTTGAAATGATTTATCTTGGTCAAAATTCTTTTACAACACAAAAGCCTGGAATTCGAACAGAGGTGTGTATACTTTTCACATCTGCTGCAGCCTTGTTCCTGCTTTTGTAATCTGCCTCGTATTGTGCTGTTTAACAGGTAGAATTTGCCTTCATTTGTCCTTTTCCAAAGATTTTATTTTATAAAGATTGTATTTATGATGTTTTAGATCAAGTGATATTGTGTGATGTGTGTCATATTTTATTCAGTGATTTTTATTTTATTTGCCGTTCATTTAAAAAATAAATAAGAAGTTACTCAATACTTACTCATTACTTGAGTAGTTTTTTTTCATTGAGTACTTTCTTACTCTTATTCTAGTAATTATTTGGAGGACTACTTTTTACTTTTACTTGAGTCCTAAAGTACCCTTAATTGAGTACAGTTTTTGGATACTCCACCCACCTCTGTTAGTACCTGTACAATCTTTTTCACAACCAACAATGTTGCGCATAAAATCAAACAGTACATAAAGAGACTCTTTAATTCCAACTGGAATCACTGTATACATCACTGTATGATTTATTATACAGTTGTTTAATATCTCAAATTGAATTTTTACCATACTGAAAACAGTCTGTTCATTATAATAACAAACTATAACTATCTCTTTGAAAGGGGGAGCATGAAAAGAAAAGAAATAATAATAAATTAAAAAAACTAAGCAAAAGAGAGAAGAATAGAGTCTGTGTGTGGTTAATGTCCCTTAATAAACGTTTTTCCCTGAATGTCAACCATTTTCCACATTTATTTATTTATTTTTTTTAATGAGATTTTCTTTCTTTTTTTTTCAACCTGTCCTGTTCAGCCAACGCAGAATGGTGGCTATGTGTGCCTTCTGTGCTGAAACAGTTTTGCTCTGCAACAGCGGAGTTCGAAATACTTTGTCTGCTTATTTTTTCTTTTTGTCTAATAATTCTGATTTTTATTGAAAATGCAGCCAGACAGAAAAGAGTTTTAGGGGATAGACCGAGGGATGCGAACCACAGCAGAGCAGGAGTTAGACACTCTAGATATATGACCACAAGTAACGTTACAAAGACAACATCTTATTTGTGGATGGGGGGGGGGAGACACATGGTGAGGACATGCAAGAACTAACCAGTAGGACAAGATGAAAGAGGACAGAAAAAGTGGAGGACAGGACAGGATGTGGGAAATGAGCAAGGCAGTGCTACTGATGAGTAGTGTGGTGGGATGGTTTTATAGTGTCTAAACATCTGTAAGAACCTGTGAGTTGATATCTTAATACAGCCTGTGTGATTGTTAGTTGCCCCAGCACACACAATTAAAGCCTATAGCGTGTCTATGGAACTTATTAGTGAATGAACACCATATCACATGCATGTTACTCAACTGGTGTACAGAGTTGCTGTGCTGGCACATCGAGGAAGGGTGGGCCAAGCCAGCGAGCCCATCCTGTGGGGGACCCAGCTAGGGGGACACCACCCACTCCCCAGGAGCCAAGGCCATCCCGCAGCCCAACCATAGCACTCCGACCAGTCGCGAAAGGTGATGATAAGCGGTATAGAAAATGGATGGATGGATGGATGGATGATTTATTGTCGATGGTTGGTTGGTTATCAATAATTGTGCTTTCAACTTAGTGCTCAGTGCAAGCAGAGAAGTCTTTGTAAATGATTGGAAAACACTCAGGGAAGCCATTTGCAGTTGTGTATTGAAAAAATATCAAGCGTTACCTGTAGCAACACTTAAATTATGGCAAAGCATGATTGCTGGTAATTTTCTCTGATACACAAGACACAAAGAGCAAAAGAACAAACAGAAGTCCAAACCCTCTTCAAATCTCAACAAATGGAATTTGGGGCTTGCATTTTTAGTCAAACTAAAGGACAGCAATTTGTGGTCTGCATAATTAATAGCATAAGTAGGAGTTATAGCCACACAGCCAGAAAGCTGCAGTTAATGCCAACAGTGTAAATTTGTACTATAAGTCGCACGATTATAGGCCCGCCGCACACCGAGAGAGGTGGCCGTATGTGTCCCCAAAAATAAGTGGTGTAGAAATTGGATGGATGGAAAATTGATTTGATACGCAAGTAAATTCATTTACAAGCCTGGTTTCGTCACAAAGTATAAATAAATAAATAAAATAAAAATTCCCCCCAAAAATATATATATATAATATATATATATCCATCCATTTTCTTTACTGCTTATCCTCACTAGGGCCGCGGGCGTGCTGGAGCCTATCCCAGCTATCTTTGGGCGGGAGGTGCGGTACACCCCGAACCGGTCGCCAGCCAATCTCAGGGCAGATAGAAACAAACAACCATTCGCACTCACATCTACGGGCAATTTAGAGTCCTCAATCAACCTACCGCGCATGTTTTTGGGATGTGGGAAGAAACCGGAGTGCCCGGAGAAAACCCAGGCAGGCACGGGGAGAACATGCAAACTCCACACAGGCGGGGAGTTTGGAACATACTATTTTTGGTACAGTAACATTTTTCTGTCACGTCGTTTCATTAGAGATACATACTACTCAGGTTTCTGATAATATTTCACTTAATCATCTGTGAGGCATCAAAGTGCAGGAAGGTGTATATATGACAGCGGTGGCAGAAAAGTGGTCACATCACGTGTGACAGCCTGTCGCTGCAACGATAGCATGACGCGTCGGAAGGAGCCAAATCAGCGACACGACAGTCAATTGACTGCTCACATCACGCAGTGTGACTTCTCGGCAAATAACACAGAATTATGCCAGCGTCTAATTTAAAAATCCTTAAATCCTCTCCAATTAAGTACTTGAGTCTATTTTTGAACAGGTGCAAAGCTGATCAACATAAGCCTCTTTTATGCTTTCAACATTTTCAACATTTGACTCTTAATGTTGAATCTTGTACTGCAACAATTCATACACTGAAAACTCAACTAATACTTTATATATTAATATTAATTATTATATTAATATTTGTAGTTGTTTTAACTCCCCAAAAAGGAAAAAAAACAAAGAAAAAAGAAAACTAAATGAAAAAAAATTTTTAAAAAAATTTGAAAGAAATGTACAAAAAAATAAAGAAAAAATCAGCGAATAGGTGAATCCGCGGGTGCCAGACGGCGAGTAAGCGGGTTTCCGCTGTATAGTGGTACCTTGTCTTACAAGTTAAATTTGTTCCGTGACCAAGCTTTTTACTAGTTGTCAAATCCACAATCACAATTGAACCAAATTGAAATTCCATTCATCCGTTTTAGCCCCCCCCAAAAAAACACCATCATTTTTTGTTGTCGTTTTAATAAATAAAAACAGCACTGTATTGCAAGAAAAACAGAAGAAAACATAGTTAAAACAAAAAATGTAAATTAAAAAAATAATAACTTGCTTTTGAAGGGGCCGTGGCCAAGTGAATGATGTCAGGTAGTTGACCGCTTAGTTTCTGTGAGTGCAGGGACATGAGTTTTGGTCTACTATAGCTGCTTGTGAGTGTTTTCATCTTATATTTGTGTGTTTGACTGTTTGTACCGTTCAATAAATGGCTGAAAGTAAATCATCGACGGTGACTCTCCTGACCACAACTTTGGTAACTTGGAAGCGTCTGTTGGACTGTTTCAATAGAGTACACAAAGTAAATGAAAACAATACAGACAGGTGGAATTTGAACAGAGCGAGGTACCCCAGGCTGTCGAGGTTAGCGTGTTGATAATAAATAAAATTGTAAAACAAATTTTGAAAAATAAAGTAAAAAGTCATATTTTAACCAGTGGATTTAAAAATCCACTGACACATATTAGATGAGCTGAGCCAAGCAGCTGCTGACTTTCTCAATGCCTGTCATCCAATTTCTCACGAATAATCCTCTAAGTAGTGTTTGAATCGTAAGATTGATACTGCATATTGTAAAATTCTGTTGGCATTGCTCACTCACTCTGTCAGCCTTTAACAAGCCCATGTTCCTGCTTTTCATTACATTTGTAAAATGTATTCTGATACAGATCAGCACATTTTATCCAAAGTATCACAATGTCTTACTTGGAATTCAAAGGTCTCATCAAAGAGGGGGTCATCCTGGTTCTGTAGAGCAGTGCGTGTGCGCTGTTCTGCACAGTCGGCAGGTACTCCGTGTAGTTCCAGAACCACGTACGGGTCAATGACCTCTCCCTTGGCACCTGATCCCTGAGGTTTAGGTAGGTTGTGTGCACTAATAACCTGTGTAGCAGAACACTACATTAGATAATAGCGCATTAGAAAACATTATATTTTCTCAAATCATGGCCGCCCATTAAATAAACGTTGCGCCTCAATTAGTCACTGGATGCGTCTTAAGACAAAGAAACACCTCCCCTCAAAAACACGCCTCCCTCTTCCTTTCAGAAAAAAGTTCATACAGACTAACATTCACACACAGACAAACAATTAACTGCTGAGGCCATTTGAATTATTTTACTAACCAAAACAGTGGCACCTACTGAGGCACATAGAATGAATTCAAGCATGGAGTCTTGTTGCATGTTATATTATTATTATTATTTTTATTATTAAAGTTGAACCAAAGGTATTGTCGTGTTTTGTTTTGAATTTAAGTCACATCCCATTCTTAATCCAAAGGCTTTAATATAACATTGGTCCACACCCTCTGCAATTATAACACCATAAACTCTTCCGGAAAGAGTTTCCACAAGGTTTAGGAGTGTGTTTATGAGAATGACCATTTTTCTAGAAGCGCATTTGAGAGGTTACAAACTCTCACTCTCCACTCTATTAGCTGTGGCCCAATGGTTAAGCTCATCGTCTACCACCGTGGGGCACCTTGGTTCAAGACCCCGACCAGACCATCCCCTGGACACACGGCAGTGATGTCCTTGAGGAAGACACTGATACCCAGAACTGCTCCCCGGGCGCTTCAGCTGCCCCCTGCTCCAGTGTGTTCCACTAAAAAGTGTGTGTGCTCACTGTGATGGGTAAAATGCAGAGAACAAATTTTGTGTCCATGCATGCATGTTCATAACAATAAAGGTGATTCTTCTTCCTCTTCTAATTCATCCAAAAGTGTTCGACAGTGTTGAGCTCAGGATTGTGCAGGCCAGTAACGTTCATCCACATTAAACTCTTTCATCCATGTCTTTATGAACCTTGATTTGTGCACTGATGCACAGTCATGTTGGAACAGGAAGGGGCCATCTCCAAACTGTTCCCACAAAGTTGGAAATCCATCCATCCATCCATTTTCTGGACTGCTTATCCTCACTAGGGTCGTGGGCGTGCTGTAGCCTATCACAGCTATGTCCAAAATATTAGCCCCTGAGATCCAGTGAAAGGAACTCTGAATGATTCAGCATACCAAGAGATTTCGGACAGTTAAACAGTTTGGGGATTACCCCTTCCTGTTCCAAAAGGTCTGTGCACCAGTGCACAAAGCAAGGTCCATAAAGACAAGGATGAGAGAATTTGGTATGCATGAACTTGACTGGCCTGCACAGAGTCCTGCCCTCAACCTGATAGAACACCTTTGGGTTGGTTTTGAGTGGACAGTGAGCCAGGGCTTCACATCCAACTCACTGTGTGACCTCACAAATATGCTCCTGGAAGAATGGTCAAAAATTCCCATAAGCTCACTCCTAAACCTTGTTAAACGACAACGGGCTTGTGGGTATACTTTCTGGTATGATGCCATTCCCCACTATACAACTAGCAAGCGCCATCTCTGGCTATTCGCTGGGATTGCGACTTTCCTACTAATAATACCTCGGCAATTTCTAGCACAACTTCATCATGTAGTTAGCCATCAAGCGCTGCCTACAACTCGAAAAATGCATCTTCCTTAAGTGGTTTGTGTTATTCGGGCTAGTGTCTCTGTGGTGGTGATACAAGTGACCTGCTAATCGCAGCTAGACTAGTATGTACTAGCCACTAGCCACCTGTTTAGTACGCCAGCGCCTCGCTCAGAGTGCTTGTGTGTGAGTCTCACCACATAACAGACACATGGGAAAGTTAACTACTTATTAACCATAACCACAGCAGCACACGTAATTCAGCCAGGAGTTGAAAATTCCATTTACACTCACACAAGGCCAATTTCGAGTCTTCAATGAACCTAATATGTATACTTTTGGAATCTGGGAGGAATTCAGAGTCCCTAGAGAAAAGCCACACAAGCAGGGGCAGAACATGCAAACTCCACACAAGAATTGAATCCCCAACTTCAGAACAGTGCCTCGGATTTACTAACAACTGATACACCGTGCGCCATTCTGTCCAATAATACACATGAATTTAACACGGGTACCATCGCATCTAATTTTACCCTCCCGCCAACCTCTAATAGATGCCTTCCCCCATCTGAAGTTGAGTAAATAAACATAAGTGGACGGCCACTACTTGGGGAAATATGTCAATTAAGTTGTAAAAAATCTAAAATGGGGAGAAACCTTAATGCGAAGAGTTTGCGGTGGTACACCAGGCACGCAGCCATGTGTATGGGCGCTGAAATACGACACCTCGTCCCTCATGACGGCAGGTCGGAGAATGTAACCACACCCTCCGTTTTGAGAGAAGCGGCCCTTGTGAAGGTCGAGCATGGCACCGGGGGTCTGCTGGTTTAACGCCACAAGCTGCACGCCCCCTTTCCAGTATCCCTGCGGGTTGGGGTTACTGGAGTCCAGGCGCACTGAGCTGGGCCGCACCCTCGTTAAAGTGCGTTTGGTGAACATGACAAGGTCTTCCGGGCTCTCTGTGCTCAGCCGCCCGGCCTCCCCCTCGCCCAGAGAGCACAGTGTCCAGTAGGGTGTCTCGTTCACCAAGGGAGTGCAGGGAGACCCGGGACTGCTGGGCGGCGAGTGCTGCTTGTGAACGGCTCGTTGGGCGTAAAAGTGGCGGCTGTCTGTCCGAGCGATGGCCACCAGGTCCGAGAGCTCCTTGTGTAAGCGGAGCTTCCTCGGTTGTGATGGTGGTGGTACCACCAAGACCACACCCAGATCCTCTTCACCCGGAATGGTCATCCGCCGCCCAGCCAAAGGACCCCCACCTCCAATCTCTTCTTCCTCCTCAGACACTTCCCCATCGGATCCTTCATGCTCTGGAGGGAGCTTCTTGCCCACGATTAGAACACGTCCCTTCAGCTGCTCAGGGGTGGGTAAGGTGGTGGCTCGTCCCCCCAGGCTGACCGGCAGGGACTCCGGAGTGTAAAGCCGGGAGCCAAGTACCTTCTTCAGGTGCTGTGCCATGGTACGCTGCTGGGCAGGGGAGCAGCGCTGGCACATGTACATTAGGAGTGGGTAGCGCGAGGTCAGGAAGGCGTACTTGTTGACCACCTCCAAAGCGGAACGGATGGTGACGGGTGCATGGTGGTGGTAATGCTGATGATGGTGGCAAGGGATGTCCAGACTGTAGTCAACACCGAGTAGAGGCTCCCCCTCTGGGCCGTCGGTTACTCCAAGCTCCAGGCACCGGCACCCAGACTGAAGGGCTTTGATCAGCCCACCTAGGTCCGCTCTGCCATGTACCTGATCATCCAGAAGGTAGGACCGGTACGAGGTGCTGAGGAAACAATCGGAATCAGAATAAGTGAATAAATTGCGGTTTTCAAATTGTTACAGTGGAATCCCTGTGGTTGTACAATTTGTAATCGCACAAAACCATCAGCATTTCACGCTTGACCTCAACATATCTCACAAGTTCATTGGGCAGCAAATGATTACGTTTTTTCATTGTTTTTATGTGACCTTTTTGGGGTACATCTTTTCCAAAAGAATAATGAACTTCAACAAGGGGTGTCAGGTGAAGAAGAATATAGTCGAAAATCCACATTTTTCAGGTTTGAGGTTTTTTAACCTATCCCTGTTACTCTTTTTGCTGTTTTTGTGCTCAGGTCAAAGCAATAAAAGTATTGGTGGCATCTTGGTGCCAAGGAAGTAGAAGTGAGTTGAGGAATTTCATTCAGAGAAAAGTAGTGCTTTACCACCATCTTGTCACATCTACACGGAATTATAAAGTTTTTAGTGGGGGTATCATTTGCTCGTGGATTTTTCGTTATTCGTGGCAGGTCTCAGTCCCTAACGCCCGCGAATAAAGGAGGAACACTGTAGGCACAGGACGTTATGTGAAGTAAGGAGCAATATATCAGACTCCAGCATCACAATACGCATCGTCATTTGTTATGAACAATATTCCAGACTGTTTTTTTTTTTTAACTGTAGTTAACTTTTTACACTTGTATGATAGTGAAGAATCTAAATTTTTACTCAAACATTGCCTGCATTTAATGAAGGTTTGATATAGGAAAGAATAGTTAACATACCACATTGCATTGTTTTTGGACGTTAACTTACTAAAATAGATTGCCTGTAAAATTAATAAACATTTTATGATAGTGACAGTATGCTTGACTTAAAGAAACGTAAATTAAGAACATAAAATAATTAGACATTTAAAAGATGTTTTTGGGGAGGGAGCGGGGGGTATCCATGTTGTTATTATTATGTATTATTATTAGATTATTTGTAATAATGTTCACTTCAGCCTGCGCACCCTATCACTTTCAAGTATTACAAAAAGAAAAAAGTAGGTCACCATTAACCCACAGTAGCGTGTGCCTGTCAAGCGGTCAGCTGTAGATAGCACCTAACGATCAGCAGAGTGCTTACGTACTTCTAAACGTTGACATGGAGGGGAAATTAACCGAAACCTACCATTTTCACCCTGAGTGAGAGGAAGATTATTTGTTTGTTTTTTCTCATTCTAAGCCTGTTTGTTTGATCTGCAATGCAACAGTGGGGTTGGCAAAAAATTTAAAATACAATTTAAAAAAAGTAATTACCCCCCTTGTTAAATCAGGAATTAATTGTGGCTAATCACAATTTTTGGTTAATTTTTACTGATCACACTCAAGCTTGATTATCTCCAGACCCAACAAAATCAATTCAGACGAAAGATTTTTAAAAAGCTGCAACAAAATGACACGATCCAAAGGAATTCCAGAACAGTCGAGAAATAAAGTCTGTCAGTCTGGAAAGGGTTACAAAAAGCAATGATTCTGTCATGGTTGTTTCCTGCAGTCCCCTTTTTGGAGCTTGGGTGGCGCTTCGTGCCTCGCCTCCCTCTCTCTCTCTCCCAGCAAATCAGCAACACCTCCGTGCACCTGTCCTCTCGCAGCACTCAGTAATGCCTGCATAAAAGCCTGCCGGATCCAGGAAACCATCGCCAGAGTATTAACACCTTATTGTGGCACACAGGCCGACCCTCGCACTCTTGTATGTAAGTCACTCGCTTTCCCGAAATCCTATTTACCTCTTTGTGTTCTCATTTGTCTCCAGTGCTCCTTACACCCCCACCCACCCCCGCATCACTGTCCGCTCCAGCCACGCCGCCAAGTTATCCCACCTGCTCACATCCCCGCTTGCTGCTCACTCCTTGTCCTTACGGTCCACTATCTCTCCTTGGATATCCTTCCCCTGAGCCAACCTCCAATAAACCATTCTAAATCTACTCCCTCCGCTTCAGTCTGCTTTTGGGTCCAGTCAAAGGTGATACGAATTAGTATCGTGACAGAGTCCAGCGAACCATACGGAGAGCAATTATCCTCACATGAAGAAAACATGGAACAGTGGTGAACCTTCCCAGGAGTGGCCGGCCTACAAAGATTACCACAAGAGAACAGCAATAACTCATCTGGGAGCCCACAAAGAAACTCGGGATAACTTCTAAAGAACTGCAGGCCTCCCTTGCCTTAGTTAAGGTTAGTGTTCATGACACAAAAATAAGGAAGAGACAGGGCAAAAACAGTCCAAGGCGAAAACCACTGCTGACCAAAAAGAACATAAAGGCTCGTCTTACTTTTGGGAGAATATTATATGGACTGACAAAATGAAAGTTGAGCTTTTTGGAAGGTGTGTGTCTACATCTGGCTTACATGTAGCACAGCATTTCAGAAAAAGATCATACCAACAGTCAAACATTGTAGTGTGATGGTCTGGGGCTGTTTTGCTACTTCAGGACCTGGAAGACTGTGGTAGATGGAACCATGAACTCTGCTCTTTAACAGAAAATCCTGAAGGAGCCATCAGTTTGTGATCTCAAGTTGAAGCGCACTTGGGTTCTGCAGCAGGATAATGATGCAAAATACACCAGGGCCCGGGTTCAAAACTCGGTTATTTTAACCACTGGTTAACCCCTAACCACCGTTTAAATTCTTAACCCGCCGTTAGCTAACCGACCGTTAAATATGTGTTGTTCAAAACATGGTTCGTCGCGTCGTTAGTTAACGGCACCGTCAAAGTTAACCGTGTGGTTGACGTCACTGGTCAGTGCCAATATATCCCACAATTCCTCATTTTGTTGACTTCCGGTTTAGTGAAAAAAAACTGTCGTGAGCAGACCCGGGCCATTTCGCACAAATGTTGGTGAACTTCCCTGCAAGATTAAACAACTATAAACTTATTGTTGTTTTGTACACTGTAACATAGTCTACAGGAACAATTATGGCGTGTCTATCATGATAATATGTATCATATTGAAATGAAATTCACAGAATTTATTTATTATTAATATTAATGTTCCAAACACGTGCAGCTCTCTGTTTTGTACTTAAGATTGAATAGAGAAGGGGCATCACCTACAATTACTAGAGTTTTAATAGATGATTCAGTGATTTTATGCTTCATATCAAGCAATAATTATCATACCCCATTTTTATTTTTGATAAGGCTGGTTTGAAAAAACAAAACAAATATATATATATAGATCTTTCATCATTATTAAACTGAATGCCAGTTTAGGTTTCATTGTACTTTCTATTGTTTTTTTTATTTATTTATAATATTTTGAAATATAATAATCAATATAAACACTTATGACTTTTACATGTATTTATATAAAATGCATAATCATTGCCATGTCTCTTTGAACTAACTTTAAATGGTGTTCAATGATCCAGTGAACAGGGAAAATCAATAAAAACGTCATAGCAGATAGTTTGCGGGTGCTTCACATGGATGGAATATGATTCTGTCAATATCTCTTACAGAAAAACTGACTTCATTGTGGGCCAATCAACTTCTTCATAAATCGTTAAAGTTAACGGTTAAGTCTACTTAACCAGGGGTTAAAAAATAACCGAGTTTTGAACAACCAGGCCCAGGAAGTCAACTTCTGAATGGCTTAAAAAAAAAAATGGAAGGTTATGGAGCGGCCTGATCAAAGTCCAGACTTGAATCCGATTTGAAATGCAGTGGCATAACCTTAAAAAGGCTGTTCATACTCGAAAACCCTCCATTTTTGGTGAATTCAAACAATTCTGCAAGGAAGAGTGGGCCTAAACATGAATGTCATCAAGTCCAGGTACAGATCAACAATGATTGATGACCACCTTGGTGTCTGCCTACGCCTTGCAACCAGCTCCTCCACTCCTGACTATGAGAAGCTAGTCTCCACCTCAGTGTCACTGAGGTAGGAAGTGATTTCCTTTTTTTTTTTTCAAACTCAGAGACCTACCTGTCTTGTATCTGATTTATTTATCGGTTTGGTTCATATTAAGGTCAGGTATGGCTATTGCTCATCATGCAGATTGGTGTGTGTTTGTGTGTGGGTGTCTCTCTCTCTTGGTGTGTGTGTGTGTGTGTGTGTGTGTGTGTGTGTGTAGTGGTTGTATACAACACAAGAAAAAGTGTTTTGAGGTTATTACTGCAGGCTGGAAAAGGTGTGTGGATTTGCAATGTTGACACTGAACTGGTAGATCTCGGGAGGTTGGCCGAATGGTGTCAAAAATGGTTGGGCACTCCTGACTTCAAATTTGTTTTAATTTTGCAGTTTGCATCATGGCGACAGTTTGACTCTGGAGGAGATTACAGTGATACTTATCCCCACTAGGGTCGCGGGTATGCTGGAGGCTATCCCAGCGAACTGCGGGCGACAGGCAAGGTACACCCTGAACTGGTTGCCAGCCACTCGCAGGGCACATACAGACAAACAATCAATCAATCAAGTTAGACTAAAATAAAATTTAAAAAAACTTGTAAACTGGGTCGCTCATAAGTCCAGGTAACAATGTAGTTCTATTTCCATGATTTCCTATTGGAAGATGATTGGCTGTATTTGGAAAGTTCAAGCTCTAATAGCCTTTTGCATTTCTTTTGCATAAAAACAAACTTCCCAGTATTTTTGGTTCATCATTGTGTGAATAACGATGAAACAACTGGAAACAGTCAACTGTACTGTAAAAATCTAAGTACCTAATGTAGTAGTGCGACAGGGGCATGTTCATGTCCTGGCACACCCCCTCGTGCTCGGGGTCCAGCAACTGGCACTCGGGAGACTGCAGATAGCGAGCGAAGCCATCCAGCCCCAGCAGCCCCCTCTCCTTGCCCTGGGCTGAGGGCTCATAGCGCCTCAGGAGCTCCAGGCAGCCCTCAGTCGTGGCCAAGGACAGACCCTGCTCTGTCTCCAGGAAGAGACGCAGGTCCTGAGCGTCTAGACACTCGCGGTCCTTGGCCAGCTGCACCATCAGGAAGTAGACATCGGGCCGGGTGCACAGCTCACAGTAGGCCTCGTGGAACTCCTCGCGCGTCACGTGGGAGGTCAGCTTCTCCTTGCTGCGCTGGATCTCCTTGAAGCGCAGACGGACCTGCAAGGACAAATCGAAAGCTGACGAGAGTCCGATCACTGAGATGAATGATAACAAACTCTCCAAAACTCTTGCCTCATCCGTTCCATGAAGTTGGTCGATCTGATTAAACTTTGGTTGCTTTGTTTCACCGAGGAAATGGAAATGACCCAGATACACTGCGGCGGCGTAATAACGTCGTCCCTATTACTCATCCTTTGTCCGACTCACACTCACTCTTTAATCTTGTTTCTTTTCATTTTAACATTCTTTCTCATTATGTGCTCCTTGGGGGGAAAAAAATAATGTCTGCCTTTCTCACAGCAGAGGACACAAATGGATGGAGCAGCCAGAAAGTCACTTCTAATAACAAAAACCGAGAAATGAAGCAAAGAATCTGCTGGAAAATCTTTCTTTCGTCACCACAGGCAAATTCCTGTTCACTCCATAAGAGTCGGATTAGCATCTACTCTGTCTAATGTGAAAAGATGGTCGCCTCCCGGAGGAAATTTCTTAACATTTGCAAACAAAGCTGGCTTAATGACCCCGTTGGAGTTTATAGAAGGGAATAATCCAATCTCTCTCTCTCACACAGACATCGGCAAATGTGACGTATCTCAGTTATGAGTATGCATATAATAATCCATACATTTTAGACAAAATCCAGCAAAACGTGATGTTTTATAACTGTTTAAAGCAGTTACATAATCTTATAATTAGATGAGAAGAGCACCAGTGTCTTGTGTGACCTATGAGGTATGTCAGAAAAATTCCGGGACTAGCGTCACAAAAGATATATTAAATATTAAAATATATATTAAGACCCAATGGGGCATTTGCTGCTGACACTGCTCACAATGTTAGCGTGTGGCTAAGTCAGAAAAGGCGTGCAGGTGCGTGCTTTTCTGCCAGCACGCATTCTCTCGTCCACTCAAATTTGTCATTTATGCACCCTCATGCCACATACGCACTCTGGGTGGTGCAACCCTAAAATGTGGGCATTCCCTGGCAAATATGGCGCGCATGTCAGCACTTTTCCACTTCAGTGATTCAGAGGCTTTAGTCCAGTGCCACGGTGAAGGTGAAATATATTGCACGTTTTGATTCGGTTAACTGCCCGGCTACGGCCCGGTGATGGCTGATTAGTGCAGACGGTGCGGGACACACCTGGCCCATAATGCTCACCTACACTCACCAATTGCCCACCGTCAAACATGCTGTTGGTGGCTTGGAGTTGCTTTGAAAGCGCAGGGCTCACACTACTGCTACAACAACTACAGTCATCATAATGGCGCAATGGTGAGTTCGATAGTGAAACATTTGTTTTTGTTTGCTTTTGTGTCGTTCATCAAATACGTTAAAGTGACCCACCCAGTCTGTGGCAGCAGAAAGGTTGCAGGGCACCGCTGATCTAAAGAATGTCAGACACAGTTCTTTTTTATTGATGGACCACTAAACATGCATTAGGACATACTGTAAGCGCAGTATTCTGATTAAATTGCTTATATTGGATTTATTTCATACAGAAAAAAAACCCATGCTCTCCTTCAAAGTGTAGCATGTTAGTCGCAGCGGTACACACGTCTCACTGGCAATGACACATCCGCTACGGCAGATATTTTCATATTTAAAGTGTGCTACATTTCCCAAATGGATTTCTATGACATTCACACGTCTCAGGAAAACCCAGCATGATGGTGCATATCTTTCACACAACTGCACTATATCTCTTAATCACTTTTCCCAGTGAAAGGATTCAACACCCACATTTTCTGTGTCGTTGTTGCACAAACGGCCTTACAACAGTCAGTCACTCTGTGCTACGGCAGCCTTTTCTTGCCCTACCTCTCTTTTGTTGCTTGAAACGTGAGACCGTTTTTTATCTTAACACTTATTACAAGGGGTACACTGCACCACTCAGTATTGAGAATCCAAACAAAAAACATTTTCAGTTAAAATATCAAACATGAGATCGTTAAAAAGCATTAACATGGTAACAAGTTCATTGCACGTGTGGAGACTCAAAGCACTTACACTAAACTATATCGCTGGATTTAATGGATCTTTTTTATGGGGTTTTTACAGTATACAGGCAAGTCTGAATTGAGAGTTGCATGTTTTGGGTGTAGTACCGCATTGTGCCTCAACATGCTGGAGAGCACTGAGGTCTACTGGAACAGATACAGCGCTTATACTTGGTTTTTTTTCCCCCTCAATAATACAAATTGTGAGATGCCTAACTGATATTCATTTTCCCTGTAACAGTGACAAATCAATAAAGTTCTGTTCTATTCTATTCAGAACAAGAAAGAGGTAGAGAAAGTCCTCGTCTCTAATAATACTTGTGTTCCCACACAGGAGATGGAATATTTGCCTATGAGTATTGTTTTATGCTCTGTTTGTATGCTTTATGTTGTTGCTCCGTGCGTGTGAAAGAAGCAGTCAATTGAAGGTTTATAATTACTGTAACTAATCTATGCAAATTTCCCTTGGCGCATCTAGGATGTTTTTAAACTAGCCGACCTTCATTCAAGAAATTGGTATGGCCATCAATTATCGTTTGTTTTGTTTTAGCTTTAATAATAATAATAATAATTACTTTTATTTATTGGCGCCTCGCAAGCCACTCAAGGTCACCGTACAAACAGAATTAAAAGAAATAAAACAATAAAATAAAAGTAACAATACAAAAAACATCAATTAAATTGGCATATTATATGGGAAATGTTAAAGTCAATAGGCAGACCAGAATAGGTGTGTCGGGAGTTTGGATTTGAAGAGTGTTAATACTGTACGCCTGTGTTTTAGCGGTCAG
The DNA here is from genome assembly GCF_024500385.1 of Phyllopteryx taeniolatus. Classification (NCBI taxonomy): domain Eukaryota; kingdom Metazoa; phylum Chordata; class Actinopteri; order Syngnathiformes; family Syngnathidae; genus Phyllopteryx; species Phyllopteryx taeniolatus. Next base: position 2,549,581 of record NC_084513.1, on the reverse strand, counting down.
GTGGTAGTGAGTTCCAAAGATGGAGAATAGAGGGGCTGGAGGCTCTGCCCCCCACAGTGGACAAACGGGTAAAAGTGCCTTTTGAGGTGGATGGAGGTGGAAAAAAGACAGAGCGGGAGGGTACCGCAACGTGAAGGAGGTCAGCAAGATATGGTGTTGCAAGGTTATTGATGGCCTTGAAGGTGCACATCACCATTTTATTTTGGATGCGGTATTAGACAGGGAGACAGTGGAGCAGTTTTACAGAAAACTTTAACTGGAAGTGGCAAATAAACAGCTTGAAGCAAGCAGGTTTTGTCTCTTATTTGGAGAACTGTGCGAGCGTGAGTGAGAACAGGTGCTAAGGAATACTTTAAAACAAAGGGTGTTTTAAGTTTAAATGTGTGAACTGCGTGGAGGTGTAAAACTTTTATATTGTCTCTCTATATCATCTCTGGGATTTTACCTATTACGGGGGGTGGTGGTGGGGGTGTGGGGGTCTGGAAAGTATCCCCCGCAATGAGCAATGGTTCACAGTATATTGTGAATTACGGGGGCCCGGAAGGGCAAAACAATATAACAAATTGAGAAACACTTTTACATTTCAGAAAACAAATTAACAAATGCCAAAACACAGGTTTTGTCTCAATTATAATTTGTTTCGTCTTTTGTAAAAGTGTTTTTGCTTTTGTTCATTTGTTTTCTGAAATGTAAAAAGGTTTCACAATTTGTTATATTGTTTTGCACTTCCAGGCCACAGTAGTGAATGCTATGCTGCAATGTATTGTAGTGACTCTGACCCTGTTGCCCTCTCTCCGGGTGACCAAGCTGGGACAGATCAATGGAATGCAAATACAACGATGAACTATTTGCTTAATATCCAAACATGCACGCCATCCACTGGCGTTTGAGAGTACTGCAACCCGTGAACTTCCATTGAGTTGTTTTTATCCGAAGATAAAATGTCAGTATTGATATTTCACGAACTCTATAGAAATATTCCAAATGTATGGCTTGATGTCTGTGTCAGTGTGTCAACTTTACCGGTGCAGCTAGAACATTTTGAGAACTGTTTATCCTGATTTGAAGCCCCAAATAGCTAAATGAAATGTTATTGAACCATACACAGTTGATTTGCCAATACTAAAATTTTCATTCTATATGCTTGATCTATAAGTAAAGAGTACAAAGTTGGGAGTATTTTATATTGATATGATTTTTACACCACTTTTAAAGGCAAACTTCGTAGACTAAATTCGAGTCGATGGGCGTGGTCTTGTCCGGTCCTCCGTCCTCTTAGACACGCCCCCTGGGTATTTAACCTCTGACTCCCGCCCCCTCCCTCGCGCTCTTTTTCATTGCTCTTGTCTTGCTTCCTGGCTCTTCTTAACATCTCCCCAGCTACGGGGTGGCTTCGGCCAACCCCCTCCCCCTTCTTTTGTTCCGTTGTCTCCCTGTGGCGCAACCACATGCGCAAACGACAGCCGGAGAAGCCGGCGGCGCGGTCCGATCGAAAAAGTCGGCCATGCGGCTTCGATCGTTTTCCTAGCTTGAGCTGTTGGCGGAGACACTGAGAAATCATGCCCTGAATCCGTACCTAGTACACCTGCAGTTGAGAGCAAGATCGAAGCCCACAGCAAGCTCACTAAGCAGGAAGGTTACGAGCGAATCCCAACGGGACAACAATTTTTCTTCTTCCGCCTCTTTAGTTTTTGTTTTATTTTTCCTCATCTTTTTTTTTCTTCAACCAAACCTGTCTCCATACTTCCCGAGACGACTAAGACAGACCATCCTACCGACCAGCTGACCTACGGTCGTGAGTAGACACTGCAATCGTTGCCAAAATGTACAAGATTAGTGCCTAATAATTTGGGGGAAATTACTATCGTCACACAAAATCCCAACTTTGCTCGCTCTCGCTCTGACTCAACGCATTAAACGCTCACATTCACATTTTTAGCCCAGCAGCACATGATGTCCTATTACCTATTTTTTTTCTTCTTTCACCAGTATTAGTGTTATTTTCTTCCTGTAGTTAGCCTCTTTGTGTTTCCCTATAGATCCCTCGTAGATTTCATTAAATATTCTATGAAATTCCACTCTTGGTTGTGTTTTGTGTGTGTTTTGAGTTTAAGTAAGCCTCTGCCATCTAGAACTCATATTTCATAAAATGAAGCAACCTTTAGATTATGAGACTGGTTTGTCGTTGCGTTATAAAAAGTTATAAAAAGTGACGTGGTGCTCTTTTCGAGACAAAATAGCTTGATTTATAACGCTAAGCGTTAAATCACGCTAAACCAGCAGCAACGCAGGCATCGCTGCTTCGACTAATTTATTTCTTAAATAAATTCCGTTTTATCCAACACCAATATACGCTCGAGTGTTAACCAACATTATTTGACTCCCTTAATTTAAAAAAACAATTACAGAGATTTCCCCACACATTTGTAATGACAAATGTAATTCAGTTGTCGCACCTTGGCCTCCTTGATGCCAGGACATAGTTTGACGATGGTCGTGACAGCCACGTCCTCGGACACGATGCCATGACCGTCTTCGTCCACTCGTCCAAACTCGCTTGCCAGCCACTCGCTCCTCATCTTGCTGCCCAAACTGGCCTCCATTGTTCCTCCTTCTCCCAGACCGCCGACTCCTCCGACTACTCCACCAACCATCGAGGGGTGCGCCAAAAGGTAGCGGAGGCCCGTCACCCAGATGTTGGCCACGTCTGCTGAGAGTGCCACCAAGTCTAAGGACTGTAGGGATGAAATTGTTTAGGCTAAGAAAAAAAAAAATAATGATCCTTGTAATGATCAATGATACAGTGGTACCTTGAGGTTTGACCACAATTCTGATCGTACTTTCCCTTTGACATCCACTACATTTGTGTATCCAAACTGTGCCTATAAAGAACCATTATTACTGTAACTGTATCGGCAATGTTTTATTCAACATTTTAACATTCCTGTCATACAAGCATGAGTAGCAAGAAGTTCACCAATGACCAATGTGCAGATATTCTCCATTATTCACTGAAATTCACAGTTTTTGTGCTCGTCAAAGCAATAAAAGTATGAATTAATTAATTGGTGCCAAAGAACTATGTAAATGTGAATAAAGAAGCTTCATTTAGACTCAAGTAGTGCTTTGCCACCAGCTTGTGGCATCTTGGTGCCAAGGAACTATATGGAAGTGAGTTAAGGAGTTTCTTTTAGACAAAAGTAGTGGTTTTCCAAATTGTGCCGTCTATATAAACTTTTAGCTGGGGACAATTACTTGCAGATTTTTACTATTTGCAGCAGGGCTCGGTCTCTATCCCCCAAGACACCCATTAAAATCTCTCTTAATTGTTACTTTTTAACTGTTCTTTGTTTAACTATAACTATGTACAGCAAATGAAGTATACCACAAATGTAACATTAAACATAATAATATCTTACAAGCCAATCTGCAGCTAGCTACTGAGCGACTAGTGCAAGAATCTACCGGAGGAAGCTACATCCAGAGATCGTTTTACACATCATGGAAATAATGAGTCCCAACCCGGGAACAATGAGTCCCTACAACTTATCATCACGGAATAAAGATACAGTAATCCTCCGCTATATCCCGGTTATTGTGTCACGGGCCTGCTAGATGGCAGATTTTTATTGCAGTTGTTACTCTATTTTTTTGTACCGTTCGCAAATTATTTTTGTGTTGTCCATTGCGCTTGCTCTCGCTCAATATATTATATCTGTTTAGGCCTGTCACAATAGCAAATTTTTAAGACGATATATTTTTCCAAAAACTATCATGACAAACAATAGTATGGTTGATGTTTTTTATGCCACTGATATAATAATATTAGACCATAATAATGCAAGTACATCCTTTTTAAGAACAATTTACTTTTAATTCTAATTCTAAGAACAATAAATATTGACATTGTAATGTAGAATAAATAAAATATCTCAGGGCTCTGTTCCCAAAATCTGTACTTGAGCAAATATTAAACATTTGGCACAGCAGTGTAAACAGTCATTAATGCCTTAACAGGCAATATACTGCCAATAAAGTTTCTAGTTGGTTCAGAAAAAGTGCCAAGCAGCAACATTAATAACAACACAAGTAGACCAAAGCAACCTGCTTTGATTCAAGATTTGTATGACTTTTTAAAAGGCTGCAGCCTTTCTTTTTCGCTGCTTTGTCAACATGTTCAATGGCTACATCGCTTACAACAGTGAGTAATGGCATACTGTATATAATGTGAGCATATGTGCGCCACATTTGTATTTGCATTGTTGGGCAAAGGGTTCCATAATTGCAAGCGGATGGGAAACGGGAAATGTCCCACCGTGTTTTTTGTTCCCAGCTGAAGAAATTGTGTGGGATGGTTGTAATTCAAATAGATTTTGTCACTTTGAGGTTTTAAGTTGTGTTGTCTTTGTTGTGACTTCATACAACTTCTACATACTGTAGAAGCTCATTGGTGTTAGCGGGATGGCCGCGTTCATCTGGCTTGAATCCAAGGGTACGTTCGGAAATTCACTCCAAGCGCGCTCTCTACATTCCGGAAAGTTCGGAAACTCAGAGCGTTGTTGGAGTGTGCCGCTCGGGTAGTCAGAGCGCCACACTCTGGGAGTGCTGCAGCGCACTCCCGCCTCTCTGACTGAGGAGAAAGAGCGGCGGGAGTGGCAGACAGGATGAGATGTTTACAGGCAGAACTGGCACATTCAATATGGCGGACGCACTGACGTATCCCTGCCAATGGCAAACACGCCTGTTTGTAAAATCATTGAAAATGGAGCATGCTCTTCCTCTCTGAACTGGGTCAGATTGAATTTCCAAACGTGCCCCAAAATGTTCCCACATCGTCGTGGTGGCGTTAGGCTTTGGAACTAATTACCTTTATGCCGCTCAACTTTATGTTAAGGCGCAGCTAGTGGCACGGCGTCGGAAAATTTTGCTTCGTGTACGCGAGCGCCCGCATTTCAAAAGCACGCGCACTCACGCACACACACACACACACACACACACAAACACACGCACACACACAGACAGACACACACACGCGTGCGCCTGCATAAACAGAGAAGCACACGGCCAATCAGATGGAGGGTCCCCACCCTTCACTAGCTCTGATTGGTTTAGAGACCAGGATGGGTTTCATATGTGTGCTTTCAAGTCGCGGAAATGTTATTTTCGTCCTCATATGACTGGGCACCTGTACGCACCTGCTGTTTTTTTCCCCCGCACCATTCAGAAATTAGGGCGCATATGCAACCAAATTAGTCGCACTCTAGACCTGTCTCGTCCAAAAATAAATAAATAAAACATTGATACGGCGGATTTCCAGCACCACGCCGGAGTACTGGTCTATAGCTCTGCGTCCTAAAACGCAGATTGATCTTACGTTATGCATCCCTGCTAATTTTTGTGCGCGTCTCAGATGCGGGACGTACATCTAACGAGATCCCTTGAGATCCCCATCTTGACTCAGTGCATCTTCTTGTCAAACAGCACTAACAGATGACACTCAAATGCTCCAAACTAGACATAGGAGATCCAAGCAAAGTCCTTTGTTCGCACAGAACTCCTAAATACTCCGGATAAGAGTCCTCTCTAACCAAACAGGAATGGGAACAAAACCAGGAAATAAAACACTATCAAGCAAAACCAGCAACCGCGCTAAGGATTAATCATCCACGTCGGTACTGGCAATCGTCTCTGACGATCATGAAAGTGAGACACTTCAGAATAAGAATATCCATCCATTAATTTTGAACACCGCTTATCCTCACTAGGGTCGTGGGCAACCTGGAGTCTATGCCAGTTGACACTGGGCGAGAGGTGAGGTACACCCAGCCAGTCGCAAGGCACATATAAACAAACAACCATTTGCACTCACATTCACACCTACGGACAATTTCGAGTCTTCCATTGACCTAGCATGCATGTTTTTGGGACGTGGGAGGAAAACGGAGTGGCCGGAGAAAACCCACGCAGGCATGGGGAGAACATGAAAACTCCACACAGGCGAGGCCAGATTTCACTCAGAACTGGGAGGCAGATGCCCTAACCAGTCGGCCACCTTGCCGCTCATAATAAAAATATGAATGTCTTTATTTTCAAGTACAGGGGGTTCCTCGGTTTATGACGGTCCCGACATGCGCAGTTTCAAGGTTATGAATGGCCTGCAATGCACTACTTTGCGCAGCAGTGTAAGAATACATTGCGATGCAGCACAATCCTTCGTGCTCAGTTACCGCCATATTCCATGTTTTTCATTTAATTGTTTTATAGAAAAGTCAATATGTCTGAATTATCACCACAGCTATTTTTTAATCAACTTAGCTGCTGAAACGTAAATTACAGACAGTGTTGGGTCTCACTTTCAAGCAGCTCACCTCACATAACGTGTTTACGAACAACACTTCACATATACACACTACAGTGGAAGGAAAGTGAAAATCACTAGGATTAGGGTTAGGGTTCCAGTCATTCCCCCTGTTTTTTTTTAATCACTCTGCCTTGGTCAAACGACATGTAACAGATTGTTTACTAGTGGTGCCATTGGAGAACACCAGCTTTGTCGATTTCTAAATTGTGAAGTAGAACTTTTGTGGCATCCAAACTTCAAGGTACCACTCTCCTTATCCAGTCTTACCTGGTAGTCCTCCCCATGTATGATAGAGAACGCGGCCTCCTCTGCCAATTGTTCAGAGAGGAGGCCGTTATGCAGAAAGGTCTCGGTGCTCTTGCCAGTTCGCACCTCTCGGATGCTGGAGACATCCAGGCGGGCCCGCTCCCCGTCCTTCTTGGACGGTTCCCAACGCAAGCAGCTCAGGTCAGCCTCCAGCGTGTAGAAGCGACAGTAGACCCTGGAGCTGGGCCGCACCTTCTTCAGCTCACATCCGCCCTGCATGAAGGCCAGGCAGTCGGCTGCACTGTTGACCTGTGGCGCAAAGTCAATGTTGTGTTTCACTGAGAAAGTTTATAAGCCTGCCTGTTCCAGGAAATCCTCGCCAAAGTATTGCAGTTACTTCCAGCGGTACCACGGCCCATTTACCTCACGTAAGTCACTCTATTCATCGTTCCCTTTTTTGACTCCTGTGTCTCCTCTCAGTGTTTTCCCCCCTGTTCCTGATCCACATCATTCCTGCCGCCGAGCCAGCCGCCTGTCCTCACCACTGCCTGCCACCTGTCCACGCCACCGACTGCCCACCCACCTAGGACCACCACCATTACCTTTCCTCATTAAACTGTTCATCATTTTACATCTGCCTCCGCCTGCTCTTGGATCCAGCTACTCCCCATACGTGACAAATAGGCTCTTCATATTCAACTGTACTTGCATGAAATCTGGTTGTTTTAGTCAGCATTATGCTAAATATATTTTCTCCAACTATATTTCTATCTTTAAGTTCCTTCCTGAGACAACCTTCAATTTTGTAAATTCCTGGTTTATTTCTGTTTGCACTCATAAATTCCAGTTAATTCCCATATGGAGAGTTTCCAGTTTTTAAAATACCCAGAATTTTGCAATGCTAAGCAGACCAGCAATCCATTTAATGTTTATGACCACCGCTGCCCTAAATGAACAGCATTGGTAATTGCCAAGATATTTTTATGATTCCGTAATAGTTAATATACTCGTTTGTAGACATTCTTTAAACCAAAGTATATTTGTAACGCTAAAATATAATTATTATTGTTAGCTATGAATTTGATCTAAGATAAATAGTGAAGCACTTCATTATTTATTCATGGGTATGTCAAATTAAAGCTATTTACCTGCATTCCTGGGTTAACAAATGAATTTCAGTAATTGAATGTTATTCTCAAGCCAAGAAGCCAAGAAGCCAAGTGAAAAGGTGAATTCAGTTTAAAATCAGCATTTCTTGTTCAAAATTGTAAAACGTCTAGGATTTACTGAAATTAAAAGATTCCACATTAAAGCACTCAACTATGTCGGATGGTCCCTGCTTGTTGTTGTGAGAGGTGGTATATAATGTACCTTCTTCTCTGAGGGCATGCTGCTGAATGACACCGTCTTCTTTCTGCCTCCGCCCACCTTCTGCACTGAAGGATCCTGGGAAAACAAATGGCGAGTTGGTCAAAATGTGTGTGCAATGTGCATCTGTTATAACTACAGTACGCAATCAAAGCAAAAGTCCAGTTTAAAGCAGATCATTTTACATTCATCATTACTGTTGTCCAAAGTAATGGGTACTAAAATGACCACTTTTGGCCACATCACCAATATCACCATCACTCAGATAAATAAATAGACTGGGGTGGGCATTTGGCTCGGAGTTCGGCTGGGGATCGAATGTAGTATTGTTGAAGTGGTTGTTTGGGGCTGCTTCATCGCGTCGGGTGGTTTGTATGTGCGGGTTTTGCCTTGGCTTCCTGATTTGGGCGTTGGTCCCGCTTCCGGTCAGTTATGGATTTTTGATGCCCAACCCTACTCACGACGGGCGCTTAACTTGGGTTCGTTTTGGCGGGCCGATATTTAGCATTTTAAGCTGATCGGCTTTAATATCATATTTCGCCGATCATTGATTGGCTCCGCAAAAGACATTTACTCCACGTCGCCATCGTGCACAGTATATTTGAATCCAAAAGCTAGTTTATTTATAGCCTTGCCACATGTCTTTTGACGTAATACTGTAAATATCTGACGGCTCATGAAGTTATTTAAAAAAAAAAAAAACGACGGTGTGGGACAGACACCACGTCGGAGACAGGCAACACGTAATGCCCCGGATCAGACAAATTTTCTCTTTCACGATTGCACTATGTCAGACTACTGCAACCAAATATTGTATTCCGGTACCACCGCATCCCGTTATTTACGATCATTGGGCTTTATCTTGTCAACTCGAATGCGACCGAATACACTCATTACCGTGGCGACGACAACAAGAGTGGAGCGCGCCGACACTATTAGAAGGACAAAATGGGGGAAAACGTGTTGGTGGTCACCGGTGCTCAGGACAGGAGAGGACGTTCGCTTAAGGCTTGCTTGAGGTATGATCACGTACATGTAATATGATATGACTCGCAAGCAGGCAACAAAAACGTTATGCAGCCTAGCAAGCTACTGCTAGCACGAACGGTTGGACGTAAACATCCCACCGTTCTGTCGAATCATGCTGTAAAGCAGGGGTACTCAATGCGTCGATCACGATCGACCAGTCGACCGCGAAGGTACTATTGGTAGATCGCATGACATCACGTGACATAAAAAAAAGACTATCATCCATCCCATTGCTTTATTGATATACATATATAATCGATTATATCTGAATTATTCTGACACTTAGGTCACACACAGTGCAAACAATGCTGCTAAAAGGTAACTGCAGATGCGCAAACAACGGCGCCAAGTGTGTCAAAACTACCCAGCTAGTCAGTGAGTTACCTCCAATTTTTATCTCTCGTGTTTTCTCTTAAACTTAAGAAAGGGTATAAAAATGAGTGGGGGAGCTGGACCAAGTAAGAAGACAAAAACTTACCACTTTCATACGGAATGGGAGGAGGAGTATTTTTTTCACGATGACATTTTCGAAATGCGTATGCCTCATCTGCAAGTCTGCCATCGCATTACCAAAGAACGGAAATGTGGAGCGGCATTTTAGGACTGTGCATGGAAAATAAGACACTGACTACGCATCCCTGGCATCCCTGGCACTTCAGTGCAAATTGGCGTAAACTCAGGTAATGACAAAAAAATGTACATTGTTAATTATGTTGTGTTGTGCAAGATTGGCTCATGCGGTGATGCAAGGCCCAGAATTTTAGCTCATTGGTAGCGCACTGGGCTCTCAAACCGGAGACATGGTCGCGGCCCCCACACCCCCAAAAAAAGGTAGATCGCGGGAGGTTGGCTGCTTGAAAAGTAGATCTTGGGGCAAAAAAAGTTTGGGCACCCCTGCGCTAAAGTTTCGGTGTGGGTGAAGTAATTTAATTCAAAATGAAATAATCTAATTACAGTAAATTAGCACCCATTATTTCTGTCATGTAATGTTGGTTAGATCTGACTGATTAGAATACACAATCTGACTAGACCTAGATTTCCAACCTTTATGGAGCCAAGGAACATATTTTACAATTGAAAAATCTCACGGCACACCAACAAACAAAAATGTCACAAAAAGTGGATACATTCATTACTGTATTTACTTCCTGGCATTTAATAGAAGTTTGTTTTGTTCTGTCCGTCACTAAGCCTCATTGGCATAAATAGATGAACAAAGATACATTATTTATTGTAAATATAATTTTTGGAGCAATTAAGTACACAAGTATATACAGTAAATGAACAGGTCATTTAAATAGACACATTCCTCTATCATGTGATCGGTTATCGGTTTTTTAAATTCGCTTATCGGCCCCAAAAATCCTGATCGTCTAAAGCCTAGTTCTTACAGGTGTTTAGACACTAAAAAAGAATCCCACCGCACCACTCGACAGTAGCACTGCCTTGCTCATTTTCCCACATCCTGTCTTACCCTTTTCTGTCCTCTCTTATCTGGTTCTCTTGGTCAGTTAGTGCATGTTCTCGACCTTATTCTTCACTTTATTGTTGTCATTTTGCTTGTAATATTAAGCCTCATGTTTTGTTTTGCCCAAACAGCAAAAATATACAAACACACAAACCTAAACACGGCCGCAAATCACCTATTTGGTGCACATGGTTATCATACTGATATAAATACGGGATAAGCTACGTGATGATTTACTGAATGAAAAGTCTGAGAGCGTGGACCGATATTGTTTTTTTTTTTTTTTTTGAGGCCGAGGGCCGATTACGATATTTAGCAGAATAAAAGTCCAAAAAGCGCTTAATCGATTGATTTAAAAAATATTCATGCGTTAAATCACCTCTTTTCTGGTCCCTTAACTCTTACAACAATAAATACATAAATTACAGGCAGATCATTTGACTGTTTTACAAAACTTTGTTGTTTAGTATTTGTTTAACCTTACAACAGAGAGAATAATTGGCAAAGATCTGATTTCCGATTTTTTTTCCTGTCATTATCTTTGTCCTATGTTGTAACGTGTAAAATAAATAAATAAATAAAAACGCTGATTTTAGCCCATTGGAAAAGGGCTCTAGCTTTTTTGCAAAACTTGATTGAAAAGGAACAGCGAACATGAGAATTTTTTTATGTGTATACGTTTAACAGTGGCGAACCAGTTTTACAATGGTATTACAATGAACTAACTAACAAAAAGTTAAATCATTTTTACAGATGTATGAGCATTCTCTTCAAATGAGACTGAAATGCACTACACCAGTCACAGAAGATGCAAAGTCTTTTGATCACAAAAAGCTGGACGATATCTGCTCTGCCTGAGAGTCCAATCAAGCCAAGGGAAATGGGAACAGAAACAGGAAGGAGAAACCATAACAAAACCAGTCCCTAGCTAAACACCAGTGGTTATTCATCTACATGGCTACTGGTAATCATCTGACCATGAAGACATTGAAACACTCGTCATCTCTGGACAGAGGTGGACCAGCATTGGACCCCTGTCCCGCTCACTGTACACAACAAAAGAATGACAAACGGACAGGTCACAGATGAGGAATCGTGGGACGTGCACGAAGAGCGGGTGGAGCTTTGTTTTGAGCAGGCAGGAACTACACATTTCTTTTCATCTATAAATACGGCTGACGTGGCGAGTGATGAAGATTGACAAAGTGCGTGTTAGTGTTGGGTTTCACTTGGTAATCCCATTTTTTACATTCAGCCTTTTGTTTTCCTCCATCTTCTTTCCAGATACACATCCCTATTTAGTCGCTATTCCCAAATGAAAATGTCAGATTTGACACTGGAAACTTTATACCCAACCTTTCGAAAGCAAGAATGTTTCATCTACAAACACAGCACCACCTGTGCATGCAATGTACATATACACGATTGGTTATTAATGCCGATTACATAGGGAAGTCATTGTTTTTTGTTTTTTGGTCCTGTTAGGCTGTTAGGGCAAGCAGAATGGAGGATCTGTGTCCCTTTGAGACCAGAACAGTTTTTCACCTTCCGCAGTCTGTGTGTTTCTTAGTATTATAATTGAAGTTTATTGAGAATCAGAATAGATCAGTCGAACAGAACAAAGTTTCTAGAGGGGAGAGAGAAACCAAGACAAAAGACAAAGCACTAATTGTAAACAGGATGAGAAAAGTAAGTCATTACATTATCTACAACAATGAAACATTAAATATGAGTGTTGCATGGGCTGTAGTGCTACACCCTGTGAGGGAAGGACAGGACAAGATAGAACAGGAAAAGGACAGGGGAAGAAGCATGCAGGACAAGGGTCGTGAACCCTGCTGTACAACTGAAGTGTGGTGGGATTGACTATGTAAATTATAAAAGTCTATAGGACGAGAGTATGAGTGAGGGGATACACAAGCAATTTGCATATTCATGAGTTATTTGTCGCAATAAGTGAGTGGCCCCACACCCAGTGAAAGAGTCCAAGGAGTGTGTGCCTGTGGACACATACAAGTGAATTGACACCGGTTTACATGCACAAAGACTGACAGAAGTGTCCTGTTATTGCTGTGCCAGCACCACGGAGGCTGAGGATGCCACCCAATCAATCGAGGGGCGGGATCGGGCCCAGGGGTCCACCCGAGAGCAGCCCGGTGGACGGGACACGTCCCACGCCGAGGGACCCAGAGCGGTCCGCCGGCCCCACCGAGGTGCCCCGACAACTTGGGACCCAATGCCACACCAGACATGCTGAAACCCGGTCCGACACCCACAGCATTCCGACCCCATACCAGTCTCCAGGAACCCTTTGATATGTATATGCACCCAGATGTGATTAATGAGAAAAATATATACAGTGAGTGGTGCGAGCGTGTGCTAAGTGAGTGATTAAGAGAAAGAAATGATGCCGGCTTTTACGAAAGCTCGAACAACAGTGCAAGCAGACACGTTAGCCCACGCATCCACAATCCATTCACATATGGTGGCGTAACTCGCCTGGCGTCGCCTCCCAGTCTTAGTAAAGCTGTGTTCGCCATCTGTCATCCATCGCTCCCACGCCAGCTTTTTCTTGTAATCTGCCGAAAGTTGGTGCGCCACGGTAGTCCTTGCCCGAATGGATAAATGGCGCCGTTTCATAAAACAAAAGCACCAAGACGGACCTCCTTGAAAATGTTCGATTTTCATTTTTTCTGCAAGCGTTATTGCCCTCAGTCGAATGGTGACTGTAGAGACGTTTCTCCCGGCTGTTCTTTGCTCATTAATCCATTGCTCGAGTTGGTCTTCCAACTCGGACTACCTCACCTTGTTTACGCGGAAACTCAGCTTCGTCTTCTTGACTTGGCAAAGCTCGTTTCCTGCTTCCTCCACTTGCGAACCATGGATTCGTTGATCTTGAATTCTCTCGCGGCTGCTCGATTCCCATGTTCCTCCGTGTAACTGACAGCATGCAGTTTAAACTATCCTTCGTAAGCGTGTCTCTTCGTAGGTGCCATTTTTGGGGGGGTCCTCAGCCAAACCGATGTCGTTTTGCACAATGCACACCCCGGCGCTATATACCAACTAGGGGCGCAGCTTTAGCGTCCTCCTTCACGCACCCTTCCCCCTTTACGTCCGCATGCTGTCTTCAGCAACGTCCGCTTTTCCTCTGTATAAGCAGCGTGTCGGCAGGAAATGCTCCCAGTCAGTCAAGCGGTCAAAAAAAGTCACCAAAAAAAAAAAAAAAGTCAAGCGGAGCGCTCATCACACAACATTTCTAGATTTTGGAACTCGGTGCACACATAAGGCGCGCCGCATTATAAGGCGCCCCATCCATTTTGGAGAAAATGTAAAACTTTTAAGTGCGCCTTATGGTCGTGAAAATACGGTACTATGATTTTGACATGGCATTAGGGAAACAGCTTGAAATGAAAGGAGCAAATCTGGGAAGAAGCTCAGTGGCGGAATTCATTTTAATTCTTAAGGAGGCATGTGAAAGAAATGAGTGGAATAAAATTATCCTAACTTATAATTGGCCCGGCAAAAAGTCATTTACACAAAGCGGTTAAAAATTACGCTTCATGTCACGGCGACATGGTGAGACCTCAGTTTAGCAAACATCAAAGGATTAACATTATCAACTCACTGTGTTTGTTCTTTTGGGCGGCACACTGTGTTAAAAAAATAAAAACGCATGGAATGACATAACAGTTGAACCTCGATAAAACGGACTAATAGGGGCGGGGGGGTCTTCCGTCATAGCCGATTGTCCGGTACATTGAAGCAAAGCAAAGCAAATTTATTTATATAGCGCATTTCATACACAAGGTAACGCAATGTGCTTTACATGAATAAAAGCATTTAAAAACAAAGAAAAAAACAGCTTATAAACATTTAAAACAAAGACAAAAAAATAAATAAAAGTGCAATTAAAACAGCGTGCAGTGCAAGAAATATCATTTAAAAGTGGAAATGCTCTAAAAAGCATGGGGGGGAAACCTTAACCTTAACCTGGACTTAAAAACATGCACACTTGGGTGTGACGTCACTTCTGTTGGCAACTTATTCCATTTGTGTGCAGTGAAATAGCTAAATGCTGCTTCACCATGTTTGCTTTGGCTCCACTACTGGACCTGAATCTGTCAATCTCAGAGCCCTAATGGGTTTATATTCCATGAGCATTTCATTCATGTATTCAGGACCTAAACCGTTTAGTGATTTATAGACCAGTAGCAGAACTTTAAAATCTACTCTAAAGCTGACTGGAAGCCAGTGTAAAGACTTTAGAATTGGAGTAATATGCTCTGACCTCTTTGTTCTGGTCAGAACCCGAGCTGCAGCATTCTGAATGAGCTGCAGCTGTTTAATGCTCTTTCTGGGGAGTCCAGTCAGAAGATCATTACAATTATCAAGTCTAGTTGAGATAAAAGCATGGATGAGCTTCTTCTGGTCTGCTTGACACATGCAAGCCTTCACTCTGGATATGTTCTTGAGATGGTATAATGCAGTTTTAGTAATTGATTTGATATGACAGACCACCAAGGTTTCGGACTTTGTTTTTTAAAGAGAGTGACTCCAGGTATTTACTAACAGCAATCCTCTTTTCTTTATTGCCAAAAACAATTATCTCAGTTTTGTTGTGGTTTAATTGAAGAAAATTTTGGCTCATCCAGTTATTTATCGGTTTTAGACATTGACACAACACCTCAATTGAACTGTAGTCATCTGGAGACACTGCTAGATATAACTGTGTGTCATCTGCATAGCTATGAGAGTCAAAATTAAAGTTCTAAAGAATTTGACCCAAGGGTAGCATATACAGGCTGAACAGGAGGGGTCCAAGAACTGACACTTGAGGGACCCCATAGGACATTGCCATTCGATGAGATTAAACACTTCCAATGGTTACAAAATAACTCCTTTCCTCCAGGTAGGACCTGAACCATTTAAGGACTGTACCATTTAGTCCACCTCACGTTTCCAACCTATTCAGCAGTATATTAGGATCTACCGTATCAAAAGCCGCATTGAGGTCCAACAAGACCAGAATTGACACCTTTCCAGAGTCAGTATTCAACCTTATAGAATTTAGCACTTTGATAAGAGCAGATTCTGTACTGGGATGAGTTCGGAACCCTGACGGAAATTTGTCAAAAAGTCAATTTAAAGTTCAAGAAATTGCTAAGTTGATTAAAAATAACTTTCTCAACAATCTTGGCTATGAAAGGGAGATTTGAGATGGGTCTATAGCTTGCTAACATGGAAGCGTCCAGCGTTCTATTTTTTTGCGGAGGCTTATGGCAGCTACTTTAAGAGCTATAGGAAATTCGCCTGACTGAAGTGAGCAATTTGCTGCGAATCAGCTAGGACAGACTTCGCAATAGCTTTGAAAAAGTCAAATAGTATTAAGTCAAGACAGCTCGTTGATGGTTTCAGCTGCTGAACCGTTCTCTCTACAGTTTTTTGGTCAACTGTATCAAATCCTGACATGGTCATAGAGTTTTTCCTGGGTGGCTTCAGATGTAGTATAATTTTATCATTTTGCTGATTTGTGCTAATGTTTAACCTGATGGATTGTATTTTTTCACTAAAATAACAAGCAAATTCATTGCATTTATCTGCTATTAGAAGTGCTGGAGCTATCTGATTCGGGGGGGTTGTTAGCTTGTCAACCACAGCAAACATAGTGTGAGTATTGTTGAAGTTCTTACTGATGATTTCAGAAAAGTGTCCAGCCCTGACTAACTCTTGGTTAAAATTACAAAGACTTTGTCTGTAGTGGTCATAGTCAATTTGGAGTTTAATTTTTTTCTCCACTTACGTTACGCTTTCCTACACTTTGATTTAGAGGTCTTTACCATCATTGTGCTCCTCCACGGTGTTCTAGAGCGCCTCAGATTGTCTTAGTTTTAATAGGAGCGACGGCACTCATGACATTTGAGATTATACAGGTGAAATTATCCAAAAGTTCATCAACTGTCTCAGCATTCACAGTTTGTGGCACAGCAATGGTCCCCAAAAACGGTAGCGGTACTCTTTATGTATCTTTTCTTAATAGGCATAGAGGTTGTCTGAACTTTTGGAAGAATCTGTAATTCAAAGAATACGCAAAAATGGTCAGAAATAGCCATATGCTTAATGTCAATTGATAGAATTTCAACATCCTTAGAGATAACCAGGTCTAAGATGTGACCTCGAGTGTGGGTTGGACTCTTAATATGCTGAGAGAGGTCAAATGTGTCTAGTATAGCAGAGAGTTCTTTAAAAAACAATTTCCATGTTATTGTCCCGACGATCCATTTTTTCCAATATCTGTTATATCGGGGTCCATTTTATCGAGGTTCCACTGTACTTCAGATCAGAATGATAGATTTTCCGAATGTATTGGATATCTACAAGTGCAGCACGTTAAATATGGGACAGAGACCAGCTGCAAAGAGCGACACGAGTAATTGACATTCCAAAAAAGGTTTTAATTGCCTTTGATGCCACGAGATGATGGCAAAGCACAGGTTTTGTAAAAACCAATAAAACTCCTCAACTCACTTCAACATAGCACACTGGCACCAGAAGGCTACATGATGGCAGCAAAGCACTATTTTTGTCAAAATGAAACTCCTCAACTCACTTGTACATAGATCATTGACACCAGAATGCCACAAGATGGCACCAAAATGATACTTCAATATCAGTCATATGAGTAGAAAAGCAATAGGTGAATGTTTCAAGGAATAAAAGAAGTTGACAAAAAAATGAAAAATGTAACTTATGAATGCCCAACTGCAAATTTCCAATCGGGAAAATGATCAACAAATGAGCAATGACAATGTATGTACATTGTGTGTGTCTGTTTGCATGTGTGTGTCTGTGTGTGCGTGCGTGTGTCTGTGTGTGCGTGTGTGTGTGTGTGTGTGTGGTTGTGAAATGTCAGCAAAGACCAAATCAAGTCATGAATTTAAAAATAGGTTGATAAACACACCCTGCTCACATGTCAGGTCGCTGCACTTGGAATCACCCTCCACCAAGACATTGATTGACAGCTCCATCGCTGCATGGCGGGCAAACGTCAATGCTATGACAACCTTCATCAGTGATGTGGTGAGGAGGTGTCAGCCAGGGGACCCGCTAATAGCTGCTCGCATTTAATAATGAGCGGCGGCGTTCTTGCGGAAGCAGGTTCTTACTTGTATTGTCAGCAAGCCTATGATGCAATACTTGTCAGAGAGGTATTAACTGAGCAGACTTTGTTATTGTGGTGGTAGTTTGGACTGCTATACAACCAAACAGCATCATACTGAGAGCTTGTTTTAACATTTTTTTATAAGATGAGTTTGCAACATAAGGGGGTGTGCAGGCCTGTCCTGAAACTGAATATACTTACGTGTGTGTGTGCAATAGTGATAGTATCTTCGAAGTGTGTGAAGAGGAGTGTCACAAACAGCCCTACATACCACAGTAACCAGACTTTATCGTCATCATCAATAATGTAATGTAAGGGAATGCAAGGGAAGCCAATGAGAGCAACCTGAGAGCTGAAAAATCTGCTTCGTGCATCTGTGTTATTGGCACGCACTACAAACTGTAATTGTTCGTGTATTTGACCCACTCATGACAAGACCGATGTTCTAATTCGGGGGTAAATTTGGTCGCCCTCAAGTTTTAACAGTGAATACACATAAATGTTAAATCCTTAAGGGTATAACAGTAGGCCAAAACTCACAGTTAGGATCTTACTGGGTACAGAGAGAAACAGAAGCCAAAACAAATCCTGCTTGTTGTATCTTTAGTTGAAACAGGTTTACACTAAACAATGATTTAACATTGAAAATGAAAAGCTGAAATCTTTTATTTTTAGGAAAAAGCAATAGTTGTTCTTTTTTTTTTAGTGAGTGGACGATGCAGAAAAATTTAACAGTCACAATTTGAACAGTCTAGAGTATTATGATGAACACCAATGGCATGACGTTTCATAGCTAGAAGCAGAGGTGGCATGAATACTCACATTCTACAGATACTTGTACGAGAGATACACAGGCGGAAGTACTGCTTCAAATTCAAATCAAGTGAAAGTAAAAAAAAGCACACACTCTAGTTGAGTAAAAATTTATTTAAAATACCCATTTTGATACCTTGGCACAAGGTGAAAGAACAAACTTTTCTGCTTTTATGAGCTTTCATAGTGCTTGTTCTGAGCAGGCAAAAGCTAACGCGTTGGCTCAGGCTTATCATATTAACATCTTCTCATAGCTTTGCTCTTTGTCAATACACTGTGTATGTTTTTTTTTTTTTCTGATTATATGGAAAATTGTTCAATGCCAGAAAATGGTGGTTCTTAGGCTGGCATAAGGCACAACGTCATTTTTCTTTTTCCAATTCTCTTAAATAAGGCAATGGATGTGCATCGTTGTTAATAAACTACTTAGACATTCCTGTAAATTCTACGGTTATTTACCACATACCTTATAGTAAAAATCTTTTAACTAATTGTACAGTAATTAACTACAGTTTCCACTGCATCATGGGATTTTGGTCGACGTCACACAGTTACTGTTCTTTGCATGCAGCAAAATTGTGAAGCAGTGTGCTCGCAGCATGCATTGCGTCGTAAAATGTTGAACTGTTGTCATAATAAAGACGTTAATCTTTAATGTTCATTAACGATAAGGATTAACGTAACATTGATCATGTGTGTTTAAATTACCCGTAGTTTGTTGAATGTGTCTTATTTAACTCTACGGTTACATATATGTTGCACTTTTTTTCATGAAACCCTGACTGTGGGTTGTGTGCAATAGGGTGACATCCCAGTCAGTGCTGCTTTACCACAAGTTAAGCTAAGATAAATGGTACCTGATCTGCTTGTTGTGATGGTGAGATGAAGCCTCACGAAGCATCATAACACTTCAGCCATTGGTTCGAGTAATGGTCCATTTCTTGATGCTTCATGTGTATAATCACAGGCCACTGTATCTGAGGCCACATTGTGTGATGCATTGCAATATGGTGGTAGTTGTGGCATTTGGAAATTACTATGACTAACAGAAAAAAAATGTTTGACCAAATATTGCGTCAACAGGAAATAATAAAATATTGTTTGAATGTATTCTGTTTGCGTAACTGTTTCCAAAATGGTAGCAATCATATACAGGCACATCTAAAAAAAAATACAAATTGTAAAAAAACTCAATTGATTTCAGTGCTCATACATATAGTCATTAAACACTTGGGAAAATACTTTTCAGAGGGCAAATTCCTGCCTAAATTGGCCACCGATTGTGGGAACGCTAATAAACACTCCATCATGTTATACGATTGTCCCTGCATTTGATTACAGTATTATCCTTTCTTATGTTGGATAATTGCCTGATGATTTACTGGCGACCAGTCTAGGGTTGAGTCTGCCTTTTGCCTAAAGTCGGCTGGGATAGGCTCAAGCTGACCCTGAACAGGACCTACACTCGACTTTATTAAAAACACCCAAGAAATTGTGGTGGCTATTGGGGAGGCTGTAACAGATTAATGGCATTTCAATTTATTTCAAAGGGGATTTGATATATGAGTAAATCGAGTTACGAGCTTGGTCATTAAAAATTAAACTCTTAAGTAAAGATCATAAATGTATGCCAATGATACTGAAAACATTGCTTATCTCATTTGTATCTGCACCTTCATCTGGATTCGCATGAGACTGTGCAGATGTACCTAATGTTACGTCCCAACCCAGGATATTTTTTTCATCCATTCATATTTTTACTTTTCCGGATCCAGTCTCCCACTTCCAGCCTTCGCTCCACTTCGCTCGTCTCTCCACTCCCATCTGCTCTCTGACTCTTTCTTCAGGCGGTGACTAAGCTGTGAAGCCAACGACCAAATTGCAGATGAACTATCCAAACAAATTGCCATGGGGTGGGAGAGAGAGAGAGCGAGAGAGAGAGAGAGAGAGCGCAGGGGGCAGACCCTAAGAGCAGCCAGTGGATTAGAACCCATTGGCCCTCTTTGGACAAAAGCCGAGTGCTACTGTATATTAGCGACTTTGCCAGGCCACGCTCATAGTTTCCTGGGTGGCGTTGTGTGTCGTGCACGGGAATGTCAATGCAAAAATATGCGACACACACACAAACACAAACTCTGGATTATCAGCCTACAGCCACAACATCAATGTTCCCAAACGTCCGAGGCCCTAAGCATCAGCAGCCAACCAGGCCGCACACACTCGGTCCACCTAAATACGCGCTGACCTGTTTTCACTAAGCGTGTCTGTCCGGCCCCGTCTGGTCAACTTGTTGAAAAGACGTTTTCTGGGACGCTTACGTGAACAGAGGCAAACAGCCCTCATCCATTGGAAATCCATACGTTTGTGTAGCCGGCATCAATTTACCCCGCAAGTAAAGTTACGATAATCTGTGTCTGCTTGAAGGTCTTGCACAAACGTTCCAGCTCAATAAGTCTTGATTCCGCTCTTCAAGTTGTTGCTTCTTGCTGCAAGGCCCCTGATCAATAACAGAGACTCAGGAATTCTTCAGGCCAGCACAATGCATGCTAAGTATTGACATGATGATAACAGAAAAAAATATATTGCTACCTCTCATTGAACAGTAACGATATTCCAGCAATCGCGATACATTAAAGCATCTTTCATCAAAGCGGACACGTTTCAGACCCATTAGCAATACGCGAAAATCTGCGATATAGAGACAAAATATGTTTTGAAGAGTTCTACCTCTTCCACACACTTGAAACACATTTAAACTTATTTTTAAAAACAAACTTTTTTTAAAGTATTTCTTAGCGCATGTTCTCACTCTTTCGCTCACAGTTTTCCAAATAAGTGGCCAAGCGTGCGTGATGAACTGTTCATTCATCACTCACAGTTGAAGTTAATTGTAAGACTGACACATAAAACAAGAGAATTAAACATTGTATATTTAAACACCAAAATGTTCAACCAAATTATATAATTTCCTCTCATTCTATAATGCTGAACACAATACAGGGGCTAACGACAATTAGCATAGGGTTTACGGTTATCATAAACCGTCAAACAACCACTACTTTAACAGACAAGGAGATGTAACGCATGCAAAAAGAGCATACAGCAATACTCACAGGCATCTATTCTCTCTGCTCTAAACAACGGCTAATACTGGAGTTTAGTTGGGGACCTTCTCAGCCTCTTCTTGTTATTTGTCTTCTATCACGCTGCAGCTCATCCAGCAGACTTCAATGGTGAACTCTAAATTGGGGCTTGCGTGTAAACTGTAAAAAATGTCCAGGTATTTCATTGCTGTCCAATGAAAAACATGTTCCAGTCCAAACTCTGTGACTTGATTTTTTCATTAAAATAATTTTGGGGGATACCATACAGCAGATATTTTTGCATAGTCACTGACGGTATCGTAGTTGGCTTGCCTGACTTGCAATGTGGAGTTCTGTGCCCACACAGTGACGGTGTGAATGGTTGTTTGTCTCTACAGTATTTGGGCCCTTTGATTGACTGGTGACCAATCCGAGGTATAGTCTGCCTTTCATCCCAAGTCAGCTGACTTCTATTCCATTCTAAATAAAAATGGATGGATGGAGGTTATTTATTGGACAGCGAATTGCCAGTTTGATTAATTAGCATCAGCTATTATTGTCACTGTGCCGTGGAAAACGTGTAAGTCATGTAAGTCCGAATTGTGTGACTTTCATTTTTTCTTAACATAGACATCTGTTTTTTTTGGGTGGGTTTTGCTATTTGAGGTGCTCCTCGACATATCACCTACCCTACAAGGAGACCGCGCCTTGGGTCTGCGTGTGACTCATCAGACAAGTTTGGAAGTTGGGAGGCAGGCCTTTTTGCGGGCTCACATCCGACCTTCATGTTGACATTCACACACGTTATCCAGAGTACACCGGAGGTGCATGAGCGTGCATGTTTCACGACTAAATCAAGTTGCTGGAGGTTAAATGTGTCTTATGTATGGCGGTAGTACATATTTAGTACTTGCAGACATGCTGGGGGAAAACACAAGCGGCAACATTTTGGTGTAGATCCATATAAAGGTGCAGCTGCAAGTAAAACGAATTAGTGTTGAAAAGTATGCGGACATGTAGGCCAAATTTTGATGCAGATACTTGTAGAATTTCAGCTAAAGCAGCCCCCCTAAAATGGAGAGTCTTAAGCATGGCCAATCTTGGAGGGATACCTGCTTCCAACAGGGGCTCATTTGGGCAAAGTCCATTTGTTTAAATGTATTTCATTTAAATGCATATGTTTGTTGACAGCTAAAGAATAAAACCAAAAACAAAATCACCTATAAAGGTTATAGTGGAGGTTTGGGTTCATCATGAAATTTCAGCGGCAAGCCGAATATGCCTAACTTTTTGTGAGTTGTGTATTTCCCCATTGAACTCCACTGTATTTTCTGTGTATTGGCTCTTGTATTGGATATCTGCCTCTTTCACGGTCATTGTATAATAGACAATCAAGCAATAGGTGCCAACAAACTGGAGTTCAAATGTGGTAATACTGCTCAGAGTTCCACAAAAATTGTTGTCAGAAGTGGGACACTCTGTCATGAGGCCATCTGTGGCATGCCCCGTTGGAAGGACCCTTGGGACAGTTGACCCCTGTGAGGGAAACCCCTAAATCTGGCTACCATGCCAAAGAGGTGTGCATATTCAGTGTAAAAGTCTCAAATGCGAGTTGGCAAAAAAAAAATGGAAATATGCTGTCAGAAGGTGGATGGACATATCCATCCATCCACTTTCTATTGCTATCTTCCTCGTTACAGTTGCTGATGAGCTGGAGACAATCCCAGCTGACTTTGGGCAAGAGGCAGGGTACACACCTGGATTGGACGCCAGTCAATCGCAGGGCATGCATGGATAACAAATCACATTCACACTCACATTCACGCGTCTGGACAGTTTCAGAGTCTTCAGTGAACTTAACAGGCATGTTTTTAGAATGTGGAATCCATCATACCTGTGGAAAAACAACAACAACAAAAAAAACACGAAAGCACAAGGAGAACATACAAACTCCACGCAGAAGGGTGTGAGCTGAAATTCAAACCCCGAACCTCAGAACTGTAAGGCAGACATGCTTAAACACTAACGCACCACGCTGCCCAGACAGAATATAAATTGGGCCTAATTAGACTGCACATGTGTAATTGTTATGATGAAGAACGAACAATTGCTCTGCCATCTTTTAATACGCATCCACCTGGAGTAGAGTGAATGAAGGAGATGAAAAGAGATGTGTGGACTGCGCGGCAGAAGGCAAGCAAGAGGTGATGTCAAAATAAATAGAGAAAGGACAATGGGTCATTGTCGTGAACTTGGAGCAGATCTAGACAGCAGCTGGCTCTACACTCAGGATGAATGAGTTCACCACACACATAGACTCAAACAGACGTGTCTTGTTATTCTTGAAAATTACTTTACCAGTGGGGGGGGGGAGAAAAAAAATGAATGCTGGCCAGGTAGAGCGCATTTCTGTTAGTACGATTTAATAGGAACCCCTGCATGCAAAGCCAGTCCTAGTCAATGTGGTGTCCTAGATGGGATTTTGATTTATAAAAGCCTTTTTATAAGTAGTAGTTTTTAACATTGTCTTTAATTCTAAAGATAACATGCCACACAATTTAGTATAGAAAATAGAACATTTTCCTCATTTCATTACTGTATCGTTACTGCCAAACAAATCATGCCAGCAACATCTAACATCTTACAACATCTAATGGGACAAACCAAAAGTAGCAACACCCTGACCTCGCTTTCCCCCATTTTCACCCCTCTTTTTTTCTTCCCTGTGTTCTGGACAGTTTTTGGTCGTTTTGTTTCCAGAGTTCTCTGGGGTCACATCTATAAATTTCCCTCTACCCCAACAGAGAGCGAATAGTATACCAATCGGCAGGAGGCGGGGTACACCCTGAACTGGTTGCCAGCCAATCGCAGGGCACATATAAACAAACAACCATTCAAATGAGGCTGTCACTGTTTTAACTTTTTAGTTTAACATTAAATAAGTGATCTATTTACATGTTCTTATTGCCCTTTAACTAACTCTAATGTGCGTTTATTGTTGTGTGTTGCTGTCTGGGTGGTTGTGAGAGCAAAAAGTGTTCTGTTTTGCTTAGCACTGTTAATTCTGAGGGGCTTTGAATGCATACCTCCGCACACTGTGAGGAAAGCGGGAAACAGAGAGAGCTTCGAGGTGAGGTACTGTTCATAATTGCACCTTGCATCTCTTCTTTTATTTCATTGGTTATATGAATTTCTTTCTGATTTTATTTTAATATAATTGTATTAAAATTGTGTACAGCTGGGATAGGCTCAAGCACGCCCGTGACCCTAGTGAGGAGAAGCAGCTCAGAAAATGGATGGATGGATGTCTTGAAGGTGAATCCCCCCCCCCTAAAAAAAACAATTTAAAATAATATTTTCACCGGATTTCTGGCACCCCCTTGAGGCAGCAGCGCCCTTAGCATTTGCTAACCCCGCCGACCTTGTCCGCATGAGTGGCATTTGAGGGCTAACGTTCGCAATCAGAGGTCATTGATTTTAGACAACAAGGGGGAGATAATGTCGCGCTATCTGGCTACCATGCTAACAATCGTGGCTCTTTGTTTTCACGGCCACTGTATAATAGACTTTGTTAGAATACTATTGAATATACTGTACCTCTTGTGCAACCCCACACATTTAAAGAAGGAGGTTATTTTTCCGTCAGATAGCATGAAACATATCGACAACGGAAACTCGTACGCCACGTACTCGTTCTACCGAAAATGCTGTGCAGATGGTCCATTTAAGTCTTCAATTAAACTCTTTTTGAAATGTGGGAGAAGTACCCAGATAATACACTGGGATAGGCCACCATGCTGCCTAACAAAAATACAGTAAAATGTAAACAATTATTTTCCTTGGCTAGTTTTTCTGGATTTTTGCTTTGCAAATGAAAGTTTAATGAATGTAATGGGAAAAAAAATAACAACACGACAATAAAATCGAAGCCTTCTGTTGAGTCGCGATAACCTTCAACAATCTCTCAAATGAAAAATGTGAAAATCCATTTACAGCTATGACACACACACACACACACACTTCAATTTCCATTCACTGAGTAACTAGTTGTTAACCTTGTGCATAAATCACACACATGGCTGACACACCCCCTGCCAACACCTGGCCGTTGCGTAATTCTGCTCCCAATCGGATCTCATGATTTGATGCCATAAATCCGGCTAATGATCTGCGGGCATACTGGCGGCAGATTAACTCAATAGATTACCGCTACAGGCGGACGCTAATCCAGTGCTACTGCGCATGCCACCGGCGCCAGCACGACAATAATGCTCTGTTTTGATTGACATGTGGATATTTGGCTTCCATTGTTGGGTCAGAATATTAGGAACAGATCTCATTGTGAAGCACAACAAACAGGGACCGTAAACAGATGGTTACACGAATACCTTTCTGTCAGCGTCAATAAAACTGAGCATTTGTATCTTTGTAAAGGCATACAAAGGACAAGGCAGCAGCTCTCCATGACTTCAATATTTATCTTCGTCTTCCTCCCCCTCTTCTCGTTACTCCTTCCTCCTTCTTTTCTCGTTACTGCTCAAGAACGGCGGTCACCCCCGACAACCGTCTCCCTTCTTCCACTCTGTACTAGTATATCAAGTCTCTGTTATTGTCTCATCCATTCCTTCCTTTGCCCGACCCTTCCTCCATCACACCATCCAAGCATTAACATTCTCCAGGGAGGCCCTATGGGGGTTTGGGAGAGGGTCTTTTTTTGGATTGTGCTCACCGAGGGGGGCCCTTATTCCGAGAGATGACACACTTCCAAGTCAAGAGGACGTTTGTTACGTAACAGCGTCAAGCTCGTCTGACTCGAACTGATATCTACTGTGTGTGCACGAGTGGAGCGACAGAGGGAGAAGATTAAAGCTGGAATGAATGGCGATGAAAAGAAGGGAGGAAGCAGGGAAAGATTGAGGGAGAAAATGACAGAAGAGCAGAAAAAGACGATAAACGAATGGTTCAAAACTACAGGATTTGGACATTTGGTGTAGATGCAGATTAAGGTGCATTGTGTAGTGGAACTACACAATGTTTTCGAAAATTTGTAACGCAAAGTCTAATTACATTTGATTACATTTTGATTACTTTTCTTAATTTGGAATGAATGCATGACCCTTGAATGTTTCCTCTCGGGAAAAAAAAGTGAATTAAAACCATACAGTAGGTCCTTATTTTGGAATTAACCACATATTTGTTCTTTACACAATAACAAACTGATAATAAAACATGATGAAACGTAAATAACAGAAGGTGTTTGTTGAATTATAGCTATACAGCATGTGGAAAACATGATACCATGTTGACCTATTGATAAATGTGTGCAATTTAAACCTACTGTACAGAGATAGTGATGGCACAAATGCTCCATAAAAACTGTTCAAAAGTCAATGTTCTTTTGTGTTCACAATATCAACTATACATTATGAGTCGAACCTGATGTAATCTTTTCAAAATCTCAGCTAAACTCATAAAGATTGCACCGAAAGGTGGCGCTTCAAAGTCATATTTGGAAAAACCATGTCATGTTTGAGGCTAATTGTTAGTCTACATTTGACTTGATCACACTGTTCTTGCATCAGAAGTGATATGAAAACGAAAGCTGACTTTTTCCATCATCATCATTTAACCTGCTAGGCATGAAAAGACACGCGGAAGGTTGGCACTTCTTCCCCATTTTATTGAAGACTATGTGCAGTTAAAGCTAGAACTATAAGTTAGTAAGCTACATACCTATAGATGTGTCCTCAGGTTCGACATTGACTGTTTTGACATCGACAGCACCTTAACTCTTTGCATTGGACGAAAATGATTGGGCCCAACAGAGGAATGTCTTGTGTGCCACCGACATTCTTACTGCTCAGCTGACTGCCATACCATTAACAAGTCGATTCGCGGAAGAACAGCACATGACCAGAGTGAGCCAACCGCACGTGTCGGCTATAGAAGGCAGATGTTGATACGAAAAAAGCTGCAGTATTTGATAAATTCGTTGCTTTGCGGCTATTTTTCAAATGTAACTCAAACTGAAATCGGGAACATTTCCAAAGGCAACTGCAGTTTAATTACACATTATAATTATCCTATTAAATTACATAATCTCGTTACATGTAATTAGTTACACCCCAACACTGTTAACAGTTTATAAAGGTTAAATGATGCTAACAGTTTGACTAACTTGTTAAACTTTTCGGAAAACTCCACAATTTCCTCAACTCGGTAAAACAAATTTCTTTTGGTTTGTTTCCTGAGTATGAATATGAGCATCAGTTTATTCACGTACATCAAAACCAACAATCTCAATAATTTGTTAGCAACGTGCCTTTTCTTTGCCTTTTGAATTTCAAAAGGAGATAAGATTTTCGCCATAAGCCAATATACGGTAAGTGTGTATTTTGCAGTTAACAATGCCAATTTCCATGCTTCCTGAATAAACCTCTCTTCAGCCCGACCGAGCCAAGAAGCCCTTAGAGAGCTTCCTGAGCTTTAAGGCCTTGTAGGGCAATCACTTCATCAATGGAGTCAAATAAGGGACAGTTAATCAGTTTGCATACTAAAATAAAACAACAGTCCAGACTGCTATCGGAGCGCCGTGTGTTCGTGTGTGGGTGGGTGGGAAGGAGCGCACACGAAGATGAGTTGGATGTGAGCCATGTATGCTTCAGAAAAGGAGACGTTTGCTAAATGGCCTGATGAATCTTTCACACAAGATGAGGCACAGATGAAGACAGAGAGAAGTTGAAGAATGAAAAGCAGAAAGAGTAAGATAAATAATTGACTGTAAGGTAATTAGATGGCAGGGGTTGAAACTGAGCACATGCACTGTGATAACATTTTCACATTTTAAAGGGTGTTTTTGAGGGATAAGACAATTTACACAAGTGATGCAACAGCAGATGATAAAAATCTTTTTAAAAAAAAAATACAAATTTCACCACTGCTTGCCCGTGTCCTTGTTACACAGCATAACATGGAGCAGCAAGTCTGGCAGACACCGCCATTACTGACCCAGACAGCAGTTATGTAATCGTATCCAAAAAAAAAAAAAAACATGCACTCTTCTGAGCCAGGTCACAATCACCCATACACAATACAATGTTGATTCTGTAATAAAATTCTACTTCCACACCCGACAAATGACAACTGCTGGCGAGCAATTTCAGGTGAAGGACAGCCTTTAATTAATAGTCTGCATAGACGTCTTTTTCCTTCCCATAGCTGACGTCACGCTGTCCTTCTTTAGAGTTCAGAAAGAATCCACAGTGCCTCTGTTGGTTGCAGCCAAGTAATACATTCCATTTTGACTCAGTTATTTTAAGAATTAATCAACAATAACTTCCACACAATCTACGGACTTCTTAACAATTCATTTCTCATTTAACTGGTATTTTTTTAAATAATGTTTCTCTGGGGTCACTGATGGTGTAGTGGTAAACTCGCCTGACTTTGGTGCGGGAAGCGTGGGTTCAGTTCCCACCCAGTGATGGTGTGAATGTGAGTGTGAATGGTTGTCTGTGTCTATATGTGCCCTGCGACTGACTTGCGACCAGTTCAGGGTGTAATCCGCCTTTCGCCCGAAGTCAGCTGGAATAGGCTCCAGCGACCCATTGATCCTCACCAGGATGAGCGGTCTTGAAAATGGATGGATGGAGGGATGTTTCTCTGGCTTTCTACAGATGTTCAGAACCTCTGTGTCCATTTACGAACACAATATAAAGAGACCACAAGGAGTATTGCACACCTGCCTTGACTTGACTCGCATATGATTTTAAGTGATATCCCATTCTAAATCCAGATTGTTTATGATGATGTTGGTCTACCCTTTGCACCTATAACACCAACTCTTGTGGGACGGCTTTCAACAAGGTTTAGGAGTGGCTTTATGG
This sequence comes from Phyllopteryx taeniolatus, assembly GCF_024500385.1. Classification (NCBI taxonomy): domain Eukaryota; kingdom Metazoa; phylum Chordata; class Actinopteri; order Syngnathiformes; family Syngnathidae; genus Phyllopteryx; species Phyllopteryx taeniolatus. The sequence goes on along the minus strand of NC_084513.1, from coordinate 2,520,168 downwards.
GAATTTTTGCCCATTCTTCCAGGAGCATATTTGGAAGGTCATACACTGATGTTGGATGAGTATGCCTAGCTCTCTGTCCACTCGAAATCATCACAAAGATGTGATAACGGATTGAGGGCAGGATTCTGTGCAGGCCAGTCAAGTTCATCCATACCAAATTATCACATCCATGTCTTTATGGACCTTGCTTTGTGCATTGGTGCACAGACATGTTAGAACACGAACGACCAAAATCTATTGGTATGCTGAAGCATTCAGAGTTCCTTTCACTGGACCTCAGGGGCTAATATTTTGGACCTTTCCAACAGTTTGGAGATGGCCCCTTCCCGTTCCAACATTACTGTGCATCAGTGCACAAATCAAGGTACATAAAGACACGGATGAGAGAGTTTGATGTGGATGAACCTGACTGGCCTGTCCAATCCTGACCTCAACCCTATAGAACGCTTTTGGATGAATTTGAGCGGAGACTGAGAGCCAGGCCTTCTCTTCCAACATCAGTGTGTAACTTCACAAATGTACTTCTGAAAAAAAATGCTTATTAATTCCCATAAGCACACTACAAAACCTTGTGGAAAACCTTCCCAGAAGAGTTTAAGATCTTATAACTGCAGAGGGAGGACCAATGTCATATTAAACCATATAGATTAAGAATGGGATGTCACTTAAATTCATTTATGAGTCAAGGCAGGTGAGCGAATACTTTTGGCAAAATAGTGTACTTTTTAAGATTAGTTTTACCCCTACCCACATGCACATTTAAACCTATTAAAGCACACTTAAACTTATTAGATCGCACTTTCTAAAGCCATGGACAGGCTCATGTAAATTAGCATAGGAGACATTTTCTGCCTCTTCTTCTTGTGCTTAATGACACTGCATCTACAGTAGAGCTCAAAGCTAAATGGTACACCACGCCACTAGACTGAAGGCAAGCAAATATAACTTCAGACTTGCCTCTATACTGTAAAAACCCATAAAATAAACAGCCGCATAAAAATCTGCGATATAGCGGGGGCGCAAAGGATGAATCACGACACAGCGGGGGTTCACTGTACTGTCAAATGTTGCAGACAGACAAAGCAACACATCATGCAAAAAGTAGATACCTTCATCAGAAATGACAGAATCTCTCTTTTGTTTTTTAATCTATGTGTTATTTTTACTTCTGGTGCTAGAAGGCTGCTGTCAGTCGAGCATGAAATGAAATAAGGGAGTTTGGCGGCGCTTGCATTAGGCGAATGCTTTCCTGTTTTTTCTTCGAAGGACATGTCTCCAATGTGCGCTAATGGCAATGCTGAAAACAAACGGGAGTGTGCGGTGAAATGATCGCAAAGACAAAAGCCGAAGCCCTTTGTGCAGACTGTGAAGCAAACGTCTCAATGTAATAATGACATTGATGTTCCCTACAATCTGCGGGATAAGGCATCGCACTCTGACCTCATTTCCCATTGAGAAGCAAAAGATGAAGAAGAGTGGAAGTTGCCGCTGTTCTCTGTTCTTTACATAAGGGTGAGCTATCTTGGCGTGTGATTAGTGCCGAATGAATGCAGCATATAAAACTGCCATTGGTAGTTGAGTGGTGCCGTCATGACATTAATTCCTACTCTAAGCCCCATTCACACCCTACAATTGACTGGTCAACTGGGAAGAAAATTGCATTTATTGTGTTGTAGTTTACATAACGGACTTCGCGTGGGCTCAATTCCACCTTGATGCTTCATTGTGCTGTCACTCTGTGGTTGATTGGCAACTCGACCAGCGTTTAGTCTATAGCCATTTGAATAAAATCACTTCGGATAAATTCCAGGGTATAGAAAACAGATGAATGGAAGTTTTAATAGACTCTTTGCTGTGTGGGTCTTTGCTTTTTGCATGTGAACAACTGCGTTATTTGTGCTCTCTGAGGTTTCATCAAGGAGAGGCAAAGCTAATCAAGCAGATTTAAGTGAATCATCTCGGCTGTTAATAACCGCAGCTCCAAGCGGGCCATTCATATGACGCACGAATGGTGTGATGAATGTAGCGGTGAAGGGATAAGCATGATAAAATGATGAGAAAAGAAGGTGGGCCATGGACTTGACGGGTGACCAAAGCGAGACAAGGGAGCAGGAGGTACCAATGCAGCTGGCATGAAATAGATGATGACAAATCCTACCTGAACAGAATTACTGACAGCGAGTCGTGAAGACAGATAGATCTACAGTATATATATACACACACACACACATAGACACACAATCATGCTACGACTATAAAAAAACACATTATGCTTTTTTTCTTGGCTCTCTGTCATGAAATCAGACAAAACGTTTCCTGTTTTAGATCAACTGGGAGTACCAGTTTGTCTCGTATTTGCTAAATGCCACAACAGTGAGAGGAATTTTTTAAATGACAAATATATACAATAGATAATACAGTCAAATATATATATATATATATATATATATACACACACACACACACGGCGGCACAGTGGATGACTGGTTAGAGCGTCAGCCTCACAGTTCTGAGGACCGGGGTTGGATGGATATATATACACACACACACATAGATCCTGCGATTGGCTGGCGACCAGTTCAGGGTGTACCCCGCCTCTCACCCAGAGTGAGCTGAGATAGGCGCCATCAGACCTACGACCCTACTGAAGATAAGCAGTTAAGATAATGGATGGATGGATATGCATAGATCAGTTTACACTTGAGACTATGTGAGTCCCAGGATGCACATGAATGGAAACAATGAGACCCAGCCCTGGAGTGCCTGCAATTTATCATCACAGAGTACAGATTCTGTAAGCTAATCGTCCGCTATATAACGGTTGTTGCTTTTTATTTGTACAATTTGTACAATATTTTTGTGTTATCTATTGCTCTTGCTCTCGCTCAATATATTATATTTATATATATATTTGTCAATATGTTTCAGCCAGCCACAATAGCAAAATTTTAAGAACTATATATTTTCGCAAAAGCTACCACAATAAACAATAGTATTGTTGAAGTGTTTTTATGCCACTGACATATTCATATTATAGAGTGTAATATTTCAAGTGCATCCTTTTAGAGAACAATTAACTTTCAATTCTAAAGAACACTGAACATTGGCATTGTAATGTAGAACAATAAAAAAATATATATATGTCTTTGATCAATAAAAACTATAAATAAATCAGTTTTCAAAAATTGGTATAGAGTCATTAACCCACTAAAGAGGCCCAAAAAATGTCTTAAAGCCTGGCAAATTTAAATGAATTTAAAAAACACCATGTATGTACTCGAAAGCATTTGGGCTTTGTCACTGTTTTTAAATCAGATGTCATACATTTTAATATCACTGTTATTTGTTAGTCTTTGTTTTTTGTATGAATGTTGTCGTGTTATGTACTGTATAATTTCTGTTGCCTGTATAATTTCCGCTGCCTCTTGGCTTTTGAAAAATAGATTTTATCTCTCAATAAGCTTTTACCCGTTTAAATAAAGGATGACTAAAATGTAAAATAAGGCCCGCTCTTGAGCTGCTGGACTGTGATGTTAGACCTTTTACCTGGCAATCAAATGATGCTGAAAATGTGTTCGATGAAGTCTACTACAGCCTGAATATTGATAACATGTGCCGCTGTGGTTATGGTTTAGAAACAGTTAACTTTCCCATATATGTGTGTGTGTGTGTGTGTCTGTGTGTGTGTGCGCTGAGATTTTAACGATGTTGCTGCGGTCGAGTGAGCTTTTCAGCTCCAGCCCTTAGCTCGCTAGCTCGTTAGCCTGCAGGCTAGCGAAAGTTAACTTTCACTTTGTCCCAGCTATGTGCATCTACGGAGCAAACGCCGTTGTTCCAACGGCTTGCTGCGTCGTGACCGGCGTGGCGGGTGTTACCACATCAATTAAGATTTATCAAGTCCAGAAAAAACGCCTTTGTCCATTGTACGGAATGATAGCCCGCCCTACTCTGCCTCTGATTGGCTAGCACTAAGAGAGGATTTGTACTTTTGATTTGCTGTGTGTGGAAGCTCTTCACCACCACCACCACCACCACCACACACACACACACACACACACACACACACACACAAATTATTCCCAATTCTATAGCTTTATGATCTGATCATTGTGTTTCCCTTTTTTTCCATGTCGCGTATAATAGCTATTCAGTTGTGTTTTTCATTCTGATTGACATCAAAAAAGCCAAAGAAAAAGCAAAACCCCTGTGGAATGCATCCTTTCCATGCTGGTTTAAGATTCAACGGTGAGTGACACATGAATGGAAGCATGTTGGTGCGGGTGCGAGAGAGCGAGAGAGAGAAAAAGAGAGAGAGAGAGGCGGGGGAGAGCGATAATGAGAGAAAAGAGCTTGCAGCGAGGGCAGGTGTGTGCACACAGACCAAGGTGGCACCCGGTTGCTGCGGGTGCTACACTAGGGTAAGAGACACACACACACACACACATAGAACATGCATAAACACGCAAGCAAATGATGACCTGCTTGACAAAAATACAACTAAATATTACATAATATAATCTGCTTATGTAACGGAAATACATATGCACACACACACGGGACAAAAATGCAGGAAACGAGGTCACGTAACACAGCTGAATAGACTTAAACACAAGCAGTATTATAAATGAGTTATTGAAAATTTGCAGCACAATCATTAACAAAAACGAAAACAATCATCCGACCGGCTACGTGCGCTTTGTCCGACGACATCACAATCACCTAAATCCCCTGGCGACACAAACATTGGATAACAATTAGAAGTATTTAAGAGCATAAAACTTAAATCATACGATGACAAGGTACAAGGAGCAACATGCCGAGATAACTGGGAAACAAGTTTGAAGGTTTTTGAAAAGGATGGAACACTCTGTCGACCTCTCGCAGGGTCCCACTGTCAACACGGTCCTCCACAGCACTCGCCTCACAGTAGCAACCTAACACAAGCAAACTAATAGCCGTCACTCCAGCTAACTACCAAGATACGTACCTTCGTACGTGCCCTAACTTTGTACCTTTATAAGTTAACAATCAGAAAAGATACTAGTCTGACCTAGGAGCTTGATATCTGTTTAACGACAAGCTAATAGGCTAATGCAACCCAAAAGCTAGAGAAACTGGCAAACACAGCTAATCATTTGTTTGTTCTATTTGTTTTCTCATCAAAAATACAATAAGATGACAAACTAACACAACCAGACAAACAAAAGTAGTTGCCCGCTAACTCGCTAACCAATGGCTACATGGCTAGCAACAAGCTAACAGGCACATTCATCAGAACTCCAGCTAGCAACCTGTTAGCCATGTGGTAAGATAATTTTTTCTTGTTTTTTTTTTTACAGTAACAATAAAGGTGACACGCTAAAACAATCAGAAAGCTAGTGAAGTTGGCCCTTCAGCTTACAAGATTTTTAGCAATAAGCTAACACAGCCAGTCACGCTACAGCAGACCGGAGATATGACGAGGTAGATATGACACGCCCCTTTTAAGCTGCGTGCTGATGGCGATGCTAAGCTAGGAGCGTGAAAGCATTTCATGTGTGTGGACAGCAAGAAAACCAAATTTTTGGGTGCATTTTTTAAAACTTGAAACACACAACTGAATTGTATCCAGATCATTTTTATTTCTATTATAATAATTGTTTAGCTAGTAATTTGATTAATTCACTTGTAGAGCTCACCAGCTAATGTAACGAAGCAAAGATATTTAGCAGCGAGCTAACGTGAACACAGTCGGTCAAGCGAAAGCAGTCAGTCTTAATGCTAAAAACCTCAAATGCTACCACAACCAGATAAAATAAAACAGCCTAGCAGTGAACCAAAGAGTGCTCTTTTATTGACTGATTTATTGATTTACTTTTTTTTTTTAATTAAGGCTAAAAAGATAACCAGACATGCTTGAGCAGTCGGCGGTAATAACAAGGTATCTGTTTAGTAAGTGTGACTTCACTATATAAAAAATACCTTTCACATGTTTATGTAGTGTTCTTTTGCTTGGATTATTGGGCAAGCTACCTAGGTTTTGGAGCTACATGTGAAGATGCTTATAGCCCCTTAATTCACAACAAAATGGTGGCAAAAGGTAAGGACTATTATGATTATGTCCTACATAAGCGCCGTTATTTGTCATCGCTACGACCTCCTTATCAGCTTCCAACTCATTTGTGCTTTTTTTTTGTCCGCTTGCTATATCTCCTCAATGCACACATGACATCTGCTATTTATCACACGCACCATTAGACATACAAACACACATAGACTATATATAGAAAATAATGTCCCACAGGAAGTCCTGTGTGTGGCCATGTACGAGAATGTGACACACACACAAGCACTTGTAGAGCAAAAAGTCCTCCTTAATAAACACTTTCCAGCAGCATTGGTGCAAGGTGTCACGGGACAGCATGTCAGTGTACTAACTGTCATACAAGAGTAAAAATAAGCTAAGCATTATATAGTAACACTAAATGAAGACCAAAATAAAGTCAATAAATTACCCCTTAATCAACTCAGCAATTTCTTGAACTTAAATGGACTTTTTGACAAATTTCAATCAGGTTACCAAACTCATCACAGTACTGCATCAGCTTTTATCAAAGTGCTAAATGATATAAGGTTGAATACTGACTCGGGAAAGGTGTCAATTCTGGTCTTGTTGGATCTCAGTGCGGCTTTTGATACGGTAGATCCTAATATACTGCTGAATAGGTTGGAAACGTGAGGTGGACTAAATGGTACAGTCCTTAAATGGTTCAGGTCCTACCTGGAGGAAAGGAGTTATTTCGTAACCATTGGAACTGTTCAATCTCATCGAATGGCAATGACCGACCTATTGAGTCCCTCAAGGGTCATTTCTTGTACCCCTACTGTTCAGCCTGTATATGCTACCCTTGTGCCAGTTCTTCAGAAGCTTAATGTTGACCATCATAGCTCTGCAGATGATACGGAGTTATATCTAGCAGTATCTCCAGATGACTACGGTTCAATTGAGGTTTTGTGTCTAAAACAGATAAATACCTGAATGAGACAAAACTTTCCTTCATTAAACCACAACAAAATTGAGATAATTGTTTTTGGCAGTAAAGAAAAGAGGATTGCTGTTAGTAAATACCTGGAGTCACTCTCTTCAAAAATCAAAGACCAAGTCCGAAACCTTGGTGTACTGATAGATTCCGACCTGATTTTCAACAGCCATATCATATCAATTACTAAAACAGCCTTCTACCAGCTGAAGAACATATCCAGAGTGAAGGCTTGCATGTGCCAAGCCGTCCAGGAGAAGCTCATCCATGCTTTTATCTCAAGTAGACTTGACTATTGTAATGGTCTTCTGACAGGACTCCCCCAAGAGAGCATTAAACAGCTGGAGCTCATTCAGAATGCTGCAGCTCGGGTTCTGACCAGAACAAAGAGGTCAGAGCATATTACTCCAATTTTAAGTCTCTGTACTGGCTCTCAGTTAGCTTTAGAATAGATTTTAAAGTTCTGCTCCTGGTTTATAAATCACATAATGGTTTCGGTCGTAAATACATCCAAGAGATGATAATCGAATATAAACCCAGTAGGGCTCTGACATCTACAGACTCAGGTCAAATAGTGGAGTCCAAAACAAACATGGTGAAGCAGCATTTCAAGTAGTTGTTATGCTGCACACAAATGGAATAAGTTGCCAATAGATGTGACATCAGTCCCAAGTGTGAGTGTTTTTAAGTCCAGGTTAAACACTTTTTAATGATCTTTCATGCACTGTATGTTGTTTTAATTGTATTTTTATTTTTCTCTTTGTTTTAAAGGTTTCTTTTTTTCTTTGTTTTTAAATGCTTTTAATCATGTAAAGCACACTGAGTTACCTGGTGTATGAAATGCACTATGTAAATAAATTTGCTTTGCTTTGCTTTGAAGATGCATGTTAATCATTGTTAACCACTGTATGTATACAGTAAACCCTGGCTATTTGTGGTGGATAGGGTCTGAGCGCTCCCACGAAAAGCAAATATTAATTAACACCCTCCAAAAAAGTTTATAATTGCCTACATATGCCACAAGATGGGAGCAAAAAAACTATCAACTTACTTTAACATAGGTTCTATTGACCAAGAGACTACAAAATGGCCCGAAAGTAATATTGTACTTTTTGTCTGCTTTAGCTTGAGTACAAAAAAAAAAGAATATAGGTGAGTTTTTTCATAAATAATGAAGCATAGGGTCCCAAAAAATCTGTAAAGATCTGAATTTGTGAATGCTGAACCACAAATACAGTATACATAAAAAGATATGATGTCATGATCTGTGCCCTGCAGTTACTTTTTGGAGTTTGGGTGGTGCTTTTTGCCTCGCTTTTGCTTCTCTCTCCAGCTATCATCACCTCCTCGCCCGCGCACCTGTTCTCAATCAGCACTCATCACTGCCTGCATATAAGCCTGCCAGATCCAGGGATCCAGCGCCAGAGTATTCACACTTGTCTGTGGTACACAGGCCGACTCTCAAGATCCCTTCTCTAAGTGCTTGATTTGATTACTTGGTTTCCCGCATTTGTACTGACCCTCTTGTGTTGTCCTCCGCCTCCAGTGTGCCTCCCGTGTCTCCTGCTTCGCTGCCCGCTCCAACCTCGCCGTAAAGCTCTTCCACCTGCTCACGCTCCTGCTTCCTGCACATTCCTTGTTCCTATGAACCACCATCACGCCTTGCATATACGAACCCTGAGCTACCCCAAATAAACCATTCTCCACTACTTCCTCCGCCTCCATCTGCTTTTGGGTCCAGTCCAATACCATACGATTACAAATTGTGATAAATGAACCATTAACTTTGATGACAAGCTACAGAAAACGTGTGCTTGAGTCTTTTAACGTAAACTAAATGTAGCTGACTTTATGCTGTTTTTCCTGTTCTTTTTCATTTCTTTTTATTATCCACCCATCCATTTTAGATTGAGCTTGTCCACAATCAAATTAATCGAGTCACAAACTGATCATCTTTGTGTTTCGTCAGAATATGGCATTTGCAAACATCTTTAACATTGAAAAACAATTTTCAACATTTTTGCCCATTTTCTGACATGTTACAGTCCGAACCAGGAACTGACTCATAACACTGGTCAACAAATATCACATTGGTTTTGCTCAGTCAGGTCAACATTTTGAACTATGGCCACATTTTTGTATAGGTATTTTCGCTTTAGAGGTTCAAATTCAGGTTTATGCCCTGAATTTTGAACAATGATGACGTAACATTCAATTTCCAGGTACTTACTTTTTTATCCATGCCTACTATTCAATTTACAGTAAGCAAAGTTGGTAATATTTGATTGATAAAACGTGAACAACAAGCATAAAAACCTGACCTGAACGAGAGAAATGGATGTCATTTTTGGATGTAGTGATGCAAAATTTCATTGTTTAGGCATTTTCTTCAATCTTCAATTTGATATAATGTCCTGTTTTTTAATAAAGGAATTGAAATGTTATTAAAATTTTGTTTCATCCGATTCATCAATTAATCAAAAGTAATCATTGACTGATGACTCCATTATTAAAATAATCGTCAGTTACAGCTCTAATATTTGTCTGGGCAGTCTTGCTTACCACAATAAATTCAATTTATGGTTCTGGCTGTGTCAGGTCGCGAATGACCAACCAAAGAGGCGTATTTTTCCTGACAAATCCAATATTACAGGTTCCACTGTACATCAAAGCAATCAAAAAAATTTTTTTTTTTTTAATTGACAGTGTCTATTACAGTCCCAATTAATCTCCTATTGCTTTTTATTTGATTCCTCCACACCTCGGCATCAATCTACTCTCATCTTAATTTCACGCCACGCTCCACTTTAAAAGCTTCTTTTCATTCCATGCTTCCCTCCATTATTCACATTGTAAGCTTTCCTCTCCTCCTTCTCCTCCTGCTGTGTGGCATTCCCAGCTGGATATAGGACGCATGGCGGGCAGTAATGAGAGTGCACAGCATTGTCTGCAGGAGGCATGCATTCACAGGCCATCATGGATCACTGTAACCATGGAAATGACTGCCACCACGGCGTCGCCATGCACAGCTGTGGTACTCTCGATGTCTCGTCCACCACACTAACGGTGGTGACCTGGAAAATACAATAGTATACAACCAGGTCACAGATTGTCATAAAAGCCTCACAGAAAAATGTTATACTTATCACTTGAAATTGCAATTACAGTGGAACCCGTGATCTCTGGTGGGACAAGCCAAAAGTCGCAACAGCATCAACAAATCTCAGGTCGAAGAGCAACATTGCCATGATGATGGTCTACATCACATTTTGTGAGCAAGCTGATTTCCAGCACATAACATCAAATGCTCATGTAATAGATATATGTTTTATATTGCGACAGGGCTCCACAATTAATAGAATTTTAACCGTGATCACGATTTTGGCTGCCACGATTTAATGACCCTGATCGTCGGCAATTTTTTACATTTACAATGCGGGCACTGCTGCACATAGGTGTGGACTCGAGTTAGATGACTTGGACTCAAGTCATGAATTTGATGACTTTAGACTCGACAATATGTTCAAAGACTTGCAACTCGACTTGGAATTGAACAGCAAAGAATCGTGACTTCACTTGGACTTGAACTCACTGACTTGAAAAGACCAAAGCACTGAGAAAATAACACTTTGCAGCTTTCTCTTGCTATAGCTATATGTGGAACTTACTGTTTTACAACAGGAAAATATGATAAGTGACTACATAATGCTGTAGGTCTTAATGACTCTTTATTAGGTCGAAGTGTCTCACACCATAATTGTTAATGTGAAGTTAGTTCTTAAATCAACGTTTGTCATGTTTTTCAACTGTGACCGCTAAATAAGGTATACATTCCAAGAACCATTATTAACATACACAGAAACGACAATGACATTTAACATAACAATAAGGATGTTAATTATTGCAACAACAAAAAATCCACATTACATTGTGGGAATCGCGTGGCTGACGTCACGTCGGCTTGTTTTCGTTAGCATTGGCAGCTAGCTTTTGGATTAAAATATACTGTGCACGCGGCGACGCGGAGTAAATGTCTTTTGCGGAGCCAATCAACGACGTCATTGATCGGATCAGCGAATTATGACATTAAAGCCGATCAGCATAAAACGCTAAATATCGGCCGATAACGATCAGCCCAATCAAATCGGTGTAAAGTCTAGTAACCAGACACTACAATGACACGTTGGGATTTGGAGAGCTCCCTAATGGGGCACCCTACTAGCAGGCTTGTTGGAATACCACCTTGAGTACAACAAAATGAATGTTTATTATCATAACATCAATGGTAATTTCTGTTAACCTGTCTATGGCGTTTCGCATTTGTTGTTAACATTAAGAATTTCGTTAGATGAAATGATATGGTTAAGTTGAACAGTTTGGTGCTTGAATTATACAATGTATAGTTCTTTTCGTTTTATATGTCGGTTTTAGAGTAAACATCAACTGGGAGTGACAAATAAACAGCTTGACGCAAGCCTACTTTGCTTCTTATTTGGATACTGTGCAGGTGAGAAGTTATAACAGGCGCTAAGGAATACTTTAAAAAGTGTGTTTGATTAAATGTGTTTAAAGTGTGTGGGAAGGATACAATTATTAATAGTAGTAACAGATTTTTGTAACATATCTCCCATGATAAATGGGGATTCACTGTAGGCGTACTAAAGATTTACTTGTTTAATTACACACTTGATGGGTGGACAGGCACTACAGAGACCCATCTATTTGTACACAATCATTAAAAAAAAGTAAATTTTCCACAATACGTCCATTTTCAATTACAACCCTAAAATACAAGTCACATATGAAACAACATAGATTTTTGTAAGATTTCTGATTTTCAGGTTAAGAAAAATGTCTTTTGACGGTGCCGATATCTCGTGATGTATCATCCTCCACCACTTGGTTTAGATCTGAGACATTGAAAGTGTTCCTCCACTCATTTTTTTTTTTTCCCCAGAATTGTCACCCCCCCTGCAAGTCATAGGCCCACTCCACATCTTGCCAGATGGCTTCACGATGCACGATGTTTCGATGAGCATAACCGTCCCTCCATACACCCCAAAAAACGCCCGTCAACATGATGTAATCAATGTCACGCTGTCTTCCTTCTACTTGCATGGGCTGGTGACATTTTAACACACAAAGAAAACTATTTTGTATTCTTTTACTATTCCATTGCTTTGAAATGTTTCTCAATGATTTCAAAATATGCTTTAAAGCCATGGTTGAGGAATGTCAAAAGAAAAAGATGTTTTTTTTTTAATCGCAGTGCAAAATGAATTGAAAATGGTAAGCCTCGAAGCTGTGACCTTGAGTTGCCTGTGGGCGGCACTTTCAGCAGCGCCCGGGCAAGTTTGCGCGGGTGTAAAGTCGGAGGACCTCTGGGATCAAGCTGGAGAAATTTAAAACAACTTTTAATAGTTTAGTATGACAATATTGTTGCCAGTGATGCTTTCAGAACAGAAAACACACAAAAAGAAACTCCTCGCTGTCTGAGAAAAAGACTCTCTATACTTCATGATGATTTTATTATTATTTTTTTTTATCTTCATCTATCGTTGAGTGTAGACAACCTTTGATGATAAAAACTGTTTGAGCCGATGATTGAAAGCAAAATCTGTGTGGTTAAATTCACAATCAAACTATGAATCATGCCGGTACAACGTAAATAAATCCAATGCAAGCTTTGCTGAAATACGCTGTTTTTTTTTCCTTGCTACACATAGGAAAAAGGTTACTTATATCCATTTTTACCTAAACCTAAACAAAAAGTTAAAAGCTTTTGGGTGAAATTTCAGGATGGACCTAAAATGCTGCATAACCTTTGCAGGTGAGCTTTATTTGATCTTCTCTAAACTTTTTAATGCACATTTCCAGCTGTTTAATGTTTCAGTACTTTCTGCACAACTTGCTGTTCTCTAACAAAACTCACAACAGGTGTTTGATCCATGAAAATGTCCAGGAAAGTCCACTTCTATTCCTTTCTGTGACTCTTCCAGTCTCTCTGAATCACTGCTGATTGCACTCTGTGACACTCTAAGCTCAGTGGCAGAGAACATCCTGTTTAATGCCTCGCAATAGTGAGGTACTGTTGATCAATTGTTTGGTGTCAGGCTGTGAGATGTTTTTCGTTCTTCTTTAAAAAAAAAAAAAAAGATTAATTTGACACTTCTAAATGGTTATCATGAACAACGCCGATTTATCATAATAGATATGTGTCCCACCCATTCCATGCATGCCAGATAAGACCGGACCGCTCTCATCAGCTGAAAGCTAATAACATATTGGCTAATAAACGAATATTAACACATCCACCATGGAGACACAGCGTGCTAACGAGCTTATGAGGGGGGGACGTGTCACCTTGGCCTTTCTCCGGTTGCACAGACCGTTATCGACTTTAATAAGACGTCTAGACGAAGACATCCCGAAGCTTGAAACATGGGGAGGGTGTATAAGACAGGAGGGAAAATATTAATCAGTCGAGTTGCTTCTTTGACATCCAAATTTAAGATGGACAAAACACAGACAATGCTAGCATTTTAAATAAAACAATATAATATAATAGTAGAGCGGCACGGTGAACAACTGGTTAGCACATCTGCCTCACAGTTCCGACCTCCCCTGTGTGGAGTTTGCATTTTTCTCCCCGTACCTGCATGGGTTTTCTTCGGGTACTCCGGTTTCCTCCAACATCCCAAAAACACGCATGCAAGGTGAATTGAAAACCGGAGGTATGAATGTGCGCGCAAATAGTTGTTTGTCTATATGACCTCTGCAACTGACTGGCAACCAGTTCAGGGTGTACCCCGCCTCCTGTCCTGAGTCAGCTGGGATAGGCTCCAGAACACCAGCCACACTAGTGAGGATAAGCGATACAGCAAATGGAAGGATGGAATATAATAGTTGACTGAAATGTCAAACAAACAAATGAAGTGAGGATGCAAGAGTTGCTGCTTGGAGGCATACTACTGTCTACCCTGGAAGACCTTCCTTTAAGGATGCTCCACAGGTTCTCAATAAGGTTGAGGTCAGGGGATAAACTATGGCCAAAAAGTTCAAGCGTTGGTTTTATCGGGCCAACACATTTTCCCACGTTTGAGACATCATTATGAGGAATTTCTTGAAATGTCCAGTGTTTTCATTCCTTACGTAAGTGTTGGATTTATCTTACCCAACAGTAAGGCTGTGAGCTTAGTATAAAGTATCTCCGAGAATAAAATCTTGGTAGATGTGTTATCCAGTAAAAGCCCAAAACATAAAAACCACAAATATTCATAAGACTTAAAAAAAAAAAAATAATTGCATCATATTTTGTCATGGCCCTCAGAGGACTTTGAAGATGAAAAAAAAGTTCCCAAACAAGGATGGATGGGAACCGTATGCTTTCTAGACAGGGGTGACGGGCTGAGCCAGAGATGGAGAGCAGAGCTTTATGTCAGAGGCGCACTAAATAAATCAAGCGGCACTGCAAAGTGTGAGTGAAATGTTTACGATAGGTTGGCATAATGGAGAGACAGAGGGATTGAGGGGAAAGCCCCACTATCTGTCACAGGGTCGAGAAACACTGAAAGATCTCAGATAAGCCAAACAAACCGAATTGTACATCAAATATTCACTCATTAGTCATAAGTTTATTATTAATTATTATTATTATTTTTATATTTTTCTTTAATATCAACACACACTTGGGGGTTACATATCAATGCATCGTGATACAATAAGGATAATAGCAATTTGCTGCATTAAGGTTGATGCAAATCTGCATGTGCGCTTACTGGCATCACATTCAAATCTATGCAGTATTTCAAATGCTAATTAGCTCATTAAGTTCCATCCGTCCATTTTCTACACCGCTTATCCTCACTAGGGTCGCGGGTATGATGGAGCCTATCCCAGCTAACTGCGTTCGACACCCATATAAACAAACAACCACTCGCATTCACATTCACTTCTACAGGCAATTTGGGTTTTCAATTAACCTACCGTGCATGTTTTTGGGATGTGGGAGGAAACCGGAGTACCCGGAGAAAACCCACACAGGCACGGGGAGAACATGCAAACTCCACACAGGCGAGGCAGGATACGAGCCGGGGTCCTCAGAACTGTCAGGCCGATGTGCTAACGAGTCGGCCACTGTTCCACCGCTCATTAAGTTAAAACTACGAATTTCAGAGCCACACAGGGGAATAAAATAAATGCCTCTTTTACTGCCACCTGCTGCCTCATACTTGTAAGAACGCAGGTGGATGACGACAGAATTAGAGTCGATAGAATGGTGAAGTTGGTGAATTACAGAGTAGTAAAAAGAAAATAAAGTGCCTGTGTAGTCCCACGCTAGCTTGTTAGCTTGCGAGCTGGCGAACATCATAAACAGTTAACTTTTCCTGGATCGACACGTGGCACATGGAGCGAGGCTGTGGAGTATTGGACGGACCCAACGCCGGTCCACCAGTCCGCCGGTCCCCGAGCCCACTAGCGGCTAACAAGTACTAGCCTAGTCGTTAGTAGTCGGCCACTTCGCAGTGGAGCCATCCAAATCATGTGAGCCACACGACAGAGATACTGTGGCCCAAATAAGACAAAACACTTTTTTTTGTGTATTGGCTAACTGCGCGATGCTGTGGTAGAAATGGGTTAAGCGCTCATTACTCATAATTGCAGCGAACTGCCACAGACGCCATGCAATACTTACACAATGAGCGAGGGCGAACTCATGCTGCTCCCTGGTTGGTTCAGCGCCACCCACGTTTAACCCCGCCCAGAAAATCCGAACAACTGTGATGGTGAAAAACTCTTTAATGCCATATCTCAACAATTGAGTACTAAAGTGTTCTCAGACTTTGCACGTTTTCCGGACTTACCTTCAAACATACAGTATTGAATGTATTTTTTTTTTAAACACACACACACACGGACACTCAAGAACTGTTACTAATACACAAAATGCAAACAAATTTGTTGTACTGTTCTTTTGGGGCAGGTGATTATGGCATTTGCGTTCATTTCAATGGGGAATATTTATTTTTTACATTTGAGTAAACTGAATCATGAGTTTGGTCACAGGATGATTTATACTCTAAAGTCAAGGTACCACTGTACATAAAAATACAGGTTGTAGACAATGTTTCCCATCTGGCATCCTCTGAACGGTCTGTTACAGTGGTTAGAAACTAGTTTGAGCGTAGCTGCTCTATCTAGTGGAGCAGTTTGCTTTTGCCAAAACAAAACAAAACCAAAGAAAATGCCAATACTACTACTACCATTTGAGCCCATGTTTTCATCTCATGTACAGTTAATGACACACAAAATGCAAACCAAGAATGCTGCCATCTGTTGCCTACTTCTGATAAGAAAACAATATCCTGTCATAAGATATGGTAGCTCGCCCAAAAAAAACAACAACTTGAAATTCCAGGTCACAGACAAACACACAATAGTGATCTAATTAAAACTTTGACCTGTGCTCTAAGCACACAAAAGATTGTGCAACGGCAGCAGACGAACTTCTGTAAATCCAATAATGTACTGGTATACACTATAATATTGATACTGTTAGTGTCTGTTCATTGGATTTAAGGGTATTCTTTAGGCACTGAGAGATTCTGTGATTATCTGCTCTGCTGCCTTGTTATCAGAGTAAAGGAAGACTTGTTTTTACATTATACAGTGTTTCACTTTTGTTACACCTTTGTGATAATGAAGAATACAAAAAAAAACAATGTCAAGACCGCGAAATGTGATTCACGATAAAAACTATTTTCACATTCCACCTACATCATTTGTCACTCAGTGTTCTGTTTTTACATTTTCACGTGAACTGTGTTTAATTTTTTAATTATTATTTTTTTAAACACAAACTTAATGACGCTTTAAAAAAGAACACGACACATAATTCCCGACACAAATTACGTTCACATTACGGACTCGTGTTCAACAGTACATTATAAACCTGTGCCGAGGTTTCATTTAATTCTCACAATTCAGAGTGTGTCATGTTATCAAAAGCATGGTACGAGATGTTCCTGAAAGACGATTATGATGATAATGATGATGTAGTTAGGTCTCATTCACCATAAGCAGACTAGCGAGTGAGCTAATTGTCACACACGAGTGAGTTGTTTTGAGCCGTGTAGTGTACAGTGACCTTCCTAACTCTGCATGGAGCCACCATTTGAATTCATACTAATTAGTCTCCAATGTTCCTACTCACTTAAACATGAGCGCCACAGGATGGTTTGCATGGAAGGCGTCTATCATACATACAACAAATATTATGCTTAAATGAGAATTTAAAAGCCTGCCAATGTGAACACACAGAATGGAAATAAACCCGACCGAGTCACCAGTAATCCAATCAGGAGTTGTCAGATAATCTGGCCGATACGCTGACAGGTCATCAATAAAGTGTTTACGAGTCCCCAGTGTCAAAAGTGCAAGAGGTGAACGGGGACGAAGTAGCTTTAAGAGTCGGCGACAGGATAGAAAGGCACTACTGCTTTAGCCTGAGTGAGACCAACATTGCGGGAGAGTCGACTAATAGAGAAGGATTAATGACAAAACCTATTACACTTCTCTTGACAACACAGTCCCTCTGGGCAACCATTATCCCCATAGGAAATAAAAATCCAGTCACTCCATTCAAGGCTTTAACTGTCGCTATTGTATGAAACCTTCATTAACAATACAAATGTAATAGTAGTGTTACTATTTCAGACTTAAGACTACAACAAAGACAATATCATAAAAGACCACACAAGATTGAACTTCAGTCACTTTTTTTACTGTTAGAACAGCTGCACAGTACAGACTTCCCTAACAATCTTAAACTTTCACATTCAATATTTTCAACAGTCAATGCTAATTAAATTTAGCACTTTCTCTGTAAAATAAAACTGCTCAACAGAACAACCCATAAAGCCAACAGATGTCCATAAATCAGTCATGTGGCTATTATCGTATAAAAATCTAGATAAATGATGGCATTAATGATGGTACATTAATGCCAAAGAAGGCAAAAATGACAAAGATGATATAAAGATGTTCAATGTCAATGTTCTTTGATATGTTCAAAATTATAGCTATACATTGAGTCTCACCTGTTCCAAATCTGAGAAAAACCGATAGATTGTACCACAAGGTGGCGCTTCGACGTCATAGTTAAGGGAAAATGATGTGTTTGAGAGCTACAGTTTACATCATAACACTACATACATATTTACATGATAAATGATATAAAAACTAAAGCTCACTTTGTCAGCATCATTAAACCTGCTAGGCATCAAGAGACACGGAAGGTAGGCACTTTTTCCCCATTTTAATGTATGTGAGTGCTTGCAGTCACCGCTAGCCTATAACTAGTAGACTACGTACCTGTAAATGTGTCCTCAGATTTGACTGGTCGACTGTTTCGCCGTCACAGCACCTTCACTGCCAGCAAACCCTTTTTGCTCTGCGCTAAAATGTTCGGGCCCTTATCTTTTGCCTCTATTAAGTCCATCCATCCATCCATTTTCTGAGCCGCTTCTCCTCACTAGGGTCGCGGGCGTGCTGGAGCCTATCCCAGCTGTCATCGGGCAGGAGGCGGGGTACACCCTGAACTGGTTGCCAGCCAATCGCAGGGCACATAGAAACTAACAACCATTCGCACTCACAGTCATGCCTACGGGCAATTTAGAGTCTCCAATTAATGCATGTTTTTGGGATGTGGGAGGAAACCGGAGTGCCCGGAGAAAACCCACGCAGGCACGGGGAGAACATGCAAACTCCACACAGGCGGGGACGGGGATTGAACCCCGCACCTCAGAACTGTGAGGCTGACGCTCTAACCAGTCGGCCACCGTGCCGCCCCTGTATTAAGTATTTACTCTATTTCCAACCCGTGAATGTCTTGTCATTGTTGCAAACTCGCAGCTGAGTTGTGCTCGAGTGCTAGAGGACTCTGCATCTTTTGCACAATTGTCGAAAAAAAAAAAAATAATGTACCGGCATTACCAGATTACCAGACAACTAGCAACCATTTATTGCTCATTGACTGTTTTTGTTTTTTTTTGTCAATGTTTTTATGTCTCAAAAGTGTTCTCTGTCAATTGACTGTCTGTTGTCGTACTAGAGCGGCTCCAACTACTGGAGACAAATTCCTTGTGTGTTTTTTGGAGATACTTGGCAAATAAAGATGATTCTGATTCTGATTCTGACTGCCAAACGCCATTATTATTATTATGAAGCTAATTGAGTAGCGCGGCACAATGGCACGTGACGAGAGAGAGCCAATCACAAAGCGGCAGAATGGCACATGACCAGAGAGAGCCAATCATAAGTGTCATCTTGAAGGCGGAAGAAAACAACTATTTGATCAATCTGAGCTTTTGCGGCAAATTATTTAAATTTAATGGAAATTGTTATTATCGAAATATTCCAAAAGCAATGCTAAATTAGATACATACTTTACATACTACATAATTTCAGTTAGCCTGTCTATGGCATTTGTCATTATGTTAGCATTAATCTCACAGATTTTTGTTGGATGAAATTATTTGGTTTGGTTGAACATTTTGGTGTTTAAATATATAATCAGGCACATGCACACATAGACATCAAAGGGGGCTCGAGTCCCTATCCTTTTCTCCATCGCAGATGCAAACTATGGACACATCTGTTGTAGGATAATCAATCAAAATCTTCAGGATTACAAAGGAGGAGTCTATTGGAGAGAGTCCAACATATATAAAAATGTCAAATGATATTGAAAAATGTTAGCGGTAAATTACAATTAATGTCAAAGGAGTTCACATGCATGGGAACCATAGCATCTACGAACTTAAATAAATTCACTTACTATCGCTTCAATCTGGATATGAAAAGGGAGGCATCCATTTCTCAAAAGCATTTGTTTGTCTTAAGTGAATGACGCACACTAATTAGGGCACGGCATCTATTAGAGGAACAGCCAATATTTAAGGAAATATGGTAACGCAAAATGTGCAGGGTTCCTGCTTAGCACAATAACGGCTGGACGTTTAATGAAGATTAGTTGCGGACGGCAAACAGTCCCTGACCTGCATGCTAACAGGCTAATTATGCAATGTTTTTAGCACGGTGTTATTTATGTTGGTGCCACATTCAGGTGCGGGGGGGAAAAAATAAGCACAACATAGTTGAAGGTGTGGTTCAAAACTAGTTCTGTCCCATTTATAATTGTACCGGCGTGACTGTAATTAAATACAGACTAAGCTCGCTCTTGTCACCAAACGTGCTCTCACACAGCTAAATGATGTCACAGGTTCAATGAACTTAAGTGAAATATATGCCTTTTATGACATACAAATGCTGACAACGGAACCATCACGCGTGTCATCTGCATGTCACACAAGTGTCACTTTAACGTTTGGCTTTTTGCAACACTATTTCTATAAGGAGAGAAGAAGAAAAGGAAAAATATCCACCAAAAGTTAGCAGTGTCCAGATATTGTTGTTAGGCATAAGCAAGTGTATCTAGATGGTGATAATTGGAGATGATTACCACCAGCCATGTGAATGACAGTCAATTTTATTTTGGTAGCTTTCTACAGTGTTACCTTGACTTACGAGAGTAATTTGTTTGTTGTTAATTTGTTAATTTGTTGTTTGTTAATGTGTTGTTAATTTGTTACTTTACTCGCATATCAGTTCTAATTTCCCTATTGAAATTAATTGAAATGCCTTACCAGCCCCGCCCCCAAAAGTGGTGGAAGAGGACTGGCAAACTTGTGAGTGGGTGGATGTTATGCAAATTTGCCAGCGTGTGATGACACAATTCATAAAATTCAGAGCGTCCCGCTCACAGACCAATACAACACATTTACTCGGTTGTTCACGTTCTGGTGGGCAGGCACCCCAGGGACCAACTATTTATATGCAAGGCATTAAATCAACATTTTCCACAATAAATTGGTCTGTGCTATTTCTGATGCAAAAGAGCACTGTGAGTAAACATTAAGATTTCTACGTTAGATTCTTGCACTCGGTGCTAACTCGCCAACCTCCAAATGCTTACATGTGCGTTATGGTGATTGAATTCTTTACATTCTTGTGCAACAGTTGTGTGATTTCTGATCCCTTCTCGTTTGTCAAGTTTGTTTTTTTTTATTTTTTTATTTGTTATATTCAAATATTCATATTAGTTAGTAGGGCGGCACAGTGGACGACTGGTTAGCGCATCTGTCTCACAGTTCTTTGGACCCGGGTTCAAATCCGGCCTTGCCTGTGTGGAGTGTGTATGTTCTCCCCGCCCCTGTGTGGGTTTTCTCCGGATACTCCGGTTTAATCTCAGAGTTCGGAAAATGTGTGTGTGTGTGTGTATATATGTGTGTGTGTGCGCGCGTGTGCGAGTGTGCATAGTCTACATCCCACGTGTCCCGCGTGTCCTCGAGTGAACACGTCGTTGAGCAGTCTTTACCGTACCGAGTTCGTTAGCTCACACAAGCACACAGACACACACGCACACATACACACAATGCAGGTGCTAAAATATAAATATTTTGATCGCTCATATTCCCTGTTGTGTTGCTTTAATGACCCTTTCGCCAGCAGTCATTTTGAGATTTAAAAAAAAAAAACATCTAAAAATTAAAAAATAAATAATTACAATAATCAACAATTTCCATTGGATTCTAAACTAAATTAATAGTAATAATAATGAAATAAAGATAATGCATCATGACATGTCATAGCAACTCCCAGACACCATTCAAATATACAGTGAACCACATTATTCATGTGAGATTCGCCCTGCATCATATATAGTGAAAATCTACACATAATTGACGATACCCCAAAATGTTTATATTTGCCTACACATACCACAAGATGGCAGCACAGCACTGCCTTGTCTAAATAAAGCTCTTCAACTCACTTCAGCATAGTTCCTTGGCTCCAAGATGAGTAATACTTTTACTGCTTTGGCCTGAGCTTAAAAATAGCAAAAGTATATATTTTTATTATTTATTATATTATATAAAAATTTCAGCGAATAACACAGGTAAGTTCCAAGAAACTTATTATTATATATCGCGATTATGCGAGGGTTTATTGTACCCTCTAGACCAGGGATCCCCAACCACTGATCATCTGGTACTGGGCTACAAAGAAAGAATAACCTTGTTTCGTAGTCATTTTAGTCTATTTATATGGAGAAAAAAAAAAGACCAATTCATCCTTCTCCACAGGACCTGTGATTCAGCAATGCATCAGTGGCACAAGCTAACCCTTGTAACATTGACCCAAAAAGTAAATTTCACGGGAGAGTTCCTTTGGAAAGGCGGAACTATTTGGCAGCAACCACAGGGCATCACAGTGGAATAATTGTTAGCACCTCTGCCTCACGGTCGAAAGGTTCTGCGTTAGACTCTCGGCTCAGGCTCTCCGGGTTGCATTTCTCCCCGTGCTTGTGTGGCTTTTCTCAGAGTACTCATGCTTCCTCCCACATGCCAGAAATATGCACGATAGCTTCATTGAAGACTCTAAATTGTCCATTGACGTGGGTGTGAGTGCGAACGGTTGTGAATGGCTCCAATGACTCCAGGGTGTACCCGTCCTCTCGCCCAAAGTCAGCTGGGAGAGGATCCAACTCACCCATGAGGACAAGTGCTTTACAAACTGGATGGATGGATGGATGATGATGTGTGCCACATTGAAGTGTGCTGCTCTATTCATTGTGATTGCACAAGGCAGAGCAAATATCTCCTCTTCCTCTCCCACTGAATCTAAACAGTTGCTAAGGACCAGTTGCTGTTTGTGTATACAGAAAGGGGGGAGAGAGTGGAATGCAGGAATTCCATTAGTTCATCAGGGAAGGAAACATCCGATCTGCTTTGTCAGAACTTCATTCACATGACCTCCAACTCCGCAAATAAAAAAAATGTTCATGCACATTTTGACCAGGAAGAACTTGACCCATCATGCAGAGATATATTGTAATAAATGCAGCTTTGTAAGAATACGACACACTCGATTGCTCCTTTACTTTCTTGTTTTATATTCACGGCCTAGATTATGACTGGTTAATTGGTCGATGACTAGTTAGTGATAGACTATGAACTTTGTTGAAAAAAAAGTACACCGTGTATACAGGGAGTTACTTTGATAACAAGACCCGCATGGTGACACATGAGTTTTAACGCTCTGGATACAAATCTGAATGGTTACATTCCTACATGGAATTCCATCTGATATAGTCTCTGACAGGGGCCCCCAATTCACCTCGCAGGTTTGGAGAGTGTTTTGCACAGCGCTTGGTATAGGTGTTAGTCTATCCTCTGGCTATCATCCTCAGACTAACGGGCAATGTGAGCGCACCAATCAACAGCTGGAGACGGCGCTCCGTTGTCATGTGTGTGTGTTCCGGGTTTTGTCTTCCCCCCTGTTTCACACACACCTGCTCATGTGAGCATCTTCATCACCTGTGCCTCGTTCACCCTAATTACCCCTTGTATATAACCTCGTGTCTCATTTCCTCTCGTTGCCAGTTCGTTGTACCTTGTCGTCGCGTTCCAGCATTCCTTGTTTCCACGTCATAGATTCACAGTAAGACCTGACCCTGTTCCGATTATTGACCTTGTCTCTTTGCCTCATGTTTTTGGATACTGTTGCCTCTTTTGGATTGCCTGCCTGTGTACCGACCTATGCCCGTCTATTAAACCTCTCTTTTTGGAAACTGTCAAGTTGTTTTGGAGTCGTGCATTTTTGGGTCCTATCCTCTGTTCCGTTCATGACAGAACGAACTGGCCAGAACATGGACCCAGCAGACTCAGACCCGGTGCGCAAAGCCCTTCAAGCGCAGGGTCAACGCCTCGCGAAGCAGGATGAGCAGATTGCCGCCCTCCACCTTCATCTAGAGGGACTGTCAAGTTATCAGGACAATATGATGAGACAGGTGGCCTCGCAGTTTGAACTTCTTATGAAATTTTTTCAAGAGAAGGAACCAGTTGGCACCACACCCAGTACCGCCACGGTACTTCCATGTGAAGTAGTCACCATGCAGCCACCTGCCACCTCCGCTGCTGTCTGCCCACAGCTCTCTCGACCGGAGAGGTTCTCTGGAGAATCTGGGAACATTAAGCCGTTCATCACGCAGTGCGAACTCCACTTTGAACTGCAGGGAGCCGCCTTCCCCACCGAGCGGGCAAAGATCGCATTCGTCATTTCCCACCTGACTGGTCGTGCGGAGGCGTGGGCTACTGCTGAATGGAGCCGCAATTCCGCCGCGTGTCATTCATGGGCTTTTTTCGTCAAGACTATGGAGCAAATTTTTCAATTTTCCACTCCTGATCGTGAGGCAGCTCGCTCCCTTGTCACCTTACAACAAGGCAAGCGCAGGGTGTCAGATTACGCGATTGAGTTTCGCATTCTAGCAGCTGAGACTCATTGGAATAATCGGGCGCTACTTGATGCCTTTTTTCAAGGACTATCCCCCGCCGTCAAGGATCATTTAGTCCCGCTAGACCTGCCACCCGACTTGGACACTCTCATCGCTCTCGCCCTCAAGATCGACAGAAGGCTTTTGGATCGCGAGCTGGAAGGAGATCGGCGGAAGGATGCTTCACCGCGCACTTGGAGGACGAGCCTCGGTGGCAAGCCAAACCAAGGCAGATTCCCTGCTGCCAGTCTCAATCCACTGGCTAGCGTCACCACGGATGAGCCCATGCAACGGGGCAGGTTCCGTCTCTCCTCTGAGGAACGTCAACGCCGGCTGAGGGAAGGGCGGTGCTTCTACTGCGGTCAGTTGGGTCATTCCGTAGACTTTGTTACAGGATTACCGGCCTCTAAAGGCAATACCACCATTCTTACAGTTGTTGACAGGTTCTCTAAGATGGCGCACTTCATTGCACTTCCAAAACTCCCCTCAGCTAAAGACACTGCCGAGCTAATGATTAATCAGGTTTTTAAGTTCCATGGTTTCCCCAAGAATGTGGTGTCTGATAGGGGTCCCCAATTCATTTCGCAATTTTGGAAGGAGTTTTGTAAACTCATAGGTGCTACCGTCAGTCTGTCATCCGGGTTTCATCCTGAAACCAACGGCCAAACCGAGAGGCTGAACCAGGACCTGGAGACGGGGCTCCGATGTCTCGCTTCACAGGAGCCGCGATCCTGGTCTCAGAAACTGGTTTGGGTCGAATTCTCCCACAATTCCCTCCCCTCTGCATCCACTGGTCTATCGCCTTTTCACGTTGTGCATGGTTACCAACCATCTCTGTTTCCTGCCATAGCCCCAGAATCCACAGTTCCAGCAGCATTAACCTTGGTGAGACGCTGCAGGAGGACCTGGGAGCGAGCCCGCCAGATGCTGCTGCGCCAGGGACGGTCCTACAAAGCCGCTGCTGACCGTCGGAGGACACCGGCCCCGAACTACAAAGTGGGTCAGCGAGTTTGGCTTTCGACCAAACATATTCCACTCCGGGTGGAGTCCAAGAAGCTCGCTCCCAGGTTCGTTGGGCCCTTCCCCATCACAAAAATAATCAACCCTGTCACCGTGAAGCTGAGGCTCCCAAGGTCTATGCGGGTCCACCCTACTTTTCACGTCAGCCTACTCAAGCCAGCCCGGGAGTCCCCTCTGGTCCCGCCTTCCAGGCCCCCTCCTCCCCCCCGGTTTGTGGATGGGGGCCCTGTCTTCTCTGTGAAGCGGCTGTTGTCATCTCGTCGGAGGGGCAGGGGGTTTCAATATCTGGTGGACTGGGAGGGCTATGGGCCTGAGGAGCGTTCCTGGGTACCGTCTGCGTTTATCGTGGATGATTCGCTCATTCGGGACTTCCACGTTGCGCATCCAGGGGCCCCAGGGCCGTCTGGGGCCGGCCGTTAAGGGGGGGGTACTGTCATGTGTGTGTGTTCCGGGTTTTGTCTTCCCCCCTGTTTCACACACACCTGCTCATGTGAGCATCTTCATCACCTGTGCCTCGTTCACCCTAATTACCCCTTGTATATAACCTCGTGTCTCATTTCCTCTCGTTGCCAGTTCGTTGTACCTTGTCGTCGCGTTCCAGCATTCCTTGTTTCCACGTCATAGATTCACAGTAAGACCTGACCCTGTTCCGATTATTGACCTTGTCTCTTTGCCTCATGTTTTTGGATACTGTTGCCTCTTTTGGATTGCCTGCCTGTGTACCGACCTATGCCCGTCTATTAAACCTCTCTTTTTGGAAACTGTCAAGTTGTTTTGGAGTCGTGCATTTTTGGGTCCTATCCTCTGTTCCGTTCATGACATCCGTTGCATATCCCAGTCTCGTCCCGCTTCATGGAGCACCCACCTTGCCTGGGTTGAGTATGCCCATAATTTGCTGCCCAGCACCTCCTTGACCATGTCCCCTTGTCAATGCTCCTTAGGCTACCAACATCCACTGTTCCCATCGTAGGAGCAGGAGCTTGCAGTTCCTTCAGTGCAGGCCCACATACGCCAGTGCTCCAAGGTCTAGAAGCAGGCCCGTGCCGCCCTTCTCCGGTCCTCTGCCATGTCTCAGGTACAAGCCAACCGTCGCCGCATCCCTGCGCCCGCATACACGGTTGGTCAGAAAGTCTGGATCAGTACGAAGCATCTATCACTCAAGGTTGAATCCAAAAAAACTGTCCCCCCGTTTCATATTAGATTGTGGCTGTGGTAAATCCATGTGTGGTACGCCTTAAGCTCCATGCCTCTCTCTGCATTCACCCCACCTTCCATGTTTCCCTGATAAAACCGATTTATTCCAGTCCTCTATCCCCCCCTGTGTCACCCCCTCCTGCTTCCTTGGTGATCGGTGGTCATCCCGCTTGGGCCGTGGACAAGCTCCTGGAAGTGCGTCGCCGAGGTCGTGGCCTCCAGTACCTGGTTGACTGGGAGGGCTATGGTCCGGAGGAGCGGAGTTGGGTCCCTGCGCGGTTGATCCTGTGCAAGTCGTTGATCCGTGACTTCCATCGTGCCCGACCCGGTTGCTTGGCTCGTGCGCCGGGTGGCGCCCGTGGGAGGGGGGGTACTGCCAGGGCTGCTGTTTCAGCACCCTGAGTCCAGCCCATGTGTGTGTGTGCCATGAGTGCTTTGCAGGGTTGATGTGTTTGAGTCTAGCAGCTGCACCTTGACATCTTAATTACACCTGACTGCTCTTAAGACGCTGTGGGACTCCAACTCGTCGGCAGACTATCAACGCTCTACGTCGAGTTCGTAGCCTAGCCACCTCGCCTATCTTTTTGCTTCCTGAAGACCTAGTGAGTTATCGCTACCTAATTATTGTTCTTTGTCCCCAGTCTGCCATCTGCCCTTGCTCCCTGCAAACCAGTGCTCACCTCTTGCGGCCCACCGACAACACAGACTTCTACCCTGCCAAACCGGTCCTCGTTGGAACCCTGCCAATCCCAGATTTAGTTCTCGGAGTTCCTTTGTTCGCTTCCAAACTGCAATAAACCGTTATTCACAAACTCACCTCCCTGTCCTCTCTGCATCTGACTCCAACTTGCAATCTGAATCCTGACAAAAGTTCTGGATCTCCATTGGCAGTGAAGTTAACAGCTCAGTGGTTAACAAGTCCACAGGTATTTAGAAACTTTGGTGGGGTCGGGGGGCTCAAATACTATTATCATAATGAGGGGCAGAGGTGGGACCAAGTCATTACTTTGCAAGTCACAAGTCTCAAGTCTTTACCCTCAAGTCCCGAGTCAAGTCCCAAGTCAAGACAAGCAAGTCCCCTGTCAAGTCGTAACTCTTAGTTTTGAGTCCTTTTGAGTCATTTTAACAACAAAGTAATAATATATTTTAATATACTCTAAATTGCCCGTAGGCATGACTGTGAGTGTGAATGGTTGTTTGTTTCTATGTTCCCTGCGATTGGCTGGCAACCAGTTCAGGGTGTACCCCGCCTCCTGCCCGATGACAGCTGGGATAGGCTCCAGCACGTCCACGACCCTAGTGAGGAGAAGCGGCTCAGAAAATGGATGGATGGATGAATATATATAATAATTGTATATTTTATTAATATATTGTATTTTTGTGTTTGCCCCTTCAAAACTGATCGATAGTACGTTTTCAGTTATTCTATGAAAAATTATACAACATGCAATGACTTACTTTTTCTCACTTTATTTCTGAAGTGACATTAAACAGACCTGTTACAAATGAGAATTTGCTACCAGTAGTATTGTAATTAGTAATCGAGTGTCGTACTGACAATTGTATCGAATAATCAAGTAATAAGCTAAAATACATTTTTGTTTGGTTAAAGAGCAATTATGAATCCACAAGAGAAAATGTCAATTAATCATGAACGACTGATTGGTTTCCTCTTTTAGAAAATCAGCTGTATTTGTTTTAAATTCTCATTGTGCATTTAGCAGAAAACTTAATTTTCTTGTCTACAACCATTTCTAGTGAGGCAATTTTAACACAAATAAAAATAAAGAAAACACAAATAGATTGTGAATAAATAGATTTCAGTTTAACCTTGGCATTTCTTGTGAGTATCAAAAAAAGGCATTAATTAAAAAAAAGAGGAGGGCAAGTTTCTCATCTTGTTATAAAGGCACAATTTTATTTAACTGTGGGATCTCAGAACACTACACTGACTAAATGATGAACAGGAAACCCAAACAGCGCACGTGCTGCCCGCCATGTTAACTGTTTGCGTGATCGCTCACAAAGCTAGCTGCTAATGCTAACAAAAACGATTGTGATTCCCACAATGCAATGTGGCTGTTTTGTTTTTGCCATAATTAACGTCCTTACTGTTACATTAATTGACAGTGTCGTTGCCAGAAACTGCCGCATTTATTGTTGATTTATGTTGCACTGTTTTTTTTTTTTAATGACACCATTACTCTAGGTAGTGTCTGAAAGAGTGACATCACAAGCAATTCCTCTATATGTTCATACCTAACAACATGTCAACTGTCAAAAGATTTTATCTGTGATTAAATAGTTACTTCGGCGGGATGTTTCTACCTTACTGATATACATTACATAATTGACATTATGGTTACATTGTCCTGAAAGTTCTGTAGTATTCTAAACTTTGGCATATTGAGGTTTTGAGAGACACCTGTGGAGTTGTACCTCAATAGAGTACAATCAAAACAGTAAGCCTTTCCAAGTCACTGGGCTCGAGTCCGAGTGAAGTCACGATTCATCGTGAGTCATTGCTGTTCAAGTCCAAGTTGCAAGTCTTGTGACATTTTGTCGAGTCTAAAGTCATCAAATTCATGACTGGAGTCCACACCCCTAGTGAGGGGTTCAGTGTCCATCCATCCATTTTACACTTGAATGAGGGTTTAGAATGTTCTAAAAGTACTTAATACATTGACATTTACAGTGGATAAATGTATGATGGTGGCAGTTTGACTGCGATGGAATATATATCTTTTATTTCCTATGGATAAAACTGTGGTACAATTCAAACAAATCAGAGTATCTTTAATCATTTAAATCTTTTGGGTGAGAGAGAGAGAGAGAGAGAGAGAACTCTGACCCACTACAACGACGGCTTGTTACATCATCTGTGTTCTTGTGTGTGTGCGTGCGCGTGTGTCAGCTGTGTGTAGCATTAACCTCGGGGTGGATAGGTCGGGGGAAACTCTAGAGACTGCATGTCGGCTTGTTTTGTCATTTCCAGCTTCAGCCTGGAGGGCAACATACACACACACACACACATCTGCCAGGTTGTCATCCTCTCTCCTTCTTCAGATCCACACAGACAGAGAGGGAGAGTGTGTGTGATGGTGGTGGTGGCAATGACCAGTGAGATGTGTTTACACACACAAAGTGGGCGGGACAGGAAGTGATTTGTAGATAAACAGCTTGTCGTCGCTTAGTTGTCCTTGCCGCCCTCCAACCGTAACTCCTGTTTTTGTTTTGTTTTTCAAATCCTCTTTTATGCTTTGGTGTTTTAATTCCATGCCGCGAGCGAGGGAGGAGTGAAGGTCAACTTTATAAATCCAACATAATTCGCACTAACATCCTAATAGAAGACAGAAACACTCCCAACCTAATTTTGCTGCAAACACATGATCAAATGTCATCTGCTCACATGCCATAAATCTAATTATATTTGCTTTTGTCTATCATTAACAACTAAAAATGCACTGCAGTTAGACTTCGAGGTGCCTTAGGTAACTTTCTTTATTTTAAAAAAAAGTTAAAAGAAGTTCAATGTTTACAGTGGGTCACAATGTAACCGTTGCTAACTTCCAAGACGTTTTAGACCTCAACGTAGCTCACGTCCATGTTTTGTAAATATCAGACAATTTAGTCTCCAATTGATTGAACATACTATATACGTGTTTTTTCTGAAAGAGCCAAGTCATTTTAGTCCTCAAAGAAGCTATCGTACATCCATCCGTCCATTTTCTGTACCGCTCATCCTCACGTTTTTGTAAGCATCAAAATCATTTTAGTCCTCAATGTGGCTACCTTTTTGTAAAAAAAAAAAAAAAAAAGGCTACATTCACACTGCAGTGCATGATGCCCAATTCGGATATTTTGTTAAGTCCAGTCTTTGTATCCCATACAAAAGTTATATTACATTTAGAGATGAAAATAATTTCATATGCAATGGACCTAGTCTACCTGTTTTCATAAACTGAAGATTAAAGTCTCAGGGAACATAGGGTACATGTTTTCACAAACATAAAAGACAATTTAGTCTTCAGTTAATAACGTGTTTTTTGTATACATCAAAGACAATTTAGTCTTCGTTGTGCCTTGTAGAACTGCACAGTGTCATACTCATTTTGCATGAAGCTACCAATATGGGATGTGAACAGAGTCCACGCAGCTGTACCTAATATTGCTTCCTGTGATTATGTAAAGTGATGTCCTCATACAGCACAGAAGATGCTTTGTCGCCAACAGTCAGCACCTGTGATGAGCTGATGTGACTGCACCAGCAGCAGCATGACACCACCTCACAGTGGGCCCTCAGTGGCCAGCATTGCTTTGCATGCACACACACACACACACACACACACACTGTCATTAGTGTTGACCAGTGTCCAGGAGTAAACAAATGATTGTTCTCTGCCTGGCACTGCGGGAGAGGATATAAGAATTTTACTGAACACAACAAAGTGAGAACAAGGAGATAAGGCCATGTAAACATTTAAAAGAAAACAGGATTTGGAACAAAACAAAAACAACAAAATAAAACACAAGACAGGTTTAGGATGGGGGGGGAGATTGAGTGATCAGGAGCACACAGACTGACAAAAGGACAAAAATAAACTCAGCATCGGTAACATATACTCCCCATGTGCATGGTGCATGCAATTCCACCTCTGATTGCATGTGTTCACTCGTTGTTGGGAGGTGATGTTTTTATTATTGTTTGTTTGTGAGCAAAGTTAAGTAACAAATACAGAGCAGCTCCAGAACAATTTGTCCAAATTTGTCTGAATTTCCATATTTTCACAATTTTGTCAAGAACATTACCTTGCGACAGTCATAATCATAATCGTTAGGAAATTATGGCTTCAGTATTTGTCATTTGAATGTTTTTATTACATCAACCTTGTAATAGAAGACCCAGTTGCAGCTTGAATCAAAATACCAGTATATGAGACTTCAACATTCCATCATCAAAAATATATCTATGAATTAATTCCCCTTTGCCAATTCTGTTTTCAACCCTGGTCCCAAAAAAAGACGCGACGTCCCGTGTGGACGTGTATAATTTTATATTTATATCTTTAAAAACGTATTAATTGGCCTGCTATTCTGTTGTTCAAAGTTGGTTACTCTCCACGAAAATGCGGTTCCAGCCAGACGTATGTGACACGTGTATCGTTTCACCAAATCACTTATTCCAATGTTCTCCGACTGCGTGACACGAGCATGCAGCAATTAGTATCATGCTTTTCCGTCTTTTTCTCCCCTCGTCCTCCCTTTGCGACACTTTTGTAAGAAGCATGGTAAGAAGTGTAGCTTATTTGCTACCATGGAGGCGATGATCAGTGACTTCCAATGAGTTGACACAGGACGCAAAGAGAACTTTCCCCTCCGCGGCTTGGCAGCTGGGGGGCCTAATAAAAAAGCGTGCACCAAGCAGCTGTTCAATATGGACGCGACGGTAATGTCAGACGCTGGATTTTTTTTCCCCCAAATATCCTGTACAATCATTGTGTTTATGGCCGTAACGAGTCAACATTCAGTGATTTCCGTAACAAAATACAGACATTCCGTAACATTCGGCAGCTCTGTCTGACGGTCTGTAAACATCAACGACAATTTAGAGCCTTCAACAAACTTTTGTTTTTGGAAACATCAAAGAAACGTTGGATTCCTAAATCGTAAAAGGTGTTTTTGTAAACATTCAAGACAACAGAGTCGTCAATAAACCTAACAAACCTGACCTGATTTCAGGTACAGTATATTAAAGACAGTTTAGTCTTCAATGAAACTTAAGTAAGTGTTTTTTGTAAAGTCAACGTCAAAGACATTAACAGTTGCAACTAACAGTTGCAAATAATGAAGATAGTTTAGAATCTGCATGTGGACTATTATTCGGCAACTATTGGTGTGCAGAATTATTACGCAACTAAAACACTCATTTTCCAATCTCACTTTTTTATTTGAATTTTTTAAAATGTCCTATATTTGGGCTACTTAGACCTCCATAGAGTGGCTCTCTAGCATGGACTCAGTAAAAAAAAAAAAAGGTGATAAGCCTTCAATCCATGGATTATGTCAGTTTCTTGATTTGTAGTCGATCTGTTTTTTTTGCAGCAGAAACCACAGTCACCCAGACATTGTTCTGAGAGGTGTACTGTTTTCCTTCACTGTATATCTCCCATTTAAGAACTGCCCACAAGTTCTGAATTGGGTTCAGATCAGATGAAGAAGGGGGCCATGTCATCAGTGTTTTGTCTTTCAAGCCTTTCCTGGCCAGCCACGCAGAGGAGTGCTTGGATGCATGTGATGGAGCATCGTCCTGCATTGAAAAATGCAGACTTCTTCCTGCTTCTACTGACAGAATGTTTGGAAGTTCATTTTGAGCCCATCTTCAACCCGAAAAGGTCCAACCAGCTCATCTTTAATTATACCAGCCCATAACAGGATCCCACCTCCACTTTGCTGGCGTCTGAGTTGAAGTGGAGCTCTGTGTCCGTTCGTGATCCAGCCCGGGTCCGTCAAGAATCACTCTCATTTTATCACTCCATCAAACCGTTGAGAAATCTGTACGCAGATATTTCTTAGCTCAGTCTAGACACTTCAGCTAGTGTCTTGTTCAGTGGGGGTCTTTTTCAGCTTTTATCATCTTGATTCTTCTCAAATCCTTGGCAGTTAATTTGAGTTTTTTTCTCTCAACACGTTTCTTGCGACCCTGTTGACTATTTGCAACAAAACATTTGATGGTTCTGTGATCACGACCCAATATTTGAGATATTTCAAGAGCGCTGAAGAACAAATGACGAACCGTGAACTTAACATACACATTTTCCTAAACATTCCCTACATTAGTGTCACTGAAGACAAAATGTAGTCTTCCGTGAAACTAATGTAGGGGGTTTTGTAAACATTGGAGAATTTACAGTTGTCTTCAATGAAAGACATAAATAAGACAGACAAATTTAGACAATTCAGAGTCTGCAATAAACCTGACATACGCATTTTTGTAAACACTGAAAAACAATTCAGTCTTTGATGAACCTAAGTACATGGTTTCGCAAACATCAACATCATCAAAGATACTTTAGTCTGCTGTAAACCCTAATTTGTGTTTTTGTAAACATCCAAGACAATTTAGAGCCTTCGACCAACTTAACATATGTTTTGGTAAACATGGAAAGATAATTTAGTCTTCAATTAAGCTTAAATCCTGTACAATTTTTTGTAAACATGCTGCAAGTGTGTAGTGAGCAGCTGACTGCTTGCTTCTACTGGCGGAAGCAGAGCTCAAAGAAAAGAAGAGCGTGCCAAAGACAATAAAAGCAATTTTGTGGCGAATGGACATATCGCCACACACAAACACAAACACCGCCATCAAGTTAGTGTCGCATTTTAGAAGCTCACACTGGTATCTAACGCTAATCTATGAATCCCAGAAAACTCAGTGTAGATTTGTTTACCATGTGTGACGCTACCACTGGTAATTAACCGCACATAAATTTAAAGCAAGCGCCACAAGAGATTCAATTGCATGATCACTTGTGAAGGCAGAATTTGATCACCAAGCTACCAAATAACACTTGTCAATTAGCTTAGCGAGGTGGCGCATGATTTGTCAAGCACAAATGCAGCTACCCTCCTGTCAGTCAATTTAGCCGAACATTATTATCAGAAGCTAATTTTCGCAAAAACTCTTCGCGAACACTTATCTGTGCTAAAACTGTAGCTCTGCTTACCTTTTGGCTTTGACACCATAGCGCTATGGCTGCGACCGCCGCATCAAAGCGGTTCCTCCGCACAGAATTTAGTCCAGTCTAGTTGCCAAGTAATTGTTTCTTAGCCTCACTGTTCCGTAACAGCGCACAAACATATTTTCAGAAATCCAGTGAACC
This sequence comes from Phyllopteryx taeniolatus, assembly GCF_024500385.1. Taxonomy (NCBI): domain Eukaryota; kingdom Metazoa; phylum Chordata; class Actinopteri; order Syngnathiformes; family Syngnathidae; genus Phyllopteryx; species Phyllopteryx taeniolatus. The sequence goes on along the minus strand of NC_084513.1, from coordinate 2,485,663 downwards.
CACGCTATATCAAAGTTATTCGTTCATGCCCCCACTAAAGCGATCCTTTATCATGGGTTTTTACAGTATACAGGCAAGTCTGAATTTAGAGGTACGTGCATTTAATGTAGTACTGGAAAGGATGCAGCATTATTAAGAGGAAGAAAAAGAAGTGTAAGACGATACCACATTTTGCTGTTTTAGTTTAGTTGTTCTGCAAAAAAAATACTGATGGTATCACTATATTGCAGATTTTTGTAACATATATCCTATGATAAATGGCGATTCACTGTAGGCATACTAAAGATTTACTTAGTTGTTTAATTGCACATACAAAGTCAAGTCAATTTTCCACAATACGTCCATTTTCAATTACAACCCTAAAATACTAGTCACATATGTAACAACATGGATTTTTTTAAGATTTCTGATTTTAGGTTAAGAAAAATGTCTTTTGACGGTGCCACTATCTGGTGATGTATCATCCTCTACCACTTGGTTTAGAGACATTGAAAGTGGTCCCCCACTCATTTAAAAACATTTTCTTCCAGAATTGTCACCCCCCTGCAAATTATAGGCCCACGCCACATCTCGCCAGATGGCTTCACGATGCACGATGTTTCGATGAGCATAACCCTCCACCCACACACCCCAAAAAACACCCGTCAGCATGATGTCATTAATGTCACACTGTCCTCCTTCTACTTGCATGGGCTTGTGACATTTTAACACACACAGCCACACATTTATACGCACACTTTGTTGTTAGGAATCATCGAGTGACTCACTGAAAAACTGATTATATTACCACTAGTGCTTTTAGTTCAATCTGGAGTTTATTATTCTTATTATTATTATTATTATTATTATTGTTGTAGTTTATAGATTTTTGCCGAATTCACACACCACTGTACAACCACCACAATAGACATGTTCGTACGTGAATACCTCTCGCAAAGTATTGTGCTCTAATCCTTGTTAATCCTACACTATCACTATCCATCACCACATTTGCCTGCTGGCAGTTTACACGCGAACACAGCGAGCTAATTGAATGATGCTTCGCTGGCTAGCATTGATATCACAGCATGAGGCTGATCTGAGGTATTTAACCTGATTGAGATTAATATTCCTGCGCGATTTGTACGAGGCGACGCGGCGGAATTTCCATCATAGCACACAGCTATGCACCAATCACACAATTGTCTTTAACGTACTGTTTATTTTTTGAGTTAATAGCATTGCTCTTTTCTTCTTACTGTATGCCGTAAAATGGAATCCGTACCAACTCCTCCAATTGAAGGATGCCACAGTGGTATGGTCGGGATTATCTGTTTTAGTTCGCCAGTTTTTGACCATTCAATACAAGTGGCGCCACGGTGGACGACTGATTAGCACATCTGTCTCACAGTTCTGAGACAGATTTTCACATATATATATATATCCCCCCCCCCCGATGAACAGGGGTTCATCCATCCATCCATTTTCTATACTACTTCTCCTCATTAGGGTCATGGGTGAACTGGAGCTGACTTCAGGCAAGAGGCGGGGTACACCCTGGATTGGTCGCCTGCCAATCACAGGGCACATATAGACAAACAACCATTCACACTCCCATTCACACCTAACGACAATTTCGAGTCTTCAATGAACCTAACATGCATGTTTTTGGAATGTGGGATGAAGTTGGAGAATCGGAGGAAAACCCCCGTGGATGTTCACTGTATCCCAAAGTCTATATTGATATGGAGAACCTAATCACAATTCATTAAAGACAATTTTGTCTTTAATGAATGTAACATATGATTTTGGAAAAATCTTAAAATAGTTTAGAGTCTTCAGTGAAGCTAACACTGATGTTTTTATAATACATCAAGACAATTATGAGTCTTCAATTAAGCTAATATAAAGGTTTTCCTAAACATCAAAGAAAGTTTTAATTCATAGTCAAGCAGAACACTTGTTTTGGTAAATATCCAACACAGGTTGTCTGACATGAACATGAATGTCAGTTTAGTCTGCTACATTATGTTAACACTGAAAGACAAAGCTAACATTCACATTTTTGTAAAAATGTAATACAATTTAGTCTTCAGTGAGCCAAACATATGATTTTTCGTAAACCCGAAAACAATTTCGTCTCTGATGAACCGAGTGTATGCATTTTTGAACACAATTTAGTGTTTTGTGAATTTAACATCCTTATCAGAAAAAGTCTTTAGACTCATCAGTGAACCAAATGAACATGTTTTCTTTTCCCACACTACGATGCCATGCCGTTTGCGTAGCTGATACAGCTATCGCCACATCAACCTGCATCAGGACTCACCCATCCATTCGGTATCATGGAGAACTTAATTGGACTATGTGATGGAAACCTTCAGTGGTTTCTAGTGGCATTGGCCATGTGACACAGATGGGAACAGCATGAACTCGCATACTAGAAGGTGTTCATAATTCATCTGAGTTACGTAAACTATAATAGCGTTAAAACATTCAGGAGAGTCTGAGTCAGAGTTGAAAAGGTGAGAGTGTTTATGCCCAATGAAAATGCTAGCAAACATTGCCAAAAATTTCTTTAAAATAGTCCGCTGTTGTTTTCCTTGTCAATAATGGCATGCTCATTATTGGGTATTCCTAATGCTTGTTATCAAGGGACGTGATGATGTCATCACTACTTCAGACTAACTTTGTTCAATGCAACTTGCTGAAGCATTTAAGCAACATGAATGACAAGGAAACAAGACTTGACTGCAGAGTCAACATAACCAGAACAAGCTGTTGACGTTTATGACGATGATGATAATGATGATTATTTAGATTACTATTTGCATACGCATTCTTTTGCTCAATACGCAATCACTACATCCATGAAACTTAATGAGATTCCCTCTAATTTCCTGTGTGTATTTTGAAAGCTGAACAAACGTGTGTGTGCGTGCATGCATGTGTGTGTTTGTGTGTGGGCGCGTGCGTGTGTGTGCGTGCGCGCGTGTGTGTGTGTGTGCGCGCGCGCGTGTGTGTGTGTGTGTCAGTAGGCATTTCAGACACGTCGCAGTAATGCGAATCCAAGCTGGAGATTTTCCCTCCATTCCATTGGTCCTTCTCAATAGATTTCTTTTAAAGGGCAACTGCACACATTTAAGAACATCTGGTAGCTCCACATACTGGAGACCATCATGTGTGTCTTCTAAAACCATCTCATTCCCACGTAAATTTCACACACTTTGCAGAAACGTTGCCTGGAAGACTGTGCTTTTGTTGGACATTTACTAGAGTAACAGTTAAAAGGTATTATCCCATATGAAAAGAGAAAGACAAAAAAAAGCTTTGGGAGATCCTGCGGCCTCAGGGGCTTTTCCACCAAACACCCCAGTTCCTGGTAGGAAGAGTTCCTGGTGGCCCATGTGTTTTGTGTTTCCATCGCACTTATTAGTTCAGGGTCGCTTAAGCAAATAAGGGTGATGTTGCTCAATACTGACACTTACTGGATCTAAAAAAAATGCTGCAATTTCAAGCTTTCAAGTGAATGTCTTATTTTATATTCATCCATTCATTCATTTGATACCTTTAAAACTTTACCCTTTATCCAGGTGAGGCAATTAAGAACTGATTCTCATTTGCAATTCCAACCTGGTTGCAGACAGTCTTTGAGGTAGGGAGTTTTATTATATACAGATAAATTTCAATAAATGAGAATATATTTATTCTATTTTATTGAGATGACATACCAAAATAGATTGTACAACAGAAGCTTGCGGATGACTATAGATGTGATTTCTCAGCTGGAAAATTCAATAGGGACATGAGCCTGAAGCCTTACACAGTTCCACTGCAAATTTGAGAACAATAGATCACATCTATAGTCATCTTCAGGCTTCTACATTTATTTATTTATGTATTTATTTATTTATTTATTTATTGAAAGAGACAAGTTTATCTAATATCTTGGCATTCAGGCAAGTAACCTCCAGCTTTAGAGAACATCCGCTCACATGCCATTTATGGACCTTGTATTCACCATGTGCTTTGATGTAATGTAATATTTAACTTGTTACTATATCACATTGCACAGTTTGTATATGTATTTGCTTCTATTTTGCTTTGATTTACTCTGCTAGGTTGCCATTACAAATACCTTATCTGGATAAGGTTCAATAAAAAAAAAAAATTTAAAAATACATTGGCAGGTCTTAGTCAGTTTTTAAATACAACAGTGTGAAGTGTTTTCATGAAAAAAAAGACTAAATATTTATTTGTGAACGTACAATCACAGACAAAAAGCCAGGCTTCATTTCCTTGTCTTGCACTATGGCAAACGCAGCATTTTCCCACAGGCTGGAGGAGCTCCTGCCTGGGAAGGTTTTTTTTATTTTTTTTCCCCCGCAACTGACTGGTTTGGACCATCAGAGTGTCCACACCGGTGTTCCTCTCCTCTGACCTGGCCGAGGAAGACGTACACGCCCGCTTGGGCTCGGACCTCCGCTTCTTAACGCCACCGAGACCCCTACCACAGCTCGTCGCCGGGCCCAGGAGAATGAAAGGTAGGGTAGAACCTTCCTTATCCTGGTAGTTTTTTTCAGAGGGCACACAGGGGGAATATGAGCTACCAGGGTAGCTAGGTAAGTTCCTGCGAAGATTCCTGCGGTGGGAAAGCCTCTCTTGGTCCATAGACTTTGGACTTGAAGTAACCCCAAAACAAAAAAACACATGGTGTGAAATCAATTGAACGGAACCACGACAACCAATCCGCCAATCCGGGAACTGCTCATCTGGGAACGCACGAACCTCACGCGAATAATGCACAGGGGCGCCATCTCGTTGGACAATTACTTGCTGCTATTGTTTAGCTAACAATTCAGGGACACAGATTACAACGTAGGCCTCGGGATTTCCCTACGCTCGAAGAACGCATAAGAAACAATGTGCTTCAGTGACCTCCACTTTGTTTCAATAACATGACTTTTGAAACACCCTGTATAATAAATGTGTTAATAAGAAAGAAATTTCCCTATTCCTTGTTAAAGCATAAAAGGCCATTTCCAGTTTATTCCTACAAAGTCACATAGTTCTTCTTTTTTTTTTCAATTCCATTCCGAGAAATTTCAAATCATAAAGTTAAGTTTAATTTTGTATTTGTTTTTTTTACAAAGTAATTTTGCAGCGCTAGTATTTTTTTAAATAGCCTCAATTAGTATTTGCAAACTGCAAAGAGAAAATCGATTAATCTGATAGACGTCAATAATAATTAGTTGTTGTTTTTTAATTTTTTTAACTTAACAAATGAAACAAATTATCCATCCATCCATTTTCTCTACCCCTTATCCACACTAGGGTCGCCGGCGTGCTGGAGCCTATCCAAGCTATCTTAGGGCGAGAGGCTGGGTACACCCTGAAGTGGTCTGGGAATGTGACCAGGTCAACTTCTCCCATTGACAGTGATGTGACACGGTGACACATCTCAGTGAGTGCCGACGGGGCGACGTTGTCACAGATGACCGAGCCCATCACTGACATGGTCGCTCTCATCCGCCACTTCCTGTCGGCTGCACTGAGAGAGGGCGATCTCTTCGTCTGGCTCTTCCAGATGGACAGGTCGCTGTCACGGGCCGCTGACGGGAAATATGGAGACGGATGTTTGCTCTGCGTGTGAAATCAGCCGAGATGGTCTCAAATACCTTGTGTAAAAGGTGTAACCATTTTAACAATCATGCAAAATTGTTGCGTGGTGTAATCACAACATCTTGAAGCTATGGAGGCAGAATGGATTTCTCTCCTTGACAGCAACCAGCAGAGGAACAACTCATTCAGGCCCAACTCGTTTGCAGCCTAAACAGGCCTTCAATGTTTGCTACAACTCCTTTTACACTGCCCGCTAAAGCTGAGATTTTTGGGCTTTTTCATGTGGCTTTTCTGCTCAAACGAGACCGTCACAAAATAGGCGGATGCCATCTAGCTGGCAATTTCCCAACTTCAGAGCCGTTAAGCAAAGTACACACACATTCTGATTTTTCTTAACATCTGCTCTTATGGTGTATACTCGAGACAACCAACAATGCAGTGCACAACACACATAACAATATCTCTGTCTCCTCTCTCAAACCAAATGTCTGTCATAGTACCAAGATTGAGGCAGCATGTTATGTAAACTGTTGGAAAATCCAAAGAAGGAGTGAGTAGTAGCAGTCGTAGTAGTAGTAGAAGAAGAACAAATAGAAGAAGCAACAATAATTGTTCGCCTATTTGGTAACAACATTGCAGTTGTAAACACTTCTTGTCATATTCATTGTTGTGAATGACTTGGGGGGACACTATACAAACACTCAACACAACTAGGCTGCTTTATTTGTGTCTGGCAAGAGCACGAGCGTCAAGTCGCTTCCTAATTGACTACAGTATTGTAGTTTCCATTCTCAATCACTGAGAGTCAATGGCTCGGCCCAACTCTGTGTACAGTACTCGTAAATACAGTAGTGAACAGGTTTAACGATTGCCGATCCACAACATTTTCTGAGAAAATCGGTGTGGATTATCAGGGCCGATATTTGGCATTTGGCGCATTTTTTAATCTGACGCCCGCTAATTTAATTATTTTGGCTCTGATGCCGCCACTGCGAGCGTCTGTCTGTGACTTCTTCTCTCTCCAGCATTGTCCCGGCCACGGCGACACCTGATTGATTACCCGTGCACAGCCACTGCACTGGTAACAGCCAATCAGCATGCAGTAAAAGCCGTGCAATGCATGCACAAGGCGCTCAGTCTCACACACACACGGGACAGAGAAGAGAAAGTTTTACCAAACGGAGATGGTCAAGGGAGCAAAGACTGTATATGTTTCAAAGGTAAGCTAAGGCAGCAGGCTACATAAATTGTAATAAATCCTAGTCCTCTCCAACACACAACTACTTGTAACATTATTATGACACCATTAAGGTTTCATAAACACATGCGGCATGTCTGCTCCCTCCCCGTCCCTGTAGCTGTACACGCCTATAAGTGTTAATCGCATGAATTTGATTACAGTAAATGTTGTACTTTCAATCATGTACAGGACATTGAGTTACCTTAAATGCAATGTATAAATCTTCTTCCTTTCCTTTCGGCTTGTCGCGTTAGGGGTCGCTACAGCTCTGTCATCCTTTTTCATGTAAGCCTGCATCCTCCTCTCTAACACCAAGTCCCCTGGTGACCCTAGAAACTCACTGTACTTTTTTGTTTTTGAACTTTAAACAAAATTATTATTATTATTATTATTATTATTATTATGAAAAACAGTAGCATTTCAATTATATTGAAATTTTGGAAAAGTTTATTTACTATAGAAAAGTTTTGAGAGCTATTTATGCTGCTGGGAGCTCCCTGCACTTTTTGTTAGAATTTTAAAACAAAGATGACTATTTTCTAAGATTTAAAACAAATAACATGTTGCAAATGTGAAAAGTGGTTTAATAAATATGCTTGAAGCTATTTAAATGAAGTCAAGTGTTGGAGTTTTTAATTATTTCAAATTTTGACACCAATATTTTCCTTTTTACCGTAAAACGATTATCGGCTCCAATTATCGGTTATCGGCCTCTTTGACTACTAATAATAAGTATCGGCCCTGAAAAAAAATATGTCGGTCTATCACTAACTTCTTACATAGTTGCACCAATATCCTACCTTCACTGGATTCTGTGTAAAAGGCATAGGCAGATAAATGCCAACACTTTTGTTATAATGGGATGTCTGCGTAAAAGAGGTCAAGTATTGTGCCCCCTTCCATACCTGCGGATCTGTTGTGAAGGTCTCTTCAATCAGTATTGAGTCTTTTTTACTCTTCAGGGCCACCATATGTAACAAGCCACCTTATGATTGTTTGTGACATTGCAATAATGAAAATGTCCTCCAGAGAGATGAAAAAAAATTCAACTGGACTTCGCTGACCTCATAGCTGGCTGGCTGCAGCTATGACAGACAGGGACTCTTACACGGGTAGGGGCAAGATATCAAAGTGCATTGCAAATCTGAGGTTGTCATGTTTTAAATTAACGACTTCGTTATATACATTTTTTGTCGTTCGACGATATGCTGCCCCCAAAATTTGGTTCCCCGCCATTGGATTGTGAATAAACACGTTTCTGTAACATCATCAAAATTAAAATTAAACAAGTAAAACTAAAATCAATAATAATAATAAGCGCTCTGTGGATGGATGGATGGAGGAATAATAATAATAAGCAATAATAAGCATGTTTCTTCAAATGATGAATGATAAATCTGGAGCCACTTGTGTTGATATGTACATCTGTGTCCTGGTTTGAGTGCTGCTACATGAGCCCAGCACACACTTGCTGACAAATGAGCCTGAGACATGAAGCGTAATGTTGGCCAAACATGATCCTCCTCACTTCCTCACCTTTCTTCTTACTCACCTGCAACCTGAGCACAGGTGAGCGTGGAAATTTGCTTCCCAAAGACTTAAAATAGTTTTTATTATTGCTGACAGAAAAAAATAGAATTTGGACATACATATTTATTACACTGCAACAATGTGTATTTTCTCTCAGTGTCTGTCACTGTTCAATAAAAAACATGTATCACCATATCTTGTGTGTATTTTGGGGCTTAGCTTAGTTTTGAGGTGGCCCCACATACAGTGCCCTAGGGGCTCATGAGCACCTTAATTAGACTCTACCTGCATGTTACCATGTTATCACTGTGCAATAAAAAGCATGTATCTCTTCTTTTTTGGGTGTTTTCTTTCTAACAATACTAAAAATATTTGACTTTTCCCTGAACACATACAAAACTATTTTTATTATTATTATTATGCAACAATGTGGGTTTTGTCTAAAAGGCATGTATGCCCACATTTTTCCCTTTTGAGTTGTAAAAAAAATTGTTTTTTAAACACAAAATGAAGATATGTTTTTTATTATGAATTTTTTATAAATGTTTTTTATTTTTTTTATTTTTGACGATTTATTAATTAGTGCATCGTCCAATAAAAAAGAATGCAGTGTATCCCCAATTATTTGCCGTGTTGTTTCCGAAATATTTAGACTTTTTTTTTTTTTGTTGCTTTATGTTTAAAAACACAAATTTGCAGATATGTGCTTTTTATAATACATTTGTATGTGTAACCTGAAAACATCTTTTTTGTTGTTTCCCAAATGGAAAAATGAGCACCACTACATTAAAAGTATTCCCCCCAGAAATATATATATATGGTTTTTTTTAAATAAAAAATATCGTATACTGTACTCACTTTTTATAGCTTAACTGATTTTTCTTTTTCATCTAAAAACAGGTTAAAATATAATTAATAATGCTTTGACTTTACACCTAAATATTCATATATTGGGGACGGCCTATATAAAGTACACATCACAGTATGTCTTCCTTACCTTAATGATGCTGCTCCGACGCGGTGCTGCCTTCACAGACTCCAGCAGCATGGTCTCCGGGTCCTGGGCGGTCCCTGCCCCGCCGGGCAGGACGACGCCGCTGCGCCGGCCGCGGGACACCCTGGCCGGGATGAAGTCCGGCGCTGCGTCGCTGCACGGTCCGTCGCGCTCGGACATGTTGAGGCGGCTCGAGTCGGTGATTAGCAAGAGGAATGAATCAACCTGATGAAAGTTTGTCTCGGCTGTGTTTGAACGCCATGTAAATGTTCCGCGCGATCGTAACCACGAGCTGGCTTCTCTGTTTTGGGTCCTTGAACGCAACCAGGTGCAGTGTACGCGCACAACCAGACTGGTGCGCTCCCCCCGGTGAAGCGCAACAAGTCCTCGCAGTGTTTTAGCGTGGGGAGGGACTGCGAGTGGGCGTCAAAACCCGCCCACGTCGGAGCAAGTGGACGGGATCCAAGGGGGTTCCGAACCTCGTCCTCTCCTCTCCGATGTCAAAGTGCACGAGGGAAGCCAAGTTGAAAGAAGAAGAAAAAGGAAAGATTTTACCTCTTCTGTGCGCAGGCCAGAGACCCCAAACCCCCCCTTCTCCAACCCCTAAAAAACTGGTAGTGCTTGTACCGCTTCGGCTGCGCTGTTCACGGCAACAGCGGGCGACTTTTGACGGCCATACCCAACAACAATTGACACACGCGCCCGCCTCTCCGCCTCCCTTCAAGCCCCGCCCTAATGGTGACCTCAATCGTGATTGGCGTGCTGTTCGGCCAATAGGCGACTCCTGAACAAACGAGGACCATTGATCCCAAAAGTCGAAAGACGGCAGAAAATACTTCGTGGATAAAGCAGTGATTTTAATGCTTCGTTTTAGTATTTATTAATTTCAGTATTAGTTTTAGCTGTTTTATTTGAGGTATTTGTCAATTGTGAGATTAAAAAAAGTTCACAATGAGTATTGTGTAATGAAAACTCAACAAAAATACAATTTAAAAGAATGTTTTATCTGATACTTGTATCTCCAGTGAAAGTGCATCCAATCTGTTTGTTGTTGTTGTTGTTGTTGTTGTTGAGTCCATGATTATTGTGACAAAGCTTTTCATGTTTTCCTGCTGTTGCTGAAATAGTCCTGCGAAAATGTCCTGTTGTTGCAGGTCCCGTGAAGGCGCTAGCTAGTCGGCAGCCGTCTTAGCCGTTTCCATAAGCAACACGTAGCAACAAAACCAGCTAGGACGTAAAAGTTAGCTTCGCGGCAAAACTTGCGCTTGGTCTGGCCAGCACTCAATATGACGGCGCTGCCCGATGACATCATTGCAAGGGGACACATAGTAAGTGAACTACAATACCCGAAGGACTGTTCGGCCTTCCTTCCGAATCCGTTTTTGCATCTATGTATTTATCAGAAATAAATACATTTAAAACCCACACCGAAAACTCATGTATGAAACTAAATGATAAAGACAAAAAAATTATATTTTCATTATAATTACTTAGTTTTAGTTTGTTTTGCAAAAAGGGTAGCGCCTCATCTTTAGCCATGTGCTAAATTGGTCCAAAAATCATTATTTATGTATTACAAATAATGTATCTTTGCTCATCCATCTATGCCAGTGATATATAGTGATAAGCAGAACTATTAAATGCTCTTCCACTAGTTGGCAGATGGTACAATCTACTTGTTTATCCTCTAGTTGCCTGTTGTTGTTCATACAACAGAATAATCCAGTAGGTCTGTGTTTAACCAAACAGGCCCAAATTTCACACGAAGGAAGTATTTCTTTTTAGTCAATTGAGACAAGATCATCATTGTGTCAAACTCATTTTTTGTCACAGGCCACACTGTAGTTATGGTTTCCCTCGGACAGCCTTTATGACTGTAGAACCATATGAATGTACAATATCGTCATCATATTATTACATATACAGTGGAACCTCCGTTTTCGTACGCCCTAGTTTTCAAATGATTAGATTTTCCACATTTTTTTCGTGAAAATCTTACCCCAGCTTTTGTATGTCTGCTTGGTTTACGTACAAACACTAAACGCATCCGGCTCTTAACTTTCTCGTTTTAAAATGCTTGCAATTTCTCAACGTTATTAAAAGTGGACACAATTTGACATTTGGGTCCAGAAGAGGGAATTTATTTTGCACTATGCTGCATGTATTTTCGGTGCACCACAATGAGGCATGCAAGGAGAGATCTTAGTGTTAAATTAATTATCAATGATCCAGCCATCTATTGTCTGTACCTCGTCCTGATTAGGGTCGTGAGTGATCTAGAGCCTATATGCCAGTTGATTTTGGGTGACAGGTGGGGTACACGTTGGGCTGGTCACCAGTCAATCTCAGGGCACATAGACAAACAACCATTCAAATTTACACCCATGGACAATTTAGAGTGTTCATTGGACCTAACATGCATGCTTTTGGCATGTGGGACGGAGCAACTTCAGCTGAGAACTGTCATATGTGTCGAGTCATCTTACCTTTGACCTCAGCATCTATTGTGTCACATACCATCCACAACTGATAATGTCCTCACTTCCACATGTACCAAATATCCCAGAATATTTTGACTTCAGATCACTGCGATCTTATGGGTCCTTCCTGGACCTTTGAACCACTCTTCCACAAAGTCGAAATCAATTCTTTAAAAAAAAAAAAAAAAAAAAGATTTTCGTAACCGGCGGCACGGTGGCCGACTGGTTAGAGCGTCAGCCTCACAGTTCTGAGGTGCGGGGTTCAATCCCCGTCCCCGCCTGTGTGGAGTTTGCATGTTCTCCCCGTGCCTGCGTGGGTTTTCTCCGGGCACTCCGGTTTCCTCCCACATCCCAAAAACATGCATTAATTGGAGACTCTAAATTGCCCGTAGGCATGACTGTGAGTGCGAATGGTTGTTTGTTTCGATGTGCCCTGCGATTGGCTGGCAACCAGTTCAGGGTGTACCCCGCCTCCTGCCCGATGACAGCTGGGATAGGCTCCAGCACGCCCGCGACCCTAGTGAGGAGAAGCGGCTCAGAAAATGGATGGATTTTCGTAACCGCTAGCAGAGTTATGCTTGGTTTTGTGAGACATTAATTTAACTGTTTGTTATTGTGGTTGCTTTCCACATCATACTGGGAGCTTTTACTAATATTCTGTTTACCTCATTTAGCTCCACGAAAGGGTCCAAATATGAGGGACGGCTCTCCGCGTGCCCTATTGCAGTTGTACACCGCTGGAAACTATAACAATTAACTACAAATTAATGGTTTAAGACAACGTCAACAGATCCGACAGGGCATATGTTTATTATTGTGGTTCTACTTTGCAGTTAAAAAAATATGTTGTTAAATAAGTACCAATACCAACCTGACAACCAATCAGTAGTGAGCATTTTCTTTTAACTTCTCCTATTCTGATACTGGGTGTATTCCCTACAATAGACCTTTTGTTGTCTTGAGCTTGCAAGGAGGGATTAAATGCCTCGCTCAAGGTTGCAATGCTGATCTGGGAGGATTCTTACACACTTGTTGACGGTGATAACGTGCAGGCTGGATCTGCTAGAACGAGTCTGTGTGTCATATAAACTGGAAAACAGGGGAAGTGGCAGACTGACTGATGTTTTTTACATGCCTCCCATTAACATAAACATTTTGGCACTATCAGACGGAAAAGTCATATGTCCAAATATCCTCAATTTCTTTTTTTTCACAAATGGGTACATTTTGTCAGTCCCAAAGTGGTCTGTTATATTTCAAAAATTATTAACTAAAGTGTTGAAAATAGCTTGAAAGCAAATCTATTGACTCACTTGGAAACATCAAGTGTGTGAGAAGTGACGTATAACTCTACCTCTTCTTGACTCTGAAAGTGTGTTTTTGAAAAGATCGGAAAGATGGACCAGGTGGATTACACCACCAAGTACAGCTATCTTTTAGCTAATGCTAACTTGTATGCCCTTTGACTTCTATTCATCCTTTTTCTATTTCATTTTTAGAGTTTTCTTTTTTTTTTGATATCATAAAGGAGCACCCCAGTATTCTTTTTCAAAGGAGTTTCCTTCTTATATTGTATTAATACAGTAGATTGTCTTATAATATGGTGGATGGACCAATCATTGATCTCTGTGCTATTAATACAGTCTTGGATATGCTGTGGAGATTCAACTGTAATTTACACATGAATGGAGGAGAATGATGAAATGTTGGGTTAATGAACATGTGAACCATGTAAAATTGCAATAAAAACATGATTGGGGGGGGGGGAAATCAATAGCTGTAATGATTCATTGTAGAAGGAAACCTGTCGGCCACGAAAGTAAATTGTGTGGATTAATTTACACCTATTGCACTGTCAAGTCAGCTCATTGTTTTTTTTTTTTTGTGTGTGTGTTTGTTTTTTTAATTCCATCACTCATGGCTCTTAGTCCACACGCCCAAAAGCACACAGGAATGTTTGAAAAGGAAAAAAAATTACTGTTTTAAAATGGCTAGCAATGAGTCCTGATTTCAATTCAATTGACAATCTTTGGGGGGGGGGAGTTGAAATCTGCCACTGGGAAAAAGAACCCTGCAAATGTTCAAACGCTTGAAGAAATTCCAAAGGAAGAGTTGGAGAAAATACCACCCGAGAGGTGCAAAAAGCTTATAGATGGATACAAAAACATTTGGAGGCTGTCATCGCTGCCAAAGGGTGTGCAACCAAATATTAAAGAGGGGTGGCAATATTGCTGTGCATGCTATTTTCTGTTGGTTTCTTTGAAATTGCACTATACAAGCTGAAAAAAACTATTCTCTTTGTTAAATTACTTTGGACCTCCAATTAAGAGATCATGATGATATAAGTTTGGTATATTTCCATTTATTTTCTCGAGATAATATAAACGATAAGATATATTTCTATCCCAAAAAGAAACATGATTTATGAAAAAAGTAAAACTGAAATATCACACAGCCATAAGTATTTAGAGCCTTTGCTCAGTATTTACGTTGTAGTAGAAGCACCCTTTTGAGCTAATACAGCCATGAGTCTCTTTGGGAATGATGCAACAAGTTTTTCACACCTGGATTTGGAGATCATCTGCCATTCGACCATGCAGATCCTCTCCAGTTCTGTCAGGTTGGATGGTGAACGTTGGTGGGCAGCTATTTTCAGGTCTTTCCAGAGATGCTTAATTGGGTTTAAGTCAGGCCTCTGGCTGGGCCATTCAAGAACAGTCATGGAGTTGTTCTTAAGCCAGTTGTTCATTATTTTAGCTGTGTGCTTACGGTCATTGTGTTTTTTGAAGGTGAACCTTTGGCCCAGTCTGAGGTTCTGAGCACTCTGGAGAAGGTTTTCGTCCAGGATATCCCTGTACTTGGTCACATTCATCTTTCCTTCGATTGCAACCAGTCTCCCTGTCCTTGCAGCTGAAAAACACTCCCACAGCATGATGCTGCCACCACCATGCTTCACTGTTGCGACTGTATTGGACAGGTGATGAGCAGTGCCTGGTTTTCTCCACACATGCCACTTAGAATTAAGGCCAACAATTTCTATCTTGGTCTCATCAATCGGTCATGGAGGGTAAGGACTGACTCCTTGAAGGACTTACAATACTTAGATGAAACGTAATCATCAAAGTAACTAAGTTACTTTTAAGCTCTAGTAATGAATAAAGTAACTAAGTTTCTTTTTCAAGGTAAGTGTGGCAACACTATACACGATATATGTATTGTTCTTCGGTTTGCAACAAAAACGATGCTCACATACAGCAGTGTTGCTTCTTTTCAAAAAACACTTTGAAAGCGTGCGAGAGTGGGTCCTCGGGAATACTTGCAAGGCGGAGGAGATATGTGTCGGTCCTTGAGCCACACAGCTGTGGAATGTGGTCAGCCAGTGAGGCCCATTAGTGCACCCAGCTCACCCCTCGCACTCCTGCGTTATGTGCTGCTGAAGTACAAGCACGCGCTGCACTAACTCGCTGCATGACACATAACAGAAGGTGTTACTTTTTAACTTTACTCGCAGAAAGAGCTCGGAGATTAAGTGGAACTGAATAACAATTAGACTGTACAATTCTCGCAGAACTAGTATTGTTGAGCTAAAATAACAGAAATACATTAATTGAGGACAATAACGTTGGTGTTTAATGAAAAGCATGAAAACATGTAATTTCTCGGCCTTCTGTCACCCACTCACATTCATCTGGATACGCAAATATTCTTAAACGGGACCCTAGCCCTCAGAATGGAGCAGACAGAATTTATGATATGAAAACCCAGTTTAGGCGGCACGGTGGACGACTGGTTAGAGCGTCTGCCTCACAGTTCTGAGGACCAGGGTTCAATCCCCGGCCCCGCCTGTGTGAAGTTTGCATGTTCTCCCTGTGCCTGTGTGGGTTTTCTCCGGGTACTCCGGTTTCCTCCCACATCCCAAAAACATGCATGGTACGTTAATTGACGACTTTAAATTACCCATAGTGTGAATGTGAGTGCGAATGGTTGTTTGTTTGTATGTGCCCTGCGATTGGCTGGTAACCAGTTAACCCCCGCCTCCTGCCCGATGATAGCTGGGATAGGCTCCAGCACTCCCGCGACCCTAGTGAGGATAAGCGGCTCAGAAAATGGATGGATGGATCGAAACCCAGTTTACGCTGTTTCCGTAAGTATTCTTCTCTTGTGCTGACAAACTCTCAAACTTACTGTATGCCATGATGACATTGCTACTGGCATATAGTTGTTCACACAACGATAGAACGGGGTCTTTAGAAAAATGGTTGAAGCTGATTTTGCTATTATAGCGACTCGATCCGGTGCATAGTGGGAAACAGCAATGCTTATTTGAGCCACCCACTGTTTAATGAGAAAGTATCCCTCACATTAGACTTGCAATTTTTTTCTGGCAGTTAATGTGGTCACTTTTTCTGTCCATTCATTTTACCACTGTTTTCAACGTTTTTGGCCGTGACATTCTTTGGCGGAGAATATCGGCACTTGTTGTCCACCTTAACTGGCAGCCTTTTTACACCAGCTACAGCGGCTGAAGTAAGTATTTAACAAGTCACCATATTTCTCATTGACTATATTTACCAAGGTGCTATTGACATGAACATTTCACCAGATGTTGGGAACAACCCAAGTAATCCCTACATACAAAAACAGTTGAATAAATAAGATCAGAAATTAAGTTGTGTGTAATAATCTGAAATGACACAGGGGAAAAGCATTGAACACGCCATCTGGTGTTTATTTAATACTTTGTACAAAAGCCTTTGTTTGCAATGACAGCTTCAAGACGCCTCCGGTATGGAGAAACTAGTCGCATGCATTGCTCTGGTGTGATTTTGGCCCCTTTCCTCCACACAAGCAATCCTTAAATCTTGAAGGTTCCGTGGGCTTCTTTTATGGACCTTGAGTTTCAGTTCTTTCCATAGATTTTCAATTGGATTCATGTTAGGTGATTGGCTGTGCCATTCCAGTAGCTTTTTTCCCTTCTTTGAAACCAATTGAGAGTTTCCTTGCCAGTATGTTTTGGATCATTATCCTGCTGAGATGTCTACCCTCGTTTCATTATCATCATCCTCGTAGATAGCAGCAGGTTTTTGTCAAGAATGTCTTGGTACATTGCCCAGTTTGCCAGTACCATTTGCTGAGAAAGCAGCCCCACAACATCATGTTCCCACCTCGAAACTTCAATGTTGGTGTGGTGTTTTTAGAGTGATGTGCAGTGCCATTTCTCCTCCAACGTGGTGTGCATTATGGCATCCAAACAGTTCAATTTCATTCTCATCCGACCAGACTATGTTCTCACAGTATTTAACTGGGTTGTCCAGACGTTGTTCAGCAAACTTTAAACAAGTTTTGACATGCTTTTTTTTCAGCAATGGGGTCTTTGTGGTGAGCGTGCATTCAGGCTTTGGCGGTGGAGTCCATTACTCACTGTTTTCCTTGTGACAACAGTACATGCTAATTCCAAGTCTTTTTGAAGCTCTCCACAGGTGGTCCTTGGCTCTTGGACAACTCTTCTGATTATTCTTTGCACTCCTCTTTCAGAAATCTTGCGAGGAGCACATGATTGAGACAGATTTATGGTGGCATGATTGCCTTTCCACTTACGTGTTATGGCCCCCACCGTGCTCACTGGAACGTTCAGAAATATAGATATGCGCCTGTATCCAATGCTATCGTTATGTTTTGCAACAATTAGTTTGCGATGGTTTTGAGACAGCTTTTTGCTCTTACCCATCATGAGATGTCTCTTGACTCACACCTTGGCAATGAAACCTTTTTGTAGGCCATCAGTTAGGACTGAACCAGCTGATATTCATTTGCATTGACAAGGGGCTGGATTGCTGTTTGATTATTGATAGATTTTAGGTGTTGTCTTGGCTTTCCATGCCTACCTTTCTTCATGTGTTCAATACTTTTTCCCGTGTCATTTCACATTTTTACACACAACTTAATTTCTGATCTTATTTGTTCTAAATTCTTTGAATGTATTGATTACTTGGGTTGTTCCCAACATCTGGTGACATTTTCAGGTCAATAGCACCATTGGAAGTATATTTAGTGAGAAAAATGGGGATGTGTTAAATACTTATTTCAGCCGCTGTATATTACTTTCGCCTTCATTTTACACATTCCATGCTCTTTGCCTCTTGCGGGGCCATTTGCACTATATCAGCCTTTTGGCAGTGATATTTTATTGAGTGGAGATTATTTCCACTGTTGGACTTTAGCTGTTTGTCAACAATGCTAAAACCACGAGGAGCTTCGCTCCAACGTGGAGCCGGCCGACGTCCATTCTTTAACAAATGCATCAGAGGAGATATGGAGAGGGAGCAGAGCCAGTGCTAAAAACAAGTAAAGTGAACGAAGAGAGGACTAAATTGGACAGGAAAATTTAACCAATCCTTCTCGATGTGTGTTACTCATGTTACGCCAATGGACAAACCATCAGTTGTTAGAAATAAACTGCAGTTGTTTGATTACATTAAAACGAGAGCCACAGAGAACTGGTTAAAAGAAAACACTCGTCGTAGGTGCTCCTTTCTTCACCGGTACTAGCATAATTCGATTCATTCTCGGCCAAACTTAAGAAGGTCTTTGACCACCCCGTTAAGGGCAGAGAAGCCACTCGCCGCCTACTAGCCCTCACTCAGGGCTCTAGCGCCATGGCTTCGTATCAATCGATTTTAGTATTCTAGCGGGTGACTGTGGGTGAAATGAAGTCACATTAAAGGGAGTTTCATTAAAGGTCTGTCTGACCGGCTTAAAGACGAGCTAGCAGCTAGGGACGAGCCCACCTCACTGGAGGAATTAATCTCATTAGCGATCAAATTGGATAATCAATTAGTAAGAGTTAGAGAGAAAGAGGTTAGAACGCGCAGTGTCGCATCTTCCATGGGCACAGCCTCTCCAACAATCCCGCTGCACACAGAAACCCCTGCCGCTTCCTCATCACTCACCACTGGACTGGAGGAGCCCAGGCAACTTGGCAAGACTCGACGATACCCTCCGGAGAGTCAGCGCCGCATCAGTCATCGACTGTGTATATATTGTGGACAGCCAGGCCACTTCATCGCCACCTGCCCAATGAAACCAAAAGTCAGGGCTCCCACGAACTGAGAGCACCGTGGTGAGCCAAACCAACACTTCCTCCAGCTCTCCCTCCCGCATGACCATTCCCTCATTTATCCTTGGTTGAGATTGCAATACCCCGGTCACCGCCCTCATTGACTCCGGCACCGACAACAACTGTATTCATGAGGGTTTGGCGTATCAGCTCCGACTATCCCTCGAACCCCTCCCTTTCCGAAGAAGGTTATGTCCCTGGACGGGCAGCTCACCTCCCTTTCACTCACCAGATGGCACCGTTCACCCTGCTCATCACAGGAAATCACCGGGAAGCCCTCCAACTATTCATTATTCCTTCCCCTGAGACCCTATTGGTCCTTGGAATCCCCTGGCTACAAAAACACAACCCCACCATTGATTGGACACACCTGTTTATCATTGGTTGGAGTTACTTCTGCCACTTCCACTGTATTCTCTTGGCCGTCCCGACCTCCAGTCCTCTCACCAGTCTCACCTCCACCAGCTCTCCATATCAGTGGACTACGGAAGCATCCAAAGCCTTCAAACGCTTGAAGGAGCTATTCACCAGTGCCGCCATCCTGAGACAACCCAACCCAATTCGTTGTGGAGGTTGACGCCTCTGACACTGGAGATGGGGCCATTCTCTCCCAGCGGGCCCCGAATCCCAAAAATGACATCCCTGTGCCTTTTTCTCCCCTCGCCTTTCCCCGTCCGAATGGAATTACAACGTAGGAAATCGTGAGCTGCTGGCAATCGTCTGGGCCTTGGAAGAATGGAGGCAGTGGCTGGAGGGGAATGTATCTCCTTTTATCATATGGACTGACCACCTTATCTCCGTTCCACATAGCGTCTGAATCCCCGGCAAGCTCATTGGGCCTTATTCCTCAGACAATTCAACTTCAGCCTCTCCTTCCACCCTGGTTCTCACAACAGCAAGACTGATGCCCTCTCTTGCCTTTATTCAGCCCCATCCAGCTTGGTGGAACCGGACCCCATCATTCGCTCCTCCTGCTTCATTGGGGCTGCCACGTGGGCGATCAATCAAGTGGTTAAAAAGGCTCAGAGAACCCAACCTGATCTCAAGACCAGACCTCCTGACAGGCTCTTCGTACCCAATTCTGCCTGCTCCGAAGTACTTCAGTGGGCCCATAACTCCAAACCTACCTGTCATCCTGGAATGACCCATACCATCCAGTTCATCCAACAACACTTCTGGTGGCCCAGCCTGACGAAAGACAGTGAAAGAGTTTGTCCTAGCCTGCTCTGTCTGTGCCCGAGGAAAAGCTTTGCATCAATCCCCCACTGGTCTGCTGCACCCTTTACCCATCCCGAGCAACCATTGCTCCCACATTGCCGTGGACCGGCCTACCCCCCTCTGAAGGTAACACCATCATTCTTACCATCATAGATCGGTTCTCCAAATGTGTCCATTACGTACCCCTTCCCAAGTTACCCTCTGCTTTCGAGACCACTAACCTTGTCCTTCATGTGTTCAAACTTGTAAGCTCACGTCACATTTCATTGAACCTTTCCCCGTCACCAAAGTCATAAATTCCACCTCCGTACAGTTGAAGCTTCCCCAGTCTCTCCGGATTGCCCCAACATTTCATGTTTCTCTGCTCAAGTCAGTCTCCACCAGTACCCTGAGCTCTCCGGCTGTACCTCCTCCACTCCCCCGTATCATCGACGACCATCCTGCCTTCACAGTGTCGCGCACCTTGGATGTGTGGATGTGTTCCTGGTGGACTAGGAGGGGTATGGTCCGGAGTAACGTTCCTGGATGTCTCGCAAACTCATATTAGATGACTCTCTTATTAGGGATTTTTTTGCCGCCATCCTTGGAAACCTGGACGGACACCAGAAGGTGTCCGTTGAGGGGGCAGTACTGTCATGATCTGTGCCCTGCAGTTCCTCTTTGGAGGTTGGGTGGCGCTTTGTGCATCGCTTTTCCCTCTCTATCCAGCAATCATCACCTCCTCGCCCGCTCACATGTTCTCAATCAGCATTCATCACTGCCTGCATTTAAGCCTGCCAGATCCTGGGATCCAGCACCACCTACGGACCACCATTACGCATTGGAAATACAGACCCTGAGCTGTTCCTAAATAAACCACTCTCAACTACTTCCTCTGCCTCCATCTGCGTTTGGGTCCAGTCCAAAACCGTACAATTACAAACGTGACAAATATATTCATTTAAAACAAACAATACATTTGCATATACTGGCCACTCATGCCAGAGTAGCATCTGCTCCATTTGCACACTGATTGAAGAGTATCTGTAACATTGTCCCAGATTATCGCACTACTCGTCACTTTAAACCGCATACACTCCTTGAAGTCTCAGCGCCCCTTGCACAATGGTCATTGCACCGGACTATTGCAATATTAGTCATTCGAACTGCTCTAAGTGCTAGAGGACTGTGCATCTTTTTGCACAATTGTTTTTTGTCAATGTCTTTGTCTCCAAAGTGGTCTGTAAATTGACTGTCTGTTGTACAAGAGCGGCTCCAACTACCGGAGACAAATTCCTTGTGTGTTTTGGACATACTTGGCAAATAAAGATGATTCTGATTCTGATTCTGATTTCTCAATTCCTCTACCATTCATTAATTGCCCTTGTAAAAATGTGTCAATGTATTTAATGTATTTTTTATTATTTTGTACATTTTATTTTCTACAATATTTGGAATAGTAAATCAATTACAATAACACATTTCTTGAAACCTCCACCCATTTTCTCAATACCTTAAACCTAAATCCAAAAATTCAAGCTACAATCACAAACCCATGACTAATCCTGCAAAACCTCAAAACAGACCGAGTCAATCAAAAATAATAAACACCACTGAACAGTCATTACACACAACATAAAAAAAGAAAAACACAATGAAAATCCTGTTTTGCACTTGTACTAAAAAAAATATATATATACAGTATATTTGTATGTATGTGTGTGTGTATATATATATAAATTTACTATTTCTTATTATTGTCATAATTGGACTCTGGGTCAGAGGCGGGGTACGCGTGTTTTTGGTATGTGGGAGGAAACCGGAGTACCCGGAGAAAACCCATGCAGGCATAGGGAGAACATGCAAATGGCCGGATTTGAACGAGGGTCCTCAGAACTGTGAGGCAGATGTGCTAAACAGTTGGATTTCTCATAGCTTTCCTATGTAGTTTATTTTTCTTAAAAGAGTTATTTTTTTTAGTTCATCTGTTTTCCCTTTAGATGAGTTATTCGTGTTTTTTGGGGTGATCATAAGAAAGCTGGTCTCTAAAATTTTACTAAAAATACCTGAAAGGCTTCGTTAACATCTTGTGACTTTAGAACATCATTCCAGGACACCACAGACATGGACTCCAAAATCTGTTTAGTAATTTTGCTGTATTTATTTTTATAAAAAATGATTGCGTCTGTTATTTCCTTTGTTATGCATCATCTGAAAAACAGGAAGATGTTATGTAATATCTGATGTCAATAAACCTGAGGTTATTCCAAAATCTAAAGAATTTAATAGGATATTTGTCAATGAGAGAACCTGGAGATTTTGTATTACGTAGGCGGCTTAAGGATTAGGGGGGGGGGGGGGGGGGGGAATAAGTAGCATATAGTGTGTTCATGAAGTCAACAGTAGACAAGTCCATCTTAAACAAATCGATGTTGAAATCACCTAGTAGTATACACAATTTGTGTTCCTTCCAAGATGGAGAAAAGAGCCTCATTAAAGTTGCTGAGATCGGTGTCAGGTGGCAGCCAATTATAATATTTTTTCCCATTAATGGGATGGCAAGATGGGATTTTGATAACCACAAAACCGATAAGAATATTTTCTAGGTGGACACTCAGCTCCCCTCTGGGCGTGAAATTTAATCTATTCGACACATATAAGGAGATTCCTCCTCCCTTTTTGTACTTTCTACAGGAATATATGGTACTATACTGAGGCAGGGTATAGAGGTCTATTTTAACCAGGTTTCTGAACATGCCTGGTTCTGCCAAAATGGTGACCAATTCAATAAATGGGTTCAGGACACGGACCATTTGGTTCATACAGTAGGGTTTTGTGTTTTAGCAATTGAGAAATACTGTAACTATAAGCCTACTTGTAAGTATTATTACTTGTAAATGTTATTTGCAGTACGTGTGACACTAATTAGGTATCATGACTATTGTTCTGAAATTATTTTGATGTACCGATTGCACTGTAGAGGGTTAAAAAGTGGCCAATGGTCAAGTGTTCCACTGTTGAAAATCGTGCCTTCATGCTATGCTGCCACCTTGGCGTGAAAAAGTCAAATGATTTTTGAGAGTGTGTACGTGTGCGTGCGTGCGCGCGTGTGTTTACGGGCGCATGATGTTCTGTGTTGCATTCCTCTGGGGGTCTCTTCAGGACCTCGACTCAATTTCTATCAAAAAAGGAGGAAGAAGTCATGTTATTGTTTCTCTTTGTCATGTAAATATGCAAATCTAGCTTGTTTTTAATTAGACCCAGCGGTGAGAGGTCAGGGCCAGCAAGGCCTTTTCTGCTGGCCTCAGGACTATCTACATTTACAACCTAAATTCTAATATTTATTCCATGAAATTGGATGGATGGATTATTATCAACAGTCTATTGTTTTCATTTAATAATGTTTCTCTTGGCTGCACTGCTTCCAGTACACTTGGATGTTAGAATTTTGTGTCCAATCAGATTTACAGTAAGCCCCATCGTGCTGCCATGTCAACCTAATGTTCGAGGGGCCTTAAGAATCAGTGGTGCTGGCTGACCCAACTTAAACTATAGGTGGTGAGTACAATTTTTTCTTTTTTTTTATTGAAGTTTTGTTTCTGAAATACTTCATTGTGACGTAACAGTGGTGTTATAAAGAGATGGATCAAGTCGGGTAGGTCCCCACTGAAGGCCCAGGTACCAAATGCAAGGTCCACCACTGATTGGACCACATGAAACATGAGGTTCATCTCCTCAAACGTCGTTTCAATGCTCCAAGTTGTTTGGAAATTGATTCACTTCTCTGATGTAACGCAAGAAATGTTTGTTGCTATTTAACTAGTTAATTAACACACAGGTGATGAGACCCTGATCAGGATAAGCGGATGGATGGCTGGGTGGAAATTACTAAAATAATACTAAATCTAAATCACATATCTAATTAAACTGACAATACGATATAATTAAATCAACAATACTAAGTGCAATAGAGTGGTAGATTGATTGCTTTATTTGAACATATAAACAGGAAGAAAAAAACAACAACAAAATATATGCATTCGAAGACAGACGTTTGCATACACTGTATCAAAAGACATGGGCTTTTTTTCACAGTCTGACATGAAATCAGACTAAACTTTTATTTAGGTCAATTAGGATTACCAAAATAATTTCTATTTTCTAGATTCCAGAATAATGACAGAAGGATTTTTCATAAACATTCTTCAACGTCAGAGGTTTACGTCCAGTAAGATTACTATGACTTTCAACAATTTAGGAAAACTCAGATGATGATGTCATTTCTTTGGACGCTTCGTACGCTTTGTGACTTTACAACACCAGAGGGCGCCATCTACAAACAAATCAACAGTGACGCGTGGAGACGAACCTTCCATTTTCGCCTATCCTCATTGGGATCTCTCCCAGCTGTCTATGGGCGAGAGTCATCATCATCATTATATTCTTCATCATCATCATCGTCGTTCGATCAAAACAATTTTGAGATGTGGTTCATTCAAATACTTAGTGTAAAATCATTAATTATTGTCTCGTGTTTTATTGTTGTGCGTGTGTGCTTTTTGTTTGTTTGTTTGTTTGTTTTGTTTTGTAAGTGCAGGTGGTCGATGGTGGCCAGCTGCCACAATAAGATACACATATACAGTCAGTGCGCAGTGAATATTCTTTTTTGAAGGGTTTCCCTACCTTCTTCCCTTGCACCATTAATACCTCTCATCCAGTCTGCTTCCTTCCTTCCTTTCATCCATTTCCTTTGTACACATCATCACACACAAAAACAAAAATGTGCGCACACACTATATTGACTTCATGTGTGTGTGTGTGTGTGTGTGTGTGTGTCTATAACATAAGGAAAGGATGCCAGCAACGTGGTCGCTGATGCTATTGTTGATGACATAACAATACAAATGGCACTTTCATAAAACTACGGGCTGTAAGGCTGTACATTATACATACTGTAAGTAACACTTGCCTTCATTATATTTTATTTCATTTAACCTTTCGTTAAGGCATTAAAGAGAATGAAAAATGGAAAGGCAGTTGGTCCTGATGACATTCCTGTGGAGGTATGGAAGCATCTAGAAGAGGTGGCTGTGGAGTTTTTGACCAGCTTGTTCAATAGAATTCTAGTGCGTGAGAAGATGCCTGAGGAATGGAGGAAAAGTGTACTGGTGCCCATTTTTAAGAACAAAGGTGATGTGCAGAGCTGTGGCAACTATAGAGGAATAAAGTTGATGAGCCACACAATGAAGTTATGGGGAAGAGTAGTGGAGGCTAGACTCAGGACAGAAGTGAGTATTTGCGAGCAACAGTATGGTTTCATGCCTAGAAAGAGTACCACAGATGCATTATTTGCCTTGAGGATGTTGATGGAAAAGTACAGAGAAGGTCAGAAGGAGCTACGTTGTGTCTTTGTAGATCTAGAGAAAGCCTATGACAGAGTACCCAGAGAGGAACTGTGGTACTGCATGCGGAAGTCTGGAGTGGCAGAGAAGTATGTTAGAATAATACAGGACATGTACGAGGGCAGCAGAACAGCGGTGAGGTGTGCTGTCGGTGTGACAGAAGAATTTAAGGTGGACGTGGGACTGCATCAGGGATCAGCCCTGAGCCCCTTCCTTTTTGCAGTGGTGATGGATAGGCTGACAGATGAGGTTAGACTGGAATCCCCGTGGACCATGATGTTTGCAGATGACATTGTGATCTACAGTGAAAGCAGGGAGCAGCTGGAGGAACAGTTAGAAAGATGGAGGCATGCACTGGAAAGAAGAGGAATGAAGATTAGCCGAAGTAAAACAGAATATATGTGCATGAATGAGAGGGGTGGTGGGGGAAGAATGAGGCTACAGGGAGAAGAGATGGCAAGGGTAGAGGACTTTAACTACTTGGGGTCAACCGTCCAGAGCAATGGTGAGTGTGGTCAGGAAGTGAAGAAACGGGTCCAAGCAGGTTGGAACGGGTGGAGGAAGGTGTCAGGTGTGTTATGTGACAGAAGAGTCTCTGCTAGGATGAAGGGCAAAGTTTATAAAACAGTGGTGAGGCCAGCCATGATGTATGGATTAGAGACAGTGGCACTGAAGAGAAAACAGGAAGCAGAGCTGGAGGTGGCGGAAATGAAGATGTTGAGGTTCGCTCTCGGAGTGACCAGGTTGGATAAAATTAGAAATGAGCTCATCAGAGGGACAGCCAAGGTTCGATGTTTTGGAGACAAAGTTAGAGAGAGCAGACTTCAATGGTTTGGACACGTCCAGAGGAGAGAGAGTGAGTATATTGGTAGAAGGATGATGACGATGGCGCTGCCAGGCAAGAGAGGGAGAGGAAGACCAAAGAGAAGGTTGATGGATGTCGTGAGGGAAGACATGATGGCAGTTGGTGTTCGAGAGGAGGATGCAGGAGATAGGCTCTCATGGAAAAGGATGACGCGCTGTGGCGACCCCTAACGGGACAAGCCGAAAGGAAAAGAAGAAGATTTAACCTTTCGTTATCCAGTTAAAGCTGTTTCAAACGGATTCTCATTTGTAATGCTAATAAAAAAAAAAAAATTAAATAAAAACAATTAATAATTAACTATTGATTTTTCATGCGTTAGTTGGTTCCTTAGCTAGTCAGTTTAGTCGGTGTTTGTTAGCTTATTAGTTCATTCATTAGTTGGTTCCTTAGTTTGTTAGTTGGTTTTGTTATCTACTTATTCTATTAGTTGTGTGTGAGCTTTAGTTTGTTGGTTGGTTTGTTAGCACCGTCGTTTGTTGGTTTGTTCGGAAGTTAGTTGTCTATTAACTAGTTTGTTGATGTATTACCTAGTTGGTGAGTTAGTTAGTTAGTTAGTTCATTTCTTCAGTTGGGTCGTTCGTACGTTGGTTCTTTAGCTAGCTAAGAAAGCAAAGCAAAGCAAATGTATTTATACAGCGGATACACAATGTAACTCAATGTGCGTTGCAGGATTAAAAACATTCAAAAACAAAGGGGAAAAAACAGCTTAGAAACATTTAAAACAAAGACAAAAATAAATAAAAATACAATTCAAATATTGTTGGTTTTTTTGTATTAAAAATTGCATACCGTGCAAGAAATATAATTTAAAAGTGGAAATGCTCTAAAAAGCATGAGGAAAAAAAGAAGAGTTTTTAACCTGGACTTAAAAACATTCACACTTGGGGCTAACGTCACTTCTGTTGGCAACTTATTTCATTTGTGTGCAGCATAATAGCTAAATGCTGCTTCGCCATGTTTGCTTTGGACTCTGTGCTCCACTATCTGACCTGAGTCTGTAGAGCTCAGTTTACATTCCATTAGCATTTCATTCATGTATTCAGGACCTAAACTGTTTAGTGATTTATAGACCAGTAGCAAAACTTTAAAATATATTCTAAAGCTGACTGGAAGCCAGTGTAAAGACTTGAGAATTAGAGTAATATGCTCTGACCTCTTTGTTCTGGTCAGAACCCGAGCTGCAGCATTCTGAATGAGCTGCAGCTGTTTAAGTCTCGTTTTAGGGAGTCCAGTCAGAAGATCATTACAATAGTCAAGTCTACTTGCAATAAAAGCATGTATGAGCTTCTCCTGGTCTGCTTGACACATGCAAGCCTTCACTCTGGATATGTTCTTCAGATGGTAGAAGGCTGTTTAAGTCATTGATTTGATATGACTGTTGAAAGTCAAGTCGGAATCTATCAGAACACCAAGGTTCCGGACTTGGTCCTTGGTTTTTAAAGAGAGTGACTCCAGGTATTTACTAACAGCAATCCTCTTTTCTTTATTGGCAAAAACAATTATCTCAGTTTTGTTGTGGTTTAATTGAAGAAAATGTTAGCTCATCCAGTTATTTATCTGTTTTAGACAGTGACACAACACCTCAATTGAACTGTCGTCATCTGGAGACACTGCTAGATATAACTGTGTGTCATCTGCATAGCTATGAGAGTCAAAATTAAAGTTTTGATCCAAATTTAACCCAAGGTTAGCATATACAGGCTGAACAGGAGGGATCCAAGAACTGACCCTTGAAGGACCCCATAGGTGATTGCCATTCGATGAGATTGAACACTTCCAATGGTTACAAAATAACTCCTTTCCTCCATGTAGGACCTGAACCATTTAAGGACTGTTCCATTTAGTTGGTTAGCAAATGAGCTCGTTAACCACAGCAAACAGAGTGCGAGTATTGTTGAAGTTGTTACTGATGATTTCAGAAAAGTGTTGCTGTCGAGCCCTGACTAACTTTTGGTTAAAATTACAAAGACTTTGTCTGTAGAGCTCATAGTCAATTTGGAGTTGATTTTTTCTCCACTTATGTTCTGCTTTCCTACACTTTGATTTAGAGGTCTTTACCATCATTGTGCTCCTCCACGGTGTTCGAGGTCACCTCAAGATTGTCTTAGTTTTAATAGGAGCGACAGCATTGATGACATTTGAGATTTTACAGGTGAAATTATCCAAAAGTTCATCAAGTTAGGGAGTTTACCACGGTGTTACAACAGCTTTCCTTTGAACAACACTCAATAAGTGTTTGGGAACGGAGGACACTAATTGTTGAAGCTTTGCAGGCGGAATTCTTTCCCATTTTTGCTTGATGTACAACTTCAGTCCAGGGTCTCCATATTTAATAATAATAATAATAATAATAATAATAATAATAATAATAATAATAATAATATACACCCATCCATCCATTTTCTTTACCGCTTATCCTCACCAGGGTTGCGCGCTGCTGGAGCCTATCCCAGCAATCTTCGGGCGGGAGCCTGAGTACACCCTGAACCGGTCGCCAGCCAATCGCAGCGCACATACAAACAAGCAAACATACGCACTCACATTCACACCTATGGACAATTCAGAGTCTTTAATCGACCTACCACGCATGTTTTTGGGATGTGGGAGGAAACCGGAGTGCGTGGAGAAAACCCACCCAGGCACAGGGAGAACATGCAAACTCCAAACAGCCGGGGCTGGGATTTGAACCCCGGTCCCCAGAACTGCGAGGCAGATGGAGCTAAACTGGAGCTCTTGTGCACCTCAAGGGAGCACATATGCGCATCCAATGCGCATTCACGCAAATGCGTCTCCTCGAGCAAAATGTGTCCCCTCATGGAGGATTAGGCCCTACGTACAATTTGTGCTCTGCGTGTAGGAAGCGGCGGCCCATCCACCACACGCACAGAACAGGAAATGGCACTGTCACCCCATTAAATGATTGAAAGTACCTTGCTAACATAAGTGGATAAACCGAGAAATTTGGAGGCCAGGTTTTTACATGTATACTAACAACTTCATTCTGACACATTATTTTGCAAAGTCTCTGTCTGATTTTAATCTAGTCTGACTCCCTTTGGAACTGAGAGCTGTGGCGTCAAGCTGTTAGGCCACTGCACACCTCGTCCCTGATTGGTGACTGAGCAGATAACAGTCAAAGATCAACCCTGACCGTCTGCCACTGATTGCATTACTGCTCATAAAAAGGGGGCAGATGGCCTACTAGTGAAGGGGGCATGAACTCCTCTGACTGGACTACTTAACTTCATTGATCTGCTCTACTCCACCACTTAAATGCTGCTTGATCAAGCAATGGCCTTAAGGCTCCACATTCAATGTCTGCAAATAGCAGTCATTTGATCAATGGATTGACTTTTAGTAGCACAATCAAATTGTAAATTTACAGTACATCTGCATTAATCATTGATCTGCATTAATCATTCGACAGTATTAAAGCTGCACTTAACAATGAGTGATTAACACTGTATAATCAAATTCAAATCAGGTAAAACCACTCACCCTGTTAGTGTAAATGGAGAGGGCAATTAGTGTCGAAATGTCAGAAAAAAAAAAATTTACTCAATTGATTATTTATATTGCGGCACGGTAGACGACTGGTTAGAGCGTCAGCCTCACAGTTCTGAGGACCCGGGTTCAATCCCCGGCCCCGCCTGTGTGGAGTTTGCATGTTCTCCCCGTGCCTGCGTGGGTTTTCTCTGGGCACTCCGGTTTCCCCACACATCCCAAAAACATGCATTAATTGGAGACTCTAAATTGCCCGTAGGCATGACTGTGAGTGTGAATGGTTGTTTGTTTCTATGTGCCCTGCGATTGGCTGGCAACCAGTTCAGGGTGTACCCCGCCTCCTGCCCGATGACAGCTGGGATAGGCTCGAGCACGCCCGTGACCCTAGTGAGGAGAAGCGGCTCAGAAAATGGATGGATGGATGGATTATTTATATTTATTGTATATCTGGAAATATGGATGGCTGTATATTTCACATTAACATGAGACAAAGATGTCAAAATCAAGGCCCGGGGGCCAGATCCCGCCCACCACATCATTTGATGTGGCCTCCGAAAGCAAATCATATGTTTCGACTTCATATTTCTTGCTAAAATACCAAAATTGCAAATTGTCTTCACTTTCTTATACGTTGAGATATTGCAAGCAGTTTGGGTTACCAATCCCCTTTTTACAACCCCAATTCCAATGAAGTTGGGACGTTGTGTTAAACATAAATAAAAACAGAATACAATGATTTGCAAATCATGTTCAACCTATATTTAATTGAATACACTACAAAGACAACATATTTAATGTTCAAACTGATCAACTTTATTGTTTTTAGCAAATAATAATTAACGTAGAATTTTATAGCTGCAACATGTTCCAAAAAAGCTGGGACAGGTGGCAAAAAAAGACTGAGAAAGTTGAGGAATGCTCATGAAACACCTGTTTGGAACATCCCACAGGTGAACAGGCTAATTGGGAACAGGTGGGTGCCACGATTGGGTCGAAAAGGAGCTTCCCTGAATTGCTCAGCCACTCACAAGCAAAGATGGGGCGAGGTTCACCTCTTTGTGAACAAATGCGTGAGAAAATAGTCGAACCATTTAAGGACAATGTTCCTCAACGTACAATTGCAAGGAATTTAGGGATTTCATCATCTACGGTCCATAATATCATCAAAAGGTTCACAGAATCTGAAGAAATCACTGCATGTAAGAGACAAGGCCGAAAAACCAACATTGAATGCCCGTGACCTTCTATCCTTCAGGCGGCACTGCATCAAAAACCGACATCAGTTTGTAAAGGATATCACCACATGGGCTCAGGAACACTTCAGAAACCCAATGTCAGTAAATACAGTTTGGCGCTACATCCGTAAGTGCAACTTGAAACTCTACTATCCAAAGCAAAAGCCATTTATCAACAACACCCAGAAATGCCGCCGGCTTCTCTGGGCCCGAGCTCATCTAAGATGGACTGATGCAAAGTGGAAAAGTGTTCTGTGGTCCGACGAGTCCACATTTCACATTGTTTTTGGAAATTGTGGACGTCGTGTCCTCCGGGCCAGAGGAAAAGAACCATCCGGACTGTTATGGACGCAAAGTTCAAAAGCCATCATCTGTGATGGTATGGGGCTGTGTTAGTGTCAATGGCATGGGTAACTTACACATCTGTGAAGGCACCATTAATGCTGAAAGGCACATACAGGTTTTGGAGAAACATATGCTGCCATCCAAGCAACGTCTTTTTCACGGACACCACTGCTTATTTCAGCAAGACAATGCCAAACCATATTCTGCACGTTACAACACCGTGGCTTTGTAGTAAAAGAGTGCGGCTACTAGACTGGCCTGGCGGCAGTCCAGACCTGTCTCCCATTGAAAATGTGTGGCGCATTATGAAGCGTAAAATACGACAACGGAGACCCCGGACTGTTGAACAGCCGAAGCTGTACATCAAGCAAGAATGGGAAAGAATTCCACCTACAAAGTTTCAACAATTAGTGTCCTCAGTTCCCAAACGTTTATTGAATGTTGTAAACAGCAAACGTGGTTAGATAGTTATCCATCAATTTGTTGTGTGTATGCAATATTATGAGGTGATCATACATTTATATGGGTTCACAGTCCTAACGGCCGCTGAGGGAAACCATAACTACAATGTAGACCCTGACAAAAATGAGTTTGACACCTGTTTTAAGACCTACATTGTAGTGATTACTAGAACTTGACTGTACAATTCATGCATCCAGTTACAGACGATATCAATAACTCTACAAAGTCTAAATTGTATATTTGGTGTATTATAAGCCAAGCCTGACTGACTAAATTTCCTCGATCGATTATGGGGAAAAATTATCGCTCAATTAATGGATGTTCTAAACTCATATTTCCATGACAGTTTTGTATTGAGAAGAATAATGTAATGTGCCCTTCCATGGTAGCAGTTCAGATTTCCATAACTGACAGCAAAGTATTTGCGAGTGAATCAGTCTGGGGGACAGAAATCTTCCAATCTTCTGTCTGCAACTCCATATACATTTCTGTTCTCTATTTCTTCTGGATTTAGACTTCTGTATTGGGATCAAATCGGGCAAAACAGGACGAGGATCCCTCATCCTCCATGGACACTCAAACAGGAAGTAAATGTCTGGTCAGAATTTACAAATATTCCATGAAATATTGTCTTTATGGGCGGAAAAACAGGATGACCAGTTATAAATAGGCCAACAAGACGAATAAATATGGTCACGAGGCCTTCAGTCCAGATGTGTCAAGCAGGGACAGGACCTGAGCCACCGTTACCATGGAGACATGGGAAGAGGATACTGCTTCTTCCCAAAGGACGGTCCAGAATCCAGATTTAAAAAAAAGATTACAAATATGGAGATGAGCCGTGTGCAGAGGAAGAGCAGCTGTTGGTCAAATATGGAGAAAATCATTTCACAAATATGAGTGATATTGGGGCTATAGGGCTCATGTGACAAACAGTCGTTGACTCGCACGCACACCTGGACAGTTTAGTCTTCAATAAACCTAACATGCATGAGGTGTGAGAGGAAGCCGGAGTATCCGCAGAAAACCCACACTAGCACAGGGACAACATGCAAACTCATCTGAGCGTGAGATTTAAACACCAACGAAAAAATGTATACAGTTACACAATATTTATGGGTGATTTTCCCCATGTGTGATTTTGAAATTTTGCCTGGAAACTGCTTAGTTCAAAATGTTTAAAGCATATTGTATACACAAAGTGTATTTATATAATGTTCATGTTTTGTAAAAAAAAAAATTGTCATTAATAATGATGTTTTAAATTGTTTTTCAAGCTAAAATTTCTAAACATTTCAGTGAAAACAAAGGAATCTGTTGCCATATGCCAAATTTCTTGTCACTTTCGACATTTTTAAAAATAAAAGCACAAAAACAATGAATGATGATAAAGGAAGTAAAGCTTATTCCAGCTACGTTGAAAAATTAATATAAATGAACTGGAGATGTTGCGACTTTCGCCTCAAGTAGATTGTTGCTATCTAGTACAAGCGTGATTCCAGTAGTTACGACTCACAATGCACTTCTTTTATCTCGACATGAGTGGCTCAACAATCCCTACCGGGCCAAGTGATCCGATCAGAGCTGCGGAGTGAAAAGACGGAAGCTTTGTCTTACTTTGAAAAGTCGAAAAGGAAGTTGTGCTATTTTCGCCGTCTTGACTATGTGGGAAAGTTTTTCTCCTGAGGGGGGTGAGAGACCATTCCACCTCACCGCAGCGGCACAAGTGACCGAGCTCCCTCTGCTTCTCAACTCCGACTTGGACTCTCTTTGTCCCGCTTCCACTGGGACGGAGCTCTCGCAGAGGACCACCACCGCGTACGGCTCGGGGGGATGACCGCGGCCCGTTAGTGTGGGCGAACAAAAGAGTGAACCAGAGAGATTTTGAGCGGCTCCTCCGCTTCAATCTCCCCGCCTCTGAGGCCATGGGCTGCGGTTTGAGGAAGTTGGAGGACCCGGAGGACAGCAGCCCGGGGAAGATCTACTCGACGCTGAAGAGACCTCAAGTGGAGACCAAGACTGAGACCGTCTACGATTATGTCCTCCTGGACTTTAGCTTGGAAGGTAGGCACGCAACATGTAGTGATGCCATTTACAAAAGTTCAATTCACGTTTAGATTTTTGAAGTTTCTTCATTAAAGTGGGGTCCAATATGGACATGAACTGTGTTTCCTTAAAAGCGGCGCGTGGAGTGTTTATTTACTCAATTACAGACAGTACCAGGCATCCTTTTAGTAGAAAGTTTTGGGGGTTTTTTTCCCCCAAAGGGGGCGGGGGGCCTTTATTTAGGGACATTCATTTTTTTGGAATTGTATTAAGTAATAGGTTTTTAAATATTTTTCCCACTTTCTCTTTTATCAGCACCTTAAACTTTGTCTTTACACATGCCACCTCACAGTTAAGTTGCTTTATATGACAAGCCAGTATTTTAAACCTTTTTAAATTATTAAAATTGTTGACTTTTGTGAAAATTTTGAAACTAAACTGCTTTATGGCGGTAGGGTGAAAAACCACCTTTTCATGAATTCACCGGTTTCTTTCTGTGGAACACCTGAGAAAAAACTCATTTTTTTGTGCTCTTCTGTCACTCTAAGATGGTGCCAAAGCCATGGCTAATAGGAAAGTAGTAATTAGTGTCAAGGAAGTATGTTCCAGGGTTTACAGCGCCATGAAAAAGTATTGCCCCCCCCCTTTCTCAAATTCTTATATTTTTCCATAGTTTCCCCACTTTGTTTAAGATCGTCAAACAAATGTAAATGTCAGACAAATTGTCAGACCCAATTGAACTTAAAATGCTGTTTTTAAATGGCGATTTCATTTATCATTATGAAAAAAACTATTCAAAGTTACCTGGCCCTGTGTGAAAAAGTAATCCCCCCCCCTTGTTAAATCATGAATTAATTGTGGTTAGTCACAGTTTTTGGTTAATTTTCACTGATCACACCCAAGCCTGATTAACTCCAGACGTCGTCAATAAAGAAATCACTTAAGCAGAATCTGTCCCGACAAAATCAAGTCAGACAAAAGATCTAAAAAAAAGCTGCAACAAAATGACACGATCCAAAGAAATTCCAGAACAGTCAAGAAATAAAGTACAGTAATTGACATCGATCAGTATGGAAAGGGTTACAAAAGCCATTTCTAAAGCTTTAGAATTCCATGAACCATATGGAGAGCCATTATCCTCACATGGAGAAAACATGGAACAGTGGTGAACCTTCCCATGAGTGGCCGGTCTACAAATATTACCCCAAGAGAGCAGCAATGACTCATCCAGGAGGCAACAAAGGAACTCAGGACAACTTCTAATGAACTGCAGGCCTCCCTTGCCTCAGCTAAGATTAGTGTTCATGACACAACAAGCCACTGCTGAGCAAAAATAACAAAAAGGCTCATCTTACTTTTGCAAAAAAGAAAAAAAAACATCTGAATGATTCCTGAGACTTCTGAGCGAATATCATACGGACTGACGAGATGGAAGTTGAGCTTTTTGCAAGGTGTTTCTCGTTACATCTGGCGTAAATGTAGCACACCATTTCAGAAAAGAACTTCCTATAAACAGTCAAACATGGTGGTGGTAGTGTCATGGTCTTGGGCTGCTTTGATCCTGCAGGACAACTTGCTGTGATTGATGAAACCATGAATTCTGCTCTTTAACAGAAAATCCTGCAGGAGAATGTTCAGCCATCAGTTTGTGACCTCAAGCTGAGGCGCACTTGGGTCCTGAAACAGGATAACGATCCAAAACACACCAGCAAGTCAACTTCTGAATGGTTTAAGAAAACAAAATGAAGGTTTTGGAGTGGCCTTGTCAAAGTCCAGACTTTAATCCGATTGAAATGCAGTGGCATGACCTTAAAAAGGCCGTTCATGCTTGAAAACTCTCCATTTTTTTGCTGAATTCAAACAATTCTGCGAGGAAGAGTGGGCAAAAATATCTCCACAGAGATGTGAAAGACTCATTGCCAGTTATAGAAAATGCTTGATTTCAATTGTTGCTGCTGAGGATGGCCCAACCAGTTATTCGGTTTAGGGGGGCATTAGTTTTTCATACAGGGCCAGGTAACTTTGAATAAATCACCATTTTAAGTTCACTTGGGTTATGTTTGTCTGATATTTACATTTGGTAGATGATTTTAAACAATAAAGTGGGGAAACTATGCAAAAATATAAGAATTTGAGAAGGGGCCAATACTTTTTCATGGCACTGAGAGAAAAATAAATTAGTATGTCGGGGAGGAGCTAAGTTTAGCCTGGGTTGTCAGTAGAAGTTATGTCGAGTCATGCATGTGCACTTCTGGTGCATTTCTTTAAAATCAAATAATCTAAGTCATTTCTTTTAATACCTTTTAAAAAGGGAGGGTCATTTTGAACACATGGTTTCTAATTACTAAACAGCACCCATCCATCCTCGACCCCCAAACATGCTACTGATTTATACTATTGTTCCCAAATTTGGTTTTATTTCCCAGTGATGCCTTTAAAGTGCCACTAAATTGACTATACAGGGTGAGACATGGAAATTGGATGACATATGATGACCATTTGGGATTTTGTTTTTTTGGGGGCTTTTTATTACAGTTCTCCGAGGTTTTATGTGTTTTTAAAATTGCATGGCGGACCGGATTAAATGCTCTCACGGGCTGTATATGGCCCACTGCCCGTAGTTTGCTACGTTCAAGTGTGTTCAGATGTCATCTTGTAGTTTAGTTTTCTTCCCAGCAACAGGCTCCTTCTTTCAGCCGATGGAGAAATAGGTCAGGGAAGGTTTTTCCTTCCGAAGCAGTAGTATAGTATCGCATGCACACACACACACACACACACACACTTGTGGGCATGTGGTGGCCGTGCATCAGAAATGTAAAAAAAAAATAAAAAATTTGGGTTGTTATAATCTGGGAGGTTCATCTGATTGATTTTTATTTTTTTCTCTCCACAAGGCTAATCCGTTCATGTGGTCTGCTGATGACGCATTTGGAAGGAAACTGCGATTAATTTGTGAATGGCAGACCTTCATGTCAACAAGCAGGCAGACACAATATAAGCAGACAAGAACATTAAAGCAGTTGATTGTTTGTTGTCCCGTAGAAATGTTAGCGTTTAGGGAAAACAGGCATTGCTCCTAGCAGAGCACTGGTGATTAGACTGTGTGAACATGTACGAAATTTTAGCTCGGCTACCTCAAGATTCTTAGCTTTGATTTCATTTAAAATCTATTGGCTTCTCATTTTTGCACACAGAAACGGTCGTACTGGTTATTTAGATTACAAGAACATTCTTGAATCTTATCAGTCATGAATGAAGTTATTGTTTTGAGAAAGAGGCTCAAAATTACAGGTGACAATTTTAAGAAAGTGCCACAATTCCCACACAAACATTTAAGAGGGTTTCAGTATTTTTGGTGGCCACTTGAGAATGTTTTTAATATTTTTAAGTGGATTAAAATTGCATTGTTTGATTTCTATAAAGTTATTGGGACCCTCTGCATTACATAACAATTGCATCTTTAGAATCATTAAAAATTGCATGACATGGAGTAACTGTCATGTGGTGACTTTTAAAAAAAATATTTTTTTATAAAAGGCTCAGCATTATAAATCTTGTATTATCACTCCATTCTATGATTCTATGAGGAAGGAGAAGAAGAATCATCTTTATTGTCATGAACATGCATACATGCACACAAATTTTGTTCTCTGCATTTTACCCATAAGGGGCAGCATTTAAGCGAACAAAAGGTATCCTTCAAAACTTTGTTCAAGCTTAATTTGATAGCATAAACAATATTTCAATAAATGTCAGTTTTTGCAGTATGGCTGATCCAATTTAAATTGTGCTTTAAGTTACCTGGTTCATTTAGCCACCTCCAGTCTCACTCTTGAAACCTGATATATAGGATATTATTTGAATAATGTTAAATATTTGTCTAAAACACCGTAGCATCGTGTGTTAGCGGTTAGCACCTCTGCCTCACAGTTTTGGGTTTTACTCAGGGAACTGGGGTTACAACTTAGTGAGTTGTATTTTTAATCATTTATATATATATATATATTTTTTTTTTCAATGCCAGTCTCTCAAAATATTGCTTTACATAAATCAAGTCTGTGGCGCCAAAAAGATCAGGGGCCGCTCGATTATATTATTACAGTATATTATACTTGTTAAAGCTTGACTATATTTCCATATTACTCCATTGTACAGTCATGCATGATAGCAGTTGGTTATGATTAATAACAGAAACAGTTGCATCAATTTTATCATATACTGTACTGTATGTACAGTAGGTTGCGTGCCCATGTCCACTATTTCGACCTTGTTGGGGACAAGAATTGTACCATGCTAGAGCATGGTAATAAAGACATTATTTAATTCCTAAAAGTTTCAAGCGGATTGTTTGAATATCGTGACCTCGTTGATGAGCAGTATGCAAAACTTGGATGGATGCCGTGGACCAGGTCCAAATTCGATCCCATCCCGTCGTGTCACAAGGATATAAAACCAATAGAATTTACACCCAACAAACCATCTGTGCCTCCAAATGTGCTTGCTAGATTAAAGCAATGGTATCTGCGGCATTCCAGTCCAGTTTGGAAACACAATGAAAAGGCTGTTTGATGCTATAGAAAGCTCAGTGGACTGAAGTAACTTCACAGTACAGGGCCGTTGGCAAGATTTGGAGGGAAACCTGCTGGCTGCAGAACCAAAAACTATGTGAGTATGTCCGCATTGGAATGAATGTGATCATGGTTGAGGTCCACCTGGCTGACAGATGCCCCACAAATGCGTATTTTCCAACAGCATTTTCTCATCTCAATGTCCACGACTGTACAAGAACACCAGGAAACGCTTTCGCCGCGAGTTGCATTTGGTTCAGCGTGCCCCTCTTTCCTCTTAGGGGGTGTGGAATGAGGCCAAGCTGACTGGGAGCTGCACTGGGAGCTGTGGGAGGATGGGAGTGAGTGCGGGGCTGGGCTAATTGCTGCGTTTCTGCATTCAAGTTGAAAGTTAAGGGTTTGACAGTTGTGATCGCGTGTGTCCTAGAAAGGCTTGATTGGTAGCGAGGAGATTTTAGTCCAGATGTGGGTCAGGTGGTGCTCATCACTAGAAAGACATTGAAAGCGGATTTTTTATTTTATTTTTTTATTCATATCAATGAGTCGGCGTTCTCTATTTTAATTGTTTAGCCAAAAAGAAATCAAGAATTAGTCATATTTTATTTGACTATGAGGTCAAAAAATTGTAAGTTGCTCTTTATAAGGTAAGGAACCATATTTGATAGCTCAAGACACAATGAATGCTACAGACCTCAATATAAGATGAACATTACGATTTCTCTCAGCCAATCAGAGAAGCCAATCTGAAAATGTACTGATATATACTTTAATTACAACAAATCTGATCTGGCATTTACCTGCCGTTGCCTGTTACGCAGAACCAAGTGAAGCACAATATTGCTGCAACTGTACGCTTTTCACACATCGACATCCCGAAATCAGATATTTAGATGACCTCCGCACCAGCTTCTGTGCGTGTGATGTTTAAATTGCAGTGGTGCCTTTTACTTACGAAATTTAACACTTGTAACTCAAAACACTTTTATCTCAAATCATCTTTTTCCATGGAAATGGTATTCATCCATTCCGGCACCACAAAAAAAAAACACTAACCTATTTGAAACATGTTTTTAGTAAGAAAAAAAAAAAGCAAGGTATTATATTTTATAAAAACATACAATAATGACATAATTAAATAAAATGTAAATAATTAAAGAATTAAACATTTTGGGCATCCTGATTTCATGTCTCCTTTGCGCTCCTCCTGTTGTACATCCCTTAGCCACCAGTGGGTAATAATTAGGCTTTACGCGATCAGGATTTTTAGGGCCGATCAGCGAGTTGGAAAAAATAAAAAACCGATCCGATCACAAGATGGAGGAATGTGTCTATTTAAATGGTCTGTTCATCTACTGTATATACTTGTGTACTTAATTGCTCCAAAAATTATATTTATAATAAATAATGTATCTTTGTTCATCTATTTATGCCAGTGAGGCATAGTGACAGACTGAACAAATGATAAATGGTCTTCTATTAGATGGCAGGAAGTACACACAGTAATTAATGTATCCACTTTTTGTGACATTTTTGTTCGCTGATGTTCCGTGAGATTTTTCAATTGTAAAATATACGATAGATTGTTCCCTGTTCCATTTATGAAACAGGACATGTGCGTCAGTCATCATTTCCAGGTTTGAGTCTGGGTTTTCTATAATCTCTGTCTAATCTGCCCATCTAACGGGCCGCACTGGATTATTTCCGATTAAAGTCGGGATTTTGATGAATAAATCTGGAGGGGAGTCGAAGGCTGGTGCGCACGCGCGGATGTCTGTCATTGCTAATCGACGGCCTTGGAGCCACTCTCCATCTTGGTTGCGTGTGTCTGCTACAGAGATAATGTCATGTCATCATATAAATGGGAACATTAGTGAGGTTTAGTGCCTTTAATGAGCATATTAGCATTAGCACCCGTTAATTCTGTTTCATATTCCCCCCCCCCCCATTATTTTCAGGCCTTTTGTGAGTTTGTGTCCTGAACATTCACTTCACAACTAGAAGGTTGGAGATATTCTTCAGATAAGACTGACTTCATTTAGATTGCATCATCATATTGATCTCCTAGCAACCTTTAATTTGACCATATAATGCCAAATTAGATGTGAGTGTTAGCATGCTTATTTTGACATGGGGAAGGAAAGGCAGCCCAATGATGAAGAAGACCAGTTGCTCAAAGCTGCTGGCTCTCCGTCGATGCTAAAATTACTCTGTGCTTGTGTCACTTTTGTTTCTTGACATATTAGGAATAGAAATAATTGTTAGAAACTTAAAACACATTTTGGAACGTTTCAGTTTGTGTTGTTGCCTGATACAGTTCCTGTTTGCCAAGATGGTAGATGTTTTTTCAACTTGTTTCAAAGCTATGCAGTGTCCGAAATTGTGCACTCACTCACTACTTCCTACTCCCCATATAGGGTTGCACTATATAGTGGACTATATAGTGAGCTCATTCCTAACAGCTTTCGGACACTCTGTTAATGACGTCACAGCTTTCGCACAATAACAAAGGAGGCTGTTGCAAAAAGATTCCTGCACATTATTAAAATTAGACAAGCCACTACTATTTCATTAAATTGAGTTCAATCCTGGTAGCGATATGAGAGTGTTGTTTTGGGACGTTAGTGTGTCTGCTAACCTTTCACGGTCCGTCTGGTTTGCTTAGTGGCCTGCTTGTTCTCTGGCAGATTTCTCGAGATATTAGAAAGTGAAGGAAAATAATTGTCAGCCCATACTGATATAGTAGACGAGATAATCAATTATGACGTTACTCTGGTTTCCTGAACTCCTTGTTGCCAGGCAGATTTCTCCTTCTCACATCTTGCCTAAAGGACTCATAAATTCCATCCTGTAAGTCCTTTTTTGCTGCAAAAAAAACCCCCAAACGTCCCCCAGTCCCCTATCCCTCACAAGACACCTCTTGTCGGACCCCTTAAATAACCCTCCCTCGCCCTGTACTTCCCACCTCCCATCTTTTTCATTTTTCACCCTCTTTGCCATTCCACCCAGCCTTTATTTTGTTCTCTCACTTTTTTGTTGCAGTGAACAGAGGCCCCAGTGTGTTGGTGACAGGGCGAGTGGCAGCGGGATGGGAGGGGGTGTTGCCTGTTGCCACTGAAAACACTGTGTGCATGCGTGCATGTATGGTCCTATGGGGAGACATTAAATACAGCCTTGTTGCCCGTTTTGCCAGAGTGACCCTTTAAGACTTTAGTGATCCACGTTGTACTTAAATGAAAGGAGTTGTGGTGAAAGTTGCAGTGAAGGAATGTTGTGTTGTTTTGTATCCGTCAATCGGAATGGGCGTTTGGTCCTGCAGCAATGCCAGTAAACTGGAGCTGTGTACTTCAACGGGTTCACTGGGGTTTCTGTGAAGTCGGCTCCTCAATAGCTCATCAGGGAGGGCATTTTCAAAAAGGGGCCGTGACTACTTTTTAAGCTGCCACTGACATCACTTTGGAGGGGGTGCGCAAAAAACAAACAAGTTTATTCAGGGATGTGGTCATGTGGTGACGCACAAGCATTGCAGCACGGGCAGCACTAACATTAGCATTTTCGCCGCAGCACCACACAGACAGGATACAAAGCAGCAGATATGTTTTCCAGACGAGCACTTAAATTGACCCTCCTATTAGAGATGGACATACTAAAGACTGGAAGACGCAAAGATTTTTAACATCCATCCATCCATTTTCAGTAACGCTTCGCTTCATTAGGGTCGCGGGTGTGCTGGAGCCTATCGCAAAAGACTTTGGACAATAAGCGAGGTACACCCTGGACTGGATGCCAGCCAATCACAGGGCACATATAGACAAACGAGCATTCATACTCACATTCGCACACATTTGTATCTGCTTTGTCCATATTTGGCTGAGACCACCCCCTTCCCTCTGATCGGAAGACCTAACCCTGACTACTTGTGAGCGCACGTGTTTATGTTGACAGCACTGGCTCGGAGGCAGAGAGATAGGCCGAGATCAGACGTAGTGTAGATAAGCCTTAGAAATTCAAATGACCTGATTCAGGCCTCTCGTCATTCAATGTGTGGACGATATTTAATTCATATTTCACGTGTGCTGAGGCACCATAGAGCCAATATAGCATCCCAAATACCAGAGGTGTGTACTCGTGTCACATGACTTAGACTCGAGTCATGAATTTGATGACTTTAGACTCGACTTGACAATATGTTACAAGACTTGCAACTCAACCAGGATTTGAACAGCAGTGACTCGTGACTTGACTTAGACTTGAACCCACTGACTTGAAAAGACTTCGACCGAAGCACTGAAAAAACAAAATTTGTAGCTTTTCTTTCTACAGCAACGTGTCACTTATTGTTACACCCAGAAAAATATGAAAAGTGACAAAATAATGATGCGGATTGTACTGATTAATTATTAGGACAAAGTGTACCACGCTGTTATTGCTATAGTTGCTTCTTATCTTTGGACCGTTAATGCCTGGACGGGGAAGGCTCTTAAAGGAACTGACCAAGTGGTCATTCTTTTACCAACTACCTAAAGTAATGGTTTCATGAGGGGGGGGGGGGGAAACACACAGCACAAATCAGCAGTAAATGTGACAGTTAAATAAGGTATACATTCCAAGAACCACTGAAGGAAAATAATTCTCTTTTGAGAAGAGCGGAAGAAAGAAATACGGCCTAAGTAAAGTAAAAGTTGAATCAATTCCCGTCACAGCTGATAGGTGACTGTTCCGTGGCGCTGTGTACAAGAGAAATACTGGAAGCGACTGTGGCAGTGGAAAATCGGAATGGAAAATCAGCAAGTAAAATGCCCTCATTCGTTCGTGACCACGGAAAATGCTAAAAAGATTTCTAATGATATGCTGTGGAAGTGGCTGGACGTGAGCTGCTTCACGTACAGTGTTAACCAGAGTGCTGGTCGTGCAGTGTGGCATTTTTTTTCTATTTTTTTACATTTTTATTCAATTTCTGGTTTACGGCACAGACCAGAACTCTCAAAGACTTTAAAAAAAAAAAAATACAACCAGGTTGAAAACATCAGGTGAAACGTATGTTTTTTAAAATTTAGACCCTATCATCAGGACGAATCCACTCTTAACATACCTCAAACCAAAGGATAATCTTGTAAGACGTAAAATAGTCTGGCCTTTGACATCGTTGGTTGGGAAGGGCCAAAATCGGGACAAAGGCAGTCTTTGTGTGTACCGGGCCATAGGCGAAAATCTGTGACGCAGAGAG
This sequence comes from Phyllopteryx taeniolatus, assembly GCF_024500385.1. Classification (NCBI taxonomy): domain Eukaryota; kingdom Metazoa; phylum Chordata; class Actinopteri; order Syngnathiformes; family Syngnathidae; genus Phyllopteryx; species Phyllopteryx taeniolatus. The sequence continues at coordinate 2,441,853 of NC_084513.1, read as the reverse complement.
ACATCACTGACTTTTCAACATAGTTGTACCTCTCCCACATGCTTTAAACACTTAAAAAAAATTAAATCACTCTTTTAAAACACATTTTAAATGTATTTGGACACCCAAAAAAAAAGTGCTTTCAAGAGGCAGGGCCTGGTGCGTTGTCGGATCAGAGTCTGCGTGTGTGTCTGGGACTCTCGCACACTGTTCTCCAAATTGGAGTCAAAGTGTGCTTGCTTCAAACAACTGCTTCTTTATTTTAATTGTTTTTTTGTAATCTTCTTTGCACATGGATCAGCAACACCTACAAACAGCATTTTAAACCTTACTCACAGGCCTATATTTGCCCTGTTCTGTGTGAACGTCTATTACTGCAGCTTATTAGGGGACCTTCTCTACCTCTTCTTCTTGAGCTTACGATAATGACACTGCATCTACATCCTGTAAAGCTCACCTTGAGATACCCTCAGTACAGTATTTGTCATCTAGATTGACTTCATGTTTTGACTTTTGTTGTTGTTGTTCATAATAATGAGCTAACCAGCTGGATCCTGTCCTCCTCCTTGATACAGGTAGCCGCCCAACAGTGCAGTACGTGTCGTCGCTGGCCGAGCTGCCTCAGGCGCTGCAGCCGTACTACACGCAGGGCTACGTCCTGGCCGCCCTGCACCCCATCATCCTCTCCGTGGGCCGCACCCGTTCGCTGCCCTTCAGCCTGCTCTACCGCGCCGTCCTGGCCAGGCCCAGACTGAGGTAAGTTGACACTCTAAACTCGACTTGAAAAATTCTAAAACAAAGATCACGCGCGCGCCGCCTCACTCGGCGGCAAAATGTCGAGTAAATCCATGAATGATTGATGGAGCCAGCTGCATATTTCATGCAAAACTCTGCCAGAAGGTCACGCTGGCGAGCCAGAAGGGCCTGACTCGTTTGTCCCGGTTGCTCAGACAGAAACACTGATTTCTAGTGGCTGGAAAGCCACTTGACAACATCCACCAGCCAATAGGGAGAGGAGGTTTCACAGGTCTGCATATATTAACAATGAGCGTATTCATTGTATCTTAATATTAAATCGGTGGAAGTAATGGTCTTTGACTTGGAAATCTCCCCTAAAATTGTCCTCAATGAGTTTTTCCACACACAAAACATATTTTAATCTTTCAATTACATTGAGAGATTTTGAAATATGCTTAAACTAGGCATGAACAAAATTGTTTGCTTAACACAGCTGGGGAGGGAGAACATGCAAACGGCACACAGGCGAGGCCGGATTTGAACCTGGATCCTCAGAACATTTTGTGTCATAAATAACAATTGTTACTTAAAACATACCAATGCTTGAATTTCAACATTTGGAATCATTGTATTATTCCTTGCGGGGAAATGAAAAAAAATTAAGATCGAACAGTTTGAACTTCTACTGAAGATTCACTGCATTAACAAAACGTACATTGCCAATAGGCAGCACGGTGCGGTAGTGGTTAGCATGTCTGCCTCACTGTTCTTCGGTTTGGGGGGGGGGGGCTCTCCCTGTGCTTGCGTGGGTTTTCTCCGGGTACCTCACCGTCCATCCACATTGGAAAATAGATGGATGGATGACCACCAGTTGTTCTCTATGTCCTGTTTAATGTTGTGCCGTTTTTAAAAATTATTTTTATTTTTTTAAGTCAACAGACGGCGTCCATGTGTCACAGCGTGCCCGTGCTGAGGGTGGAGGAGTGGCCGCTACCCGGAGACTCGCTGACGGGCGACATTGTTCGAGCGCTCATTGACAGGGTGAGTGTACCAGCTGTTATTTGACAAAATTTCCTTCATCGACTACGTGGAACATCGTTCTGAACCTGTGTCGGAAAATGCTTCAAGTAGCCATTTTTAGCAAATTTTGGCCATTTTAAGTGGTTATTACTCATCGAGGGTATTCATTCGATTTGAACCAAGTACAGCGGTACCTTGACGTACCGGTTTAATTCAGTCCATGATCTAGCTCGTACCTTAATGTACTTGTATATCAAATCAATTTTCCCCATTGAAATGAATTGAAATGCCATTAATCCGTTCCAGCACACCCACGAAACACCACAACAAGTGTACTGTGATCACTTTTTGTGCCATTTTTTTGTTTGGTAGTGTACCGTGTGATTTTATTTATTTATTTATTTATATATTTTTGGGGTGATTGAAAATATGTGCCTAGGTACAATAAAGTTTGGCAAACACTACAGTTGCGAGATGCGAAGGCCTGTACTGCAAAAACCCAAAATCTGTGATCTGAAGAGATCAAAATCTGAAGTTTTTGTTTGGATTATTGTTAGGCGTAGGTTTTTTTTGTTTTGTTTTTTTTTTTTTTTTTCCTTACTCCACTGGCATTACTTATTTCAAGTTAAAAATGAGCTTGAAACAAGTGAAAATTTTTTAAAAGCAAGTTCCTTTTTAGGTGATGAGTCTTATTTTAAGTGTAATGAAATGACTTTTGACTAGAAATAAGACAAATAATTTTGGTAAGATTTGGAGTTTTTGTAGTGCAGGCCTTCACACCTCAGAAAAATTGCATCGCTCAATTCGCGACTGTAGTGTTTGCCAACTTTTATTGAGCCAAGGCACATATTTTACATTAGAAAAAAATTACACGGCACACTGTGTTAAACGCATTAATAGTTTTTGTTGTCTCTCCCAAAGGTGAACAGCAGTGCCCGCGGTGGGGTCCGTTTTGTCGGCTCAGTCCTCCAGCAGGTGAGCGTGCTGAGCAATGGCAGCAGGCTGCAGAGTCCAAAGAGGGGCTGCCGCTCACCCCCGCACTCTCCCCCTCGCACTCCCCCAGGAGACCGCGAGCTGGAAGACAACACGTACAGTCCTGGTGAGACACGGTCACCCTCTCTGGGGAATCCTTCTCGTTATGTTCTTGAGGATTCTGATAAAACAGTCATTGACCATTACTCCTTCTTCACAGACATGCGACTTCTGGTCTTCTTCCACTCCTGGGCTCCGGGTTGTGCTCCTATGGACTCGTTGGCGTGCCAGTACCACCAGGGGGCGTTGTCCATGCGCGTCTCCAGGAAGGGCCAGGTGGTGAGCGCCCTGGAGGCCGACTGGCTGGAACTGACAGCGGCCTACTACCGCAGAGGCTGGTCGCTAGTGGACTCCTTCGTCTACTGGGACACCCCGAAAGGTCGGGGCCCACATCCAGTCCCCACATGAAACCATTGTGCTGTTAGTTCAGTAGTCATAAACGAGGGATTAGCGCATAAAATTCGGCACTTCCTGTTGTGACTCTGGCTGCTGCCTCCTGCTGTCCGCTGTCTTTATTTTTAGATCGGTCTCTGTAGCCTTAACAACCTCATTTCCTATTCCTCTCACACAAGGGAGCTCTCACTCTGAGGATTATTTCTAAAACCGTGATCCGCATTTCTTGTGAGACCAAAGAGATTACAACAAAATGATTGTTGCTTGTGTTTCAGGCGAGCCTGTGCCACGGTCGCTGGAAGGCCTTTTTGTGTATGAAGAGAGTAGCACCGCCCCTCCTGCCAATGACACCATCGTGGTAGAGCAGTGGACCGTCATTGAGGTCAGGAAAATGTTGTTTCTTATTATGAGCCTTCTTTGTAATTGTACTGTGAGTTATTTACTTTGTTCAGTTGCTGAAAAAACAGACCATGTCGTAGCATCATTGGGAGGTCATATCGCTTACTAAAGCCAATTTCACATTGCAGTTCTCTCTAAATGGTGGGATGAGGGTCAGACGAGGAGGACTTTTCAGAGCCAAAAAAGAGCTGGGGTGGTGCCTGTAAAACATATTCCCACATTATCGCCGTTCTGTATAAACACCAGCGAAACAAGAAGTCGACTTGGCGATTTTCCACTTTCGGAGTTGGTTGAAAGCAGTTGTCGAGTATTTTATACATCACACCTGACGCGATGCAACAGCGATGCAACAATATCCCGCCTGAGTTGGGGTCTCGGTACTGTAAAAAGCAAAGGCGGATAAATTCCAGCTCTTCTGTTACGGCTCTGACGCAGCCATTTTGTGTGGAACGAGGCTTCAGCTTTGACATCATCACCTACTGTATGATGCTCATTGCTACGATACGCAGTATCTTGGTGTGCTATGATATGCTGTGAATCATGTCACAGCATATACGCTCCTCCTTTATATCTTGGATGCAGGCAAATTCTATTTGACCATGTACATACACTATGTGTTGTTTTAAGGAATGTTTGTGCGTGTTGTCAAATGTCTACACAGGGTTCCAGTGTGAAAACAGACTACGGGCCGCTGCTCCACACTCTGGCTGAGTTTGGATGGCTGCTGACGTGCGTGCTGCCCACTCCCATCATACGACATGACAGGTAGCAATGTGCACATGAATACATTTTTCACCCCACAATTAAGCACTATCACACGAGAGGGCGGGATGCTGTCCTCTATATCATCATGGCTGTAATTCGGTCATAGGCTTAAGGCCGGAGGCTGAGCACAAAAGGGGTTTGTAATTGCGTATAGATGCCACGAGATGGTGGCAAAGCACTTCACACGGAGATGATCATAAAGCATTAATACCATCCTTGTAGCATGTACACAATCATGAACCCATGTTACATAAACGTCTTTATTCAGTAGTTAAATTATTCAACACAGTAGTATTAGCTAGCACACGAGCCTAAATAACACATTTAACACAGTGAGCACACTCACACAGAAGCTGCTGTCGGCCACAATTCTCACACACAGGCTCTCACGTACAGTGGGTACGGAAAGTATTCAGACCCCCTTACATTTTTCACTCTTTGTTATATTGCAGCCATTTGCTAAAATGATTTAAGTTCACACAGCACCCCATATTGACGGGGAAAAAAAGTTTTTGCAGATTTATTATAAAAGAAAAACTGAAATATCACACAGCCATAAGTATTCAGACCCTTTGCTCAGTATTTAGTCGAAGCACCTTTTTGAGCTAATACAGCCATGAGTCTTTTGGGGAATGATGCAACAAGTTTTTCACACCTGGATTTGGGGATCATCTGCCATTCCTCCTCTCCAGTTCTGTCAGGTTGGATGGTGAACGTTGGTGGGCAGCCATTTTCAGGTCTTTCCAGAGGTGCTCAATTGGGTTTAAGTCAGGGCTCTGGCTGGGCCATTCAAGAACAGTCACGGAGTTGTTCTGAAGCCACTCCATTATTTTAGCTGTGTGCTCACGGTCATTGCCTTGTTAGAAGGCGAACTTTCGGCCCAGTCTGGGGTCCTGAGCGCTCTGGAGAAGGTTTTCGTCCAGGATATCCCTGTACTTGGCCGCATTCATCTTTCCTTCGATTGCAACCAGTCGTCCTGGCCCTGCAGTTGAAAAACACCCCCACAGCATGATGCTGCCACCACCATGCTTCACTGCTGGGACTGTATTGGACAGTTGATGAGCAGTGCCTGCTTTTCTCCACACATGCCACTTAGAATTAAGGCCAACAATTTCTATCTTGGTCTCAATATGATGATTGATGAGAGGCTTCCGTCGGGCCACTCTGCCATAAAGCCCCGACTGGTGGATGGCTGCAGTGATGGTTCGCGGATTTTCACTTACACTGTTGTGGGTGGGTCTGGAACGATCCCCTGCAATGAACTGTTCACTGTATTATTATCTTTGTAACGGCAAATTTTGTGTTTGGTGAGTTGTATGTATGGAGTGCTAATTGTTCTATGTTCGTGCGTGTTAGTGATGGGAATCTGGCCACCAAGCAAGTTGTGTTCCTTCAGCGGCCCGTCAGAAATCAGGCGGCAGCACAACACAGGAACCAGGTGAGAAATGAACAAAATAACTGTCTACACTGCGCCCTGGTGGTCAAATTGGGATTGCAGCAATTACTGTAAAGCCACTTGATTGAGATTGTTTGCAGTGGTGTACATCATCATCATCATAAAAGCTGTTTCTTGTATGTCTAAGCTTTTATTCAACTAAATCAAATATGATTCAGTATTAAGAACAGCCACCACTAAAAACAACCACAATTAGGTAAAAAAAAAATTCAAGACTTTTAGCACTTGTTCACTAGATACTGTCTGTCTGTAATGAAGAGAAAATATGGACTCAAATTTATGGAACAATTAAAAAAAAAAAAAAGATTTATGCTGGTTCTGCTCATTCTGATGTTATGCTAAAAAAAAAACAGATTTTGACCATCAGATTTAAGGATTATTTGTCACTTTTAAGGGTAATTAAGCCCTTAATTTTGAAAAATCAAATTGAAAACTTTGACTTTAGGAAGGGATAGTGTTTGGTTGAGAGGTTCTGGGTTTTAGATCTCACCTCCAGCCTCCCTGTTCTTGCGTGGGTTTGTTTTTGGGTACTCATTCTAAAAGCAGGTACAGTGGGACAAAAAAGTATTTAGTCAGCCACCAATCGTACAAGTTCTCCCACTTAAAAAGATCAGAGAGGCCTGTCATTTTCATCATAGGCATACCTCACCTATGAGAGACAAAATGAGGAAACACAAAAAAAAAATCCAGAAAATCACATCGTCTGATTTTCAAAGACTATATTTGCAAATTATGGTGGAAAATAAGTATTTGGTCACCTATAAAAAAAAAAAAAAGCACAATTTCTGGCTCTCACAGACATGTCACTTCTTCTTTAAGAGGCTCCTCTGTCCTCCACTCGTTACCTATATTAATGGCACCTGTTTGAACTCGTTATCAGTATAAAAGACACCTGTCCAGAGCCTCAAACAGTCACACTCCAAACTCCACTATGGCCAAGACCAAAGAGCTGTCAAAGGACACCAGAAACAAACTTGTAGACCTGCACCAGACTGGGAAGACTGAATCTGCAATAGGTAAGCAGCTTGGTGTGAAGAAATCAACTGTGGGAGCAATTATTAGAAAATGGAAGGCATATAAGACTACTGATAATCTCCCTCGATCTGGGGTTCCACTAAAGACCCCCGTAGGGTGAAAATAATCACAAGAACGGTGAGCAAAAATCCCAGAAGCACACGGGGGGGACCTAGTGAATGACCTGCAGATCTGGGACCAAAGCAACAAAGGCTACCATCAGTAACACACTACGCCACCAGGGACTCAAATCCTGCAGTGCCAGACGTGTCCCCCTGCTTAAGCCAGTACATGTTCAGGCCCGTCTGAAGTTTGCTAGAGACCAGATCCAGAAGAGGACTGGTAGAATGTCATCTGGTCAGATGAAACCAAAATAGAACTTTTTGATAAAAACTAGACTTGTGTTTGGAGGAGAAAGAACGCTGAGTTGCATCCAAAGAACACCATACCTACTGTGAAGCATGGGGGTGGAAACATCATGCTTTAGGGCTGTTTTTCTGCAAATGGATCACAACGACTGATCTGTGTAAAGGAAAGACTGAATGGGCCCATGTATTGTGAGATTTTGAGTGAGAACCTCCTTCCATCAGCAAGGGCATTGAAGATGAAGATGGCTGGGTCTTTCAGCATGACAGTGATCCCAAGCACACTGCCCGGGCAACGAAGGAATGGCTTCGTGAGAAGCATTTCAAGGTCCTGGAGTAGCCCAGCCAGTCTCCAGATCTCAACCCCATAGAAAATCTTTGGAGGGAGTTAAAAGTCTGTGTTACCCAGCGGTAGCCCCAAAATATCACTGCTCTAGAGATCATCTGCATGGAGGAATCGGCCAAAATACCAGCAACAGTGTGTGAAAGACTTCCAGAAAACGTTTGACCTCTGTTATTGCCAACAAAGGGTATATAACAAAGTATTGAGATGAACTTTTGTTATTAACCAAATACTTGTTTTCCACCATAATTTGCTAATGAATTCTTTAAAAATCAGGTTTTTTTTTTTTTTTTTTTCCCCCTCATTTTGTGTCTCAAAGGTGAATTATACCTATGATGGAAATTACAGGCTCTCTATCATCTTTTTAAGTGGGAGAACTTGCACAATTGGTGGCTGACTAAATATTTTTTTGCCTCACTGTATGTTAGGTTGACTAAAGACTCTAAATTGTCCATAGATGTGAACTGTTGTTTGTCTTATATGTGCCCGGTGACTGACTGACAAGCAGTCCAGGGTGTACACCGTTTCTCGCCCAAAGTCAGCAAGGCTAGGATCCATGTCACCTGCGACCCTAATGAGCACAAACGCTATTGAAAATTGATTTAATAACTTCAGGACAACATGATAATAGAAACACCTGTATGTGCAGGTTCTGTCAGTGCACGGCGACGTCTCTAGTCGCTCCGTGAGTCGCTCCGTCAGCGGCGGCGCGCTTCAGCAGGAGGTCTCCCATGTGGCCGGGGGCATCGGCGGCTTCCCGGTGTTCGGAGGGGGGTTCCCCAGCTCCCTGTCGCACCTGGAGGAGGGCGGCTTTGACCAGGAGGAGGGCAAAGCGGAGGTGACGTGCATGTGAGCGGACTGACGTCATGAGCTCTCCAGATGGAGGAAAAGCCACTTCTTCCATGGCTATGCACCCAAAACTTTCATCCTCTGCTGTGGGAGAACTCTGCACTTTGTTGTTTTGAAGCGAGGCCATAATGAGAAAAACATATTGAAAGCCATTTGAGCATTTATTCGATATGCTTGACAGCCTGCTTAAGGCCCATATGCTAGTATGCTCTGAAGACGACTACTAGTACTACTAGTGAAGACAAAAGCGCGTACTAGTACATGGACCTTAAGTTGGATAACGACTTTCCGGTGGGCCTGCAGGTCGGACTTTTGACACCCTAGAGTTTTATTTTTATCAGGGTTACTCTTGGATTTCGGAAACAGAGCAAAAAGAAACAAAAACAAAAAAAGAAAATCAGCTATAATTACCTTTTTAAAAGGGCAAAAAAAATGTGTTGTCTGTCTGATCTTTGCTGCACTGTGATTGGCCAATCAGCAGTTTCAGGGTGTTGCTCAGCAGGAGGTCAATTTTGCTAGTCTTTCAAATACCTTTTTTATTTTTTTTAACAGTAAAACTTAAATGTGAAGTGAACTTTACCTTTCAGTGACAATTCTGGCACCAAGTATTTTCATGTTCAAGTTCTGTGGTGTCGTTACATCTTTTTTGGCTTATAACTGGTAACCTTGTAAAAAGATATACACAATCCAAAGAAAAGATACTAAAAAAAAACATACAGGTTGGGATCAATGTGATTCTACACTGTTTTTCTACTTTTGGGCCATATGGACCAGAAGTTTAGTTAAATTTCCATGTTGCCATACCTTGCAAGTAGGCAGGCCACTATTGTTTTTATCTATTAGGAGTGTGAGTCGGTGCTCTGCCAGGTTTTTATTTATTGGTTTGAGATGGTTTATGCACAAAAGTCAGTCAGTTTTTTTCCCTTGTGGCTTTTTTGATCGGCTACATTCCAGTCACTATTTCCTGGTACACACGAGGAGGTCACAGCATTTACACTATATGGACAAAAGTATTGGTACTAATTTGAATTCCCTCACATACACAATTTCTTCACGTTTCACTTCCCGTAACTGGAACATGTCCCAATACTTTTGGCCATGCAGAGTCCTTCCGGACGGCAGCCATGTTGGTTCCCAGTCTGGGTGGTGCCATTTCACACATCTTTCTCTCTTTAACAGTATTAATAGTGTGCATGGTACTCCATTAAACGAAGCGTTCATAGATATTAAAATCATGGTGTTGCAAAGTACTACAGCAGTATTATAAGAAGGACACACTTGTGTTATTTGTAAATGTAAACCAGCCTTCCTCCATTAATAAAATGTTGCTATTATAATGAAAACACTGTTTAAAACATGAATACTAAATGTCAGTATTAGTTCCAGTTTTGTTTTTGAGTTGTATAATTTGCTTCCGTTTATGGATCGTGCCTATTGAAACAAATAAATGTCATTTTCATTTCTGATTAACAATGTCACAAGTTCCAGAATAATAAGTCTTTTATTAACAGACATGAAAATGTCACAAACAGTAACAAAGTTTTTTTTTTTTTTTTTTTTGTAGGTCCATTTAAAAAAACAAAAGTGGATTGGATTGGATTAAGCAAAATAACTTAATTAGGGTGACGGAAGGGAAGGCGCTGTTTGGCGGGGTGTAAACATGGCCGACGTTACGCCTTATAAGCGGACTTTTCAGCCACGTTATGAACATCAAGAATATCGGGAGCACACTTGGACAGCTAGGAGTTCTTGGTTGTTCACGAACGCATGAGTCACGCCTACATTTGAGAAGGTTTTTCTTCGGAGCCTCTACAAGTCGGCAAGCTAAATTACTGATTGAGCCCCCACCACCTCTCTTTGCAAAATGGCAGGCTACACAAAGCAAAGAGCAAAACCAAAGCAGACGTAGAAAAAGAGAACAGTGAAGCAGTGTCAGAAACAAGATCAAATAGGCTATTATTTACACAGAGGTGTCTGTCAGTGTGTGTCTTTGTCAACAATACAGATAGATCACTGTGATTATGTTTAGTTTTTTGCAAATCCAGCTGCTCAAAAGATAAAATGTTCCCTAAAGGAGAAGTGTGGTACTTTTTTGACAAACGAGAAGGTAACTAAATTGTCCCGCAGGTTTCCTTTTATGCTCGACAAAGTTGACAATGGAGGAACAGGATGCGGGGGGGGGGGGGGTCTTAGTACACTGTACAGTAGTGTGTGGGTGTGGGCGTGTTCACGTGGGTCTCCCTCAGGCCTCGCTCTCGCCGGCCGACGAGGTGTTCTGCACCTCCTCCTCCAGGATGGGCACGATCAGGTTGTCCTTGGACATCAGGTTGTACTTCATCACAAAGCGCGTGAAGCGGTGACACAGGAACGTTTCATTCTGTCGGTGCACAAAGCGGGAGGAAAAAAAAAAAAAAAAAAAAAACGATGCGTGACTGCGGTTGAAACACATTTCAAACAAAAAGTAAGAAATATTCAGCTTTCGGGTGAAATATTTAGCTTTAAACTAAAATGTACTACAGTGAACTCCCGCATATTTGCGGTTAGGCATTCACAAATTTTTTGGGAACTTGTCCTTAGTTATTTGCTGAAAAGCGTACCTATTTGCAGTTCATGGAATCCCAGTACTCTTTAGGACGTTTTTTTTTTTTTTTTTGCCTCGTCTTTTTCATGCCACCCCACGAACCTGAGATGTTATATTGTGTAATATCAAACTAAGCTATTGATGTTCCATTTGGCAATATCTTTGTACCTCAGGATTATTTTGCTGTTAATGATTTATAAAAATAAATAATTACTTCCCCTCTAAAAAAATGCTTTTTTCCCCCCAATTGCATTGTAAGGTTTTGAAATGATTTATCTTGCTCTTTTTCTTTGAATCACAAAAACCTGGCATTAGACTTATACACTGTATACACATGTGCATCTAAATAAATTCGAATATCATGGAAAATTTAAGTAACTCAATTTAAAAAGTGAAACTCGTATTGATTCACTTCACACAGTAAAATATTTCATTATTAAATTTTTAAATGTTGATTATTAGCTGACAGCTAAGCCATCCATCCATTTTCCGTACCGCTCATCCTCACTAGGGTCGCAGGCATGCTGGAGCCTATGCCAGCTGACTCTGTTTCTATGTGCCAACCAATCGCAGGGCACATATAAACAAACAACCATTCGCACTCACATTCACACCAACGGATGATTTAGTCTTCAATTAACCTGCAATTAGGGTTGGGCATCGAGAAGCGATTGGAACCGGACCTAGCCTTCTGGTTCTCCCGGAACGCTTCAAATTGAAAAATATTCGGTTCCCAGTTTCGATGCCTACAGTCCTCCCACCACAAAGAAGAAGCGGCGAAAACCAATTAAGAAGAACACGCACGAAGATCTGCTTGTGCCCAACGGCGGCGAACAAAAGTGTGTCTTAACTTTTTTTAAATGAATGACCAGTCGCCTCAGTGCAACACTTGGAATAAGATTATATTGTGAAAAGGAGGCTTTCATGATGTGTCGAAGTCTGATACGCTCCGAGCCTCAGCCTACACCGCGCGGAGCTTCAGTGAAGTCAACTCTCAATCAACTGGGTGCGTGAAACAATAAAATGTGTCTATGCCAACATTGAGACAGCTAACAAGGTAAACGCTTGCGTACACTTTTTGCTTTTCAGCCTTTTTTTTTTTGTCTTCAAACAAACGTAAGCGCTGACAAAAACAATAAATACAAAAAGCTCAACGTTGGGCTAAAACTTCACCATAGCAACTTTACGTCACAATGAAGTGGGACAAAATTCACAAACACTAACCTTGTGCCTCATCGGTGGGTAAGGAAAGGAATCAGCGTTTTATAGCATTTAGTTCCATCCATTTAAAAAAAAAATAATAATTCACAGGTGCCGTGTGAAGTTACTTTTTGTGACAATGTTGAGGTCCGGTGCGTACCCTTCAAAATAAAAGGCTACAAGCTTAAAACAGTAAGGCAAGCTAAAACTTGCACAGATGACACAGTCGCAAATGATTTGAACAATGCTGTATTTAACTTTTTGCTGAAACATTAATGAATGACTATTAAGTCAATTAGGTTAGTTCCACACACATTGCCTTTTAGTTCATAGGTTTGATATTGATACTTGATTATAAAGAACCTCGAGTCAAATGTTCATTTTAGTCTATGCTGTGGGCTGCTAAAAAAAATGGATGTTCATAATTTGGACACCCTTTATTTAAACCATGCAAACTTTTTCGACCCAGTCCCCTAGAAGAATCGAGAATCGTTTGGAAACGGAATCGAAATAAGGAACCGCTCATATTTAAACGATGCCCAACCCTACCTGCCATGCATGTTTTTGGGATGTGGGTGGAACCCGGACTACCCGGAGAAAACCCACAGAGGCACAGGGAGAACATGTAAACTCCACACGGGCGAGCCCGGATTTGAACCCGGGCCCTCAGAACTGTGAGGCAGATGTGCAAACCAGTCGGTCACCGTGGCACTGACAGCTAACCAAAACCCCAAATTTACCAAGTGACGACCTGCAAATTATCCTTTATTGAGACCAACCCCTAAAACACAGTGTTTGTTAATCTCTGCTTATTCATGAATTTTTTTGGGTTAAAAAAAAACAAACAAACCAATCAATGCATTTTCTTTTCAATTCAATTATAATGGCCGCCACTTTCGCTAATTGCGCTACAGCTCTATTCCCCGCGAATAGCAACGGTCCACTGTATTGTCCATTTTGAGGAAAATATAACTGATGACTGAACGGGGACCATCTCATTATTTTTTTATCCCTCTGTTTTGTTTAATAATTGTGCTATTTTAAAGTTACTTATAGTTTAACTTGAAACCCATGAATAATAAAATGTCTTTTGCCTGATCACTCATGTTTTCTTTAAACAATAGGAGACACCTTACAAATTCTGCCAGGGTATGTAAACTTATGAGCACAGCTGTATTTACCAATGTGTAAATTTTTTTTCCTCATCTGACCCGACACTACAGGCCTGCTTTGTCATTTTGCAAGCATACGCACCTCATATTTGTCAAATATCTGGCGGTGGTGGAAGTAGGCGTGAGAGAATATCCTATAGATGCGGCGACACACCGAACCCAGCTTAGCCACCGACGACTCCTTGATGCTCACCCTAAAAGCACAGATAAAACAAATTAGCCCTGCGAACATACATTAAGGATGCGCACAAGGAACCAACCTGCTTGGGAAGTATTTGTTGCTATTGAGAAGACAGGCCGCTCCGTCCAGTGTGTGCCTGGTGTAGTCGATGGCGGGGCACTGCACATGCGTCACATACACACACACTCGATAGTCAAAACAAGATGGTGAGTGAGGTGGGAAGGGGGAGAATGACATGGACTCGCCTCTTTGGGGGTCTTGTGGGCGGCGCATAAAAAGATCCACTGCTCAGTGGCCGTCATCTGGGTGCATGTGTCTGGATGGCACTCGCTCTGGAAGACCAAACACCAACATCACTTACAGCACATGCAGTTGCAATCAATTCAATGCCCCGAAAAAAAAAAAAAAAAAAAGGTATCGAACAGCCTAGTTAATAACGGTAGACTGTATGTATGCAAGCGGCACGGTGGCCGACTGGTTAGAGCGTCAGCCTCACAGTTCTGAGGACCCGGGTTCAATCCCCGGCCCCGCCTGTGTGGAGTTTGCATGTTCTCCCCGTGCCTGCGTGGGTTTTCTCCGGGCACTCCGGTTTCCTCCCACATCCCAAAAACATGCATTAATTGGAGACTCTAAATTGCCCGTAGGTTTGACTGTGAGTGCGAATGGTTGTTTGTTTGTATGCGCCCTAGGATTGGCTGGTAAGCAGTTCAGGGTGTACCCCGCCTCCTGCCCGATGACAGCTGGGATAGGCTCCAGCACGCCCGCGACCCTAGTGAGGAGAAGCGGCTCAGAAAATGGATGGATGGATGGATGGATGTATGCACCTACCTGCAGTTTGACCGCTAGTCCGTTGAGCTCCAAGCAGAACTGCCTAGAGTTAACACACACATGGAAACACGGCAGCAAGTTATACTTGCAAAGCAACCAAATACAGAAAGTCCTCAATTTACGACCATTCCTACAGCATTGTCATAACCTGAATCTTTACGCAGCAAATGTGGAATGCGCCGTCCTCTATCACTAATGTATACTAACACAGTAATAGTCATAACTACAGTAGACATTTGTATAAACAAAAAAACAACAAAGGCCATGAATCGAAAACAATCAAATGAAGAACAGTAAGTACTTGTAACTTGAGCATACCCTCTAGTGCCATGTGACATATTCTTGCACCGCTGCACAAACTAGTTCATTGCACCGTTCATAATTTCGAAACGCCATATGTCGGATACCTCATAAACAGAGGACCCTCCTGCCTTCAGAGTGGTCAAAGTATATTATTATCATATTCATACCTGAGGTGCTCGTATTTCCACACCCCCTCATCCTGACCCTCGGGTGGTTCCAGGATTTTGTCGATATTGGAGCAATCCAAGCGGATGTTCTGCTGAATGTACTGTGACACACAAGAAAATATCTTCACCCAAAAACATAACCATGAGCACGCATGCTAATGTACATTATTAGTCCACTAAATCTAAATATTGTGTTATTCTTTTGCTGGAGCCTTGACTAAAAAAAACATTTGATGACAACAACAACCATAACTTTAACAAGGACCTTAACAAATATTATTGCTACATACACTACTCAATACAAGTTAGGGAAATTCGGTTTTCGGGTGAAATTTGATGATGACCCTAAAATCTCCCAAAGGATCACCTTGGCATGTGAATTTAATTTGACCAACTGTTCAATGTTTCAGTACTTTTTGCACAACTTCATGTTCTCTATTTAACAAGGAGCCAAATGACAAGGATTACAACAAATGTTGGATCCATAAATGTATGATGATATGAGTACTTCATATCAGTCGAGTAGTGTGACGGGAGCGAAGGAATAGAGAGTATAAAGACGCGAATTGTGGCCGACAGCAGCTTGTATTGCATGTGATGTTCTGGAATTTCATTGGTGACTCTGTTCAACCTTGAACGTGTCTATCGCCATATACAGTGGAGGAAATCATTATTTGTTGGCCAGTACAGAAGTCAAATGTTTCTTGTATAGTTGATCACGTTTGCACACATCTCAGGAGGAATTTTGGACCACTCCTCTTTGTCCAAGTCCTTAATGTTTCGAGGTTGTGCCTTGTCAACTTGAAGGTTCAGCTCCCTCCACAGAGCTCCTATGGGATTTAGGTCTTGAGACTGGTTAGGCAAGTCCATGACCTTAATGTGCTTCTTCTTTAGCCACTCTTTCATTTCCTTGGCTGTGTCCTTTGGGTCATCGTCGTGCTGAAAGGCCCACCCACGACCCATTTTAAGTTTTCTGCCTTTGATCTTGCCCATGATGGAGAGGCCGGTGTCTGATTGAATGATTCTGTGGACAGGTGTATCATACCAGTAACAAGTAGAGATGTCTTTCATACAGCTAATAAGTTTATATTAGTAAACTTTCTTAAAAAAAGGGACAGGACTAATCTGTGGTAGCCACAATTCTTTATTGTTGGTAGGGGATCAAATACTTATTTCACTCTGTGAAATCCAAATACATTTTATTTATTTTTTTAATGAGATTTTTCTGGATTTTTTTTTAGATATTCTGTCTCTGTCACTGTTAACATAAACCAACCATTAAAATTACAGACCGCTCATGTCTTTGTCAGTGGGTGAACTTACAAAATCAACGAGGGTTCAAATTATGATGTCCTCCACTGTATATTGATTTATCGCTAAGGTTGGGCATCGTTTGAATTTGAGCGATTCCGGTCCTGATTCCGGTTCCTCATTTCGATTCTGGTTCCAAACGATTCTCGATTCAGATTATTTTAGGGGGCTTGGTCAAAAAACTTTGCATGGTTTAAATAAAGGGTGTCCAAATTATGAACATCCATTTTCTTAACAGCCCGCAGCATAGACTAAAATGAACATTTGAGTCTGAGTTCTTTATAACCAGTATCAATACCAAACCTATGAACTAAAAGGCAGTGTGTGTGGAACTAACCCAATTTACTTAATATTCATTAATTAATGTTTCAGCTAAAAGTTAAATTTAGCATTGTTAAAATAGTCATTTGGGACTGTTTTAGCACAACAAATGGTTTATATGTGCAAGTTTGAACTTGACTTCCTGTTTTAAGCTTGTAGCCTGTTATTTTAAATTGTAAGCACCGGAAATCAGCATTTTGGCACGAAAAGTAACTTCACACGACACCGGTGAATTTTGAAAACGAAAGTAATACAACCGAATGCTATAAAACGTGGATTCCTTTACCTACCCACCGATGAGTCACAAGGTTAGTGTTTGTGATACTGTGAGACAAGGTTTATGTGAATTTTGTCCCAATTCATTGTGATCTAAAACTGCTACGGTGAAGTTTCAGTTAAGCTTTTTTTTTTCTGTCATCGGCTCTTACATTGGTTTGAAGACTAAAACAAACGCTAAAAACCATCAGTGCATAAGTGGAACCCAGCGTTTGCCTTGTTAGGTGCCTCAATTTTGGCATAGACGTATTTTATTGTTTCCCTCACCCTGTTTGACTTGTCTGAAGTTCCGTGCGGTATAGGCTGAGGCTCGGAGCGGGACGGAGCGCGTCAGACTTCTACACATCGTGCAAGCCTCCTTTGCACAATTTAATCTTAATCCTGGTTCTAACCGATTCTCGATGCCCAACCCTATTTATTGCCCAGCCCAAAATTGACCAATACATTTCCAAGGACTACCACTTGTATACATTTCTGTGACTCTTCCAATCTCTGTGTTGCAACCTGCTGATGGCAATATGTGACACTCTAAGCTCAGTGGCCACTTCCCTCTGAGAACATCCTGTTTGAAGCCTTGCAATGGCGAGGTATTGTTGATCAATTGATTGGTGTCATTTGGGGCTAAGTCTAAATGTGAACTGCATGATTTAGAGGACTGTTTCAAGACCAATTCTAGTTAAACCAGATCCATTCATGGATGAAAACATGAATTGTGCCTTTCAGCTCCTTGAGCAGCAAGTCGTTGTCGATCAATCTTAGACATTTTACACACATACCTCCTCCATGTTACCAGCATAGGAAGCCAAGACGACCACGACAGTGATTTATTTATTTTTTTAATATAAATTGGAATTTAAGACATGAACTATGATGAAACACACAAATTCTGCCCAGCAACCAGTAGTTGTGCAAACAGATGATGTGATTTCCCTGGTGGGTTTCCTACTTCAGTGGCTGGTACCCCACCATTTTTGTTCCATTCCAAACCACATTCATGGCATGTGTAAATGTTTAGGGAAATGGAATGATTATTGAATAACATTCACACACGTATCGCTACATACGTGTAAATATGCAGACACACCTGTTGAACAGCCAGGGTGCTGTCCATCTCCTCAAATGACTCATCCGGCCAGTTGTAGAAATCCTAAACAAGGGGGAACGACGTGTTTAGGTGAGAAAACAAATGCAACAAAAACAATACCGATACGTACACGAGACACATTTGCTACAAAAGCAAAAATACAACAAGTCCACTGAGAAATGTGTTCACGTCCA
Organism: Phyllopteryx taeniolatus; assembly: GCF_024500385.1. Lineage (NCBI taxonomy): Eukaryota > Metazoa > Chordata > Actinopteri > Syngnathiformes > Syngnathidae > Phyllopteryx > Phyllopteryx taeniolatus. Next base: position 2,423,882 of record NC_084513.1, on the reverse strand, counting down.
GTTTGTGTTTCCTGACTACAACGTTAGCTTGAGGGGAGCTAATAACGTCAACCGGGCTATGACTACTTCGTGTAGAGCTCACACATCCAAGAGAGGGTTCATGTTGGCAAGACACCGACTGTTGTTTGTTCACGTCGACTATGCTCACGAGAGTGTTTATAAAGGCAAAGATATGGCGTTAGACAGGAGCCACTGATGTTGACTCACTCAAGAAACTAGATGAAGGAAATGCTAACGTCAGCTAGCTGGCTAGCACCAGCGCGAGCCCTTCCGACTGGAAGTGAGCGAACGACAATTTCGACTCAAGTCCGGCGACAAAGCCACACTATTCGGGCAGAGCCGAGTCACGTCGTGTCGATGTTTCGTTTTAAGCGCTACTCGCCCCTTCCCGGCGGCCGATAACGCACCTTTGCCTTGGTTCCAGGCCGATTCCTCCTGAGAACTGCAGCACCCTCCGCCATTACCATCTCGACAGAATACCCGGATGTGGGCCAGCCGCTGGCTTGTAGTGGCGGACACAAGCGCAACTGTCGAAATAGTCCAAATAAATATTGTATTCATGTACTACGCTTATTTATTGCAATTATTTTATTGACATACTTCTGTCTGTTACATCCGCTTCCTTTGGGCAAACTATTGTGGGGTGCTCGATTTACCACGGAGTTCTGTTGTGCCCCAGCACACTATGTTAAGTGTCCTTAAAGCAAATCACGTGTCAACTTCCATAATTCTTGCTAAAATCTGTACCAAAATTTCTAAATGTTACAAAACGGACATATCGGAAGAATTTTGTTGTTACCAAACCCCTTTTACAGGAACTTGAATTGAATAGCTAAACAAACTAGTTTCCTTGACTTCCCATTTAAAAACTCATAATCTAGCAATTACTCGTGTATATTATAATATATATCTATATATGTGTATGAATGCTGAGGTGATTGAACCTTTATATGGTTTCAATCATTACAGCCCTCTGAGGGAAACCATAACTACAATGTGGCAAACAATATTGCGCAACATAATTACGTGGGCTTTTTTACGACTTAGGGGTGAGTGGAATTGGCATTGGTAAACCATTTCAAATTCAAACAAAATACTTAACCAGAGGGAGAAGCATCAGCCAACATGTGCCAGCGTACTCACTTTCTGGTCCAATAGATAGTTTTCAAATAATCAAATTGGATTTTTCATTTGTTGGACCATTACATCTTTATTTCAGAATAGTACAGGGAGTCACGATTCAATTCTTATTCAGAAGTCGTTCGTTACTCTCAATGCGAATAACAAATCGGGTTTAAAGGGCGAGTCTGAGCGCTAATAGTTACAAGCTTTATCATCTTAGTGTTTTTTTTTTCTTTTTAATTAACACCAAAAAGTGATTATGAAACATGGTGTAAATGGAGACAAAAGCCAATGGCCCATTTTTATTACTGTAACAAAATGTGATTAGAATTATTTACAGATGACATAACATAGAAAAAAACAAACAAACATGATTTCTTCTCTTGGAGGGATGCTTCTTCCACATCTTGCCTTAATCCACATATTTGCCCAGGATGTCACCATCGCGGAACAGGAAGTACTCCTGCATGACAAAATAAGATGATCAAGTATTAAAAGCAACACAACTACAGACGATTAAATAAAGACGAAAAAGGCACTACACCTTATCATCCAAAGTGACTTTAGTTCCGCCGTACTCTGGTAGGAGGACCTTCTCCCCGACCTTTACACTGACTGGCAGTAAATTTCCTTTCTGCCAAGAAAAACAACAGTTGAGTTGCTCATATTATACATGAAAGCAAAAACCATGCTACAGATCCCTAAAACAGACCCTAAAACTCTGTCACTTTCTAACCTGGTTGACAGATCCAGGCCCGACTGCCAACACTGTGGCCTGCAGCACTTTGCCTTGAGACTTCTCAGGCAGCATGATGCCCCCCTTGGTCACTGTCTCCGCCGTGAAACGCTCCACTAGCACGCGGTCGAACAGCGGCAGGAATTTTCTGAAGGCCTGTGGAATGACAGAACAAACAGAAAATTGTGTCATTTTGCTGTGACTGGATGAGGAAAAATCCCCAAACCACTCCAATAACCAAGTCAGGCTACTCGGGTTGTGTTGAGCTTGCATTTCATTCAAATCTGTGAGGCTTGTGTAAAATTTTACTAAACAATAGTAAAATGATGTGGAGAAAAATACAAAGGCAACATACATGTACCTTTAATGTTGGTAGAATAATACATTGCAATGTTTTTTAATGGTTAAAAAAATGTCTTACTGTTTCAATAATAAAATTGTATTACCAGAAAAATGTGTAATGTCAATATTTTTTAATTTTAAAGAATCATGCACCAAAATATTTAATCTATCATTGAATGTGAAAAAGTTTAACCTTCAAGATCCTTACCTTCCTATTATATTATTTTTTTAAACAACTTTCATGTAAAACTGCAACTTTATTAGTGTATGACTTATTTCCCAGGTCCTAATTTGACTATAATCCTAATATTGTAAAAGTACAACTGTTTTCTTATAACATAAAACTAACAACATTGTTCTTTGTGGTATACTACAGCGTTATCCCCCCCACCCAAAATTATTTTTTGTCTTATAAAATTACCTCATTTGTATACAGCAACAAATTTTTTCCCCATTAATAAAACTGACATTTTATTCTCATGAAGACAACTGTCTTTAAATTAGAACTTTTTTCCTCTCTCCCACAACTGATTTTTTTTTTTTTTTTTGAGGGGGGGAGGGGTACTATTTTGACTAAATTCTCCAATTATATCACTTTACTCTTGTTTATTAGTATATTAGTAATTATTAGTTGCTGGCCCAGAAGAGCTTTGTACAAAATGAGAGGCATGCAAAAGATCGAGTCAGTTGGCTATTTAAGAAAAAAACTGCAGTAACTTCATAAGCCCACCAGAATGCTGTTTATAAATTTCCCCACGCAACTGTGGGCTTTTACTGTAAACCTGCAATGTGAACTTAGAGCTGAATGAATGACATTGTAATTATTTTAGGTTGTAGTCATAGTTGCACAAGCTCGGTTTTGGTTAAAATTTCACTAATGTCTGCCACGAGGAATGATTAACATAATGGGATGTTTGGGCGGAAGTGGATGGAGGCGGAAGCACATGACAAAAGTTAGTTCACAATTTTGTGGAGTCAAATGCGTGGAATGAAAGACATCATGTGTTCTCTTTGAATTTAGCTTGGAATTTGACTGGAGGGACATCAGCTATCGGTAGTTGTAAAAGTGCTCAGCTAGGAGCAGCAGATGTTCACGTGACCTTGACTGAAGGTCGTTTGGGAGGGGGGTGGGGCGGAGGGAGTTGGTTGAAGGCTATGGGGGTTACACTTCATTTGAACTGCAAACAAAAACCAAGGACTTTTAAAATTTGTTTTTTAGTTCATGGACATTTCTAACTGTGAACATATACAGTATCTATGAATCTTGCATTTATGAGAACATTGCCTCACAGTTTAATATACAATGGTTCAAATGGATGCATAAGTTGCATAATGGATTTAATATCACCATGTCTCTCTCCAATTCAAATCGAACAGTGCAAACTTACAGTTTATATTTATAAAAAAAAAAAAAAAAAAAAAAAAAAAGTCAACCTCTATAATAAAACTAAAATAAAGTAAAACAGCTCACTCTTAAAAAAAATCAAAATAAATTAAAAGAAAAACACCTGACACATAATGGAGAGGGAACTGTTTCCTGTCACTGTCATCATTTCATCACTGGATTTTTTTGTAAACCCTCATTATATTTAATTTAAGCTACTGCTCATATTATACTGAGCAGCCAGACAAATCTTTATGTACTATTTTTTGTCCATGTTTATCACCACGTTTTTCCCCATCTTTGCAATTAATGGTTCCCTTCTGAGGTGGCATCACACACGAAAACCAAACTTTCTCAGACTATAACGTCATCTGTAATTCATATCCATACATTACTATGGAGATGAATAACTGTTTTAACAAGTGGTTGCAGCTTATTTATGAGAGTAAAATGCACCCCATTGATAACATTGTGTTCATTCATTAGGAAGCAGGCGAACGTACCTATACATTATGACTCACCCTTGTTAAATTCTCATTTTTGTTACAACGTTTAACAAATATTATAAATCAATTGTTTCCTCTGTCGCATGACCTTGTTAAGGAAGGCTAACATTACGCGCTGCTAGATGCTAGCCGGCAAAATGTTAGCATGATAACTGGGAGCGTTACGAACTATGACAATTATGTTTTTTTTTTTTATCTAATCAAAAATATATATTGTTGTGTGCCGTCTTACCATGACTTAATCTATGACGTCTGGAGGTCGACGACGTGTGGCTGCCACTTGGGGTTGTTCTCGGCGAGCGTGGATATGCCAACCTGATCAAGGGGAATCGCTCCACGTGAGGAAAGGAAACGTCCAGAAGGCTTGTGCGCATGCGCCCGTCGTGCGACCTTCATTTGCTCTGCAAAGAGTGAAGAAATTCCATGACGTTTCAGCTAAATGCAAACAATTTCATCTTTGGCAAACGAATTTCGACTACAATTACGATCATTTTGATGAGAAATAACTTGATACGCCATTTTTGGGGGGTTTTAGTGAAGTTCCGCGTTGAGCAACATTGCACAATGTCAACTTTGACCTCTGTTTTTTTCCTCCAATAGCGAGGAGAAATTTCTGGAAAAGTCAGCCCCGGAACGAGCATTCACTTATCTAAACTCGACATTCCTAAAGTAATGGGACAATATAGCATCATGGTTGTCTTTTTTATGATGAAATAATGATTCCGAGAGAAAGCTGCCTTAATTTCCCTAAAGAACATTGTTCAAAAAAACAGTACTTGTCATGTCAGGTATGACATTATTCAGAGTTTGGGGTGCGCCGGCGAAATACCCGGATGTGTGATAGGCCATGTGCACTTCCATCCAGTCGGCTCTCCTCACCTCATCCAGTCGTTATATCACCTCGTCTGCCAGACGTACCTCCGCCGTAGCAGCGACAACAACCCAAACCACGCAAGTAAGTGTTCACATTCTTTCAATTATCTTATGCCAGCAGCTCCAGCTAATAGTTATAGAAGCTGCGCTGCCTCATAACGAAACTATGTGCCGAGAAGGTAAAACTGGGACTAGCTAGCTAGCTTCACTTGCTTCTTGCTACCAGATTTGACCACTTATCTGCAAGGCCACACTTACTTAAGTGTGTTTTAGGCTTAAGTAAACATGCTTAACGTAGATAATGTCACACCAGAGTTTTTGAATGAAAATAATGTACTTGTCCCAAACGTTGTGAGTATCATGTGCAGGAAGCGTGACTTTAATTTGGTGCTTGATTATTGCTTTCCTCGAGGAAATGATAATTGTACCGTAGTAGTGCTTGCCCGTCAGGCGTGGAGAGATGGAGAGTCACTTCTTGCGCATGCGTACTTCATATTTGACCTTGTGACGCACGACCCTGCTGGAGGACACGTGGGTTAGGTAGTTAGCAATGTCACGTTTAGCCTCCCCATTTCATCGACCGGTTCATCCACTATCTTCTTAAGCATTTATACAAAAGGCAGCAGCTTTAGGGCAATGATGAGGGTATTAATTGTACCCATGAATAAGAATCAAAAGTACAAGGCTTTGAGAGAGTGTTTTTTATTAGTAAGATAATTAAAAGATATGCTTCCAACTTAGCAATTGCATACAAAATACTAACAGTTGAAATTCATTCATTCATTGGATTCCTGTACTGCCTATGGCCACAAGGATCACCTCTGTGTGGTGGTGTGAAATGGACAAATGGACTTAGAGAATGATTGTTTACTCGTACTTTGCTTCCATTCATGACTTGGCAGCCACATCCATTTTTTATTTTAATTTAACCAATCCATACCACATCACGGCAGTTGTTAATACACAACTATTCTTCTTCTTTGTTTCCGCAGACATGTATCGTCTCCACGCAATCATGAAGCAGGTGAGGCCCGTGTGCAGGACTCTAGCGCCTCACCTCACGCGTGCCTACGCCAAAGACGTCAAGTTCGGCGCAGACGCTCGCGCCCTAATGCTGCAAGGTGTTGACCTGTTGGCTGATACAGTCGCTGTCACCATGGGCCCGAAGGTACGACGAGAACACACAATTTGCACACAATTTGTTAAGGCAATTGGTTAAAAGAAAAAGAAATGATTATTCAAGGTTGTAGTATAATTAGCTGCATTATTCATGTTTAAATAATGTGTCAAACTCAAGATCACTGTAAAACCATTATTATTATTTTTTTTTATAGTGCTAGCCTCATTAGGTTCACTGGGAGCCTCTCCCAGCTGACGTTTGGCGAGAGATGGGGTACACCCTGGACTGGTCACCAGTCAATCGAGTAGCTCAGATAGACAATCATTCATATGCACATTCCCACCCATGGACAACTTAGTCTCTAAAGAACCTAGCATGCATGTTTTTGGAATGTGAGAGGAAGCTGTAGTTCCCGAAGAAACCGAAGCAAGCACAGGGAGACCATCAAAATGTCACACAGAAAGGTCATGGCTCAGATTTGAACCTCATAAATGTGAGGCACACATGCTAACCACTAGTCCGCTGTGCTGACCAAACATTTTATTCTCCCAGCTTTTTTCCCCGATTTGAGGAGGGGCACTGAGTTGGGCTGGGTTGCTCCCCCATAGGCTATGTTGCCCATACTGCCCAAACATCAAAACAAAACAAAAACAAAAAAACAACCTTAAGTATAATGTGAAACTGAGTGTCCAAGATGAGCCTCAAACATCTAATTATTAGTATAACATTATAAAAGCTAAAAATTATAAGCACATTATAAAATAAAGGTAACTTCTGTCAAAACAATGAAACGGTGGACCTTAACGTTGATAACAAGTGATGACCTTTTTTGAGCACTAAAATTATCGTTTAAAGGTCAACTGGTATTTCATGAGTACTAGCTGCATATTTTTATTGACTGCTCATGCGAACGTTGATGGTTGTACATGTCAATCATTAGACCAGCAACACTGTATCCCCAATGAAAAAAAAGCCTCCAATTCTATAATTGAAAGGTAGCAATTATATGCTGTTGGGCATTCGCTGAACAAATTAATGTATTGCTTTTATTTATATATAAATCAACTCTGCAACGTCTGTTTCAGGGCCGCACAGTCATCATCGAGCAGAGCTGGGGTAGCCCGAAGGTGACCAAGGACGGCGTAACGGTGGCCAAGAGCATCGACCTGAAGGACAAGTACAAGAACATCGGCGCCAAGTTGGTGCAGGACGTGGCCAACAACACCAATGAGGAGGCGGGCGACGGGACCACCACTGCCACTGTGCTGGCACGCGCCATCGCCAAAGAGGGCTTCGACACCATCAGCAAAGGCGCCAACCCCGTAGAGATCCGTCGCGGTGTCATGCTGGCCGTCGAGACAGTCATCAGCGAGCTCAAGTGCCTCTCCAAACCCGTCACCACGCCTGAGGAAATTGCACAGGTGAGTGTTCATGATGAGAAGAATGTCAAAATGTCTTGAATATAGATCAATGCATTTTTGGTGTTTTTTTTTTTAGGTTGCCACCATCTCAGCCAATGGCGACACAGAGATTGGGAGCGTCATCTCCAACGCCATGAAGAAAGTTGGTCGCAAAGGAGTCATCACTGTGAAGGTGAGCAGCATTTCATATCACTTTGAGACAGTTAAATAGTAGGTTTCACTAATATATAAAGCAGAGGTACTCATTATGTGGACTGTGGTCCATATCTGGACCCAGGCACCTTTTCTATTACAGTATTTTGACATTCCATTGTAATTTAACCTGTGCAATTGTTGGGATTTACAGTAGTGGTATCACAGTACTAAGGTTTCAGGTTCAAATGTAGGTTTGGCCTTCTGGTCTGGCATTTAGATTTTCTTCTGTCACCGCCAACATTTCAATTCTAGTTCCATTCTAGGTTCATTTGAAGACTCTAAATTGTGTGAAAATCAGTGTTAATCTTTTCCATAGGAACTCAGTCACCTTGCCATGGGGGAAAAGGGATTGCTTCCTGTCAACCGTTCATTGCTACCGCAATTTCTTCCTTTTTTACTTTTGCTGTATACGCATCTAACTGAGCCATTGTCATTTTGTCTCACTGTACCATGTGTTTGAATGACAGTAAAGGTGTTCATAAAAATGGTCTCTATTGTACTCTTCTAGGATGGAAAAACTCTTCATGATGAGCTGGAGGTCATTGAGGGTATGAAGTTTGACCGTGGTTACATCTCCCCATACTTCATCAACACCGCCAAAGGTAAGAAGCCTTTTTTTTTTTTTTTAACCATCCCAACTGCAAAACAACGTACTGTATAGTTGCTTCGAATGACAGTGTATTATTGACTGTATATTCCTATTGTGCAGGTCAGAAATGTGAGTTCCAGGATGCTTACCTGCTGCTCAGTGAGAAGAAAATCTCCAGTGTCCAGAGCATCGTTCCCGCCCTGGAGATTGCCAACCAGCACCGCAAGCCTCTGGTCATCGTGGCCGAGGATGTGGATGGAGAGGCCCTCAGCACTCTGGTTCTTAATAGGTCAGCTTTGGAAAAACAAAATACATTAGACACTCGTATAAAAAGAAAAGAAGAAAAAATTACATTGGTGTGTTTGTCACTGTGTAGGCTGAAGGTTGGTCTGCAGGTGGTTGCAGTCAAAGCGCCAGGATTCGGGGACAACAGGAAGAACCAGCTGAAGGATATGGCCATCGCCACCGGGGGCACTGTAGGTCCAGTTTTCTACCTTGTACAACAAAGTCTGAAGAGAAAAATGAATCATTGTAAAATAAAGTACAACTACTCACCTTTCGGAAAATATACATTTGTACATTTTATCGAACATCTTAACTTTAATACAAACGCAAGATGACATTACTTAAGTTTGCAATAAAAAACCTAAACTAAAAATAATTTCCTGTCAACAATAATATAAGAATAAAATAAAGTGAAACTAATCATCTTTGAAGACATTTGACTGAAGCTTAACTGCTAAATTTAATTACTACAGATGGGCCTAAAAACATTAATTTCACACAAATGATTTGAAATGATTGATTAATCATCAACTGATCATGTAAAGTTCCAAATGGATTGACCTGCTTGTCAGTAACCAGCGGAGCTTGATCTGTCTCAGCTAATTTTCTTTCGAAAATGTCTTATTTAAATTGATATAAATAATTATTGGTAAGTGATAAATTTTCTGATTTCATAAAGGAAATTTTGTTGAATGCCCATAAATGTTAAATGTACTTGTGAAAAGGAGAGCTAAACCCAAGCTGTCAAAACTTTATATTTTAAATGTGGATTTATTAGCTACGAAGTATTTCCCCCTCCCCAAAAGTAATGTAATTATTTATTTGTAAAGTTTCAAAAATTGAATGATCTCTCTTATGGGAGGCTGTAATTTTTAGGACTTTTTACACTCAGCAGAATGTGAAGTGTATTTACGTGTTGTTATGGAGCTTTATTTACTAAGAAAACCGTCCGACGTTAGTAAATATTCAGCAAGCAACATATATATTATCGCTGTCGGGCTGAATCCTTCCATCTCTAAAATCACTACTTTTATTAGAAATTTGGGGAGGGGGGACACCAACTTGCTTACGTTACTAATCACTGCATCTTTCAAGTTAGTATTAGCTTTGAGTTTTGAACCACATCGTCCCATTTGTTTGACATCTTATGGGTGTGTTCCTCAGGTGTTCGGTGACGATGCTGTGGGCGTGGCTCTGGAGGACATCCAGGCGCACGACTTCGGCAAGGTTGGCGAGGTGCAGATCACCAAAGACGACACGCTGCTCCTGAAGGGCGCCGGTGCACCTGCCGACGTGGAGAGGCGGGCGGCCGAGATCGTGGAGCAGCTGGAGAACACCACCAGCGACTACGAGAAGGAGAAGCTCAACGAGCGTCTGGCCAAGCTTTCGGACGGCGTGGCCGTGCTCAAGGTGCGCATGTGGGGAAAGATGTCGTAATCGTCACAAACGCGGTGCTAACATAAGCGTTTGTCGTGCAGATCGGAGGGACGAGCGATGTAGAGGTGAACGAGAAGAAAGACCGCGTGACTGACGCCTTGAACGCCACGCGGGCAGCTGTGGAGGAGGGCATCGTGCCCGGCGGCGGTTGTGCTCTGCTGCGCTGTATTCCCTCACTGGACACCATCAAACCTGCAAATGCCGACCAGAAGATTGGTTAGTAAAGTGCTGGCACGTGGATGCCATCTTTGAATCACTGACTTAAACCTGCCACCCAGCAAAGCGATGCAGCCGTACCCGACTGAACACACGCGCTGTGTGCAGGGTTCGGCAACTAGTTTTCAAGAGTGGCCGATCACTTGGGCACTGGTTTTGTGTACGTTGTGGCGACATCACAGATTGCAGCCTATCAAAATGCCCATAAGCGTTCACAGAAAATAAAGTTACATTTCTCGATTTTAAGCTAGTGAGACCCCACCGACCGCTGCGTTGCCGCCAGGCCATACAAGCAGCCTATACAGCATATAACAACATATAAAATACTCATATATTGTTTTAATATAGTACCTTACTATATTTATAATTTTATATCCACCTGTGGAGGAAATGGCAAAGCTATTTGCCACCAAAATGTACGCTAGTGATTTACGTCCTGCTTCGGGTGCATTCAAGTGAATGGAGGTGAGCTGAGCCTCTTATGTGCCCACTCATTTATTCACGGCCACGTCCTTTCTCTGTTGCAAATCCCCTTCTTCCTCGACTGTTACTATATCTTTTTATGAGTTAGTAAAAGTGATAAAGTACAATGTACTGTATGTCCATCCTCAAAACCCAATACAGGCTCGCCATTTAACGTTGCAGGACATCTATAGATCATATCGCTCAGTGTGGGGTAATTTCTTTGCGATGCTGCAGTCGAAGTCTGGTACGGCCACATCACGAGGTGTGCAGCAGGCCTTAAAATGAAGGATTTTAGGAATAAATAATCAGTCAATAATTTTTTTAAATAGTATTAATTTTAGAAGGCAGTTAAACCCCTGCATACTCGTGCTTCGGCATTCTCAAATTCACCTATTAAGCAAATAAAAGTATTACTTTGGCGCTGTTGTGGCATTTTGGTGCCAAGAAATTACATTATGTTGACGTGCATTGAGGAACTTATTTAAGACAACAGTAGTGCTTTGCCGCCTTGTGGCTATCTTTACAAATATAAACTTTTTGGGGGTGTGGCATCAATGACTCATAGAATTTCGCTATTCACGGCAGGGCTGGGTAAACGTGGCGGAACGCTCTACTTCAGAGCCCAATTTCCACTATGAAATTACAAGATAATATTCCAGTAATTAATTCAAAATGTGCCTTCTAAAGTAAGAACATAAAGGCAATGGAATGTGAGACTAAGAGAAAATGTCTTTGGCCATTTGCAGACAAACCAGTCAACCCAGTTTTATTGCCTGCTTGTGAGCCGTATCGTATTAACAGTACGTGAACATACCTCAAGCAAACCTTAAACGAACGTCCTCTCCTGTCCTGAGCACCGGTGACCACCAACACGTTTTCCCCCATTTTGTCCTTATAATACAAAGTCGGCCCACTCCGCTCTTGTTGTCGTCGCCACGGTAACGCGTGTATCCGCTCGCATTTGAGTTGACAAGATAAGGCCCAATGATCGTAAAAAAACGGGGTGCGGTGGTATCGGAACACAAGATTTTATTGCAGTAATCTGACATAGTGCAATCGTGAAAGAGCAAATTTTTCTTGTAGTCTGATCCGGGGCATTACGTGTTGTCTGTCTCAAACAGGTAGTCTGTCCCACACCGCCGACATGTTTTTTTAAAAATAACGTTACTGGCCGTCAAATATTTACAGTACTACGTCAAAAGTCACGCGACAAGACTAAAAATAAACTACCGTATTTTTACGACCATAGGGCGCACCGTATTAAAAGGCGCAGTCTCAGTTACAGGGTCTATTTCTGTATTTAACACATACATAAGGCGCACCGTATTATTGGGCGCAGGCATGGTAAAACATACGCTAGCTTAAAACATACGGTAGCATGCATGCACGCCAAAATAATGTTTTTAAAAAGGCAGCGGGAGCACAGCTGAGTTTGGTTGTACTTTATTGAAGTATTTAACAATGTACTCACGTTATTTTTTGATCAATCTTCATCCACAAATCCATCAAAGTCCTCATCTTCTGTATCCGAAATGAACAGCTGGGCAAGTTCTCCATCAAACACGCCGGGTTCCCTCTTGTTATTGTCAGAGTCAGTCTCGTTGCCGGGGGGCTGTTCACCAATGATGCCGGCTTTCACGAAAGCTCGGACAACAGTCAAAGCAGATACCTTAGCCCAAGCATCCACAATCCATTCACATATGGTGGCGTAACTTGCCCGGCGTTGCCTCCCAGTCTTAGTTGCACTTGGTTTTTCACAGCGGCTGGGAAATGGGCGAGTCACACATCAACTTCGGCTGGAAACTTTTCTTTAGGCAGCGTCTTTCTCTTAAAAATCACCATAGGTGATTGACAGTTTCTGTCCGACTTCTTGTGCCCCGTTGTGCGTATCGCTACCGTGGTCGTCCCCTTCTCTACAGTGTGGTTCACCGGGATGTCGAAAGTGACCGAAAATGAGCGGCACCTCGTCCATGTTGGTGATCTGGTTGGGCTGGATGTGTTTGTCGGCAATCTTTTCACTGCAGTAGGAGCGGAAGATGGCCAGCATTTCTGTAAGGGTTATTGCCCTCAGTCGAATGGTGACTGTAGAGACTCTTCTCCCGGCTGACTTTTAAGTGCGCCTTACGGTCGTGAAAGTACGGTAGCTTTTGGATTCAAATATACTGTGCGCGCGGCGACGCAGAGTAAATGTCTTTTGCGGAGCGATCGGATCGGCAAATTATGACATTAAAGCCGGTCAGCATAAAATGCTAAATATCGGCTGATACCGATCAGCCCGATAAAATCGGTGTAAAGTCTAATCATATATAAGCGATATAATGTCTGTGTCAACAAGGTTTTGATTTATTTATATAAAAGTTATCTGGAATGTACAGTGGACGACTGGTTAGCACAGCTGCCTCACAGTTCTGAGGACACAGGTTCAAATCCAGCCTCGCCTGTGTGGAGTTTGCATGTTCAACCATTTAGAATCGTGAAGCATTCATATTGGTTATAAACATGGCTTATGACCAAAGCAAACCATTTTGATGTACCTTACTTCCTGTTTTGATTTCTTCTGTGGCTGGTTTAGGCAGCAAAATTTTTGAGTTGAATGACATGAGTCCTCTGCTGGTTGTTACCACGTAGTGATGTCAAATCCTTTGTCCTAAACTAATTGCTGGGTAGTGAAATCGTTTATGTAGAACAAACTCATTTGCTGCCTAAACAGGCAGCTGAGGAAAACGAAGTGGGAACCAACCATTTAGTGTGGAACCATTTGCAGTATTTTTTATTACAACACGAATGGAGTATACGGACAAGTACAATAATAAAAACGGAAGTTTATTGCAGTGCATTTTTTTTTTTTTTAATTTAAAAGATGTGAATCCATTAAATATATTCTCAATAAATTTAGACTGCTGTGGTCTAAGCATCTTTTTATCTTTCCTCTCAGGTGTGGACATCATCAGGCGGGCGCTGCGCATCCCCGCCATGACCATTGCCAAGAACGCCGGCGTGGAGGGCTCGCTGGTGGTGGAGAAGATCCTACAGGGGCCTGCCGAGGTGGGCTACGACGCCATGCTGGGAGAGTACGTCAACATGGTGGAGAAGGGCATCATCGACCCCACCAAGGTAAGTTCTTCTTTGTACATTGTAGTTTGTCCCAAAGATAGAAAAAGGGGGGAAAATGGGGGCGGGGGGGGAAATGGGACAATTATGTTACTGTAATGCCCGCTCATGTGGGCAAAGTGATCCACAGTCACAAATACATTTTCAGCAGTTTTGTGAGCTGGACAACTTGAGGCAAAAATCTTTGACATCAAGTTAGTCCTCGTCGCCAGTACTTGACACTATCTTACGGCCGTTTGACACATCTGCGACTCATGTGAGTCAGGATAAAAAGTCTTTGTTCACAATTTTCTGTCATTGCGTTAATTAACGTTTTATGTATCAAACATACTAGTATTGACTGGTCGTTATCGGTGAGTACTCGTACTGCTGGAATTCTAGAAATAAAGCCAAAACGCACACCTTAGACGCTCACACACAGACTAACGCGACCAAGTTGGGCCAACCCCACTTCAGCTTCTGACATTAATCACTAGGCCACATCCCTTAAAAGCAGACATCTAGCACAAATACTACAGTATGTACAGTAATAACGTTATAAGACCAGTTTGTCTTTACATTGTTTTATGTTATGTAATACAGTAGGGCTGCACAATATTGGAAATATATATATATTTTTTTAAATCCTGTGTGATATATATATATATATAATAATTTTTATTTATTTATTTATTTTTTAAAATTGAGCGGAATAGAAATGAAGCAGGAAACAGTTTCCCGCGTCCTCTCTCATAGTTATCATACAAGGACATAAGTATACAACACTTCGGGCCGCTCCGTTTGTTCTTTGAAGCGTTGTAATAAACAGGTCCCTCTGCTGGTCACTTTTAGTATTACAGTTGATTCACTGTATATTCCAGTAACCCAACATTGTAGCAGACCCTGCAATGTGACTATTGCACACACGAACAATAGAGACTTTGAGACTTTAACTTTTTTAGGTCAATTAGGATTACCAAAATTATTTCTTTTTGCTAAATGCCAGAATAGTGAGCTTTTTAGTCAATATATACACACACAGTCATGCTAAAAAATATTGGCACACACTGGGTGCCAGTATTTTTTTTAGCACGACTGATAAGATTGTCATATCAGATTATCCTTAGGCCTGATGTGTGTTAAGAGTGGATTCGTCCCAATTTTAAGGTCCGAAGCATGTTGGCCTCGACGATCTTAAATAATCAAGATTTTCGACGAAATGTCTTCGTGTGTGTGTGGGGGGGGGGGCCGACTTCTCGTGTCATGACCTTGTGATTTGTGACGTGGAATAGAATATACCCGATGTTTTTTTTTTCTATAAAAGTGTGTTCTCCAGACGGCAAGAAGTATTTACACGTAGTTTTTTGTGGAGAACGCCATTTTATAAGGCTCCCAGCTCCGGCAACGTTCGGGAATTTTTGGGAAACATCGGCGCAAAGCCAGAAGTGTTTCATCTTCATTGGTTTTGTGAGATCATGTGTGATCACACGAGATTTCGAGTACGGGGTTTGAACAGAATCTTTGTGTGTGTTGACATTATCGGAGCACACCACACACACAATACAACCACAACTCTTGAATGCCCCAATTTTTTTCATCTTTGTGTGTGGGGTCTGTCACAGATTTAAAAAAAAAAAAAAAATCTTTTAAGATTATTTAAGTTCGTATGTAAGTCAAGCTACAACAGTTTGCTGCATGTGTGTGTTTCACAGATACGCTGACACGTTTTTCTCTCTGTGCAGGTGGTGCGGACGGCCCTCCTGGACGCGGCGGGCGTGGCCTCGCTGCTCTCCACTGCTGAGGCGGTCGTCACGGAGATCCCCAAGGAGGACAAGGAGATGCCGGCCGGCGGCATGGGCGGAATGGGCGGCATGGGCGGCATGGGGGGCGGTATGGGTTTCTAAAAGGCAACCGCCCGGCTTACCTCGTCCCCTTCACAACTGTATAGACTAAACAAAATGGCGCCTCTGAGACTCTGCAGCCATAACTCACTGAACCCGACCGACAGGAAGTTGGCACTACAAGTGGTTAACCCCTCGATTTGCCTACCCGAAGGAGCCAGCTTCCGGGAGGAGATCCGCTTGTTTTCCACATCAGTTAATCCACAACACCCTGTAAAATATGTGCAACTGTGTAGATGGGGGGGGGGGGCATTTTCTTCCCCTGCAGGAACTCTCCACCAAGTTTACAGTAGCGGTGCCCTCTATGGGTCGGGCTTATGTTGACCAGTTCACTAGTAAGTCAAGCTCACTCCCAAGAGTTAGATGTGAGGATTTGGTAAGGATGATAACCA
Organism: Phyllopteryx taeniolatus; assembly: GCF_024500385.1. NCBI lineage: Eukaryota > Metazoa > Chordata > Actinopteri > Syngnathiformes > Syngnathidae > Phyllopteryx > Phyllopteryx taeniolatus. The sequence goes on along the minus strand of NC_084513.1, from coordinate 2,407,808 downwards.
TCAGTCAAGGGTCATTGTTTGGATCTGCGTGGACTTCCTGTAGTGGAAATCTGTCTCAACTTCCTGTAAAGATCATGTTTAAAAAATTTTAAAAAAAAAGGTAAAAAAAATAAGCAGAGTGTGGAGTGACGCCAGGAATGTGTCGCTGTCATTGTATTTGTCTTGACTTAATTTGTTTTTTTATATATGTATGTCATGGTTTTGCCCTGCTGATGAAGCAGGTGTTGCTTTGATTTAATTAAACCAATTTTTCAAATTATTTGGGTTTCATTGTTTGCTTGATTGTGATTATATACAGAGTGCCTACAATGTAATAACCCAAATGAGGTCTGTTTACAAAAATTATTTCATATCTTGATTTTTGAGTCTATTAGTAACAGGACAAGACATCATCCTGTTAAGACCAATTATAAAAAAAATAACTGCATTTAAAAAAAAAGAAATGCCACACTAGCAGTGATGATTCATTTTGTAACGTAGTCATTTTTTTTGTTTCCCTGTGTATATTCAATAAATGCAAATTATTCTGTTGACCTCTGGTTCTTTTTAATAGTTGCAAAGGTTTATGCATTTTAAAAAAAAATAGCATACAAGCATTGAGTGTTCGTTTTATGATGTATACTGATTAGTGATTGTTTCGCTGTGCATATTCAATAAATCAAAATTGTTTGCCTCAGGTTCTTTTAATAGTTGCCATCAATATCAATCTTTGTTCCTTTTAGGGTGCAAGTAAACAAAGTAAAACTACTCCCCCTGGCATGTGTTTGCAGAGCAATGAGTGGCATTTTATGGGTACAGCCAGAATGGGGTGAAGTTTTATTTCAATGTAATTACTTGTATTGTTCTGAGCAGCCTGATGTTTTTCTGTTGCAATAATTTACTGTTGTTGGGTTATCTCTCCATCACTCATGTTGGACCAGAAGCTTGTTTAGAATGTGTGGCAATGATGTGCGAAAAAAGGTTTGAAGCTCCTTCGAGGACATCACAAGGCTTCAACTTCAAACATCATGAAGCCAGCGTGACTTCATTCCACAGGTTTATTCTTACCGCTCACATGATGCGACTATTTTGGTCCAGTGAACGATTTAAAAAAAAAAAATCAAGTGCACAAATGTTTTTAGGAAACAAATCTTTATACATCATGCAGTCAATACATTAGCTTTTAAAACAACAAATCAGTCCCTTATTCAAACAAAAAGACACACACACACACACACACTTTTCCTCTTTAAAACCCCAATGTGATATTATTTACACTTCAATAAATACATGAGGTTTTACCAAGAAAGATAAATATGCGAGCGGGCAAATGTACTGGCTTGCTTTGCTATGTTACTTAGAAAAATACAATAAAATAAAGGCTTCCTGATATTGCACAAATAATGCTGTATACTGTACAATGATGCACCTCGTTTCCAGCATGGAGCTAGCTTTATAATTTTTACTCATAATTTAGGTAACAGCGTGAACAAATGAATACAGTGAGAGGATAACAAAGCTTGAGCACCCGTCCTACATTTCCTGTCTGACTAAAACATGACTTGCAGCACACTGGGTGAGCAACCTGGAGCCTGCGGACCTTATGTGGCCCATTAGACAGACTCCTGCTGGGGGCGTGTGAAAGTGAATTGGTGTGCCACATGGTGAACTCAATACAAGTATACAGAGCATCTGGAGAGGAGGCACTGAACGTTTACATTTCTGCTCACATGCAACTCTTACATTTGGTCGAGCTCATGGTACGTCGTCAGACTTTGTCACCGTGCTGCACCCACACACAAGAATAAAAAGGCTTCACAAATCTGGTAGCAATTCCCCCCCCCCCCACCCCAGATGGCTGGAAATGACCAAAATAATCATAAAATGGGCATTTCAAACCTAAAAGGACTCCCCCCCTATATCTTTTGGGGCATGGCTTCCTGACATTTTTGGGGGTCTACTCTACAGTGTTCCCCCTGATCACGAAAATCCACACATAATTGACCCCCCACTACCACCCCTAAAATGGTTACCATTGCAATGACAAAGTACTACTTCTAAGTCAACCTCCTGAACGCCAACAATTTTCCTTGGTACTAAGTTGTCACAAGGCACCAAAGCACTTCTTTTGTCTAAACAAAGCTCCTCAACTCACTTCAACTTAGTTCCTTGGCGCAAAATGGCACCGAAGCCATACTATTACTGCTTTGGCCAGAGTGCAAAAACAGCAAATAAGGTTTCTCAGCAAATAACAGGAATGGTAGAAAAAATAAAAAATAAATAAATAAATACCATGACTTAGCGAATGCGAAGCACGAATATGATCTGATTACCAAATGTCATGTTGGTGAGTGAAGATGGTTTTGGGGGCGGAGTTTTCAAATACTTTGAAATTCTGCGAATCAAAGCAGGAGGTAAACAGTTGCAGAACGAGGTGAGGTTTTTTTTTTTTTTTTTTTTTTTTTTTTTTTTTTAAGTATGGTGAAGCCTTCAAATATATTCATTTGGCCGAAAAACAAGAACGACAAACAAAATCAACTCAAATTGTGCTTTCTCCCGAAAGACAGCCTCAATGGAACAGTTACAAAAAGCCTCCAAACGTTTAACCCACATATTCTCATAATACTACATTAGAACACTAAATAATCATTAACACCTTATTTGTCACCTAGGGACTACCAAGTGAAATGGCCGCGAAAGGGAAAAGGTTGCCCACCCGTTGTATGTTGCTGCCGTTAGAGTCATTGAATTAATCAGAGCATGGGGGCTGGGGGAGATGGCATATTACTGGGTGGTCTCCTCTGTTGCCAACAAAAGCTTTGTTGCCCTGACACTAACCTTTGACCTCCTGTGGGAGAAACTTGTAACGAGATGCTGGTGACGCAAGGAGGTCAGACAGGGAACAAAACAATGCAATCGACAAGCTGACACGCAATGTTACAATGCTAAACTTGCTTATTCCAGTAATAAATCTGCACTGAAATCTAATGGCAACTTCATTGGTAACATTAATACAAAGGAAGAAAAAAAAGAATGGAGCGAGAAAGGCACTGGCGTTGTCAGGTTGAACATTTTTCTTTTTGTTTGCACTCTGACGTAGCGTCGCTACGTGTGGTGCACCTCGTGGAACATGAGCTCGCGCGGGATCGGAGTCTCAGGGCCGTGGACGGCGGTGGCGCGGCGCTCGAACGCAGACACCATCTGCTTCACCACCTCGTCGAAGAACACGTGCGCCAGCTGCGAGTGGATGAGCGAGCGGAACTCGAAGGAGATCTGAGGAACACGGCCAATGCGCCTTTTAGTGGGCGATCGCACCAGAGCGCGAGTACATTCAAATGCCAACACACAGAGACGGGGCTCATTGTCATGTATTGACAGCACATGCTTTGACGTGGGTAAAAAAGCAAAAGGCTAGCAGCGTTAGCTTCGACTACAGTCTTGAGTCTAACCCGAATGTGTGCCTTTTTATCCAGCCAGGCGGTGGCAAAGCATGACAAAGCATTACAACGATTGACAAGCCTACTCAAATGTAGTTAACCTCACTATTGTTTATTCGTTATTGTCTAAACATTTTTTTTGTAAATAAATAAATTAATTAAAAAAAATTAAAAAAACTTCCAGACTTTAAATATAGGTGACAATAACGCTGCAGGCTTGCTTGTGAATCAACCAAGAACATTTACTAGTATGTGGGAACATGGTTTTCTTCCGTCGGTGATGTCACCAGGCTGTTTTTCAACCTAAATGTGGGAAGACCAAAATCTGGCTGAAAATCAAATATGTCGTCAGAAAACAAGCCTAAAATTACTACTGAATCTATTTTTTAATTTTTTATTTTTTTTAATTCATTGTTCACAGCATGAAAGGTAAAAGTAAAAAAAAAAAAAAAAAAAAAAAGTCTGAAATGTATTTACATAAGTAGAAAAGTATTTATTTTTTAACTGTAACTTGTATAAAACACCCATTCTGATAACTTGGAACTTCTCCACAGAAAATAGTACAGTGCCTGTACTGACAAAAAAGGGGGATGGGGGACAAAAAAAAAAAAAAAAAAAAAAAAAAAAAAAAAAAATCACACCGCATGTTTTTGTTTAAGAGCCTGCTAGCGTATTCTGTTTGGGACAGCCGCTCCCTTGACTGGCTGGTTTTGATGAGCAGTGTAAAAAGGGGCTAGAGAAGGGGTGTCAAACTCATTTTTGTCACAGGCCACATATCGCAGTTACGACTTCCCTCGGAGGGCCGCTACAACTGTGAACCCATATAAATGAAAGATTACCTCCTATACTGTAATTATATACAGTATACACAACACATTGACGAGTAGCCACTTTTGAAATCAGAAGCCTTTCAACCATTACACTTCTTTTCAAAGGGGGATTGCTAACAAAAAAAAAAATGCAGAACACAATGAGCAATTTTGATTTGCTTTCACGGGCCACATAAAATTATGTGGCGGGCCGGATCTGGCCCCCGGGCCACTCGCTTGACACCCGTGGGCTAGAGGAATACATGTACCAAACACGGTGGCAGCGATATAACGTTGTATAAATTAAACAAGGCAGTGGTCTGCCGTTTTTGGTTTTGGTAGTGACATACTTGCACATTTAACCTGAAGAACCCATTGGGCCTTATATTCTCTTAAGGGCCACTGTATTTCTTGCTTGCGATTGGCAGCGCAGAAATGCATCTAACAAATTGCGTTCGACACCCCTCTATCACTCTCTCACACTAGGCCAATGCGCACATTTCATACAAAAATTCAATATTTAACTGCATCGTATAGACACCGGGTATCTAAATGACACCCGTGTCAAAATGTACTTACATCAAAGTCCACAGTGCAGGTCCGTGGGTAGCCAGGCAGGCCGGGACTGAAGCGCCAAATAGTCTCCAGGTGGTTGAACAGTTTGCCGTCCGAGCAGGATGCCTGATGGGAAACAAGAGGGGGAAAATGTTGCACAGGCTTTCTAAGATTGTATCTCCAAAAAAAGTTCCCAATTGAAGTGAATTGAAATGTCATTAATCTGTTCTTTTGACTGGCGTAGGTGTTGTGTAAGTCAATGTACGGGGGTCCGGGGAAGGAACCACAATCAAGTCAAAAAAGTAGTGCACCTTGACCAGATGGGGACGCACTGTGGTGACAAGCGAGGTGTAGTTTTCAGTCACTGGTGGGAAGCCCACAGTGAGTTTGGCCTTGCAGTATCCGGTCCGCTTGAAGATGACGTCCGACTTCTTGCACCAAGGAACAAAGAGGCGGTAGTCCTCCACACCGGCCACCACGTCATACATCTGTTGCATGGAATAACTGCAAGAAAGAACGAAAAAAAAAACAACAATCGAGTCAGGTTACGAGACCTAATTTTTGTGCCATGGTGCTACCTCTCATAGGTCAGTCCAGGTCAACACGATGATAGATGTTTGGATATTGGCTTGATTGGACTTCCAAGCATAATTACAGCAGAAGTTTTGATGTTTTTAAAGAAATGTTTAGCGCTCTTATGAGTTTTATTTTTGGTAGGTTTTGTCTAACTTGTTCCTTCGCTGCGGTCTTGATAAGACTCAACCAGAATACATGAGCAGCTATTTGTGAACAAGGGACTTTGCTTCGAATCTTCTTCTTTGATAGCTTCTTCTTGAACTCTTCATTTGTCACGTCTCGTCCGCCGCTCCTCTCTCTCGCTGCACAAACGACAACGCACCCGGCTGTCAAACTCCTGACGTTTGCAGACGGCACCACAGCCATCGGCCTCATCAAAGACGGTGACGGGTCTGCGCGTCGACAGGAAGGCAGGCGCCATCGAACAATGCAAACTAAAACGAGCAGACATTCCAACAGCGTCTTCCCTCTTGCCATGAACTTCTTAAATAGTTAACTTACAATTCCACCGTAACATGCTACCAATTTTGTCTTGAGATTCTTTTCACATCTCTGTCGGGCCGATTATACATTACTCGTGCACTCACTGTAGTAGTCTTGCCACTCTGCATCATTTGCATAACTGCTGTTGACCAATACTGGCCTCTTGTGCTTGTGAAGTCTCTGCGCCATTTCCACAATGGTCGCTGTACCAGATTATTGCTCTATTAGTGAAAGACAAATGTCTTTTTTCAAAGTTATTGGGACGCTACAATTATTCCAGGCTTTTAACTGGTTTGCGACCTCAACTTGCTGTGGTAGAAATTTCAATTTAAGATAAATGAGACAGGTCTGGTACCAATTGTTAATGCTATATACCAGGGGTATTCAACTAAAATAAAAAAAAAATAAATAAAAAAAAAAAGGTCCAAATCAAGAAAATTTCTTGAAGCAAAAGGTCCTGTAAGATCATCTAGTTTCTATTTATTGTGATATATTTGTTAACAGCCTGCCTAGTTATCTACATCTGCTTGTAATCAATACCTCAGTCAAATCCCAAAACCTTTTGGCATTTATTATTGTCAAGTAACACAAAAATAAACAAATATGTATGACTGCTTATATGTACAGTTGTTTACATACCCTGACAGAATTTGTCCATTTTTTATTTATGCCTTTTTTGCCTGGTTCTTCATGTTTTCATTCAAAAATTGTACACATCTTACAAATTCTGCCCGGGTAATCAAACACGAGCACAACTGTGTGTTCTCTCATTTAATAAAGAAAAGTTTTGCAGTCCATTTCAAAATAAAAGCAAGTTCATAAAAATAGGTTCTAGATGTTCAAATAAAGTGCTTAAGCTCAGAAAAATATATTTGAGTTTCCCCTTTTCTGTTTGCCATCTTAATCGACACAACAGTGAAGTCTCAAACAATTTTAAATATTTTAAATTTTAACAACTGAGCCGATTTAAAGGTCCTTTGTTCAAAACCTTTTTTCATAATGGCGTTTCTCCGTCTTTAACTCCACTTCCACGCAGAGAGTCTCTTTTTCTCTCCCCTGCTTTGTTTCTCCTCATCTCCGTCTGGGCTGTGCGGAGTCAGTGATTACCGCTTGAGATCTGACTTGATTGGCTGAACGGGAGGGGGGGGGGTTGAACTCGTGCCCGTGGTTGGTCAGTATGGTTCGTCACTAACGTGAAGCTGCGCCACTGAAAATAGAAGCGCCCGGCATGTCTTGAATCATACATAACCTCTTTTTTTGGCTGTGGTGTAGGCCCGTATGGGACTGCTTCTGGGTCCGGACCTGGACCACCAGTTAGTGACCACTATTACCAATACTCTTTTTTTTTTTTTTTTTTTTTTAATAAATCTCCACTCTTCCTTCATCCTACTTTTTTAATTTTTTTATTTTATGTACGCAGAACACATTTCAGTTGTATTTGGATCGTGTTCCAATTTGGTGCTTGCACAAATATTTACGACACGACTCGAAAATTGCTTGAATTTGTGTGCTTCCAAGAAGTCATTTTGTCCTTTATCACAAGCGCCATGCACTGTGTCACGCTAGCTGTTACGTAAGAATGCCAAATATATGTTTGAAGGAGTCGAGGCTGTGTCAAAGTCTTGGATTTCAATCCTCACCTGCTGCTAAAAGCTTGTGCGTGTCTGTGTGACTCTTACATAACTCGAGTGCATGAGACACAAGGCAGTGCTGTGCCCACCAATGTGACATAACGCTCAAATCAACATTTCCCTTTGAGTTCGAATATGTTGTTCCACAGTCCAAACTGTCTCCATGATCAACCCGTTATTTACTCTGCAGGCATTGTTTAAAGTCCGATTTAACAGGTGCTAAAAAGACTAATAATGTATGATAAACACTAAAACACAGACCCCCGTTCCAAAAAAATGTGAATATCATGGAAAAGTTTATTTATTTCCATAATTCCATTCAAAAAGATGAACTTTCATAGATTATAGATTCAGGGCCCACAATTGAAAACAATTTCAAGTATTTATTTGGTTTTTTTGTTTTACATTATTTGGGCTTCCAATTCATAAAACCCACAAAATCGGGAATTCAAAAAAATTTAATAGTTGGCTGGCCAGTCAAGCATTGTGATGGCATGGGCATCAAACCAGGTTTTGGTGCTGGAAGACGAAATCTGCATATGTCCATACAGATCCTTAGCACAAGGCATCATGAATATCTCAAAAACATTCTGGTAGACTGTTGCGGTGACCTTGGATTTAATGAAGCAGAGTTTACCAACACCTGCACTGGACATTGCGCCCCAAATCATGACTGACTGTGGATATTTCACACTGGACCTTAAGCAGCTTGGGTTCTATTCTTCTCCAGTCTTCCTCCAAACCCTTGGACCTTGATTCCCAAATGAAAGACACACTTTACTTTCATTGGAAAAGAGGACCTTGCACCACTGGCCGACAGTCCAGTCCTTCTTCTCCTTGGCCCAGTTGAGACGCTCCCTACGTCGGCTTAGGCTCAGAAGTGGCTTAACTCGAGGAACCCGACAGTTGTAGCCCATCTCCCGGATGAGTCTGAATGTGGTGGTTTTTGAAGCTGTGACTCCCGCCTCATTCCACTCTTTCTAGATCTCTGCTAAATTCTTGACTCTTCTCTGTTTGATAATCCGCTGAAGCCCACAGTTCTCTCTTTTGCTGGTGCAACCTCTCCTGACACATTTTGTCCTTCTACAAGACTTTCCATTGATCTGCTTGGACACAGTACTCTGTGAACAGCCAGCCTCCTTAGCTATGAACTTTTGTGGCTTACCCATCCTATGGAGGGAATCAATGATGGTCTTCTGGCCAGTTGTCTAGTCTCCAGTCTTCCCCATATTGAACCCAACTGAGACAATTGAACCAAACTGAAGCAATTTAATGACACCTGGGGAAACCTGTGCAGGTGCTTTGAGTTTAGGAGATGTGTCTGTGACACTCAGTTTAACACGGTTATGGCCTGCAAAATTCGGGCTGATTTCTTCCCAGTATTCACAGTGGTAGTTTTAGTTTAATATATTAATTATAAATCTACAATCTATGAAAGTTTAACTTTTTCAATGGAATTATAGAAATAAACTTTTCCATGATATTCAAATTTTTTGGAAAGTGGTCTATAAACGATCTCTTAACTTGGGCATGGAAGAGGCTCTTGCCCAGCTTTCTGTGAAATTCAGGTTTGTGAACCACTGTAATGACGAACAGATCAGCATTGAGTTTAAGTTCAGCACAACGTTTGGGTTGAAGATGGAGATTAGGGGGTGAATCTCTGCTTGTCACATCGACGAGTGAGAGAAATGCCAATACTTTGGAAGTTGGTGAAGTTTAGGCACTTGAAGCTCACACTGAGCATGGATAAAAAATAATAATAATATTAATATGGCGGCACGGTGGCCGACTGGATAGAGTGTCAGCCTCACAGTTCTGAGGTGCGGGGTTCAATCCCCGTCCCCGCCTGTGTGGAGTTTGCATGTTCTCCCCGTGCCTGCGTGGGTTTTCTCCGGGCACTCCGGTTTCCTCCCACATCCCAAAAACATGCATTAATTGGAGACTCTAAATTGCCCGTAGGCATGACTGTGAGTGCGAATGGTTGTTTGTTTCTATGTGCCCTGCGATTGGCTGGCAACCAGTTCAGGGTGTACCCCGCCTCCTGCCCGATGACAGCTGGGATAGGCTCCAGCACGCCCGCGACCCTACTGAGGAGAAGCGGCTCAGAAAATGGAAGGATGGATAATAATAATATTTAAAAAATAAAGTGTGTCAAGGTAATGGATAGAAGTTGTGTATCACAAGCATGTGAACAGATGAAGCACTTCATGGAGTGAATGCTGAACGCCATGTAAAAAAAGCTACCATGGAGCTGTGCGGTTTCTTAATTGTAAATCTGTAAATAAATTATTTTACTATCAAAAACCACTTCTCAGTCTCATTTTTTGTTGTTTTATAGTTTGAAGTGTTAGGGAAAAAAAATAAATAAAATAAAATAAAAAAAAATAAAAAGAAATTCACTGTTCTGTTCCGTTTTTTTACCCCACAAAAAGCTCCTTTTCTCCACTTTTGGATCCGAAACTGGTGGTTTTGGTGAAACCAAAATAGGCCTGTCACGATAACGACCATATTGACTTATCGTTCGATAAATAAATTGGACTGCAGTTTTTCCGGACTACTGTCAGTCAACATGCTCGCCGCTGTGGGAGTTAACACAAACACACACAAAATAACACTAGCCAAGAGTATTTAAAATAATTTGAAGCGGTGGAAGCGATGCCTGTGAATATTCTCATTCATTCAGATCATTTCATTCTCAGGGCATTAAATTGATCGCAACTGGACTGTTCCGTTTGTCCGAGACGACGTTTCGCTTCTCATCTCGGCAGGCTGACAGAGCTGATAATGTTCCAACAAGTCCACAGGCCAAAGAGAAAGAGCACAGACAGGTGAGGGAGGCCTACAAATCTGTGGTTAACTCAGCCGGTCATTTGTGAAAAGTGCATCCAATTCCAGAACGGACAGGATCAAGGTGACAGATGCAACAATCTTGTCATTCCATATGTATCAGGTCTGTCTGAGAAACTCCGAAGGATTTTCAACCAACACAAAATTTCCGTACACTTCAAACCTGGTAATATGGGGAGAGATTTGTTTCAAAAATATATACTTAACACAGTTTTCAAGAAATTCACACACACACACACACACACACACACACTATGAAATTTCATTTGCATGCATGTGCCTTTAAATGTGTCGTCTCGATCTGTCATCTCCTGTCCGTCCGTCTACACTTTTCGACCCCTGCCTTCTTGTGAGCAGGAAAGCGCTGCCTGTGCCTCTAGTCTGTCTCTCTCAACAGTGTTTACATCCCAAAACTTGCACTCAACAGTACGGTATTGTGTACAAGCACACAAGAACAACATTTGCACCCCCACATGACCTTCAGTCCTTTCCTAATGTCCATCAATTTTCTTCCGCTTATCCAAGGTTGGGTCACGGGGGCAGTAATGGTGTGTGTGTGTGCGGGGAGAGTACTAAATGAATGAAAGGAAAAAAAGAAAACAACAACAAAGAATACAGAAGGCAAAAGTTTACTTTTACAACATAGTCTTGTTATTGTCAGATGGCACTTTTCCCAGGCAGAGGATTCAGCATGTTGAAGAAGGCTGACCAGATAGCCGTGTAATTAGGCAATTTAGTTTTGGGTTCCGCTGATGGTTTTTTTCTAACTCAATATATTCCATGATGAGATTTAACCAGTGATTCATGTTAATAGATTATGTTCCCAGTTTAATAAAATAGTTTTCTTAGCGGTAGCTAACGCGACGATTATTCATTGTAAATATTTATTTGGGAGGTCGATTATGCTTAAGTCCCCAAGTATGTGCATACTTGGAATTGTGGAAAAGTGGAATTCTGCAGTTCAAAATAAAGACTTCATATCTTTACATTCTCTTCTATTATGATTTTATGACTATATTTTATGCTATATGGCTAGTTGTCAACAGTTTTTTGGGGGACTGGAACGGATTAATAGCATTTCCATTCATTTTAATAGGAAGTATGTTTTAAAAGTGTTTTGAGACAAGAGCATGGTCTCAGAATGAATTAAACTCATATCTGAAGTCATCACTGTATTAAGTGGGCTAAAAACATAGTAAAAAAGGCCACACAGTTGAAAAACACAAAGACAATCTCCCTGTATGCGAACCCAGAAGAAAGAAATACACACCCAATGACGCGTCTCTCTGCGTATTCCCTTCTCTTGGAGAAGGTGTTGGCAATGTTGAAGAAGGAGCGGGCAGGAAAGACAATGCTGCGGCCGGGCAGGGTGGCGCCCAGCAAAGGGGGCAGATATGTCGTCAGGATGCCATATGATGGTAGCTGTCTGCGGGACACACAAAAGAGATATTGACATATTTATATGCAAGCGGTACAGTCAGCTTGGCCCAGTTCTAGCACTGACATAACACCAGGAGTCCTGCATGCCTTTAGGGATGGCCATGCAGAGGAAATTTCTTGATGGATGAGAAAATTAACGGTCACTTCTTCAATTTGGACTTTAGAAGGCACAATAAGCTTCTTTTCCACATTTGCAATTCTCAACGCAAAAGTTAGCATTTGTCTGACTTTTCTTTCCTGTGTTGCTTTTCTGTATAAATGACTAACAGGACTGAAAAATGTTGTATAAGGTAGTATAAGAGTCGTAACAGAGGGAGGAGGGCACCTGTGTGTAAAGGAATGCTGTACAGAAGTAATAGTTAACATATACATCAAACCTGACGCAGGCACTTTCGTCATAATTATTTTATTCCAAAATATGAACCTTTTCTGGGTTCTGTGTAAAGGCTCATAAGAATAAATACTTGATCTTCTGTTATGGCTCTAATGAGCCAATTTTGGTCAGTCAAATACACAATTTGAAACTACCACAGCCGCCATCAAGCATATGATGGAAAACACCACAGCAATTAAAAATTTACATTAAAAAAATATATATACAATAACGCCAGCGGGGTGTTTAAAACAACTTGCAGCTGTGGACAAAATATCTATTTTACGTGGCAGGGAAGTTATGGAGAGACACTATATTGCCAAAAGTATTCGCTCACCTGCCTTGACTCACATATGAACTTAAGTGACATCCCATTCTAAAATCCATAGGGTTCAATATGACGTCAGTCCACCCTTCGGCGCTACTGTATAACAGCTTCAACTCTTCTGGGAAAGCTTTCCACAAGGTTTAGGAGTGTGTTTATGGGAAGTTTTGACCATTCTTCCAGAAGCGCATTTGTGAGTTCACCCCCTGATGTTGGACGACAAGGCTTGGCTCTCAGTCTCTGCTGTAATTCATCCCAAAGGTGTTTTATCAGGTTGAGGTCAGGATTTAGTGCAGGCCAGTCAAGTTCGTCCACACCAAACTCTCTCATCCATGTCTTTATGGACCTTGATTTATACACTGGTGCACAGCCATGTTAGAAATGGAAGAACTGTTCCCAGGTTGAAGCATGGACGCCTTCTCGTCCAACATCACAGTGTGACCTCACAAATGTACTTCTGGAAGAATGGTCAAAGATTTCCTACACACACACTGAACCTTTTGGAAAGCCTCTTCAGTAGAGTTAAAGCTGTAAAAGGTGGACCAATGTCATATTAAAACCTAAGAATGAAGAAGGGGATGTCACTTCAGATCATTCAGTCCCCTCCAAAAGGATTGGAACAGCAAGGTCAATTCCTTTGTTTTTGTTGTGTACTGAAGACATTTGGGTTTCAGATCAAAAGATAAATATGAGACAAACCTTCAGAATTCAGCTTTTATTTCATGGCATTTTCCTCTAATGTGTTAAACAACAGCGCACCTTTAGTTGGAACCCATCCACTTTTCAAGAGTGCAAAAGTATTGCGACATGTGACTGGTGGGTGTTTCTAGTGGCTCAGGCGTTGCCTTTTAGATTGGTTAAACATTAGATAGTGCTTGTCTTTGGCTTTCACTTGTGAAAAGTGCATTTGCTGTTAAGCAAACATGAAGACCAGTGAGCTGTCTATGAGAGAAATGAAAACCATTTTAAAGCTGGGAGAAGGGGGAAAATTTATCAGAACTATTGCACAAACATGGGACGTAGCGAATACAACAATTTGGAACGTCTTGAAAAAGAAAAACTACTGATGTACTGAACAACAGGTCTACCAAGGCTATCAACAGCAGCTGATGACAAACATTGTGAGAACTGTGAATAAACACCCAAAGACAACAGTCTGAAATCACTGCAAACCTCCACAGGACAGGGATGAAGGTATCTGTTGGATTTATCTTACCCAACATTATAAAAAATAGACACAAAAGGAATGAAGACACTGGTTTCTTTTTCTCATGAGGAGGGCGTATGGGAGATTGTTCAGATCACAGCCTCTCAACACGCTCTAAACAATCCCCCCCCTCGCTCCTGCATTTATTTGAAATAGGAGGGATTTACAAATCATAATGTTCTAAGCAATAAGACACAACACAAAATATTTGATAATAAGAGGGTTTTTCCCAGACATAGTATTCTAAACAATAAGACACGACACATAATATTTGATAATAAGAGGGTTTTTCCCCAGACATAGTATTCTAAATAATAAGACACAACACATAATATTGAACCAACACCTGTCACGACCCGACCACATCCGATCACGTCCTTGGTCCAGGCGCCCTTCCATCGGATGATGCTGAGTCTTCTTTTTGAAGGCGAGACATCTAAAATTGTCCATTATACTAATGCAAGCTAAGCAAATAAATGATAACTTCTACAATTGATCTAACAGTATCACAAGCCACTGTTCGAAGAAGACTTCGAGAGAAGAAATACACCGGCCATGCCACAAGATGCAAACCACTCAACAGCAAAAAGAATTGGAAGGCCAGATTGGATTAGCAAAGAAGTACAGAGATGAGCCACAAAAGTTTTGGAACAAAGTTTTATGGACCGATGAGACCAAGATTAACCTCAATCAAAGTAATTGAAAGGCCAAAGTATGGAAAAAGAAAGGATCTGCTTATGATCCAAAACACGCAAGCTTATCTGTGAAGCATGGTCGAGGTAATGTCAGGGATTGGGCTCGTATGGCTGCTCCTTGAACGGGCTTCCCTACTCTTTATTGAGGATGTAACTCATGATGGTGGCAGCAGAATGAATCCTGGAGTCTAAAAAAACATTTTGTCTGGCAATTTACAGGAAAATGCATCCAAACTAATCGGGAGAAGCATCATCATGCAGTAAGACTGTGACCCAAAACACATAACGATAATCTGGGACAATGTCGATTGTGCAAATGTTGCAGATATTCCTCAGCAAGTGGGGCAGATGCTACTCTGGCATGAGTGGCCAACAACAGATATGCAAATAGTGCAGCGTGGCGAGACTACTACAGTGAGTGCACAAGTAATATATAATTGGCCTGACAGAAATGTGACAACAAACTCAAGACAAAAAAGATTCTGGTAAAGTCAATGGTTCATAGGCTTGATCCAGTTATTGCTAGTAAGGGTTATGCCACCAAATATGAAATGTTATTCACTTTATGTGAATTTAATAGTCTGTTCCAATACTTTTGCTCACTTGAAAAGTGGGTGGCTTCAAACAAAAGGTACTCTGTCCTGAGTTCTTTAACAAACCCAGCTGTAAATAGCATGAAGACTGATTTTAAATAAAAACAGGTCAAAATGGTGCCATTGTCGCTGCTCTGTAGTTCTCTGCAAATGGCAATCATTAAAAAAAACTTTTGTCTATGCGTGGAACTGAAAAAAAGTATTTTAGGAGATCATTCTTGTGTAAACATACCCATTACTTGCCGTAAATCAAAAAAAGTCTGCTGTGGCCCATTAGGGCAGTAAAAGCGGGACCTATTGCATCTTTGGCTGTTTCATCATAGACTTGTAATTTTAAGTGACTAAAATTCCAAATGAACTACAAAATTAAAACATGTATTTATGGATTTACAGTGGGTATGGAAAGTATTCAGACCCCCTTAAATTTTTAACTCCATTATATTGCAGCCATTTGCTAAAATGAGTTTTTTTCCCCTCCTCAATGTACACACAGCACCCCATATTGACAGAAAAAAAAAAACAGAATTCTTGAATTTATTAAAACAGAAAAACTGAAATATCAAGCTGCCATAAATATTCAGACCTTTGCTCAGTATTTAGTAGAAGCACCCTTTTGAGCTAATACAGCCATGAGTCTTTTTGGGAATGATGCAACATGTTTTTCTCCACCTGCATTTGGGGATTCTCTGCCATTTCTCCTTGCAGATCCTCTCCAGTTCTATCAGGTTGGATGGTGAAAGTTGGTGGACAGCCATTCTTAGGTCTCTCCAGAGATGCGCAATTGGGTTTATGTCAGGGCTCTGGCTGGGCCATTCAAGAAGAGCCATGGAGTTGTTCTGAAGCCACTCCTTTGTTATTTTAGCTGTGTGCTTAGGGTCATTGTGTTGTTGGAAGGCGAACTTTCGGCCCAGTCTGAGGTTCTGAGCACTCTGGAGAAGGTTTTTGTCCAGGATATCCCTGTACTCGGCCGCATTCATCTTTCCTTCGATTGCGACCAGTCGTCCTGTCCCTGCAGCTGAAAAACACCCCCACAGCATGATGCTGCCACCATCATGCTTCACTGTTGGGACTGTATTGGACAGGTGATGAGCAGTGCCTGGTTTTCGCCACACATACCACTTAGAATCAAGGCCAAAAAGTTCTATCTTGGTGTCATCAGACCAGAGAATCTTATTTCTCACCATCTTGGAGTCCTTCAGGAGATTTTTTAGCAAACTCCATGCAGGATTTCATGTGTCTTGCACTGAGGAGAGACTTCAGTCGGGCTACTCTGCCATAAAGCCCCGACTGGTGGAGAGCTGCAGTGATGGTTGACTTTCTAGAACTTTTGCCCATATACCGACTGAATCTCTGGAGCTCAGCCACAGTGATCTTTGGGTTCTTCTTTACCTCTCTCACCAAGGCTCTTCTCCCCCGATTGCTCAGTTTGGCCGAATGGCCAGCTCTAGTAAGGGTTCTGGTCGTCACAAACGTCTTCCATTTCAGGATTATGGAGGCCACTGTGCTCTTAGGAACCTTAAGTGCAGCAGAATTTTTCTTGTAAACTTG
This sequence comes from Phyllopteryx taeniolatus, assembly GCF_024500385.1. Taxonomy (NCBI): domain Eukaryota; kingdom Metazoa; phylum Chordata; class Actinopteri; order Syngnathiformes; family Syngnathidae; genus Phyllopteryx; species Phyllopteryx taeniolatus. The sequence continues at coordinate 2,391,310 of NC_084513.1, read as the reverse complement.
GCCAGATGTGTGCCTTGCCACAATTTTGTCTCTGAGCTCTTCAGTGATTCTCATTTGCTCTGACATGCACTATGAGCTGTAATGTCTTATATAGACAGGTGTGTGGCTTTCCTAATCAAGTCCAATCAGTATAATCAAACACAGCTGGACTCCAATGAAGGTGTAGAACCATTTTAAGGATGATCAGAAGAAAAAGACAGCACCCGAGTTAAGTATGAGTGTCACAGCAAAGGGTCTGAATACTTATGGCTCTGTGATATTTCAGTTTTTCTTTTTTTTTCTTAAAAATCTGCAAACAACAATTCCATTTTTTTTCTGTCAATATGGGGTGCTGTGTGTACAATAATAAAGGAAAAAAATGAACTTAAATTATTTTAGCAAATGGCTGCAATATAACAAAAACTGAAAAATGTAAGAGGGTCTGAATACTTTCCGTACCCAGAGCTATCCCAATGTTGCCGCTTTGAATTGAGATGTGCTACATGGAAGCCGTCTGGCTGTCATTCAGCAAAGCATGTGACAGAATTCCAGGTTACAAAAGGTCAGTGACGCTAATGCTACTGGAGCGTTAAAGACGTCAATTCAGACATGATTTCGGTTTTGTTTTGGGTGTGGGGTGGTAGTGTTGAAATCAAGCTAAAAATAATAATATACAAGACTACTGTAATTGCAATAATATAGGAAATATACAGTGGTCCTCAAAAACCCAATGAAAGAACTTACTTAACAACTACACCGACTGAGTGCATTTATTTTCTAAAGCCGATTCCACCAATCGGTTTGGTCTAGTTTGCTTTTTTTGGGCAGTTACGATGTAAAGGGACCCAAACTGCCCCACTTTTGCTGTACGCGTGGGCCGCTGAATTGGTACATTTGTACTGAATCTCGTTACACTGAGCTGGTTTACACAGAACTTGAGTGTGTACAGTTGGGGTTTTTAACGAGACTGAAGGGGACAATGAAAGGGGACTCTTCTTCCCAGAGTGTTAAAACCTGGCTCGACATGCCATCAACGGTAAGTTTAACATTGGTGTCATTGAGGAAAAAATATCAAATCTGCTCCGTGCCAGTCTGCTCGAGGCCCTCATGGACCCAGAAAGCCCAATCCTGACTGGTTGAAATCTGATATGCTCGCCGTGTGACCGACTCCGATGGTCAATGCGAGTGCACCCTCAGAATAGAAGAAGGCCATCAATTTATCTAACAGTCATTGCTAGGATTGTTACTCAACGGATTCTATTCTGTCATATAGATTACAATGTTTGCATTTATCGGCTTTATAGAGCTGTGGATTTAATTTGATGGTTAGAGTGTTAGTGGCCCTTAAAACACAACAGTTAATAAATTTTTAACAAAACATTTTAAATGTTTGACAATTTGACATCCATAAATTTACAAAATATTCCATTCGCATCACCATGTACCAACAAAACAGTCAGTGAACAAAACATGAATAAATGGTTCTGCTTCCAAACAAAATGAACCTTTGTCCTTGAAAATCTAAACAAAATTGTGTATACAGTATGTAGCATTAGTCCAGGTAAATGCCAGGTAAGTTGCCTAATCGTAATAAAAATGTTTTGCTACATCTTCAATATAAACGGTACACATCTAGCAGACATTGGAAGCCTCTAAAGGGAATTTTTTTTTTTTTTTATTATTTTTTTGTCAGAAAAATTTATGTAAAATGACCTCAAAAAAGATTTGATTAAAATCAATGAATCGCCCAGCCCTACCAAAGTTTTTGTTTTTGAAAATTTTTGCTAGCTGGTGGGTTTACTTTTTTCCAGTATCATGTGACAGAGATGAGTGTTTTGACAGAGGCATAAGGTGGATGCACCTGATTATTAAAAATAAAACTTCATTCTCACTCTAATGATCAATACATATTTTTTCTTGCAACTGACAGTCTAGCGCCGGTGTGAGGTCGGACAGTTCGTCCCGCTTCTGCCGCAGAGGAGACGCGACGCTGCTGCAGAGCAGCGAGACCAAAATGCTCCATCTGACCCAGTCATCCTCCCAAACAAACTCAGTCAAGGGGGCGCACGAGCAGCACAGCCTCCACGCAAAAAACGAAGAAGAAAACGTTTGCCCAGTCTTTCTGTGCAATGTTGCCCAGCACTAGTCCGCGACCCGGTGTTTGGGGACCCCTGTTGTAGCTTATCCTTGTCTAAAGAACCCTGTAGTTAACTTATGTGTATACATCAGGATGTTCGATATCACTTATTTCAGACAGATACCAAATTTCAGTTTAACAACTTTTTTAGTATAATGGGAGTTTTCACAGTGTTGTCACCAAATGGTAAAAAGGCTGTCCGAGTCAACGTCTGACTGGGAGTGATTGGGTTATTTCCGCTTATTTTGTTAATTCATAAACGATAGTGTTGTCTTGCATTATGCGCTGCACATACATATTTGATAAGCGCTTTTACGGAATGCCAAAGAAACCTGACGCTCATTGAAAGCTTTACATGCAGCCATTACACGACAGGTGGAACTGGAAACTATACTGACCGACCAGGTTTGCTTTCGGCATTTTATATAAGTGTTACCTTTATATTAACTTGTTTTGCAATATAGAGTTACAATATTAGATACCATATTTTTTCCTATTTAATGATATTTGTAACAAAACCAATGACAAAGGATTAATCTCATATTAGCTAATAACTTGCATGCTCTTGTAGACTTTCATTAAATCTTTTGGGGAGGCCGAAATTAAAAAGTCGTCAATCATATACATCGCCTCAGGTCAGGCCAGATGGACAGATTTGGGTCCCATAGGGCCGTAACTTCGGATAAGGCAAAACCCGGATGTTGTACAAGAGCTTTGGTACATATCTTTGCTTGGCATCAGCTGGCACAAACTTGGCTTACTGCAATAAAACCCCACAAAAACGAGGTTTGTCAGCTAATATTATATGGAAGTGGTTGACCAATCAATTTTATGCACGTGTCGCGATGACATGAACACGTGGAACACTCCCATACATTTGCATTTTTGGGAGAAATGTTTGTTTTTAAACTTTTACTTAGGTCCAATTTTTATTAACATTTTATGTTCAATACATTTCAACTGAATCATTATTTCGACACAGCGTTTTAGTTTCCAAATTGTAAGGGCAGTGTTAATGTTCAAATTGTGCATAATGTTAATGGATTACAATAAAATGAGATATACTTTTTTTTTTTAGTTGTTTAACACTTGTGCCTACTACCCTCCTGTATTTTAATTTCGGTCATGATCGTGGTACGTGGCGAGTTAAGTTTTTTATTTTTTTTTATTTTTGGTTTGAAATGGTTTGAGAACCACTGGATTAAAAGTCCAATATCACTGAAAAGATACATTGGAATCCATTGAGGAAACGGTTTACAGATTAGTTAACAGTTGACAAAAAGTCATTATGTAAATGCTTCGCTCTCGCCATTCACATAAAAATGTGAGTAGTTGGGTGGGAATGCGCATAGCTAAGTCTAGACTAAGTTTAAGTTAGGTTTTAAAGTCCTTTATCGATGACAAAATAAGACAAGACGAGGGAAATGTGAGCGTTTTGCTCGCGGTCAAAGATGATGGCAGCCAGTTTCAACCGGTTACGGTGTACGACTACTAAGAACGCATAGTGTATTTACCTGACACTGCTCCTGGAGCGAACGTCCCCGCTGGACAAGGACGGTAACGGCTTCACACACGCTGCGATATTTCTCAAGTTTCGAGCTCCTCTTGCCATGTTTCTCTCGCAGCAAGTTTTTTCTCGTCCAGCTGTGAGCTAGTTAAAGCGAAGAGACGCACAACACAAGCCGCGCCTCCTTCCTCTGATTCCGGCTTCCTATTGGCCAGTTGTGTCACGTTGTGCGATTATAATTGGTTACTTATACTGCACGTCATTGTGGGAAATAAATAAATAAAAATAAAACACTGGACAGTCACGAGATGTTGGCTCAGGTTGTGCCTTGTAACATGAGTCACTCAGTCAAGTTGACTGGAGTTTTAACTTTATTTTTTTATTTTTTATTTTTATTTTTTATTGATGTCATCGATGACATATTTTGATACATATTTCATGAAAATATTGGCGACATAACGAACGCATAGTTTACCGTGTAATGTTCTAGTTAATGATTAAATACATAACTACTTAATTAAAGTAACCTTTGCCAAAAATTAATTGTCTCGTGACGCTCGTCCCTAAGAGAGCAACAGAAGCGAAAAGTATCCTGCACTTTACAGCATTTTGAGGCTGACGTCGATTGTTTCCAAACATTATGTTGGATTTTGCGTGCTTATAAATGTACTACAAATGCGTGTGTCCTACATTTAAACAATATATTTTCATACATATCAATCAGCAAGTCTGTATCATTTTAAATATCTGGTCTTTGACGTGGTTACATGCGAACTTGTTTGTATGAACGACACATTGGTTTTATTTTGGCGATTAGCAAAGAAACGGAAGTATCATGGTTCTCTACTGGTATTTTTACTGACTTCCTGTTGCAGTCGCGAAGAACCACCACCACCAAAATGGCGAAGATCGCCAAAACACACGACGGTAAAATGTTTTACCAAATGAACTATTCGCAGTAGTTTTCGGAGAACCAGCAACTGTATATTACGATAAATTCCCTGTTTTGAGTAATCATGTGTTTTTAGTATTTAAATATTCATGATTCATGTGTTGAAAACGAGACAAGCAACGGGCCGGAATACGACGCAACGCGGTCACATTTAGATAATGGCGCTGGTTGCTGTCTTGTTAGCATGTTAGCCCTAACACTCTCCACATCTTTTAACGCTCGTTGTTACACTGTAAATCCCTCGACATTAAGGAATCAAATCGTTTTATTTGTCCCGAGTCTTTTAAAACGAAACATCATTTAGTTATTTTCTGTCGTTAAATGCTAACGTTAGCATTAAGGCTAACACCAATTTCGACAGTGAATGCCACACGTTCTTTCAATTTTATACACAGTGACTATAGCAAAGTTGCTGTGTGGTACCACAGTTTCTTGTATAGCGTTTCATTTATTTATCTTGTCTAGATATTGAAGCCCAGATCCTGGAGATCCAGGGGATGAAGGCCACTCTGGTGGAGGAAGGAGACGAGAAGGGAGTCGGCCTCGTTTCAACTGGGTTTTATGACCAGGAGATCTATGGAGGAAGCGACAGCCGTTTTACCGGCTATGTCACTTCCATCGCTGCCAACGAACAGGAAGACGTAAGATGTTTCCCCCTCAAGATGTGTATACACAAATATGTTTCTATGTAGTTGCCAGGTGGCTGGTTGGTTGTCATGCTGCTAATCGCATTTCCCAGTGCTGTGGTGTTTTCATGTTCTACTCATTGTCTGTTAGCAGAGTTGTGCTGTATTGGCACTCTGTGTTTAAACTTAAGTCTCTCCCCCCCCCCCCCAGGACGATGAAGAGGATACGGCGACGAGTTTGCTGGGACAGAAAAAGCAAGGGTACCATGCTCCAGTGGCCATTCTCAATGCCATTCCTCAGTCAGATGAACAAGTACGTGATAACTAACTTTAGCATAGGTTAGTGATAGATTATAGCACATTTCGACTTTGAAACCCAAAGTCGGGTTATGTCGCAGCGGCAGGAACTTAACTGAGACGCCACTCATCTTATTTTTGCCGAGTCCGGGGCACATTTTGCACAGAGGTTTTGGATTTGTACAACCTTGGTTGCGTGTCTATTATGTATCACAGTGTCATATTAGTCTATAAGTATAAAATAATTGTTTTTGTTATATGATGACTTTTGTGATGGCTGGTTAGCACATCTGCCTCACAGTTCTGTGGACCGGGGTTCAAAACCCGGCCCCGCCTCTGTGAAGTTTGCATGTTCTGCCAGTGCCCAGGTGGGTTTTCTCCGGGCACTCCGGTTTCCTCCCACATCCCAAAGACGTGTGGTAGGTTGATTGGAGACTCTAAATTGCCTGTAGGTGTGAATGTGAGTGCGAATGGTTGTTTGTTTTGAGATTGGCTGGCGACCGGTTCAGGATGTACCCCGCCTCCCGCTCGAAGATAGCTGGGATAGGCTCCAGCAGCCTGTGACCCTAGTGAGGAGAAGCGGTAAAGAAAATGGATGGATATTAAACATAAATACTCATGCTCCATTTTCTTTTACAGTATGATCCATTTGCGGAGCATCGTCCACAGAAGATCGCGGAGCGGGAGGACGAGTACAAAGCTCGGCGCATGCAGATGATCATCTCGCCGGAGCGCCTCGACCCCTTTGCAGATGGTAAATTTGCCTTTTTTTCCAGCCTGTTATGAAACGGTCCTTTTTTAATATTCCCTTATTGCCTTTTCATGTTTTTTTTGTTTTTTTTTATCACCATGTGTGATAGGTGTTCAACCCTTCGACCACAATGCAGTTGCTTGCCTCCCAGACTCTATGCCTTCCCTGTGGTCAATCCTTTGTTGTTGTCTTTTGTCTTTCTGAAATCCAATCATTTTGGACATCTTATTTCAAGTTTTGGCGGGGATTAGGATGCTTGGCTTGCAAAAAAAAAAAAAAAAGAAAGCTAAACAATTTATGGGATTACCATGCTTTTGAGTGGGAGAGGTGGTTAGGTGTTTGAATACCAGAATTTGATAAATCTCCTAACAAACGTGGGTAGCATAAGGGTTGTGTGTGAGTCGAAGGGTTAACAATCCTGTGCGACTGCCAGGCAAAATTTTACATTATGTAATGTGCAACAAGCTATGAAGTTTAGCTAACGTGGTAATTCACCTGACGAGCGCTCAGCCATGCTGGGCACAGTAGCTGATAGACCGCTATTCAAGAAGAGGGAGCAGTCTATAGGTTTATACAGTCTCTATAGAAAATAGCATTGATTAGTTTTGTGCCAAAATTAGGCTTTAGTTTTAATGGTTTTACCTAGAGGTGTCCCGATCCGATCTCAAAGATCGGAAATCGGTCCAATGTCAGCAAAAAAAAAAAAAAAAAAAAGTAGCGGATCGGACTGGATCTAAAAGCTCCTATTTTACCAGTTATCCAAGCAGTCAACTTCATGTTTGACTCCAGCAGTTCTATCCAGCAGCGCCTGGATGGCATGCAGTTCTCACGTGATCACAACAACCGGTTGCTAAGGTGCTAACATAGTAGCAAGGAGAAAGAGTGAACATTGCTTTCTTAGTTGTTTTCTGACACTCCCGTTGAAGTTCAGCATAACACTTAACACACAAGAGAGTACACTTATTGAATGTTAAATTACATCAGACTTAGTGTCTTTGTTTTTATTCACAAAAATCACTATCTCAAAGCTAACACAAGGAATGAAAAACACAATTGACGAGCTCACAAAAATTAGCATTGAGTTTGCGGCACTTATAATGAATATTGGTACACACGCGCTGTATAAACATACAAACAGACAATATAACAATACTCTGGCATATGTTCTTCAAACTATAACAATATTAAATCTTCCATTTTCTTTATTACTGCGAGTGTGTATCTCATCGCATGTTTCACACTGCCCCTCAGAGGCCAAGACGTGCACAGCAGGAACAGCGATTGTCAATAAAACTAAAGCCCAGTTACGTCAAGAAGTTCAAAAGTGTATTGCCGTAGATGTGGGGAAAGCAAATGCTCTTCCCACCATAAAGTGCCAGTAAAAAAAAGAAGAAAAAAAACTTCATTGACCTTTTAATGTTGTTTTGGACTTTAAAACAGTTATTTATTTGAGATTTTTTTTGTTTTCTAATTTATTTTTTATTTAATCTATTCAAATGTAGAATAGGCATATGTTTAGGTTAAGCAGTGGTCATGTTCAAAATGTAATATATATTTTTGTTAGTGGTTTTATTGAAGTTATATTTCAGGATTTCCTAAAATAAATGTTTTAATTTAATTGTAGTATATTCTTAATTTTAAAGTCACTATGTAACCCATTGTTTAATAATAGATGTCAGTTTTTCCTCATACTTACTGTTGCTGATAATTATTCTCTGCGTAATATCACTTCAAGCATTTTAATTAAAAATTAAGTAGGTATGATTATTGCTGATATTGGATCAGTCCGATATCGGTATCAGACAAAATTCAAGGCTGCAATTTCGGTATCGAATGTGAAGTGAAAAATTTTGATCGGGGCATCCCTAGTTTTACCACGACCAATAGCGTCCTAGGTCATTCTAAACGTATGACAGTTCACTGTAAGTAGCCACTAGGGGTGGGTATTTAACACATTTTCCATGATCAACTAAGGGGAAATTAACAAACATTTTCAATTTTTACATTAATTTTTGGTGGCTGAAAATGCTTGGGTATCAAGGGAAATGTTTTTCAACAGAGTTATCACATTTCCTCATATAATGTCTGTGGGGGTGTTTATTTGGTCAAATGCAAATTTACATAGGTCAAGTCAAACATAATGTAAAAGTAAATAAATTGCAATAATTCGAGGCAGAATGGGCTTCTGCGTAGCTCCCTGGACCATGAACATAAATGCACATAGCATTGTGGAGCGACCAGATGTTTTGTAAGATAATCAACACTGCGCACAGAACTTATTTACTACATGCGGTTGTTAATTTCAGGCTGTTTATATGCCTTTGTAAGTGCTGTTGTGTTTGTAAGCAACAGAGTTCAAATGGGCTCAATAGTTAACTATTAGTTTTTTTTCGCAAGGGCATACAGGGTGTATATTGGTCTGAAGTGGCTCTCTCACCGGGCGACTGCAGTGACTCCAGTGATTTTGACTCAATTGCTTCTAGATGAATCGGCCATCAGTTCCACACAATCAATAGAATATTTAAATTAATTGACTTGCAATCAATATGCCCATCCCTAGTAGCGACATACAAGGATAAACTAAGTGCTTTTCAACCACAATTACATGTTTGACAAAGTGAGTTTCACAGTTTTAAATAACGTTAGCATTAATAATACTGTTAGGGTGAGGCTTATTAGGAGCCTGCATGTAGAAGAGAGAGCAAAATGGAGCTCTATGTACAAACGTTGTTGTTTTAAAAATATATTTTTATTTTACAAAGCTCTCTGTAAAATAGAAATATGTTCTCAAGCAAATTGTGTGCAGCCATACCACAGGCCCATACTAACTGTCCTTAATTTCTCTCCTACAGCAGTACTGCTTTGCCAGTCCTGTACTGCACTCTGTTAAGGGCGCAGCAACTCATCCTGTGTAGGTTATGGGGACACAGAGAGAACTGTGCACTTGTCAGTTTTGGTTAGGGTCCACTTGCTCCTAGCTGTTGATCACAGCTGAAGCTAGTCTTGATTCCCAAAAAGACAATTCACTTTTTATTTTTTTTATTTTTATTTTTTTATTTTTTTACAGCCTGCTTGAACTATTTGTCTTGATGATAATATTTCACTTGCTACCTTTTTTTTTTCTTTCAAAAAGGAAGTCAAGATGAAATTTTAGCTGTATAGATAATTAAGTCAAGTAAACGTGGCCCTGACAGTTATATCTGAAGGTTGGACCTAATTTTTAATACAAATTTAAGACGAGCTTCAAAATCAAGTCTTTATTTTTTTATCCACTTTTTTTTGTCCCCAAGAAGATACTTTTTCTTTTTTATTTCTCAATTTTTTTGAGTGTCACAAATCAATGCAAAACAGGTGGTATACTGTTGTGTGTGAGTTCAAACCCTTTTCCAAAGTGTTACTAATGGTAAATAGAAATTTTCTAGGCTGCTTTTCTGCCGGTTGAAGTCTGACTGCAGAAGGACCCATGGCACTGAAAGTGTACGTATTCTGAAGAGCGCGCAGCCCAGGACCCCCTCTGCATCAGTGTTGGCTATATCCACTTAAAAGAAAACACTACAAACTTAAGCTCTGCTCTCCATGTATCTGCTTGTATTTTCTTATGATTCTATGTAAGAGAGGGTAAATGTATATTTCAGTGTAACTCAATATGATATTCTGTGATTTCAGTTTTTAAAAACAGGAACATAATTTGTAAAGAGAGTCAGGGTTAGCTGGCTGTGTTTGTGCTTGGTGTGAATATAAGTGGGTCCTGAGAGTGTGCACTAATGAATGTCCTTTGTCCTTGTTGGTGCTCTTTCGCGCAGGAGGCAAAACTCCGGACCCCAAGCTGCAGGTCAGGTCGTATATGGACGTCATGAGAGAGCAGAACCTGTCCAAGGAAGAGGTACGAAAAAGAAAACATTGGCTAAGACAGTGTTGCTTTTATTGTGTTAGCTAACGTTTGTCTTTGTGTGTGCAGAGAGAGATTCGTCTGCAGCTCGCAGAAAAGGCCAAGTCAGGCGACCTGAAAGCTGTCAATGGCTCCGCTGCCAGCCAAGCTGCCGCCGCCGCCGCCGCCGCTGCTGCTGCTGCAAAACGCAAGCGCCGCTGGGACCAGACAGCTGACCAAACTCCTACCAATTCTACTCCCAAAAAGATGTCCAGCTGGGACCAGGCTGATGCCTCGGTTGAGGTGCTTTTACCCACACAAAGTTGATTATTGGGAATCTCCTGAAAGTCACATTATCCATGTGTTTGATGCGTTAAAGACCCCAGGACACACGCCGGCGCACACACCTTCAAACAGCCGATGGGACGAGACCCCCGGCCGGCCCAAAGGCAGTGAGACCCCGGGGGCCACACCTAGCTCACGCATGTGGGACCCCACACCCAGCCACACGCCAGCTGGCGCGGCCACGCCAGGCAGGGACACACCAGGTCACGCCACACCCGGCCACGGCGGAGCCACGGGAAGCGTCCGGAAGAACCGCTGGGATGAAACGCCAAAGACCGAAAGGGAGACCCCGGGACACGGCAGCGGCTGGGCCGAAACCCCACGTACAGACAGGGGGGATGAGTCTGTAGGGGAGACCCCCACTCCAGGAGCCAGCAAGAGGAAATCTCGCTGGGATGAAACACCCGCGAGCCAGATGGGCTCCTCAACACCACTTCTGACCCCTGGGAAGACACCAATTGGAACCCCCGCCATGAACATGGCCACCCCAACACCCAGTAAGGAAGCGTTGCTTTCTGAATGTCTATTATCTTGGTTTCCACTCTTTTGGAGGTAATGTGAATTATTTAAGCTTATGAAGCCTCTTTCACACAAAACTGCAGCATTACAGCCATTAGAGCCAATAAGTGGTCTTTCCCTTTCACACAAAACCCAGCAAAGGTGAAATATTTCCATAGTTGTGGGTGTTATACAGTTCACGCAGTGGCATGGTATCCTCTAATTAGCTAAATTTGTAATGTCGGCGTCTGGTGTTACATGTAAAGACCTTGTCGGACAGCAACAATTTCTTTTAACACAATTGGCCAGAAGAATTGGTTGTTGAACTTGACACCGTTGTCGTGGCATTACAGGTCACCTAATGAGCATGACTCCAGAGCAGCTGCAGGCCTGGAGGTGGGAACGGGAAATTGACGAGAGGAACCGGCCTCTCACAGATGACGAGCTTGACGCCATGTTTCCGGAAGGATACAAGGTCTGTACACCATTTTGTTATGTACACCATGCTATTGCTATGGCATTTTCCAATTGAACACAATATTGACTATTTGCCCTTTCATGCAGGTGTTGCCTCCACCAGCTGGCTACGTGCCTATCCGAACACCAGCCCGTAAGCTCTCAGCAACGCCTACTCCCATTGGCGGCATGACTGGCTTCCACATGCAAGTGGAGGACCGCACCACCAAACAGATGAATGACCAACCCTCTGGAAACCTCCCGTTCCTCAAACCTGATGACATCCAGTATTTTGACAAACTGCTGGTTAGAACCACATCACATGGACATAACATGTAATCTCCCACTTCAGCCTGTCTGATAATTAAACATGTCTGAATGTCTGTTTATCAGGTTGAGGTGGATGAGTCCACGTTGAGCCCAGAAGAACAGAAAGAAAGAAAGATAATGAAGCTGCTGTTGAAGATTAAAAATGGAACTCCACCTATGAGGAAGGTTGGTACCTGTCACTTTCATCACTTCACTTTTTATTTATATATATATATTTTTAAGTGCTTTTGCTGTACAGTCTCCTCCAAAGTCCATCACACTCCATTCTGTGATGGTTGTCTTTTTGGTGTCTTTTTGTGTGACATCGCCAAGAAAATCTGGAAGGAAAAAAACATTTTCAAATTAGAGTAAAACCGTATAACTTGATTATTTCTCAACATATCTCCTTGATGCTTTCAATTCAATTTCTACTAGGGGAACCCCTGCTCTGATTGGCTGACAAGTATCAGTAGAAAATATCCACCATTAAGCTCCTACCTGCGGAAATTCCAAGTGGACGCATCAAAATTACCGTGACGTTTCAAACGGCGTCACTTACCCTAAAAACTAAAATTGAATAGCAGAAATTCAGTTTCATTTGTGAGAAGAGCAGTGTGGGCAGTAAAATAGGTCATGTACCTAACTAATCGTTTTTGTCATGAATTAATTTCTTATGGAGCATTTAGAGGGGTTTGAAGTTATCTTTTTTGGGGGGGGGGCTGGATTCCACAAAGATGGCAGCCACTTGTCACATTCCTATTCACATTTGAGGCATATTCTTAAGAAAACTCTGAACTCAACGGGTATCTTGTACTGTGTTTACAAATGCCGCCTGTTCCTCTTTTGCTTCCTCTCACCTCTTGAATCCCAAGGACAAGCTTCTAAAATCATAAAGGAAGTGACCTCTTTGTACATGTGGCAACAGTCTGATTTTTGCTAAATACTGCTGCTTTCAGTGGAGATCCCAGTGTATGGACCACCATGCTCTGCTGGGAGCAGCAGACAATAATTGTCATTCGTGGAGAAAGAATGCTGTCATCTCCTGACATAAACCGTCGTCTGATCCTCTCTCCCGCTCTGTCGCAGGCGGCCCTGCGTCAGATCACAGACAAAGCTCGTGAGTTCGGAGCAGGACCCTTGTTCAACCAGATCCTACCACTGCTCATGTCCCCCACCCTGGAGGACCAAGAGCGCCACCTGCTGGTGAAAGTCATCGACCGTATTCTCTACAAACTGGATGACCTTGTTCGACCCTACGTACACAAGGTAGCACCAACCCCCCCAATCTTCTCAAGTCCCATACCCAGTGACTTAGATGAGCTAAAGTGATTAACTGTCTGTTTTTGTGTCAAGATACTTGTGGTGATCGAGCCCCTGCTAATTGATGAGGACTACTACGCCAGAGTAGAAGGCAGAGAGATCATTTCCAACTTAGCAAAGGTAAAGTGGAACGTATTTTTGCACCATTCTCTGGCTCCTGCGAACCATTCTCGCCTGTTTGACCTGTCAGTGGTCAGATCAGGGCTAGTTGTTCGCGAGATCAATACCAGCACGAGAGCTAGCAGACCTTACTTTTATGCATCATCTGTTCTCACCCTGCACCCGCTGGTTACAATCAAGCTGACACAGATGCATGGTTACTTCTTTATGGAAACATGCTAATGGGTCTAAAATTTATTTGTATGTGTATGTTAGCCTTTGACAGAATCATTTTAATAAAGCTGTTGGTGTGCAACTGGTGGAGATGCTCCCTAGTTTGTTCTCAGTCCTTTTGTTTCACAAAGAGGAACGAAATTGGTGCATGCGAGCTGTAATAGATTTGACTTTGACACAGAACCCAGCAAAAACGGTGAATTGTTGCAACGGTGTGCATCTGCCCATCCAAACCAGCTTTTTCCTTTGTTGCTTTTCTGTATCAAACGTATTGGGAGGTTGACCTCGCCCTGTGGAATTTCCTCGCACATGGGGTAATATCAGAAGCGACGACTGTGTGGTGGGGAATAGAGAAAAGACAGGACTGGGGTGTGAAGTTAAAATGGAGTGATTTCTTCTGTCCCTTTTTATTGAAAGTGATTGTCAAGGATTTATATACGCTGCGATGCTAGTTTGAACATGCACACAGACTGACTTTGTTGGGCTTACAGAGACTTGACTTTGTTCCCCACCCCAATTCTTTGTTTCTATGGAATGGCACCATTTCAAAATGGAAAATGGCTTCTTTTCCAGGCAGTGCAGGGCTTACAGCTACTATTCCTTTTCCATAATTTGCTTTCTTCATGCTCCCAATAGGCAGACAGTACTTATGGTTAAAGGTCTGTGAAAAAAGTTTTTTTTAACAAAGATCCTGAACCCCCCACCCCCCTTGACTGCATTACCTCTTGTGAAATCCCAGGCGGCTGGCTTGGCAACCATGATCTCCACCATGCGTCCCGACATCGACAACATGGACGAGTACGTGAGAAACACCACCGCCAGGGCCTTTGCCGTGGTTGCGTCTGCCCTTGGCATCCCCTCCCTGCTGCCCTTCCTCAAAGCCGTGTGTAAAAGCAAGAAGTCATGGCAGGCCCGCCACACGGGTATCAAGATTGTACAGCAGATTGCCATCCTCATGGGCTGCGCCATCCTGCCTCACCTGCGCAGCTTGGTTGAGATCATTGAGCACGGTGAGTGAGATGATTAGCGTAATAACAGTACCCACCAGCACATTTTTATTTTTTACTGACAAATTCTGTGGCTGTGGTGGTGCAGGTCTGGTTGATGAGCAGCAGAAGGTGAGGACCATCAGCGCCCTGGCCATTGCCGCTCTGGCTGAAGCTGCTACACCCTATGGTATCGAATCATTTGACTCAGTGCTCAAGCCTCTCTGGAAGGGTATCAGACAGCACAGAGGAAAAGTGAGTAAATGGAGACGACACATTACATAGTCACAGTTATATTTTTTATATAAGTGTCAATACACAGCGTGAAGTGTGAATGTGGCTGCAGTGTGAATTTTTGCTTGCTATAGCATCTCCTCTTTGGGGCTGTCGCTGTCAGTAGAGGGAAGATCAATGGCCACTAATGGTGCACAGGCAGCAATAGACAACACGCCACTGAATAACAAGTAAATGTGAGTGAGTTAGAATTTAATTGTGGTTGCCTTATACTTTTGATGCCAGGGTTTGGCTGCCTTCCTCAAAGCTATTGGCTACCTGATCCCTCTGATGGATGCTGAGTACGCTAACTACTACACCCGAGAGGTGATGCTAATCCTCATCCGAGAGTTCCAGTCCCCTGATGAAGAGATGAAAAAAATCGTTCTCAAGGTAAGAAGGAAGAGTCATATAAACATTTTGGTCTGAAATGTGTGCGACTCATTCTCGCCTGTTCTACCTGTGCGTGGTTGACTCAGGGCTAGTAGTTCGCAAGAAGAACTCCCAACATGAGAAATAGCAGAGCTGACATTTGTCCTCTCTGTTCTCACCTGCAACCCGTTGGGGACATGCAAAGGTTTTACCAACCTTTTCCCTGTCCAACTAGCACCTCTGCCTCGTCTTGTAGGTGGTTAAGCAGTGCTGTGGCACCGATGGTGTGGAGGCCAACTATATCAAGACTGAGATCCTGCCCCCCTTCTTCAAGCACTTTTGGCAGCACAGGATGGCTTTGGACCGACGTAACTATAGACAGGTTGGTGCTCACATAGAAGCCATCATGTCGTACTCAATCCACGTACCGCACCGAGTTTGTGTTTCCGCATGCTTTAGTTCAGATTAGTAAGTAACCATTTGTCCTCTAGTTACTGTGTCTGTCCTGCAGTGGATAATCATTTACATGCTAATATGTAATGATATCTTATGCCATAACCTACAAAGGTTAGGACATTTTGTGTTTTAGCCGTTTGGTATACAGTATACCCTTTTTTTCCTGCAATTATAGTGGAAGGTGCTGTTTATGTACCCAACTGCAGATGAGGATAGGCCCCTATTTGCACAAATGCATTTTTGGAATAATATTAAACAATGTATAACTGATGGCAGCACAGTGACTCAGTTGGTTATCACATCTATTTCTCACTGCTGAATTTTGGGCTTTGGGCTTCCATTGTGGTGTTTAGATGTTCTCCTTGTGTTCACTTGGGTATTCTCTAGGGCTGCATCTATCGAATATTTTAGTATTTGAGTATCCTACTAAAACATTTATCTAATAGAGTATTCGGATAAATATAGTTTTGCTTGGTTAAAGACCAATAAACAATTGTTTTATTTCTTAAATTCAGCAGCAGCATGTGAACTATCTTTTAATCTTTGGCCATGTCCAAACAGGTCCCTCTGCTGGTCACTTTTAATATTAGTGTATTCCCTTCCAGCATGGCAGCAGACCCTGCGATGTGACTATTGCACACACGTACAATACACATTCATACACAATGCTCAACCAAATATCGTGCAACCCAAGTGAGGATAAGCATTATAGAAAATGGATGGATGGATGCATGGCTGTGACAGTAATGCAGCACAACGATAAGAGCGGAGGCAGACGGAGTGGAACAAATAATCATTAAATAAAACTTTAGTGTACCTCCTATAATTGCGGGGGTTAAGGACCAAGCCTTGCTACGAATAGCGTAAATCCACGAATCGAAGACCTCCCCAAAAGAGGTTTGTAATTGCATAAAGATGCTTCAAGACGGCGGAAGACCACTTAAAATGGAGATGATCAGAAAGCATCAACACCATGCTTTAGAAAGGTACACATTCCTGAATGGATGTAATGTAAACAACTGCATTCAGTAGTTTAACCACCACCAAAAAAAAAATCTGCCAATTCACAAGAGCCAAACCTTGAATATGCAGGCGTTCACTGTATCTACTAATAACTAGCTTTCTAATGCTCAATCTAACTTAAGTTTTGCTCTCAATACAGTTGGTGGACACCACAGTAGAGCTGGCCAACAAGGTGGGAGCCGCAGAAATCATCTCTCGCATCGTTGATGACCTGAAAGACGAGGCAGAGCAGTACCGTAAAATGGTGATGGAGACCATCGAGAAAATTATGGGCAACCTGGGCGCTGCCGATATCGACCACAAACTGGAGGAGCAGTTGATTGACGGCATCCTGTACGCCTTCCAGGAGCAGACCACAGAGGTACGTGCGACAACAGTGTAAAATCTACTGACACTTAGATGCAACTCTACTCACGGAATCAAATTTCCTTGGCAGGATTCTGTGATGCTGAACGGCTTCGGCACGGTGGTGAACGCCCTCGGCAAGCGCGTTAAGCCCTACTTGCCTCAGATCTGCGGTACAGTGCTGTGGCGTCTCAACAACAAGTCGGCCAAAGTGCGTCAGCAGGCCGCCGACCTCATCTCCCGTACTGCCGTGGTCATGAAGACATGCCAGGAGGTATGTTTAAAAGCCCCATGGAAATTGTGTGGATGTCCCAAAAAATAATTTGACATTGTTTTTGTCTGCATCTACAGGAGAAGCTGATGGGTCACTTGGGTGTGGTGCTGTACGAATACCTAGGAGAAGAATACCCTGAAGTGCTGGGTAGCATCCTGGGAGCACTGAAGGCCATTGTAAATGTTATTGGTAGGTCACCCCAAGTTGGCCTCAGTGACTCACTGAGTCCTTTTAAAAAGACTAGGGTTGGGCATTGTTTGAATTTGAGCGAATCCGATTCCAGTCCCTTATTTCACTTCCAAACGATTCTCTATTCTGATTCTTTATGGGCCTGGCTCAAAAAAGTTTGCATGGTTTAAATAAAGGGTGTCCAAATTATGAACATCCATTTTCTTAGCAGCCCGCAGCAAAGACTGAAATGAACATTTGACTCGAGGTTCTTTTATAACCAGTATCAATATCAAACCTATGAACTAAAAGGCAATGTGTGTGGAAATAACCCAATTGACTTAATAATCATTAATAACTGTTTCAGCTAAAAGTTAAATATAGCATTGTTACAATAGTTATTTGGGACTGTTTCGTCACGTCAAATGGTTTGTGTGTTTTAACGTGACCTCCTGTAGCCTTTTATTTTGAAGGGTACACACCGGAACTCAGCATTTTGGCATGAAAAGTAACTTCACACGGCACCGGTGTGTATTTTAAATTTTTTTTAATGGATGGAACCAAATGCTATAAAATCCTGATTCATTTCGCTTACCCACCGATGTGGCACAAGATTAGTGTTTGTGATACTGTGAGACAACGTTTGTGAATTTTGTCCGAATTCATTGTGATGTAAAGTTGCTACGGTTAAGTTTTAGCCCAATGTTAAGCTTTTTTTTTGTTTTTTGTTATCGGTGCTTACGTTGGTTTGTAGACTAAAATAAATGCTAAAAACCATCAGTACAAAAGTGCAACCAACCGTTTACCTTGTTAACTGTCTCAATGTTGGCATAGACATATATTGTTGTCTCACTCAACCAATTGACTGAGAGTTGACTTCACCGAAGCGCCGCGCGGTGTAGGCTGAGGCTCAGAGCGCGTCAGACACTACACATCATGAAAGCC
The DNA here is from genome assembly GCF_024500385.1 of Phyllopteryx taeniolatus. Classification (NCBI taxonomy): domain Eukaryota; kingdom Metazoa; phylum Chordata; class Actinopteri; order Syngnathiformes; family Syngnathidae; genus Phyllopteryx; species Phyllopteryx taeniolatus. The sequence goes on along the minus strand of NC_084513.1, from coordinate 2,373,090 downwards.
TCCTTTGCACAATATAATCTTATTCCAAGTGTTGCACTGAGGCAACTGGTCATTCATTTTAACAACGCTAAGACACACTTTTATTCGCCACCGCCGCCGTTGGGCACAAGCACGTCTTCGTGCGTGTTCTTCTTCGTTGGTTTTCGCCACTTCTTCGTGGTGGAAGGACTGTAGGCATCAAAACTGGGAACCGAAATTTTTCAAATTTAAACAGTTCCGGGAGAACCGGAACGTTTGTCCCGGTTCCAATCGGTTCTTGATTCTCGATGCCCAACCCTAAAAAAGCCATGGCTATGATCTTCTCCCTTCCCCTCATTTGTTGAACCCATGTACAAAAGTCTGAACTGTTTATGCTCTCTGCGCAGGTATGCACAAGATGACTCCCCCCATCAAAGATTTGCTCCCTCGTTTGACTCCCATCTTAAAGAACAGACACGAGAAAGTGCAGGAGAATTGCATCGATCTGGTGGGCAGGATAGCGGACAGGTTAGCATTCTATACACCAAAATTAATTTCACTGCTATTGACGGCTGTTGAATTCAAATATCTATGTTGGCATGGAGGACTCGCAGTGAATGAGTTAAAGATCCCCCACCCTCAAACTGGTTGTATATCTTCCTTTTTTTTCTATTTTTTTCAAGGGGTGCTGAGTACGTGTCAGCCAGAGAGTGGATGAGGATTTGTTTTGAGTTGCTGGAACTTCTCAAGGCTCACAAAAAGGCCATCCGCAGAGCCACTGTCAACACATTTGGCTACATTGCCAAGGCAATTGGGTGAGTGCCTTCAAGTGTTGTAATGATTACTTTCACTATGTCCACACTTAAACTTTCAAAAAAACATTAAGGGAAATGCATTCACAACAGGTGGTAATAAGACACTTGAGCAGGCAGCCCTTTTCGCCAAACGATTACTGTAGAAAGTAATTTCTTGAAAAGGCACAAAAGTGATACAGTGAAGCCCTGTTTTTCAAGGGAATACATTTTAGGCCCACCTGCAATAGGTGAAAATATATGCTATAGAAAGCATGCAAAAACATCCACCCATCCATTTTCTACACCGCTTATCCTCACTAGGGTCGCGGGTGTGCTGGAGCCTATCCCAGCTAACTGCAGGCAGGAGGCGGGGTACACCCTGAACTGGTTGCCAGCCAATCACAGGGCACATTTAAACAAACAACCATTCGCACTCGCACTCCTACCTATGGGCAATTTAGAGTCTTCAGTTAACCTACCATGCAGGTTTTTGAGATGTGGGTGGAAACTGGAGTACCCGCAGTAAACCCACGCAGGCACAGGGAGGACATGCAAACTCCACACAGGCGAGGCCGGATTTGAACCTCGGTCCTCAGAACTGTGAGACGGATGTGCTAACCAGTCTCTACTGTGCCGCCCCATGCAAAAACATATCCCTCTCACACGCTTTAAACACGTTTTCTCTAATACACTTTCTAAAACACAGTCAATGTATTGAAACAAAAAAATTGACGACTAACGACTGGTTAGCACATCTGCCTCACAGTTCTGAGGGCCGGGGTTCAAATCCCGGCCCTGCCTGTGTGGAGTTTGCATGTTCTCCACGTGCCGGCGTGTTTTTTTTTCCGCGCACTCTGGTTTCCTCCCACATCCCAAAAACATGCATGGTAGGTTGATTGAAGACTCTAAATTTCCCGTAGGTGTGAATGTGTGCGCGAATGGTTGTTTATATGTGCCCTGCGATTGGCTGGCGACCAGTTCAGAGTGTACCCCGCCTCTCGCCCGAAGATAGATGGGATAGGTTCCAGCATGCCCGCGAGCGACCCTTGTGAGGATTAAGCGGTACAGAAAATGGATGGATGGATATTGTAGAGGTATAACAATTTATTAATCAACAACTATATCAATAATCAAATTAGTCAATACAGTAGACCTTGTTTAACTGAAAATTGTTCCAATCCTCAGAATTACAGCCTCTTAACACTAAATATTAACAATTACCTTTTATAATAATAAAGCAGACTTATCTTTTTCATAAAAATAAGACATTTGAAAAATGTCTTGTTTTACTTAGGAAAATAATCAACATCTTTGTCTATTTTCTGAAATGTTACGGACCACACCAATAAGAGAATCCTAATCAATTTGAAATAATGTCCTGTTTTGAATAATGGGTTGGAAATGTCAAACATTTTTTAGACGTCAGTAATGCCGAAGATATGGAGTTCCATTGTCTGTTCTTATGTTGAGAGGATACGGAAATAAAGCTCTCAATACAATGGCCGCGTAACTCTGTACTTAAAAAGCATATCCAAGAGTTTTATCTTCTCCTGAATGTTCAGGATCTTCCTCTGGCGCACAGGTACTCACATATACACATGAATATGTGAAGATATATTCTAAGTTAACTTTCTACATCTTTTTTTGTCTAATCTTATGACTTGACATACTGTATGATCATTTAATTCACTAATTGTGTTGCCATCCTCCCCCTTCCCAGCCCACATGACGTCTTGGCTACCTTGCTCAACAACTTGAAGGTGCAGGAGCGTCAGAACCGCGTCTGCACCACGGTGGCCATCGCCATCGTGGCCGAGACGTGTTCACCCTTTACTGTCCTGCCTGCGCTCATGAACGAGTACCGCGTGCCTGAGCTCAACGTGCAGAATGGTGTGCTCAAGTCACTGTCATTCCTTTTTGAGTACATTGGCGAGATGGGCAAAGACTACATCTATGCAGTCACGCCCCTCCTGGAGGACGCGCTGATGGACAGGTGACTTGATAATGTGGGGTGAATTAAAGCTTTGTTACTGTACACGTGTAACCTTAACCCTTACAATACTGTAAGGCTCAAACCAAACCAGGTTTGATATTTGACAGCAATAGAAATACCCAAAATCTCATTCTTCACCTTGAAATTTGACAACTTTTCTTAAAGTGAAATACACAAAAAGGTAAACATTTCTAAAAATGTGTAAACTGGGCCTGTTCTGGCCCAATTTGACCTGTCTACTGAAATGGATATTAGATTTACAGTGTCTCTTAAGTCAAGGAACATGGTAGTGCAATAGTGAAATCTTGAAACTGTACATGCCATAAATTTGTGCATTTTTTTAATTGGAGAGAAGCAGCAGTGTTTAAGCGAAACCTTGAAAAAATCCAGAGAGCTTTCTGTTATCAATACATTTGCACGGGTTATCGCAGAAACATGCACCATTTTGTCTTTGAAGGGTCCTGGGGGAATCACGAAATAATAAAACTGCATAGTAATGATCAGATAGGCTAAACATCATTTGGTAATACATGTATAAAAAAAAAAAAACACGGTTCCCTTTTCGTTGAAACATTTAGATTAATCATCTATTTACAGTAGTATTTTCGGACAGCTATTAATATATTTTGTAGGGGTGGCCTACAAAATGATCTTTGAGATCAGAAACCTGTCCGATGTCAGCAAAAAAAAAATAAATCGGACTGGATCCCAAATCTCCGATTTCACCACTCTTATACTAGGCCATTCCATGTTTGGCTCCAGCACTTTTATCCAGCAGCGCCCGGATGGCATGCAGAGCCCATGTGATCACAACAGGCCGCTAAGGTGCTAACATGCAAGGAGTAAGAGTGAATGTTGCTTGCTTAGTTGTTTGTTGAGACTCCAGTTGAAGTTCACTGTAAAACAAAACAGACATGACATAAAATAATTGAATAGACAATACATCAGACTTACAGTGGTGTGAAAGTGTTTGTCCGTCACACTTAAAGGTTTCTAATCATCAAACAAATTTATAGATTAGTCAAAGACAAGTAAACACAAAAAGTAGTTTTCAAATGTTTTTTATTATTAAGGGAGAAAAATATCCAAACCTACATGGTTCTGTGTGGGGAAAAAAGTGATTGACCCCGAATTCATGGTTCCATTTTATCACAGCAAGTTGTCCAGGTCCCGAAGTAGCAAAACAGCCCAAGACCATCACACCATAACCACCATATTTTTCTCTTGGTATGATGATCTCTTTCTGAAATTTGGCGTTACTTTGACGCCAGATGTAATGGGACACACACTTTCCAAAAAGTTCTTTTCTTGTCAGACCACAGAGTATTTTCCCAAAAGTGTAAGGGATCATTAAGATGTCTTCTGGCAAAATTGAGACAAGCCTTAATGTTCTTTTTGCTCAGCAGTGGTTTTCGTCTTGGAACTTTGCCATGTAGGCCATTTTTGCCCAGTCTATTTGTTATGGTAGAGTCATGAAAACTGACCTTAACTGAGGCAAGTGAGGCCTACAGTTCTTTGGATGATGATTATTTTTTATTTTTTTTATTTTTTTGACCATGGAGGAGTCGTCACTGTCCTCTTGGGGGAATTTTGGTCGGCCGGTCACTTACTTAATGTGACCCAGTTAGTTACCAATGAGTTAGTTTGTCTCATACCTAGTTTTGCTGATTATTCTTCTCTTTTTGAGTAATATTATTTTATCAAGCTGTTTCTAATATTCCATACTACAAACTAAGTAAATTATGTATGATTATTGCTGAAATTGGATCGGACCGTTATCGGTCGAAACTCAAGGCTGCAAAATCTGTATCTGATCAGAAGTGAAAAAGTTGTATCGTGACATCCCTAATAATTGGAAAAGGTTATGTTCATAAATTGATTTCATGAGGATATTCTCGGCCAAGGTCAAACTTGAACATATTGTGTGCTTGGGCACTATGATGGTTTGTAAGGGTTACCTGTGTTGTGTGTTCTTACAGAGATCTAGTCCACAGGCAAACTGCCAGTGCCGTGGTCCAGCACATGTCCCTGGGTGTTTACGGTTTTGGCTGTGAGGACTCCCTCAACCACTTGCTCAACTACGTGTGGCCCAACGTGTTTGAGACGTCGCCTCACGTCATCCAGGCTGTCATGGGCGCACTGGAGGGCCTGAGGGTGGCCATCGGTCCCTGCCGCATGCTGCAGTACTGCTTACAGGTAAACCCCTTGACATTTAGCAAGTATGGGGTCTTAATGGCCCATATTCACTAACAAGTTGATTGTGTATTTTTTGCACAAGAAAATGAAACTCGCAGTCATTTCCAATAATATGTCTTGGAGTAATTGGTAAATCACCAATTGCCTTTTGAACGGCTCTTTTTCATTGCCAAAGTTGACACCCCCCATGTCTTGGTGTGACGTCAGAGGCAGAAGTGGAGATCAAATTTATTGCATAGCCGGTGTGTAAAAAGGAATGTACTATACAATAAAGTGGTAGTATTAACTCATATTTTATATATCGTAGCTGTCGGGCGCAATCCCCCACCTCCAAAATGCCAATTTCTCTGGAAAAAACACGACAGTCTACTTGTTTCCAAACACCACTTTGTTCAAATTGGTATTATGTTACTGCTATCATATACTCTTGCACTCTTACATGAACAACACCTGCTACTGAAAATGTTTTAATTTAGTAGGGTGTCATTCATTAAAATGGTACAAACACAGTAGGCGAGTGCCACATCCTTGCAAGCCTCATGACCTCAAGCAATCATATATGTGGATTAATGTCCCAAAACTGTCACTGATTGGCAACATTTACATGGACTTTTCTACTCATGGCAGCTTCAACATCTGAAAATATAAGAAGGATTGGCCCATTATTTGGAATTTTATGGATGTTAAGGATTTTCCTCTCTACTATATGCGCTCACCACACAGAAAATGTTGATTAATGTCGGAAAACTATAAACAGTCATCACCAAAAGTAAGTGGACATCTCTACTGATGCCCCCTTTCACCTCTGAAAATATCACAACGATAGCCCTAATATTAGGGATTTTATGGATTTTACGCATGTTCCATATTCTCAAGTTATAGTCTATGGAGAGGAAAACACTTACTGTACATAAAATCAAAAGTATCGGGCTGATCGCCCGATGCCACTTAGCGTAGCATATTACCACATCGTACGTTTGAAATTTTGGTCAATGTGTCCTGGAATTCAATTTAGTTCTCGCAGCTAGCAAGCTGCCTTCTCTGTTCAATAATTTAACAGTACTTACTGTACATATTTTTTTTAATTTATAACAGTAATTATTATTATGAATAAGGAAAGAGTTGTCTATTTGTTGGCTGTATCAAATGTTGTTGTTCATGATATAGAATAATTAATTTCTTGTTTAATGAATAGGTTTGGGCATCGTTTGAATTTGAGCGATTCTGTTCCTTTTCAATCCTGGTTCCAAATGATTCTCGATTCCGATTCTTTTCGGGTGCTGGGTCAAAAAAGTTTGCATGGTTTAAATAAAGGGTGTCCAAATTCTGAACATCCATTTTCTTAGCGGCCCGCAGCATAGACTAAAATTAACATTTGACTCAAGGTTCTTTATAACCACTATCAATGTCAAATCTATGAACTAAAAGGCAATGTGTGTGGAACTAACCCAATTGACTATTTCAGCTAAAAGTTAAATATAGCATTGTCAAAATCATAATTTGGGACTGTTTTATCACGTCAAATGGTTTATAGGTGCAAGTTTTAACTTGACTTCCTGTTTTAAACATTTAGCCTTTTATTTTGAAGGATATGCACCAGAACTCAGCATTCGCACAAAAAGTAACTTCACACGGCACCGGTGGTCAATTTATTTATTTCTAATGGATGGAACATAATGCTATAAAGCGTTGATTCCTTTCCTTACCCACCGATGAGGCACAAGGTTAGTGTTTGTGATATTGGAAATTTTGTCCAAATTCATTGTCATGTAAAGTTGCTACAGTAAACTTTTAGCTCAATGTTAAGCTTTTTTTCTGTCATCGGCTCTTACGTTGGTTTAAAGACTAAAATAAACACTAAAACCCATCAGTGCAAAAGTGCAACCAACCGTTTACCTTGTTAGCTGCCTCAATGTTTGCATAGATGTATTTTATTGTTTCACTCACCCAATTGAGTGAGAGTTGACTTCACTGATGCTCCGCGCGGTGTAGGCTGAGGCTCGGAGCACGTCAGATGGTACACATCTTGAAAGCCTCCTTTGCACAATATAATCTTATTCCAAGTGTTGCACTGAGGCCACTGGTCATCAATTTTAACAGTTAAGACACACTTTTTTTGTTCGCCGCCGGCATTGGGCACAAGCAGGTCTTCCTGCAAGTTCTTCTCCATTGTTTTTTTTCCCCCCACTTCTTTGTTGGTTGTTACCACTTCGGGGCCGGCGGTCTAGGCATCGAAACTGGGAACCGACATTTTTTAATTTGAAACGATTCCGGGAGAATTGGAATGTTAGTCCTGGTTCCAATCGGTTCTCGATGCCGAACCCTATTAATTAGACTTTACACCGATCTGATCAGTATCGGCCAATAATTAGCATTTTACGCTGATCGACTTTGTCATAATTCGCCGTTCCGATCAATGGCGTCTTTGATCAGCTCCGCAAAAGACATTTACTCCGCGTTGCCATCGTGTACCGTATATTTGAATCCAAAAGCTAATTTATTTTTCGCCTTGTCGCATGTCTTTTGACGTACTAAGGTAAATATCTGACAGCCAATAGTTATTTAAAAAAAAAAAAAAAAAAAAAAAAAAACATGTCGGCGTTGTGGGACAGACAACACGTGATACCTATATCAGACTACAAGTCAAATTTGGGCTTTCATGATTGCACTATGTCAGACTACTGCAATAAAATCTTGTATTCCGGTACCACCACATACTGTCTTTTACGATCACTGGGCTTTATCTTGTCCACTCAAAACGCGACCGGATACATGCGTTACCATGGTGACGACATCAACACATGTATTATGTTATTATGTATTAACAAAATGGGGGGAAACGTGTGGTGGTGTTCACTGGTGCTCGGGAGAGGACTTTCATTTAAGGATTGCTTTGAGGTATGTTCACATACTTTCAATAAGATATGGCTTGCAAGCAGGCAACAAACATGTAGCATAGCAAGCTAATGCTAGCACTAACGGTTGTACGTAAACATGCCGCCGTTATGCCGAGTCATGCTCGAAATTTTCAGTGTGTGTGAAGTAATTTAATTACAATAAAGTAATTCAATTAGAGTAAGTTAGAACCCATTCTGTGCTGTCATGTAATGTTGGTTTGACTTGACTGATTAGAATACATGACCTGACTAGAGCAGCGATTTCCAACCTTTATGGCGCGAAGGCACATATTTTACAATTGGAAAATCTCACGGGGCACCAACAAACAAAAATGTCACAAAAACTAGATACACAAAAATTACTGTGTGTACTTCCTGCCTTCTAATAGAAGAGCATTTATTTGTCCTGTCTGTCACTATGCCTCACTGGCATAAATAGAGGAACAAAGACATTATTTCTTGTAAATGCAAAATCTTTTGAGCAGTTAAGCAAAATTTTATAACTTCCCACAGCACACCTGACGATCGCTCATGGCACACTAATGTGCCACGGCGCACTGGTTGGGAATCACTGGACTAGAGATACTCAGTATACAGTACACAAGTATATACAGTAAATTAACAAGTCATTTAAATAGACACATTGCTCCATCTTGTGATCGAATCGGTGATCGCTTATTAGTTTTTTTAAACCTGTTGAACGGTGATTGGGCCCAAAAATCCTGACCGTGTAAAGTCTACTATTAATGAATCATGCTGATGATAAATGGTATGGTTAAGGCTTCATTAAGGCCCAACTTCAAAAGCTTAAAATGGCATTGATGTCCAGTGCAGTAACGTGAAGCTTTTATTTTGAAGTTCACCCTCTCAGCACATCAACGAAGAGGCAGCATGTCACAGTAAGACACTATTAACTCATTCACTGCCAGCCGTTTGCTGAGCAGGGAACTTTAGATTGCCAGGCATTTTTGAGCAATTTCACTTTTTTTTTTTTTTCTTTTAATTTTTTTTCCAAGCCCCACATATTGTGTACTCAAATATAGGCTACTTTCAGCCAAATCTTTCTGGAGGGAAAAAACTGAGAAAACAGCCTTTTTGCGAAAGCAGACAAATCAAGCAGAAAAATGAATTTAACACCAATATTTTTCTTCTTTTACTGAAAATCTCAAATATCGGAACATAAAACAACACTGAGAAAGTACTTTTGACTGAAAAATAATTTATTTACAACTATATAAAGAATTTACATTAGACAAAATTGCATGAACAAATGGGGCTCCCACACTTGCACTTTTTTCCTCCAAATTCTCCTCTACTGTTGGCTCAATAGTCCAGTTTTTTATTACCTTGCGCATAAAATCTAGCAAAGTTTTATCCACATCTGGATTTTATTCTTCTGTGGTAGTGAATGGGATCTTGTGTGGTTGTCATTCTTCTTGAAACCAGTCCCTACTTCTGCTCGAAGCACAACCTGTACATAACTATTACTAGAAACATACATTGTTGAAATTGCTGTCATGGGACGTGAATAAAAAAACACAAAAAAAAAAGAAGCTTTCAATTAACCTTTTTTGTCTGCACTGCGTACTGGAATGGGACTCGAACGTCTGCTGGGTGCATAACCTGTAAGAATTAAAAAAATACGATTACTAGAGAATACTTTTTATTGATGTTTTACAAGGGCTAAAAAAAATCTTCAAATTCGCCGTTTTAAACTCAAAATAGGCCGTTTACATTAATCGTATAGATCCTATGCGTTTTTCGTGGGGGGTGGGTCGCTGTCATCATAGGCTGTTTCGTACTCCTTGAACGCTGGCAGCTAGCGGGAACGGTACTTTTACTGTTACAATGATCTAAATGTTGCTCGCTAATTTATTTATCAATTATTGCTTATCAACTATTTCGTGCGCGAGACTACGACTTCAACTTCCACATTGGGCCCTATTTGCGTCAAATATTATATAAGCGCTAGTGACGTTTAAGTCTAATTCACCAATCAAACGACAAAAGAAAGTCACATGACCTCGCACAACGTCTTCTATTGGGCTTCCCAGACATGGGTATTAACACTAGATAAGCCAGCCGGGCTGATCGTTGTCTAAATGGCAACCATTTTGGGAAGATCGTCATTACCATGAAGGCAACATCGCGATTCTCGTGTTTACATTTAGATGAACAAAAACAACACCTTTCATGTATTGTAGTATTTGTCTGGCACTGTATGCCCAAATGTGGATATTTCAGCTCACTTATAACTTGAGAAAACACTGCAGTAAATTGCAGATGTTTTTTTTTCTTTTTGTTATTCACTCAGTACTTGAGTAATTATTTCACTGTACTTTTTACTCTTACTCAAGTGTTTTTTTGGAAGACTACTTTTTACTTTTACTGGAGTCACATTACTATTAATATATATTATTATCAATATATATTTATATATATATATTTATATTTATATACACACACACACACACACATTTATACACAGCCCCAAAACCATCACAGATGCTGGCTTTTGAACTTTGTGTCCATAACAGTCGGCATGGTTCTTTGCCTCGGAGGACACGACGTCCACAATTTCCAAAAAGAATTTGAAATGTGGACTTTTTTGCCACCTGTCCCAGCTTTTTTGGAACGTGTTGCAGCCATAAAATTCTTAGTTAATGATTATTTGCTAAAAACAATCAAGTTTATCAGTTTGAACATTAAATATCTTGTCTTTGTAGTGTATTCAATTAAATATAGGGCAATGTTTAACACAACGTCCCAACTTCATTGGAATTGGGGTTGTATAATTATCAAATTCCGTGGTCCTCATATTCTTAATGACCTTTTAGATCATTGCTGACAAGAAAAATCAAGCCTCCTGTCCTGTGTTTTCAGGGTCTGTTCCACCCGGCACGGAAGGTGCGCGACGTCTACTGGAAGATTTACAATTCCATCTACATTGGCTCACAGGATGCCCTCATCGCCCACTATCCTCAAGTGTACAATGACGAGAAGAACATGTACACCCGCTACGAGCTGGACTACGTCTTGTAAATACTCCCTCGTTTCCCACCTTTTTTGTTGTTTGTTTTGGTTGTCCAAAGTCAGCCGCTGTTTTCCTTGAGGCTCCCACTCGCAGTGGAAACTGAGCATTAAAGTAGGTGAAATCCAGCAAAGAACAATTAGTCTCTACGTGCTCCAATAAACTCCTCCCCTATTTTTCTCCATTAATGTTGAAAAGAGTTGATTGATCCTTGGAGTTGTTTTAAATATTTGGATATTTCGTATGTATCGATAGACATTCGGCTTGGCTGTTCCCTCTCCTCACCTTTTTCCATTTCAGATCTCTGTTCTTATGATTAGATTGTTTTTATTTAACCAAATAAAAGGTTTGCGTACACTTGTTTGCACATGCTTCTCCAAAATATGTTCATGAAAGAAAATGAGCACTCTTAAAAAAATGCCTATAATAGAAATTTGTTGCAGAGTGCACTGTTAGGATCATGAAACATTTCCTTCCCAAATGGGACAACAAGACATGTTTACTCCAAGTTCATGGTGCTTAGCCACAACAATCTGATGAAGATGAGCAATAGGGGCTCTGCGGGTGACCTTCCTCAGGTATGCTGTCATCGCTCACAAGCCACGCTCTCAAAAGCCTGTTTCAGGTCAGAATTAATGTTTTGTATTTAACAAAATCCCCATTCCTTTCAAAACTTTCAGAAACCTCTTTTCACGCAGTTTCTGCAAGGAGTGTCAGAACTGTAGCAGAGGACATGGCATTGAATATCCTGAACACAAAAGAGTGAGGGCGGAATATGGAGATTGCTTATTTAATCTATTTATGACAGCATCCGATGTGATGTATGAGATGGTTGCCTCAGAGTGACAAATTGAGAAATAGGGTGTCAAAACACCCCTGTATTACATTGTCGAATTAGCTTACCCACATCCCGCCTTTGATACAACCTTCACAAGACGACTGCAATCCATTCTGTGTTGGTACCCTTGATGCGGAGCGACCTGGGTAAAAAAGGAGAGAAAATTCTAGCTCGTAAAGGTGGAGAGGTAGACTCAATCTGCCTCCGTTACAGCTCTGATGCTCCCTCTGAAAGTGGAGAATTGCCAGGTTGACTTCCCACACCATTCTGTGTCAAAGATGTTCATCAGAAAATCAGACAAATACAGAAACTTAAAACATAAAAGTAGCCTTTTAAATGATTTTGTTTTTTTTAATGGGGAAAAAACTATTCGCTTCCTGGCCCTGTGTAAAAAGGCCCCTCCTTGTTAAATCATGAATTAACTGGCTAATCAGATTTTTTTGGGGTTAATTTTGACAGACCACACCCAAGCCTGATTACCTTCAGACCTGTTCAATCAAGAAATCACTTTAATAGAACCTGTTTGACAAAATGAAGTTGGCCAAAAGATCTCAAAAAGCTGCAACAAAATGTCACGATCCAAAGAAATTCTAGAACAGAGTAGAAATTAATTGACATCTATCTGTCTGGAAATGGTTACAAAGCCATTTCTAAAGGTTTAGGATTCAAGTGAACCACGGTGAGCCGTTACCCAAAAAATGGAGAAAACATTGAGCAGCGGCGAACCTTCCCAGGAGGGGTCGGCCTGCAAAAATGATCCCAACAGCACAGCACGACTCATCCAGGACGTTACAAAGGAACCCAGGACAACATCGAAAGAACTGTGGGCCTCCCTTGCCTTAGTTAAGGTCAGTGTTCATGACTCAACAATAAGGAAGAGACTGGGCTAAAAGGGCATCCATTACAGAGTTCAAAGGTGAAAACCACTGATAACGAAAAAGAACATGGGTTTGTCTGTCTTTGGTAAAAATAAAAAATCTGAATGATTCCCAACAGGAGAATATTCTATTGACTGACAAGACGACAGCTGAACTTTTGGAATGTTGGAATGTATGTCTTGTTATAGCTGGGTGGGGGGATTCGAGTCAATTGACTTGACTTGTGTCGACTAGCTTGCCACTTTTATGACTTGCTTGTCAAATACTTAAAGACTTGACTTTAGATTAGTAGCCAAGCGAGTTGACTTTGACTTGGACTACATGACAAGTCATCTCGTTTGGTTTGCCTTTTGTTTTGAAACATAATCTCGTCAAAGTCATTGTCACATATCCAGAGTCAGTCCTCTGAATGAGATTGTTTGATTCTAAATAGCCACATCCCTACTTATGACAGCATGTGCACACATAAGCATCCACATTATCTGTTTATTTTTTTTTTTACTTCTTTCGAAAATATTTTTTTGTTTTTCTTCAAATGATCTGTACGGGTTGTGTCACATTAAAGGTTAAAAAAAAAAAAAAGCTGTGAACATATTTTATATGGTTTTTGTTTAATGATTTTCTCTTAAGAACTATAGGATTTACAAGGCTGCCACCACAGAGTTTGAAATACAATTTAATTTAAAACAATTCAGTGCAATAAATTCAATCAATTATAATCTCAGTTGTTGTTCATTGAGCTTTAATGAGGCGTGAATACTTCTTTTTTTTTTTTTAAGTAATGATTTATGAAAAATGATTTTATTACCGATCCAGTATATGTTACCACTGGAGCTAGATTGTTTGACTTGACTTGCTAAAACGAAGTAATGACTTGCTTAGAATTTAGTGGCGCCTCGACTTGACTTGATTTCCCCACAGTGACTTGGGACTTGCTTGAGACTTGAAGGTTATGACTTGAGACTTGCTTGTGCCTTGCACATATGTGAGTTACTCCCACCTCTGTATCTGGCATATATGTAAAGCCGTTTTTCTGAAAAAAAATAGTCAATGGATGAAAACATGATTTCTGCTTTTTACCAGAAAATCCTTGAAGGGAAATGTTCGGCCATCACTTTGTGACCTCAAGGTGAAGCACACTTGGGTTGTGCAGCAGAACAACGATCCAAATCACACCAGCTAGTGAACATCATAATGGCTTAAAAACAAAATGAAGGTTTTCAAGTGGGCTAGTCAAAGACTAGACTTGAATCTGATTGAAATGCTGTGACATGACCTTAAAAAGTCTGTTCATGCCTGAAACCCGTCCACTGTTGCTGAATTAAAACAATTCTGCAAGGAAGAGGTGAAAGGCTCATTGCCAGTCGCAGGAAATGCTCCATTTCAGTTGTTGCTGCTGAGGGTGGCCCAACAAATTATTTGGTTTAGGGGGCCATTTATTTTTCACACAGGACAAGCTGGCTTTGAACTGCATTTTATGTTTACTTGGGTTGTCTATGGCTGATACTTACATGTTTGATGATCTTAAACATTAAAGTAGGGAAACTATACAACAACAACAAGAATTTGAGAAGGGGGGGCAGGCAATACTTTTTCATGGCACTGTCTAAAGTGGGCTTTTTCCTCACATTTGACACTACCTCTAAAGCTGAAATTTTGCTGTCTTGGTTTAGTCGCTATCATTGTGGCTAGAGCCATTACACGCAACGCCCACTTCTGATACTACCGCTGAAGCACGATGTCTGTGTTGATTATATAAAACAGACATTGGGAAAAAAAAGGTAGAAAAACAGCTTTTACTGCCAGTGTGAAATGGCCTACAAGCTCTCCCATTTTTTTTTACTTTATTTTTTAAAATATAAATTTGTATATCTTTTTTTACACCGTCATATCGCCAATGTGTAAACTGGCAAATGCATGCACAAACAGTTGCATACATGCACACTGTGCGAAAGGGTTAAAAAAAAAAGACCATCCCCCACTCCCACCCCCTTTCTCCCTTTCACTTTTACTGTGACCCACATTCCTCCTGCAGTGCACACACACACACACACACACAAACCATCCGATTCTGCTTAAGTGTGGAGGAGGAGCTCTTGTTTTGCACACTGTCTCCGCACAAGTGCCAAGATGGACGACTTCGCTGTAGTTGCATAAACTTCATGTTATCACATGCTTGAACGTTTAATTTGCTTTGAGGCTCATTTGTTGTGTAGCAAGTAGAAGCATGTGCATATACACTGGCAGGCCACAATATTAGGTGCACTTGCACAATCTAATGCTGTCACAATTTCCTTCCTTTATAAAGATGCCAATGCTCAGTTTTTGATTGCCACCGGCAAGGAGCTATTCATTTTGTTTGTCATAGTGGGTAGAGTTTGCAGTGGTGTAGAATTGTACGGCATCATACTGAAGAGTTGTTTCTAATATGTAATTTCATATTTAAGATTTTGGATATAAGCGGCCAAAATGAATTTCCACTGCAGGGTGTTGTAGAGGTTCTCCCTTCGAGAGAGGGTGAGAAGCTCAGTCATCTGGGAGGATCTTCGAGTAGAGCCGCTGCGCCTCCACATCGAGAGGAGACATATGAGGTGGCTGGGGCATCTGGTTAGGATGCCTCCTGGACGTCTCCCTGGTGAGGTGTTCCGGAGACAACCCAGGACACGCTGGAGAGACTGTCTCAAAGTTGGCCTAGCAACGCCTCGGGATCCCCCCGGAAGAGCTGGATGAAGTGGCTGGGGAGAGGGAAGTCTGGGCTTTGCTGCCCATCCCACCTGACCCTGGATAAGCGGAAGAAGATGGAGGGATCATTCAAAATATTAGGAGCAGCTCTCAATATGATGCAGTGCACGAGATGTACAACCCCAATTCCAATGAAGTTGGGATGTTGTGTTAAACATGAATAAAAAATGAATACAATGATTTGCAAATCATGTTCAACCGATATTTAATTTAACACTACACTACACTACAAAGACAAGATATTTAATGTTCAAACTGATTAACTTTATTGTTTTTAGCAAATAATCATTAACTGAGAATTTTATGGCTGCAACTCGTTCCAAAAAAGCTGGGACAGGCTCATGTTTACCACTGTGTTACATCACCTTTTCTTTTAACATTCAATAAACGTTTGGGAACTTAGGACACTAATTGTTGAAGCTTTCTAGGAGGAATTCTTTCCCATTGTTGCTTGATGTACAGCTTCAGCTGTTCAACAGTCTGGGGTCTCCGTTGTCGTATTTTACGCTTCATAATGCGCCACACATTTTCAATGGGAGACAGGTCTGGACTGCAGGCAGCCCAGCCTTGTACCCGCACTCTTTTATTACGAAGCCACGTTGTTATAACACGTGCAGAATGTGGTTTGGCATTGTTTTGCTGAAATAAGCAGGGGCGTCCATGAAAAAGACGTTGCTTGGATGGCAGCATATGTTTCTCCAAAACCTCTATGTACCGTTCAGCATTAATGATGCCTTCTGGTTCGTTTCCTCTTTGACCCGGAGGACACGACGTCCGCAATTTCCAAAAACAATTTGAAATGTGGGCTCGCCGTACCACAGAACACTTTTCCACTTTTCATCAGTCCATCTTAGATGAGCTCGGGCCCAGAGAAGCCGGTGGCATTTCTGGATGTTGTTGATAAATGGCTTTTGCTTTGCATAGTAGAGTTTCAAGTTGCACTGACGGATGAAGGACCGAACTGTATTTACTGACATTGGTTTTCTGAAGTGTTCCTGAGCCCATGCGGTGATATCCTTTACACATTGATGTCGGTTTTTGATGCAGTCCCGCCAGAGTGATCGACGGTCACGGCCATTTAATGTTTGTTTTCGGCCTTGCCGCTTACATGCAGTGATTTCTCCAGATTCTCTGAACCTTTTGATGATATCATGGACCGTAAATGATGAAATCCCTGAATTCCTTGCAATTGTACATTGAGGAACATTGTCCTTAAATGGTTCGACTATTTTCTCACGCATTTGTTCACAAAGAGCTGGCTTGTGAATGACTGAGAAATTCAGGGAAGCTCCTTTTATACCCAATCTCGGCACCCACCTGTTCCCAATTAGCCTGTTCACCTGTGGGATGTTCCAAACAGGTGTTTGATGAACATTCCTCAACTTTCTCAGTCTTTTTTGCCACCTGTCCCAGCTTTTTTGGAACGTGTTGCAGCCATACAATGCCAAGTTAATTAATTAATTTCCAAAAACAATGTTAATCAGTTTGAACATTAAATATGTTGTCTTTGTAGTGTATTCAATTAAATATAGGTTGAACATGATTTGCAAATCACTGTATTCTGTTTTTATGTTTAACACAACGTCCCAACTTCATTGGCATTGGGGTTGTATCATAATTCATTTATATTTCTATTGTGCAACATAGGGTGTTGGGGGTTGACGTGCACACTTGAAAAAATACTAATGCAAATGCATAACGATATATATGCTATTGGTAATATTAAAAAAAAACAACAACAAAAGAAACTATAATAGGTTAGGTTAGAATATAATAATAATTTGTCCCGGGTGTCTCCATAGGCTAGCACCCCCTCCCGATTAAAAAAATAAAAATGAAAGAAATATATGAATTTAACTCCATGTTTTGTATTGTGGCTACTGATTTGGGTGACAAGTGTCAATGAAAATTGGGTGGACCTAATCAAGTGGCCAGTGTTTATTAGGTTCCCTCTCTGGCCGCTTGATGGCAGCAGCGAGAGGCGTGCGTACGTTGGGTTTGTTGATGCTGAGGTCGCCTCTTGTGCATCTAACAGGGGAACAGCGGCAGCCTCCAACTTCCTGCCTTATCCTTCCTCCCGTTCGACTCGCCTCCTCTGAGCGCCTTGTGCCTCCTGCACGCCGGGGCGGTGCGAGCCTCTGCGGCCGAAGACTCCCGAGCGAGCCCTCCGACTTCCATGTGGATTGTTCGCGGTTCCTGCCTGTTGGAGCGAGCGAGCGTTTTCGGCGGCAGCAGCAGCCGGCCGGCCGGCCTCGGTGGCTTGCAGCGGGCTCGGCCTTTTCCCATCACCGTCTACGCTTCGGTCGCGGAGAGGAGGCGGAGGCGGAGGTGGAGGAGGAGGAGGAGGAGCGGGCCTCGCGGCCACCATCGCCCCGAGATTGCAGCGCTGTCGGCGGGCGTGGATGAGCCGCCGGAGCCGAGCCAGAGATGGCTGTTCTCAAACTGGCCGACCAGGTAGAGCCGCTAGCCGTCGCTAGCTTTAGCCTGCCCGCATCTAGCGAGCTCCGCGCTTCACTTTCACACGCAACCGCAACACGTTAAACCACATTTTCTAACAATTCGACTAATGTCACGTTTTAACCAGAATTCTGCAGCCGAAGTGCAGGGACTTGATAGCAAGTGTTCATGTCCTTTTTTTTTCATTGACTTCATTAATTAATCACATTTGTAGAACCAAATTACGACTAGAGCATTCATAAGACCCGAAGGATCCTCTTGCTAAAATTTCGTTACTCAAGTGCTGTATCCGTCAAGAGTATATTGTAATATTTATTATTGAGAGGCGCCTTTATTGATTAAAAATGCATTTATTGGAAACCACTAGAATGTCCCCCCACACACAAGTCAAATAAAAAATACAAAAAAATCCCATGTGTTAGAATTTATACAGTAATATAATACATAGAATTATCATTTTTTTCCTGAAAAGAAAGGAATTTTAATAATTTTTAAAATTAAGTGATACAGCGATACACCTGCCGCACGATAAAAACAAAAAACAACCCAACTGTTTCTTGGTATTTCCCCAAGTAGAACTATAACGCTTATTTGTCGTTCACAACATATCATAGCAGTCCCAATACAATGTAAATATGCCCTCCAGTGACTGGGCTCAAACAGCAATCTGACTGCATGCTTTGATCTTTTGCTTGCATCTCTGTTTTAATATATTTTTCATAATAATTTCCCCAATCCCAAACAAGCTCAATATTTAATTTGCGAAAATGCTCTAAGACATTGTTGCTGAAGCATTGAGCGTGTAATATTTTTGCATCCGTCACCATCCAGTGAAAATCATAAACAGTATCTCCACATTTTGCGAGATGCTACTGTTTATCTGAAAAATAGAAAAGCAAGTTTTGTGTGCCCCCCCCCCCCCCCGCCCCCCGATTAAAAATAAAACAAAAATACAAAAGATGGAAATACTCTCTTTCCAACGCACAATGGCATAAGTGTGAATGCATCCGTACAATAAATGCACAGAGAGATGTGTGCAAGGTTTGGTTTCACTTCATCACATGATTCTCTTTAGCGCTTATAAGCACTTAAGCACCTCAAGACCTCACCAAAAAAAAAAAAAGTGCTTCGACTGCGATTTTTTTTTTTGCACTCCAGAGCAGAAACTTGAGGCCCCAAAATGCTGCAGAGCAGGTTCTAGAATAATCTGTCGAACTGGCTTCTTCAAGTCTCTCATAGATATGTTAAATATCTGCGGACAGTTTTTTCCTCCTCAGCCGAGTTAGTGTATCCTGCTCACATAAAAGAAGAAACGAGCGAGGTGCTTATGCAACACAGCCCTCTCTTTTTCCACCTCTCTCTATATATGGATGCCCAATGGCCACTTCATTAGCTACACCTTCATCCATCGATCCATTTACTTCCGCTTATCCAAAATCAGTTCCCGGGGACAGCAGCTTCATTGGAGAACTCCCTGAATTTTGGTAACAAAAATATTACAATAATAATGAAAATACAATCCTTATAATAAATTAGAATAAATGAATAAACCGTGGCCTCTAAGTATGAACAAAAGCAATTGGACAAGCTGTTTTTTTTAATAGATATTAGATAGCGGAAAATTAGGGCCCGGCAGATTCATTGACCGAAAGATTTTCGAAGTTGACAAAAATCGATTTTTGCTGATTTTCTTTCTTTAACACATTAAGACATTACAGCAGGCGGCACGGTGGCCGACTGGTTAGAGCGTCAGCCTCATAGTTCAATCCCCGGCCCCGCCTGTGTGGAGTTTGCATGTTCTCCCCGTGCCTGCGTGGGTTTTCTCCGGGCGCTCCGGTTTCCTCCCACATCCCAAAAAACATACATGAATTGGAGACTCTAAATTGCCCGTAGGTGTGAGTGTGAGTGCGAATGGTTGTTTGTTTGTATGTGCCCTGCGATTGGCTGGCAACCAGTTCAGGGTGTACCCCGGCTCCTGCCCGATGATAGCTGGGATAGGCTCCAGTGCGCCCGCAACCCTAGTGAGGAGAAGCGGCTCAGAAAATGAACATAAGACAAAGGTAATGACATTCAAACAAACAATCCCCCCAGAAATCTGCAAAAAAAAAAAATCGACCAATGTTTGCCAATTTCTTTTTTTTAATTTTATTTATTTATTTGTTTTTTTTTTTTTTTTTTTACACTTACGCTTCACTACATAAGACAAATGTAATGACATTCAAGCAAACAAAAGTTTTCGTACAGTTTCAGCGTTTATCTATATTATTATTATTATTTAAATTAATCATCTGATTAATCAGTTACCAGAATTTTATTCTGCCAAATAAAAAAATCTATATCAGTTGGGCCCTATTAAAAATAAACAATGACCTCTAAGTATGAGCAAAGGTTTTTGGAAAGGCAGTAAAAAAAATAATGATAACAATAAATTTAAAAAGAATAAACAATGGCCTCTAAGTATGAGGAAAAAGTAATTGGACAAGTAGATTAACAAAAACAATGATAACAATAAGTTGAATTCAAAATAAAGTATAAGGTCAATTGGAATAAGCAGATTTGTAATAAAAAAACAAAGTCTCCCAAAACACAATGGCCTGTAATTATTAAAAGTAATTAAACAGGTAGTTTTTTAATTTATAAAAATATAAAACAATGCCCTCTGCATATGAACAAAAGTATTTGGATTGGCTGATTTAAAAAAAAAACAAAAAAAAAACGCTAAAAATAAATTTATTAAAAAGTGAACAATCGCGGACAAGCAGATTTTTAACAAATACAACTAATGAAATATAAACAGTGGCTTTCACGGATGACAAAAATATTTAGACATTCGGCTTATAAGAAAAAGATGACTCTTATTGCTCAGGTCTACCTAATGGAAGTGGCCCTGTGTCTGATTCCCAAAAGGCCTAGGGCTCGTGTTTCCACCATTGCAGAAATTCCCAACGTGGTGCAGCGCCATCCTTCTGCAGCAGGGCAAGAATAACTTACTTTTATTTTCTTTTACGTAACTCCAAACTGTGAGACTTCCTGTTATTTTCAGACAACATGACGATGACTGATAACGGGGTTCCTCAGCCAAAGAGATTTTTCTTTTCTGTGGTTTTAGTGGTGGCTAGACAGAGATATTCCTTCAACTACAATATGACGAACCACATTGAAAAAAAAAAAAAGTCAATGGTTGTTCCCAGCATGCTCCCATAGTTCGGAATATAGCAGGAAGCGCAGGAAGTCATTGGCCTGGGAGCTGTGGAGAGACGCGGGCCAACACAAGTGTGTTGTTGACCCCGGGGGGAGTATGAGATGAGCCAGCTAGGCCGTTCCTCGGGCCTTTGAAGAAATGAACGACAAGGCGGTTTGTTTTATGGAGCAAAATGGGCCACACTGTGTGAGCTGCACAACCATCTGATGTGTTTACATCACGGAAATAGTAATAGTAAAACTAACTGTGGCTCTGATTGAACCGTTACAGGCAATCATTTCAATGCAATTTGAACGTTATTGTCTGGCATACAAGTGTAGAAAGAAGTTAACCGCTGTAAACAGTATCAACATTAATGATTAAGGCGTAAAGCAAAGTTACCCACTGGAAATATTAAAACGTAAGGCACATGAGTTGCATCGCAACCATATACAGCAGCCAGCGCAATATATATATATATATGTATATACATATATATATATATATATATATGTATATACATATGTATATACATATATATATATATATATGTATATACATATGTATATACATATATATATATATATGTATATACATATATATGTATATACATATATATATATGTATATACATATATATATATATGTGTATATATATACATATATATATTTATGTATATATATATATATATATGTGTATATATATATATGTGTATATACATATGTATATATATATATATATATATATATATATATATATAGACATATATATGTATAGACACACATATATACGTATAGACACATATATACATATATATACGTACAGACACATATAGATATATACATACATATATATATATATATATCTTTATATGTGTATGTGTATATATATATATATATATGTATGTATGTGTATATATATATGTATGCATGTATATATATATGTATGCATGTATATATATATATGTATGTATATATATATATATATATGTATGCATGTATATATATATATATGTATGCATGTATATATATATATATGTATGCATGTATATATATATATATATATATGTATGCATGTATATATATATGTATGCATGTATATATATGTATGTATGTATATATGTATCTATATATATATATATGTATATATATATATATATATATGTATATATCTATGTATGTATGTGTATATATATATGTATGTACATACATACATACATACATACATACATATATGTATATCTATATGTATGTGTGTGTATGTATATATATATATGTGTATGTATGTGTATATGTATGTATATATGTATTTGTGTGTATATGTTTGTGTATATGTATGTATGTGTATATACATGTATGTGTGTGTATATACGTGTATTTGAGTATGAATGGTTGTTTCTCTAATATGCCCTACAATTGGCTGGCGACCAGTCCAGGGTGTACCCGGCCTCTCGCCCCAAGTTAGCTGGGATAGGCTCCAGCTCACCCACTACCACAATGAGGACAGGCGCTATAGAAACTAGTTTGACGATAAGCTTTTCCTGAGTGTAGTGTGTGCCAGTCAGCAGACGTAAGGCACTGCACATGATGATGATGATGATGATGGCGATGATGCGATGGGGAAGGGCAGCGTGTGGCATCATAGAAGTTGAGAAGAAGGGGAAGCGGTTTGTTGGTGCGTTTGAAAGCAGAAGTGAAACACTCCGCTCTTCCGCTCTGTCGTTCCGCAGAAAGCCAGGGTTAGCGAACAGGAAGTTAGGCAGGAAGTTTGACTGCAAGAGAGCATATTAGCTGCTCTCAGGCCGACAGTTAACAACTTTATCATTACTTTGAGTTGTTAGATTCAATGCACTTGCAGGGATTCAACTCTTTTCTATCGGAAAAAGCCTCTTGATTTGCCAAAGCATTTGCTGTGGTCGTCCATGCGATTCTAAAAACAAATAAAACCTCTGTTTTAAATACGTAGACATGTATGTGTGTGTGTGTCTGTCTATCTATCTATCTATCTATCTATCTATCTATCTATCTATCTATCTATCTATCTATCTATCTATCTATCTATCTATCTATCTATCTATCGTATATAGGAGATAGTTACTGGCCGATATGGATTGAGATAGACCAGATTTTTACAATAACTTTTGGATATTACTCAAAAATAGTTGAATTTTTTAAAATATATATTGCAGTGTAGTATTTTGTATGATGATGATGTTTATTATATTGTTTTACCCCTGATGGGAAAGGCCTAAAGTCACAACAACTGAAAAGTAATCAAGAGTTTAGAAATATAGAAATAGTACGCTGGCCCTTTAAAACAAGTGTGAAAAAAGGTAACACTTTATTGGCCACTGATTGAAATACTTACTTTTATTAGTACCGACTCTTATTAGTATTTCAGCGAGTCAATATATCCGTACTGTACTTTCCATTACCTTTGTGACCATCATTGAAAGATAATAATAACACAGTAAAAGTGAAACACAATCACTGGTTGACTTCCAAGTTGGTGTAATTTCAAAACAATTTCTCCCATAGGAATGAATGGAAATAAAATTTATCTGTTTGAGTCAAACTGTGGCATCATAAAACCTTTAACTCTAGAGGCAGCAATTTTAAAGCAACAATTTTAACATTCCTACCTTCACAATAAAACTAAAATGAAGTAAATCTGCTCAACCCCGTAGAGGAAAGTGAACAGGAAGTGTGTTTGCAGAATGATACATCACCTGCTGGAATTAATAACAAAAGCCTTATAACATTAAATAAATGGTTGGATTTCTTATTCTTACTGGACAGCCTGCCTCTTTTCTGTGTAGCAGTAAGTTGAAATTGTTTCTATAGTTATCATACACTTATTGCCTTAAGGTGTAATTATTGTGTTAGCTTCTTTTTGCGTATGACTCGCCTTCGTCGTTAAAGTTGTTGCATATATTTACAACCCCAATTCCAATGAAGTTTTGATGTTGCGTTAAACATAAATAAAAACAGAATACAATGATTTGCAAATCATGTTCAACCTATATTTAATTGAATAGACTACAAAGACAAGATATTTAATGTTCAAACTGATAAACTTTATTGTTTTTAGCAAATAATCATGAACTTAGAATTTTATGGCTGCAACACGTTCCAAAAAAGCTGGGACAGGCTCATGTTTACCACTGTGTTACATCACCTTTTCTTTTAACAACATTCAATAAACGTTCAATAAAAGCTTTGTAGGAGGAATTCTTTCCCATTCTTGCTTAATGTACAGCGTCAGCTGTTCAACAGTCCGGGGTCTCCATTGTCGTATTTTACGCTCCATAATGGGCCACACAATGGGAGAGAGGTCTGGACTGCAGGCAGGCCAGTCGAGTACCCGCACTCTTTTACTATGAAGCCACGCTGTTGTAACATGTGCAGAATGTGGTTTGGCATTGTCTTGCTGAAATAAGCAGGGGCGTCCATGAAAAAGACGTTGCTTGGATGGCAGCATGTTTCTCCAAAACCCGTATGTACCTTTCAGCATTAATGGTGCCTTCACAGATGTGTAAGTTACCCATGCCATTGGCACTAACACAGCCCCATACCATCACAAATGCTGGCTTTTGCACTTTGCGTCCATAACACTCCGGATGGTTCTTTTCATCTTTGGCCCGGAGGAAACGACATCCACAATTTCCAAGAACAATTTGAAATGTGGACTCGTCGGACCACACAACACTTTTCCACTTTGCATCAGTCCATTTTAGATGAGCTCGGGCCCAGAGAAGCCGGCGGCATTTCTGGGTGTTGTTGATAAATGGCTTTTGCTTTGCATAGTAGAGTTTCAAGTTGCACTTACGGATGTAGCGCCGAACTGTATTTACTGACATTGGTTTTCTGAAGTGTTCCTGAGCCCATGTGGTGATATCCTTTACACATTGATGTCGGTTTTTGATGCAGTCCCGCCTGAGGGATCGAAGGTCACGGGCATTCAATGTTGGTTTTCAGCCTTGCCGCTTACATGCAGTGATTTCTTCAGATTCTCTGAACCTTTTGATGATTATTATGGACCGTAGATGATGGAATCCCTAAATTCCTTGCAATTGTATGTTGAGGAATATTGTCCTTAAACTGTTTTCTCACGCACTTGTTCACAAAGAGGTGAACCTCGCCCCATCTTTGCTTGTGAACGATTGAGGCATTCAGGGAAGCTCCTTTTCGACCCAATCATGGCACCCACCTGTTCCCAATTAGCCTGTTCACCTGTGGGACGTTCCAAACAGGTGTTTGATGAGCATTCCTCAACTTTCTCAGTCTTTTTTGCCACCTGTCCCAGCTTTTTTGGAAAGTGTTGCAGCCATAAGATTCTTGGTTAATGATTATTTTCTAAAAACAATAAAGTTTATCAGTGTGTACATTAAATAAAATAAATAAATATGTTTAACACAATGTCTCAACTTCATTGGAACCGGTTAATCGGCTGGCTGATTTAATCTGCTGATATTAGCCTTTTTCAAATCGGCAAAAATCGGCCACTCTGTTTTAAGTTAAACAAAACAAAAGGACAAAATATTGTAAACCAGCCAAATGTTCTGCATGTAAATTCATATATTTATTGTTGAAAGTTATGTGTTGAACAAAAATATACGGAAAAAGCAAAACACAGTTCACAGTTTTCTCGAGGCTCACTGAGCAATCCCACAAGATTTGCTGTCATCATGCTTGATGATGGTTCCATTTGGTAACTTGCCCAATGACTGTCAGTATGTATGTCAATAACATGCTACCAATGACAGAAAAGAGTATTGCATTGCTAACAGCCTCTATTTACTTCTCGTCTGACATCCAGGAACAAAAATAGGGGCTTCAGGGACAAAGGGCCCTGCGACACGCAAAGCACACACACGCGCACAATCTTGATTGACAAAAATGCGTCTCGTTGCAAATATTCCCGCATTGATAAGCCCGCTGTTGCAGTGGCGAAGGACATTTTTGCCATCCCGGAAGGTCACACGCTAGCACAGCTCGTGTTTCCACAGACACAGTCATGCTCTCGTGTCGATCACATGCACGTGTGTCACGATGCGTCCATTGTCTGTCGTCTCTGCAGCCTCCACTCATCCAGGCCATCTTCAGCGGAGATGCCGAGGAGATCCGAATGCTCATATACAAGTCTGAAGACATCAACGCTCTGGTGAGAACATTTTACGGTGCTACTAAGAAACTCTACAAGTAACCCTATGGGCACAAGTATTGGGACTGTCCTTCAATCAATTAACTAATCAATCAAAGGTGCGACTAGACCACTTCATTTTGGACACTTGTGTGGTTCTAGCTTTGTGGTAACCAGTTGTGGGAAGCCTTTTTCTGTTTCCCAGTTTACAAAGCAATCAATCATGCATACAGTATTTTGGATGAGTTTGGTTTTGAAGAACAAGCCCATCAAACAACCTATGGAATAAACTATAACGGAGCGCCCACCCACATCAGTGACCTCACAAATGGACAAAAATATTAAAATCTTGTGACGTTTTTCCACTTTGCTCAAATTTCTTGTATTTGCTCTAATTTCTTGTATTTTGGCACAACATTCTACCAAAACAATAGATATGATCACATATTGGCTAGGGAAGTTGTAGTTTTGCTTTAGAAAAGCAATATTTCTCCATTAAAACACTATATCTGGTTACGAAAAAGCTACATAGGTTATGAAATTGTTTAATTTTCCTCCCAAAACACTGTATTTTGCCAGTAAAACTGTGTTTATATATTTCATACATGCAAATCAGTCGCCTTTTGGCGAAATTCGCCGTTTTGAACTCAAAATAGGGCATTTACGTGACTCGTATATAGATCCAATGAGTTTTTCCCGGGGGGGTCGCCGTTGCTGACGTCATAGGCTGTTTCATACTCCTTGAACGCAGGCAGCTAGATCCATTCCACACATCCACACACAGATGCAATTGTGAATATTACTCCGCGGCGGACTAATATGCGGCCTGGGGTTCCGACTGTGCGCTCGGCACCTGCTTTGTTTGGATAAGCCACAGGAGTTGAGCAGAAAAAAACTTTTTTTTATTGATGTTCATGCTGTGGTTAAAAATAAATAAATCTGAAGTTACTATGTACTTTTTACTCTTAAGTAATTTTTTGGGAGCACTACTTTTACTTGAGTCACATTTCTGTCAAGTAACAGTACTCTTACTTGAGTACAATGTTTGGATACTCTACCTACCTGTGGAGCGGACCTCCTCTATTGCTACTCTTACATTTTTGCATTATTGCTCATCAGATCAGCACGTGTCGTATTTGTTGCACTGGTCTTTTGTATTTTCGTGTTGGGGTGCTGTGGGTCGTGGCCCTGGTTGAAGCGGGCATCAGGTGCAGGTGGAGATGGGCCTGGCTCAAGTTGGAGGCTAAAACAAAAAAGCAAATAAACTGGGCAAATTTAATTTGAATCTTAAATTTGTACATCAACTTGTACTTGAGCGCTGTAAATAAGTTTTTCTGCGTGAAGAATTTTTTAAAAATTTATTTCTTCCTTTATTGTCTTCTTCAGTCTTCCAGATTGCTTACTTTATGTTAAAATAAAAAAAACATTCTCTGCGGGAGCTTGGGGGTACCCCGAGACCCCCCCTAAAAATGTGGGGTTTTTTTTGTCACTTTTTTCATGCCTTTGGTGTTTGCATGTCTGATAATTGTGATTTATATCAAACTGGTTGTATAATAGAATGGCTTTTTATTCATATAAAATACAATTAAAATTTAAATAGTATTATACTAATATCAGATCATAATTTATTATCACATACCATATGTACTGCATGTAACTTCATGTATGTAATGTAATATACAATAAGAATAAGAATGAAAGAATGCCTTTTTATTTTCCCAATAATACACAACTACTATGAGATTGAGAGGAGATGCAATGTATAAATATATTTAATTGTTGTGCAATCAATACTATGGTGTTGATAACTCAGTGAACTCTTTTTTTTTTTTTTTTTTTTTTTCAAACTTGAATGATATGCAGGTTCAAATATTGTTGTTGTATGTTTTTTTATTTTTATTTTTTATTATTTTAAACGATATAAGTCACTGATGGTGTAGTGGTGCATTGGCCTGATCCTGGCGTAGGCATTGTGGCTTCAGTTCCCACTCAGTGACGATGTAACTGTGAGTCTGAATGGTTGTCTGTCTCTATATGTGCCCTCCGACTGATTGGCGACCAGTTTAGGGTGTAGTATGCCTTTCGCCTGAAGTAAGCTGGGATAGGTTCCAGTGCCCCGTGTTCCTGAATAGGATAAGCAGTGTAGAGAATGGAGGAATGGATGGACAATATAAGAACGGACGATAATTCATGTTAATTTTAAAACATTTGAATTTGTGGCTGGGCGAAGAGTGCCGGGGACTGGGGAGTTGTTGTTGCTGAGCAAGCAGCCCTGCTTGCTCCTGTGTCGGCTTGAGCTGCTAAGCAAGTCTGCTGCTTCATAGGCCGCTGGGTCTTGCCGAGTGTTCCCCGAAGGATATTAGCGTTGAAGTTACGAACTCAAAGTTACTGGATGATCATAATCACAGCAAGTGCTGGTGTTCATATGCTAATTTAGTGTGGATATTAGGGCAGCACGATATTGGGAAAAAATTATATTGTCATAATTTTTAAACCTGCAATTTAATGTATATTGCGATCGGAAATAATACAGGATCAGTGTTGGAAAAGTTCTTTTTCGATGCAAACTAGTTCAAAGTTCATTTCATCGTTACAGAAATCAACTAGTTCAGTTCATCGTTCATAATTCAAAATTTTTAACTAAGTTCACCGGTCCAAAAACAAACTAGTTCATCGTTCTTTTTCCCCCCCCAATATGTTGCAGATGGGCTATTGCCCTCAAAATACTGGCATTTCATTTTCCCATTGTTGCCACCCAATCAGTCCACAGTAGTAGCCAGCTGCAGCTATCACCCTACAATCTCAAAAACATAAGGAAAAACCTGTTGCTCTCAAGGTGTCTTTTAAGATGAGAAATTCAAACAAAAACAGGACTATTGTCCTTAATGTGCAAACAAAAACACGCAACATAGTATGACAGAAACGATGGTGAAAAGACATTGATAACTTTACACTCCTCGCAGCTCTGGCTGACTATATTAACAAAATAATTTATCTATTCTTATATTACAAAACTAAATAAATTCCATTTTCACAGTGTGATCATACATTGTTTTATCTAAAGCATTCTGATACAAATAATAATTTTCCTAGTAATCCATTTTTACAATTATGTACTGTATTACAAAAGAACACATTCACTCCCATTGACGCAGTGTCCCTGAAGCACCTTGCGCACTCGCGCAGCTGCCACGTGCCGTCCAGGCTATTTTGACCCCCAAACAGTGACTCTACCATGGGCTAGCTTATAAAAGTGTGAATTTCATTTAAAAAAACACCTTGGTTTTGTCATACAAGTGTGAAGAAAAAGCCCCTCTGACAGCTGTTTGACCCAGTTTTATCCGCTTTGTCCATATTTGGCGAAGACCGCCCCCTTTCCTCTGATTGGTTGTCCCCGTGTAGAAGACCCACTTGTGAGAGCACACGTGTTTGTTATGTTGACAGCGCTGGCTCAGAAGAGGAAGGTGGCGATCTTAGCTAGTGACGTAGATAAGCTTGAGAAATTCGAATGATCTAATTTCAGGTCTCTCGGGAGTAAGAGATTTAGTTCTGTTACTTGCGGTTGAGGTCTCGATGGCCGGAAGTTTGGAATGCTTGCTATGCACCCATACCTGACCACAATTGACTTTCCCTATCCACTGGTCACGTATTCCTTTTTCACTTGGAAGGCCCCCCCCCCAAAAAAAACCCAACAACCTCTGAACCATTTGTACAACCAAATGCCACACAATAAACCATCGTAACATCGTTAAATCATACGACAAACAAATATACAAAGACGGGAACAACAGCACGGAACAATGAACAATGGTCCTCTCCGACCACCTTTGCCATGTTTCACAACCTTCTCTTAAGACGTGCCAGTACCAAACACATCACTCGCAATCATTTTTTCCACCTACAGTACAACTCAAAATGTAGCCACTTACAGATCAGATGGTAGTACACTGGCCACGTCTCACAGCGCTTAACTATTGGCCTACACTGAGGAAAAACTGTCCATTAACTAATATGACAAGCACCCTGAATGAGGTCATGTTATAGTCACGGGCATACTGTATTTGTCACCATCTTAAGAAACTAGCCACAAATTCTACGAAAGTCATAATTAACAGAAACCTGGCCCTCCCCAGAGCTAACGTTATTTTAGTAAGGTACATTAACGTTAATCTCACTGGTTTGCGCTATGGAAATTGTACTTTGTCTTGGGTCTGACCCTGCATTCTGTGTCTTCAGCGGAGATGTTGCGATATTGACGTACTTGTGAGACGAGACTTGCTGTTGTATTATGCAACGGACGTGTTACGATTCAGTGTCACCTGTGTTCGCCTTGCTGCTCGAAATGCTCCCACCCTTTCGTTTTTTTTTTTGTCCTTTTTTCTCGCATCTTCCTGCTCCTTCAATCAAATGAGTGCGCTTCGCTTTCAGTGCATCCCTTGACCGTCACAATTAAATATAATTTTGTGTACTCGAGGTTCTCTGAAAAACTCGTACTTGTTTCACCCCATCCCCCACCCCCACGCCGAAAAGGTTGTCATTAAAACTGTTAATAAAATAGGCTAGTTGCCCATGTGAATGATTATGACAAGAAGATTATAATACACCACAAGAACATATTGCCATTCCTAACGTCAGTGACCTAATAAATGGAGCAACATTCCCACAGATCCACAAAAATACAAAATATTTTACCCAAAAAATGGGAAATGCAATATTTGGCCATTTATACATTATTTATTTCCAAACATTCTTAATTATGAAAATCGTATATTTCCTCAAAAACACTATTTGCCAGTAAAACAGTGTATTTGTTAATGGAAGATATATTGTGTTAGGCCACAAAAACATTCAATTTACGTAAAAAACGTTATGTCATCATTAAAATGGTTGTTCAAACAAGCTTGTTGCTCATGTGAATGCAATATTTTGCCATTAAAACACTGTATTTGATGACAGAAATGTTATAATGGACCACTAAAGTATTGTTTTGAATATTTTGACATCAGTGACCTCACAAATGGCTCGGAATTTCCACAAATACATTCCAAAATGCCCCCAAAACACAAAATATTGTCATGAAAGTGAAATGAAAGTGTTGGTTTTGAAAGCAAAAGCAATATCTGGCCACGATATTTGATCACAACAATACTTCATTCGGCTAAAAAAAAAATATATATATTTTTAAAAAAAATCACAAAACTTTAAAAAAAAGATAAACTGTTATTTCTAAATAAGCACTTTGAAAATCCTCTGCCCTCTTAAGCGCATGCCATTTTCCCGAAGTGACAGAAAAACATTATACAACCTGCCGTACCAGTGTAGAGGAACATTTAAAGCACGCAGAATACATTCAAAATAAAATATTTTACACTCTAGGTTGGGAAATTACTTGGTCAAACATTGTTTTATAATACATAGTCATTCATAATTGCCCAAAAGACGCAAAAATGCAACGCAGCACATACTGTAAGTGGTAAAGATACAGCTGCCTGTGATTATACACATGGCCAGCAGGTGGTTTCTTGTGTAATGACGCATCAAGAAATGAACCAATAGCTGAAGTGTTACAATTAGTGATGGTGAGATGAAGCCCCATGAAGCATCGATACTTTCAGTCAACTGTGCCGGCACATGTACCGACACTTCATGAGGAATCATTTACTCAGTGGCGCCACTAGTTTTTACAGTAACTTACTGACCACAATATAAGATCTATGTTTTGATTCATTGTGGTGGTGATGAGTTACACAAGAAACAAGAGCCTTTTGTGGCTTGCAAAAGAAGAAGACCAGGTAATGCTTTTCTTAGCGTCACTTACAGCAGAACTGACTGGGATGTCACTTTATTGCACACGACCCACAGTCAGGGTTTCATGGAAAAAAAAAAAAAGTAACGTGAGTTAAATAAGAAAAATATTCAATGAATAACAAGATCAATGGTATGTTAATCGTTTTCGTTGATGAACAATGTCTAATTGCAGTGTTTCAATAGTTTTTGGACTTTCCGACCAACAGGCTGCATATCATTTGCAGCTCAGTGTCTGGTTAGACCCCCCTCTCATTGGTAGAGACGTCGCCAAGGCTGCTGAGACTAATCAGTCACGGCGACTCCGGGAACCGGGAAACCAAAATATTCCTCGTTCTGGGGATTGAACCCCAGACCTCAGAACTGTGAGGCAGACGCTCTAACCAGTCATCCACCGTGCCGCCTACATAAATGTTTATATATATATATATATATATATATATATATATATATATGTGTGTGTGTGTGTGTATATGGGTGTGTGTGTGTGTGTATATATGTGTGTGTGTGTGTATATGTATATATATGTGCATGTGTATGTGTATATGTATGTGTGTATGTGTGTATATGTATATATGTGTATATATATGTGTGTATATATGTGTGTGTATATATATATATATATATATGTACGCAGACACTACAATACTGTACATATGGTATTTTCTTTACATTTTATGCTTTCAGTTTTGTGTGTATTCAATTACGTTTACAATGTGTTTAAAAAGTGTGTTCTAATAAGTCAAAATGTGTTTAAAGTATGTAAGTAAGTGTTTTTATATGGTCTCTCTATCGCTTGGATTTTCACCTATTGCGGTGAAATTTAGGTACTACTGTAAACCATCCAGTTGCACTTCTGTTCACATGTATGTTCTGAATACATTTTCTCCTCCAGTAATAACAGATTGCATACCTTTAGAAATAGACACTTATGTTGACATTTATTTATATACCATACCACTGTATAATACTGTGTAACCTCTTATTATTACTATATACCTTATTGCACTTCTGGTTAGATGCAATCTGCATTTTGTTGGCTTCCACGTGTGATTGGTAAGGACAAAAAAAAAAAAGTTTCATCCTTGCACCACATTTTTTTTTAAAATATATTTTGTATTGCCCTCAAATGACTAAAAAAGAAATCGCATGCTCTGGTTTAAATCCATTTGGTTAAGAAGGTTCTGAATCTGTTATAAAATATTAATACAATAGTTCAAAAGTAAAAGAATGAGTTTTAAATTCAGTTTTAAATTAATGAGTTCATTTTTGATTTTACTCAAATTTGATTAACATTTTTGGGGGATTAAAGTGAAATTAGAAGTCATTTTTTGTAATTAAAAAAGTAGAAGATACTGGCAGTGGCAGATGTTTGTTTTAAAGATTTGTTGGCTTTGTTACATTTGGATTTCATTTTCTTTTGAAAGAAACGCAGGACAAGGTTAAATGTTAAAAAAAAAAAAAAAAAAAAAAAAAAAAAGTTGAATAATTTATGGATTTTAGTTAGTAGATTTTTTGGAATATAGAAGAAGCTGGGGCAGATTTTTAGGGGATTTGATGAATCATTTGAGGAATGGATTTCAGTGTTTTGTTTCGTATAATGATGATGATAATAATTGTTTGAGCATATTTTTTTCATGTCACTGATGGTGTAGTGGTACACTCGCTTTGGTGTGAGCAGCGTGGCTTCAGTTCCCGCTCAGTGACAGTGGGAATGTAAGTGCGAATGGTTGTCCGTGTCTATATGTGCCCTGCGACTGACCAGTTCAGGTTGTAGTCCGCCTTTTGCCCGAAGTCAGCTGAGATATGCTCCAGTGCCCTGCGACCCTAACCTGGATAGGTGGTGTTGAAACTGGATGGATGGATACTTTTTCATATTTTTAATATGGCCCTATGAGACCGTATATCAACATTACTTTCCCCTGATAACCAAAGGTTTTCCTGAAGTCATATTCATGGACACTTAATTCTGAACTGTAATATAGTAGAATCATTATGTTTCATTATGTATTGATTAAACTGACTGCCGTCTGTCTCTCCATGCTCCAGGATGCTGAGAAGCGCACTCCGCTCCATGCAGCAGCCTTCCTGCGCGATGCCGAAATCACCGAACTCCTCATCCTTTCCGGTAGGAAAACATATTCCCTTCATACTTCGCCTCCATTGCAGTTTCACCACTCACCTTTATCCTCCCCCATGTGTGCAGGTTCTCGTGTCAACGCCAAGGACAACATGTGGCTCACCCCCCTCCATCGCGCCGTGGCGTCACGCAGTGAGGTAACCACTGCCACACTCAGTTTTGTACCTAAACGAGTTTAATAAACAAAAGCTCATGAACTAGTTCATCTTTTGGCCGAATGTGAACGGAACTTAGTTCATATCTGCTTGATGAACGTAATTGACTACATGCTCATTCAGGCATCAAAGAGAGCTGCCAGATTTTGTTAGGGACAAAACCTGTCTGAACATACGAGCCTTCATATGTTAGAGGATAAATGCTGTATTTGGCAACCGATTTAGTGCAGCCATCATTCATGTTTCATGTGCAAAGTGCGTTCAGGGACACTCTGGAAATGGGATAAGATAAAATATTTTGTTCATATAGTTACCCAGAGCTGCAAGGGATCCAAAGTTATCAATGCCCTTTCACCATTGTTCCTGTCATACTGTTGCATGTTTCTGTTTGCGCATTAAGGAAACGTCCAGTTTTTTTTTTTTTTAATCCCTCAACAGTTTTAAGTTTTCCCTTATGTTTTTGAGATTGTAGGGTGAAACCTGCACTATATTGCGTCACGCTGCGGTTTATAGTGAATGCCAGGAGAGCAGTAAAGCCAGGGATGTGCAGGCCTCACTTGCATCATAAAGAGTAAAAAAAAATAAACAAATAATGATTAGATAAGACTCTTTTAAATTTTATTTCGCTTTTGTGTGCCAAATATTCATGATCTTTTTAAATCCAATAATGCCTAGGATTTCATTGTCAAAATTGCAGAATTTTCTTTCCTATTGAAATGCATGGGCAAGACGCAAAGTTCAATTCCCTCACGAAGCGAATCAAAGCAAAGCAAATTTATTTATATAGCGCATTTCATACACAAGGTAACGCAATGTGCTTTACATGATTAAAAGCATTTAAAAACAAAGAAACCGTGCTGGCCACATTTAAAACAAAGAGAAAAAATGTAAAGTACAAATTAAAACAGCATACAGTGCAAGAAATATCATTTAAAAGTGGAAATGCTCTAAAAAGCACGAGGAAAAAAAGAAGAGTTTTTAACCTGGACTTAAAAACATTCACACTTGGGGCTGACGTCACTTCTGTTGGCAACTTATTCCATTTGTGTGCAGCATAATAGCTAAATGCTGCTTCACCATGTTTGCTTTGGACTCTGTGCTCCACTATTTGAGCCTACTGAGCCCGACTAGGTTTATATACCATTAGCATTTCTTTCACTTATTCAGGACCTAAACCATTTAGTGATTTATAGACCAGTAGCAGAACTTTAAAATCTAATCTAAAGCTGACTGGGAGCCAGTGTAAAGACTTAAGAATTGGAGTAATATGCTCTGACCTCTTTGTTCTGGTCAGAACCCGAGCTGCAGCATTCTGAATGAGCTGCAGCTATTTCATGCTCTTTTTGGGGAGTCCAGTCAGAAGACCATTACAATAGTCAAGTCAACTTGAGATAAAAGCATGGATGAGCTTCTCCTGGTCTGCTTGGCACATACAAGCCTTCACTCTGGATATGTTCTTCAGATGGTTTAAGGCATTTTTAGTAATTGATTTGATATGACTGTTGAAAGTAAAGTCGGAATCTATCAGCACACCAAGGTTTCGGACTTGCTCTTTGGTTTTTAAAGAGAGTGACTCCAGGTATTTACTAACAGCAATCCTCTTTTCTTTATTGCCAAAAACAATTATCTCAGTTTTGTTGTGGTTTAATTGAAGATAATTTTAGTTACATCCAGTTATTTATCTGTTTTAGACAGTGACACAACACCTCAATTGAACTGTAGTCATCTTGACACACTGCTAGTTACAACTGTGTGTCATCTGCATAGCTATGATAGTCAAAATTCAAGTTCTGAAGAATTATATCCAAGGGTAGCATATACAAGCTGAACAGGAAGGGTCCAAGAACTGACCCTTGAGGAACCCCATCGGCCATTGATTAAAAATAACTTTCTCAAGAATCTTGGCTATGAAAGGGAGATTTGAGATGAATCTATAACTTCCTAACATGGAAGCGTCCAGTGTTCTATTTTTTAGAAGAGGCTTAATGGCAGCTACTTTAAGAGCTTTAGGAAACTCGCCTGACTAAAGTGAGCAATTGATTATTTGCTGCAAATCAGCTAGCACAGACTTTATTTATGTTTAACACAACGTCCCAACTTCATTGGAATTGGGGTTGTATCTCACTCAACACCTCTATTTTGTATATATTTTATGCTTGCATTTTTCACTTGTTTAAATATGTTAGCAATGTGTTAAAGTGTGATTTAATTAGTTCAAATGTGTTTAAAGTGTGTGGGAGGGGTAAAACTAAGAGGAAAAATAAGTTCTGTCTTTATCGCAGATTGGGAGATGCGTCTGGAAACGTATCCCCACGTTGAATGAGCTTGCACATGAGATAAAAGGTGGAAATAAAGCATTGTTTTTCCGGCTTTACCAAAAGATCTTGTAATGAAACTAAAGAACCAAAATATTAGAAACAGCTTTCAGTGTGATGCAGTGAATAAAAACGATTAACTCATTATACTTGATGGGATCAGAGTTTAAATTTCAACCACAAAACGTGTCCCCTAGTGATCATGATCAAATCTGCAGGTTTCCAAGTCTCCATCTTTGTTCAAATGTGTGAGACGAGGGAGCAGGGTAGAACTCAACAAATATGTAGTCATACTGGCCTAACCCACTTTTGTCTAAGTGGCAGAATGCAGCAACCTTCGTTGAAGTGACACTGCACCAAGCATGCAATGATCTTTTTAAAAAAAATAAAAAATTTAGCATTCTTTCGTTACGTTATCTGATGTGGCTGTCACGTTTATCTGCGACAGTGAGGTTTAATGTGGCTTCAACTTGACCTTAAACATTACTGTTTTATTTGGGAACGATTGGATTAGATCCAGACCAAACTGCTGTTCCACATTAGAGTACTGCATTCAACACTGCTTATGAAATGCCTCTTAAATTAGACAAAGCAATTTACATTTTCAAATATCGTTTTTAAAGATTTCAAACATTTAGAAAAATTCTAGGCGGCACAGTGGGCGACTGGTTAGCATGCATGCCTCACAGTTCTGAGGACCCGAGTTCAAATCTGGCTTCGCTTGTGTGGAGTTTGCATGTTCTCCCCGTGCCTGCGTGGGTTTTCTCCGGGTAGTCTGGTTTGCTCCCACATCCCCAAAACATGCATGGTAGGTTAATTGAAGACTCTAAATTGCCCGTAGGTGGGAATGTGAGTGCGAATGGTTGTTTGTCTATATGTGCTCTGTGATTGGCTGGCGACCAGTTCAGGGTGTACCCCGCCTCTCGCCCAGAGTCAGCTGGGATAGGCTCCAGCACGCCCACGACCTTAGTGAGGATAAGCGGTATGGAAAATGAATGAATGAAAAATTTTAATGAATTGTGAATTTCATATTTTATTTGCATATACAATAAGCCAGATTTTATTAAAAGTAGTTTTTTGATATTATTTTGGAGAAACATTTTTAAAAAATGTTTTCATGATGAAGATTTTTTTTTAAATTATTTTCAATCATGTTTGATTTTGGAAAGTTTTAATTTCACTTTTTTTTTACATAAGTATAAATAAATATTAATATTTTTATGTATTTAAATCTGCATTCTGATGTGGAGTTTGAGTAGTCTCCAGCTTTCGCCCACGTTCCAAAAATATGTATGTTAGATTCATTGAAGATGCATATGTTTAATAGGTTGTAAACTGTTGTAATCATTTTATAATAATGTTTCAATAGTTGTACAAATGTAATACTTTTAAATATTTCTGTTGTAAATAATTAATAATAGTAATTATATAATAATAATAAATAAATAGTAATAATAAGAATTGTTGTTATTATTATTATTAACACCACCAACGGCCCTCGTCTTCCCTCACGACATCCATCAACCTTCTCTTTGGTCTTCCTCTAGCTCTCTTGCCTGGCAACTCCATCCTCATCATCCTTTTACCAATATACTCACTATTTCTCCTCTGGACGTGAACCTCAACATCTTCATTTCCGCCACCTCCAACTCTGCTTCCTGTTGTCTCTTCAGTGCCACTGTCTCTAATCCGTACATCATGGCTGGCCTCACCACTGTTTTATAAACTTTGCCCTTCATCCTAGTAGAGACTCTTCTGTCACATAACACACCTGACACCTTCCTCCACCCGTTCCAACCTGCTTGGACCTGTTTCTTCACTTCCTGACCACACTCACCATTGCTCTGGACTGTTGACCCCAAGTATTTGAAGTCCTCCACCCTCGCTATCTCTTCTCTCTGTAGCCTCACTCTTCCCCCACCACCCTTCTCATTCATGCACATATATTCTGTCTTACTTCGGCTAATCTACATTCCTCTTCTTTCCAGTGCATGCCTCCGCCTTTCTAACGGTTCCTCCACATGCTCCCTGCTTTCACTGCAGTTCACAATGTCATCTGCAAACATCATGGTCCACGGGGATTTCAGTCAAAGCTCATCTGTCAGCCTATCCATCACCACTGCAAACAGGAAGGGGCTCAGGGCTGATCCCTGATGCAGTCCCACCTCCACCTTAAATTCGTCTGTCACACCTACAGCACACCTCACTACTGTTCTGCTGCCCTCGTACATGTCCTGTATTATTGTAACATAATTCTCTGCCACTCCAGACTTCTGCATGCAGTACCACAGTTCCTCTCTGGGTACTCTGTCATAGGCTTTCTCTAGATCTACAAAGACACAATGTAGCTCCTTCCGACCTTCTCTGTACTTTTCCATCAACATCCTCAAGGCAAATAATGCATCTGTGGTACACTTTCTAGGCATGCAACCATACTCTTGCTCGCACATACTCCTGTCCTGAGTCTAGCCTCCACTACTCTTTCCCATAACTTCCTTGTGTGGCTCATCAACTTTAGTCCTCTATAGTTCCCACAGCTCTGCACATCACCCTTGTTCTTAAAAAGGGGTACCAGCACACCTTTCCTCCATTCTTCAGGCATCTTCTCACCCGCTAGAATTCTATTGAACAAGCTGGTCAAAAACTCCACAGCCACCTCTCCTCGATCCTTCCATACCTCCACAGGAATGTCATCAGGACCAACTGCCTTTCTATTTTTCATCCTCTTTAATGCCTTTCTAACTTCCCCCTTACTAATCATTGCCACTTCCTGGTCCACCACACTTGCCTCTTCTACTCTTTCTTCTCTCTCATTTTCTTCATTCAGCAACTCCTCAAAGTATTCTTTTCATCTGGCACCAGTCAACATATTTCCATCTCTATCCTTAATCACCCTAACCTGCTGCACATCCTTCCCATCTCTATCCCTCTGTCTGGTCAACCTGTATAGGTCATTTTCTCTTTCTAGGTGTCCAACCTGGCATACATGTCATTATTTGCCTCTTGTTTGGCCTTTGCCACCTCTACCTTTGGCCTACGTCGCATCTCAATCTATTCCTTTCGCCTCTCCTCGGTCCTCTCAGTGTCCCACTTCTTCTTAGCTAACCTCTTTCCTTGTGTGAGTTCCTGTACTGTGAAGGTTCACTACAGCCATTTCCATCCTTTTTGCAAAGTCTACCACCATCTGTCCCTCGAAGTTCCTTTCCTGAATGCCGAACTTACCCATCACTTCTTCATCACCCCTATTTCCTTCAGCACCAATCACGACTCTCTCTGTCTGGGATGCTCAGACTTACTTCATCTCGCTCCTTCCAGAATTTCTCTTTCACCTCTTGGTCACATTTGTTTGGCAAAGTTTTAAGCCGGATGCCCTTCCATCCAAGCCTCTGAATTTATCTAGGCTTGGGACCGGCCTAGAGTTTGCACTGGCTTGTGCCCCCCATAGGGCTGCTGAGTAGAAAAACAACCAATTATGAAAATCCAGATTGAGATATCCCAGGGTCAATACAACAAACAACAAAAATAGCATGCCAGCGTTTTCCCTGCAGGAGGCAGTGCGAGTGTTGATCCGTCACTCGGCCGACGTCAATGCCCGAGACAAGAACTGGCAGACGCCGCTCCACGTGGCGGCGGCTAATAACGCGCTGCGCTGCGCCGAGATCATCATCCCGCTGTTGAGCAGCGTGAACGTGTCAGACCGCGGCGGGCGCACCGCATTGCACCACGCTGCCCTCAATGGCCATACTGAGGTACTACATGCACCTGAGCTATCTTTGTTCTTTTGCCATTCATTTGCACCACTCCTGTTGATGTCGTGCTAGTCAATAGAGTTGATTAGCATCGTCACTGTAATGCTAACATCCTTTGTATTGCTGTGAAAAAGCAAGCAGGTGTGCTCCCAAGTGCTTTGATAGAATTGTGCGTGTGTGTGTGTGTGTGTGTGTGTGTGTGTTTGTGTTTGTGTTAGATGGTGAACCTCCTCCTTGCCAAAGGAGCCAACATCAACGCTTTTGACAAGAAGGATGGGCGAGCTCTACACTGGGCCGCCTTCATGGGTAAGACATCACATTGGTCAAAACATTTTCTAAATAAATGATACATGTTTAAAGATAATTGCTGAAAATGTGCAAAGACTGAGAATTATGTAGTACTAGTGTAGATATAGCATGAAAATATTTTTCACCATTTCAATTTTAATGATTTTATTTTGGGCATGGCTGAAACGGGCCCCAAGTGCGTCCCCTCCCCACTATGTAAGAACATGAGTGCCCTCGTTCGCATCAGCAGTTATCTGGCACAATTGTGACGTGACGTTAGCTGGCCAGCTATGCCTACACCCCCAAAATACATCTTCCATTCAGATAGTACGCCAGCGTGGTAGAGCGCCTCGTTGTCGGCTGTGAGTGCGCGCACCTCACAGAGAGGAAGGCAGAAATGTTTTTATTAGGGCTGCAACTAATGATTATTTTAATAATCAATGAATCTGTCGATTATTTTTTTCAATTAATCAATGAATCTAATTGAAAAAAACATCCTTTTATGTGAAAATTATTTCAAATTGACAGTGCAGAAAATGCACAAACTTAAATTGATGATCTCAATTCAGTTACGGGTTTGGTCTGTCACATGTCAGAAAATAGGCAAAAATGTAGATCATTCTTTTAAAAGCAGTTTGCAAATGTCTTCTTTTGATTAAACACAAAGATAAGACAAAAGGACGAAAGGAATCAGAGATATATTCTCTGATTTCTGTAGTCCAGTTGTACTGTTGAGAGCTGATATTCCGAGGATTTGGAGAATTATAAGTCAATTTCTCTAAACGATTAATCAATTATCAAAATACAACCCCAATTCCAATGAAGTTGGGACGTTGTGTTAAACATAAATGAAAACAGAATACAATGATTTGCAAATCATGTTCCACCTATATTTAATTGCATACACTACAATGACAAGATATTTAATGTTCAAACTGATAAACTTGATTGTTTTTCACAAATACTCATGAACCTAGAATTTTATGGCTCCAATAAAGCTGGGACAGGTGCCAAAAAGA
Organism: Phyllopteryx taeniolatus; assembly: GCF_024500385.1. Taxonomy (NCBI): domain Eukaryota; kingdom Metazoa; phylum Chordata; class Actinopteri; order Syngnathiformes; family Syngnathidae; genus Phyllopteryx; species Phyllopteryx taeniolatus. The sequence continues at coordinate 2,331,512 of NC_084513.1, read as the reverse complement.
CTGAGAAAGTTGATGAATGCTCATCAAACAGCTGTTTGGAACATCCCACAGGTGAATTGGGAACAGGTAGGTGCCATGATTACGTATAAAAGGAGCTTCCCTGAATTGCTCAGTCAAAGATGGGGCGAAGTTCACCTCTTTGTGAAGTGCGTGAGAAAATAGTCGAACAGTTTAAGGACAATGTTCCTCAACATACAATTGCAAGGAATTTAGGGATTTCCTCATCTACGGTCCATAATATCATCAAAAGGTTCAAAGAATCTGGAGAAATCACTGCATGTAAGTGACAAGGCCGAAAACCAACATTGAATGCCTGTGACCTTTGCGATCCCTCAGGCTGCACTGCATCAAAAACCGACATCAATGTGTAAAGGATACCACCACATGGGCTCAGGAACACTTCAGAAAACCAATGTCAGTAAATACAGTTCGGCGCTACATCCGTAAGTGCAACTTGAAACTCTACGATGCAAAGCAAAAGCCATTTATCAACAACACCTAGAAACACCGCCGGCTTCTCTGGGCCCGGCTCATCTAAGATGAACTGACGCAAAGTGAAAAAGTGTTCTGTGGTCCGACGAGTCCACATCTCATATTGTTTTTGGAAATAGTGGACGTCGTGTCCTCCGGGCCAAAGAGGAAAAGAACCATCCGGACTGTTATGGATGCAAAGTTCAAAAGCCAGCACCTGTGATGGTATGGGGCTGTGTTAGTGCCAATGGCATGGGTAACTTACACATCTGTGAAGGCACCATTAATGCTGAAAGGTACATACAGCTATTGGAGAAACATATGCTGCCATCCAAGCAACGTCTTTTTCATGGACGGCCCTGCTTATTTCAGCAAGACAATGCCAAACCACATTCTGCACGTGTTACAACAGCATGGCTTTGTAGTAAAAGAGTGCGGGTACTAGACTGGCGTGCCTGCAATCCATTCAATCCCGTGGAAAATGTGTGGCGAATTATGAAGCGTAAAATACGACAACGGAGACCCCGGACTGTTGAACAGCTGAAGCTGAACATCAAGCAAGAATGGGAAAGAATTCCACCTACAAAGCTTCAACAATTAGTGTCCTCAGTTCCCAAACGTTTATTGAATGTTGTTAAAAGAAAAGGTGATGTAGCACAGTGGTAAACATGACCCTGTCCCAGCTTTTTTGGAATGTGTTGCAGCCATAAAATTGAACCCCGGTCCTCAGAACTGTGAGGCAGATGCTCTACCGTGCCTGTGTATTCTATTTTTATTTATGTTTAACACAACGTCCCAACGTCATTGGAATTGGGGTTGTAGTTGAAACCATTCCCACTTTCGTGTTGACGCTTGTCGTGGTCACCTCCTCCTCCTCAGTAAAAAGTAAAGCCAGAGCTTTTCGTAAAGGTGACAAATCCATATTGCTGAGCTGCAGCCTAGGGGGAAATGGGCCACTTCCTGTTCTGCTGCTTGGCAACCAGTATAGTCGAAGTTACATCAGCCAGCATTACTGATTCTGAAGAGAACACTGACTTAGCGGCACATCCAAACTGAAATCTGACAAAATTATATTAGAATTTAGGTTGTAAATGCAGCTCAGTGCTTCTAATAGTGTTTAGGCCAGCAGTGACAGCCACAATAATATTTTTAAAATATTGTTTTGGTTCTGTTTTGTGCTCACCTGCAGGTCATTTGGATGTGGTGTGTCTGCTGGTGAGTCAGGGGGCGGAGCTCTGCTGTAAGGACAAGCGAGGGTACACACCGCTGCATACGGCGTCATCTAGTGGACAGATGGCGGTGGTGAAGCATCTGCTCAACCTGGCTGTGGAGGTGGTGACTGCTCCTTCGCCGTTTCTCCTCGTCAAGTCGGCCCAAATAACCGTTGCTTGTGTTTTGTCGCGGACAGATCGACGAGTCCAACGCCTTCGGCAACACACCGCTGCACGTGGCCTGTTTTAACGGCCAGGACGCCGTCGTTAGCGAGCTCATCGACTACGGCGCGAACGTCAGCCAGCCCAACAACAAAGGCTTCACGCCGCTGCACTTTGCTGCCGCTTCCACTCACGGAGCGCTCTGTTTGGAATTCCTTGTCAACAACGGTGCCGAGGTCAACGTACAGGTAGGACGGAAGTGCAGCTTGTTGCTTTTTTTTGTATTTTGCTTGCCTCTCGACTGGGTCGACGCTAGGGTGTTGTGGCGACGCAAGCGACTACTTCAAGCAGCCCAGCGTCTGGAGAGAAAAGTGAGCCCCCCGTGCTTGTGTGGGTTTTTTCCGGGTGCTCCGGCTTCCTCCCCATATTGCAAAAAACTGCATGTTAGGTTGATCGAAAACTGTGGACTGTGTGAATGGTTGTCTGTCCAAGTGATTGGTTGGCGACCAGTCCAAGGGGTATGGAATGAGGATAAGCGATATAGAAAATGGATGGATGGATTTTGACCAGTGATTAACAAAGTTAGATTTTTTTTATGATAAGGTTAATTTTGAATAATCTTTATTTCAGTTGGGCATTTTTAAATAATTGGTGGATTTTGTTTTTATTTTAATTTTTTTGAATACCACAAATAGTTATTTTGTTAAATACAAGACATAAATGTTTTTTTAATAGATGATATTGCAACATTTGAAAGATTTTTCTAATTGTTTTATTATTTGATCATATTTTATCACGCACACACACACACAGTGGGTATGGAAAGTATTCAGACCCCCTAAAATTGTTCACTTTTTTATACTTCAGCCATTTGCTACATGAGTGTCACAGCAAAGGGTCTGAATACTTATGGCTCTGTGATATTTCAGTTTTTCTTTTTTCATAAATCAGCAAAAATTTCAACAATTGTTTTTTTCTGTCAATATGGGGTGCTGTGTGTACGTTGAGGGGGAAAAAATTAATTTAAATTATTTTAACAAATGGCTGCAACATAACAAAGAGTGAAAAATTCAAGGGGGTCTGAAAACTTTCCGTACCCACTGTACATATTACATATATTTGATCATTTTACTTCTTATGCATTCATTGCATAGAAAATCGGGCAGATTTTATTTTTTCAATTATTTGCATGTTGAAGTCAAATTAGTCTTTAGTGTTTTAAATAAAATATTAGGTATTTTTTAAAATGTACGATATGTGGATTTAATTCATTTTAGTTAGTTTTTAGCTTAATTTAGTTGATTTTAGTTTAATGATATTTAGATTTCACAATTTCATGCTTTTTTTGGCTTAGTTTTTTGTTTGGTGTGTGGCGTCCACTCGAATAAAAACATTTTTTTAGATTATTTTTTATTATTATTATTTTTTTTTTAATAGACCATTAGCCTAGGGTCTAGACTAAAATTTAAAAAATGTGTACTGTACTCATCACTGGCTGGTTTAAAAAAAAAAAAAAAAAAAATCAGCAAGTTAATTGGAGCAAAAATCAATCTGTGATATATCACAGACGAGACTTTCGGTTCTGATGGATTTCTCTACGTATGTGATTTATTTTTATTTTTATAAACAATTGTATTTTTTGGCCTGTAGATATCCTTCATGATGGGATTCTTTCCTTCCTGCAGAGTCGAGACGGGAAAAGTCCTCTCCACATGACGGCGGTGCATGGTCGCTTCACTCGCTCTCAGACTCTCATCCAGAATGGTGAGTCGTCTGCCCGATGTTTTTTTTCTTTCTGCACGCAGATTGCATTTTTACAGAGTGTAATGCAATTTCATCTAACATAAGTCCGCTTCCTTGCTGACAGTATAATGCGAAACAGCACAGATGGGCTAAGATATATCAGCATAGAGTGGGTGGCTGTGGCTCAGTAGAGCAGGTCGTCCAGTGACCGAAGGGTCACTGGTTCGAATCCTGGCTACGACTGTCCTCATGTAGAAGTGTCCTTGGGCAAGACACTGAACCCAAATTTGCTCCCAGTGGGACTGGCAGCGCCTTGCATGGCAGCAGTTGCCCATTGTTGGGTGAATGTGAGGCTGTGTCAAGCGCTTTGGGCACTGTGACAGTGTAGATAAAGTGCAGTCCATTACCATTTACCATTTTAGATGTTGTGGTAATTCTAAAACTTTAAACAAGTGCTACTTTAACACACCTGCAGCAGCAACACATCCAAACAGAGCATACTACATCCTCAAGCATATGTTCTCTCTGCAAACGATGAATGGATTTGCAGCTGGGTTCACTACATACGTTTAAAGTGTGTCTTTCGCTCTTCGCTAACATTATGTCAGGCGGCGAGATCGACAGCGTGGATAAGGACGGCAACACGCCACTGCACGTCGCCGCTCGCTACGGCCACGAGCTCCTCATCAACACGCTCATCACCAGCGGAGCCGACTGCACCAGGTATTGTAATGTCCCCGGTGACAAATAACAACAAGTGCGCTGTGATGAAACGTCCCTCACTCATGTCCGTCCGCTTCCTGAAAGGCGAGGCGGCCACGGCATGTTCCCGCTGCACATGGCTGCCTTGAACGCTCACTCGGACTGCTGCCGCAAACTGCTCTCCTCAGGTAGTATGCGTGACGTCTTATAACTTATCTTGCCTGAGATACAACATTGGCTGTTGTTGTGGCATTGTGTTCGATATTGTTATCATTAAAATGGATAAACACCAAGGGCCTCATTTACAAAATGTTAGCACGTGGCAAAACGAGCACAAACTGATTTCTCATGCAAACAGATGTGGAAGCTAAACTAGTAACCCGGATGCACCCGGGATAGCCCAAAATTGCCGCGCAGTTCATTTGCGCGTTCTGGGAGGCAAATATGCAAATACTGTAGATTAATTTAGCGCGCGCAAAGTGATGTGACAAACCTGAGACAAATTATGATGGCTAATTTTGCATCATCCTATACCGCGTCTGAAAAGCATGTGCAAATGGCACCTCGTATCGTTTATTTAGTAATGCAGTCAAAGGCTGACCTGTAGAGAGCCACAAGAAGGGTTTCATGCCATATTCATCTATGACAAAACTCCTTTCCACTCTGCAAAGAGGTGTTGGATGAGCATTCCTCAACTTTCTCAGTCTTTTTTTTGGGAACTTGTTACAGCCATAAAATTCTAAGTTAATGATTATTTGCTAAAAACAATAAAGTTAATCAGTTTGAACATTACATGTCTTTGTAGTGTATTCAATTAAATATAGGTTGAACATGCTTTGCATATCATTGTATTCTGTTTTTATTTCTGTTTAACACAACGTCCCAACTTAATTGGAATTGGGGTTGTAAATGATTTGTGGATTCATTTTTTTTTTAACTTACGGTACCATTTACCTTCAAGATAGGGAATGTTTAAGTCAAATGTAATGTGTGAATTACAAATTTTAGTATTTTGTTCTTTAGAATACCTGGTGAATTTGCTACCATTTGAAATTATGTGGATTTCATTCAAATTTGATTTTTAGTTTTGTTCTTTTAAGAAGATTCTAGATTATTTCGATAGAATGTAGGGTCAAGTTTGTTACCATTTTCATGAATGATCTTCTGATGTATGAGCTTCTGGCAATGCCGTGATATCATTGACCTAACCTCTGATCTTCTTATTTATATGTAAATTCATATTTACATTGTTAATATGTTTTTGTAATACGTACACATCATTTCCAGCAACTTGTCAATCATATTTGGGCTAAAAATCTATTTCTTTTAGCGCTCCCAAATATAGCAGAATCGTAAGCTGTCGTGGGTGTATTTACTCCATCCGCCGCGAGGGCTACCTGAAGTGATGAAATACTCGTCAAATAATGCGGTACACTCAATGGCGAGCTGCGTTGCGCAATTCGAGAAGTAGGAGGATTGAGACACACAGGAGCCGACTGATACTAGACTCGTGGTCAAACCAGAGCCCGTCTGTGACGACGATGAGCGGCTAAGTAACAGCTGCATGCAACGTAAACAATGCGGCCATCTGCGAAAAACTGTAACTGCAAATGATTTGAATCAATAGTCTGTTGCTCATTGCAAAATCACCACCAATAATAGAGTCGTAGATACAAGGCCTCGCCTCTTTCCTGCGCCGCTTCTTCCACGCATTGAAGACGCGATCGTCGAAGGGAAAATTGTTGGCACTGAAGCTTGTTTCAGCCCAGGTCCAACTATGCCCATGTATCCAATTGTTTCTACGAAATGTTTCAGAAAACACGGCGGTTCGAATTGATCAGCAGCAGCACAGAGTTACGAGTCCTTGTTTGGCACAAACAATTGCACAGCTTTCCACTGTATTGCTTGGAGAGCTAAATGAGCGCTTGCCACTGCCTGCACCATTAGTACAACCAGCTGCCATGCAATAAACCAATCGTGAAATACCAAAATAGGCGGCAAGAAACTGAACGACGACATGCGCACAGCAGCACTAAGCTAATGCTAATGCTAACGGTACCGCTGGAATGTCACAGCACCCCAACATAGCCGCAGATGGGAAGGCGCTAAACTCAAAACGCAGACGACACATTCTGAATTATATTTAGCGATTCAATTGCTCTGTGACTGTCATATAATGACCTCGAAATGGCGGTTACGCTTGGTCAAGGGTTTCTCGAGGAATCAAGAGGATTTTTTTTTTATTTTTAATCTTTGCGATCTGACCTTGAAATTCATTTTGAAATGGCGATGTTATTACGCGCCATTACAATCTTAACTATTTGTTCTGTTTGCTCTTATCTGCGTCTCTGCTTATTTATGTGTTCCTGCACCTGAATGGACGGCATCATGCACTCTCACTTAACCTGTTTCCTCACCACCTGCCTCACTAATAATGCCTGTCTCTCTTTGTCCCACCCCTTCCTCTCACTCCCCCTACCGCTTCCTGTCCTTCTCTCTTTATGGCGGTTGCTACTGTGGATTTATGTCCTCCCGCCCCCCACCCCCCGTCACTTCTGTCTCCCTGCTCCGCCCTCTTCAGGCCGGAGGTTTAGCATAATGTGTAACGACTCGGTCCTGTGTGCAGGCTTTCAGATCGACACCCCCGACAGTCAGGGGCGGACCTGCCTGCACGCCGCCGCCGCCGGAGGGTGAGCGCTGTGTTGTGAAAATGTCCATGTAAAATGTAAATCTAATGTCATGTTGTCCAACAAAACACCAATGAATCAAAAAACAATGTTAGATGATCTCTTAGGCTGGATTTACACTGGAGTTCCAAGTGCCCAATGTACTGTATCGGAAATTTCAAACTGTCTATTTCCATGTGCAGTTTAGGTGAAACAAATTTACTGCAGATTTAAAAAAAAAAAAGAAAAAGTGTAAATTTTGGGGTATTTTTAAATCTCAATTCATAATTTAATGAAAAACATAATCTGCAGTTAATATACATCACACCCATGTGAATAGTTATGCAGCCTTATTACTAACTATTACCTTTTACTCGTTTGAGCGAACCAGCGAAACAGAAACTGACCCCATGCGACTTTAAGAAATGTTATTAAGTACAGTCTTCCAAATGTCCAAATAAATCCTATCTTGCTTCGTTGCATCGTGACGATGGCGTTTCTTTTTTGTGGGCGCAGCAACGTGGAGTGTGTCAAGCTGCTCTTGACGAGCGGCGGCGACCACAACAGGAGGGACAACTGCGGCAGGTTGGTATACGTCGTAGATGACACGCTCTTACTGATGACTGATTGGACGTTTGCGCTCTTTGTGTGTGTGTGTGTGTGTGTGTGTGTGTGTGTGTGTGTGTGTGGTTATTATACAGTAGTGAAGGAAAATGAACAAATTCACAGAAATTACAATTTAAAATGTTTTTGTTAACTGAAATAAGAGTAAATATGAGAGCTGAAACTGCATTGTCTGTTTAAAAAAACAAAAAACAAAAAACTAAAAGATTCAAACAAACTACCTTTATAGTTACAGAGAGATATGTCCTTTGTTTTAGTCTTTGTCAATGTATTTCATATATAAGCTTTTTGGGTTTGATTTTAAGTCGATTTATTTTTGGCTCAGCTGTTTTTTTTTAATTTGATTCCTTAACTTAAGTTTTTCCGCTTGTCAAGGGTACTCATCTCAGATTTGAGAGCTCAGCTTTTGTTTCATGTCATTTGTCATTTATACCCAATTGAGTTTGGAAAAAAAAAAAAAATAATCAAAATGAAATTAAGACTTAAACTGATGTAAAATCCCAAACTATTATAACCTTGGTGTGTACGCATGTATGAATATAGAGCTGTTTGTTAGTTATGTGGATTTTGGTAGTTTGGGCCTTGGCGGAGGTCTGCGCTCCACTGAGTGACATCCTACTTACAGCTGTTGACATACAGGTACATGTTCCTTGTCTTCTTCAGGACATCGCTGCACTATGCCGCCGCCAGCCGGCACTATCAGTGTCTGGAGACCCTGGTGGCTTGCGGCACGGCCATCAATGCCACCGACAAGTGGGGGCGCTCCGCTCTGCATTACGCTGCAGCTTCGGACCTGGACAGACGGTAACTGGACAACTAGACACTTAAGACAAAATGTGTACTCTTCTACTCCAGTCTTGTAGGTGGCAGTAATGTTTATTTTAAAGCGGTGGCCGAAACCATAGACATATATACACATATAGCCCGCCTTGAACACTGCATCGTACATCCTATGATAACTATGATATGAGCTATGATAACATGATTTTGCGAATAAAACTTGCTAGCTTTGTGGCTGATACTATGAAGTCTCAAATGTCTCCAAGCAGTCTTTCCTATTTAACCAAATTGCGGCAAAATAAAAATAATGCTCCCCTACTATATCGCGGTTGATCATTCACGCCACCGTGAATTGTTTGCAATTGTATTTTAGGTTTTATTACAGTATACTTACTGTAATATCTTTGCACGTGGGAAAGGAGAGCCATTGTCACCGATGCACCTTTCAGCCATTTACTGAACACCGGGATAACAGTAAAACACATAAACACTCACTTAGGCCTGTCACGATAATTACTATATCGATTTATCGTTTGATTAAAAAAAAAATGGACACGATAGTTTTTCCGGACTTGATAAATTGTCATGGTTGTGGTGAGCTGACAGAGTTGGACGGCTGTGTCATTAGCCGCTAGTGGAACGCCAGTGGCAGCCGGTGTTGGCTCTGTCCAATCCTCCACAGCGTTCCTCCTCGTGAAGCGCGTAGATTCACACAGCAGAGACACTTAAGGGAAAGTTCACAGTTTATTATGTTCGCCGCGCCGCAAGCTAACGAGCTAGCGAGTTAAGGAGCTAAACAGCTTGCTCCACCGAGGCAAAGTCATTTATAACGTCAGTGCCTCTCTCCGACTTGTTGTGTGTGTTAGTCCCCGATTAACACAAACACGGGAACGTTAGCTGTTTATTAAGCATAACCTCAGTGGCGCACGTTATTCAGCCGGTAGTTGACTACATCGAACGTCAACGTATATTTGATTGACAGGTGAAGGGCTAATCTTCAGCGGGCCAACCACAGTCTTGCAGCTCGAGATAGGGCCTTATTTTTCATGATTTCAGAAACCCCCAAAAAAATGACGATATCGTTTATCGTGATAGTTTTTGGGAAACTATATCGTCTTAAAAAATGATCGTAACAGGCCTAAACTCACTAGTATATGGGACAGATCTTTCACATCCAACATGGCGGACGCACTTACGTATCGCATTAACAACCTTTAGACTGGTCGCCAGCCAATTGCAGAACACATTTCAGAACTGATAAGACGAAAAAGGAGTTAAAAAAAATAGCTTGCCTGTCCCGGAATCTGTTGAGAAATGTCACAAAACAATACAAAAAATGCCCTAGTTTTTGAGTCTTGCTCACTAACAAATGGTGATAAAAGTACAACCAGGATAATAACATTATTCCTCAGTGCTGCATTAGTAAGCGTTAAATATGTAATAAATGTGTAACGAACCAATGTGTAATAAACGTGGAATTATATTTTCCTCTCGCCTGAAGATAGCTGGGATAGGCTCCAGCACGCCCGCGACTAGTGAGGATAAGCGGTACAGAAAATGGATGCATGGATACAGGTGTCATTCATGTGTAATTATTGTCTTTCAGGCGACGTGTTGCTCTGGAGCCTGAGAGTGAAGGAGTCCAGGCAGAGAGGGAGAAAGAGGCAGCTGTGTGAGTCTTTACACTGGCATCTAAAGCTGGGATTTTTCTGCCTTTTTCTGTTTTTGCGTTTTTTGTTTTTTTTTGTTTTTGTTTTTTGTTTTTTCCGGGTTTTTTTTAGGAAACGGCACTGATACGGAATGCGGTGGGGGAACAAGTTACCTGAAAAGTGTTGGGAAGTAACAAAGTACAAATACACTAAATACTTGAATTCTTTTCAGGCATCTGTAATTTACTTGAATGTTTTTCTGATGACTTTTGGCGGATGACATCATGACGTAAAAAAAGGAATAAATAGAGAGCGGTATAGTCAACAGCGGTTGAGATCTTGACTGAGAGCTTCAGGTCTTAGAAGGCCGGAAATGACAGGGACAGTGGCGACATGGAGGAATGTTAACCTTTCAGCATTAACAACAGTAACGTTATAGATTCAGAGAAGCAAGATTTTACCCATCCATGGCCTTATTTCTTATTTATTTATTTATTTTCATGTTGGCTACAAAAATTAGTTGTCAGGTGTTTTAGCACTATGCACGTTAACTCTTTCACTGCCAGCCAGTTAACATGGATATCTGACTTCTATAGCCGTCAATGGCAGTGAATGACAGGGATAGTATTTTGGGTGCATATTTTCTTTTTCTTTTTACCAAGTTATCAAAATGGTTGTGTACAATTGATGGAAAAAAATGTTTTTACTTTTGCACTTTAAATGTAAATACATTACAAAGCTTGTACTTTTTTTTTTTTTATATATAACTTTTTCGTAACTTAAGGAGTTGAATCAGTACGTCTACTTCCACCAGAATATTATTTTACAGTATTTTCTGTAATTCTACTTATGTTCAGGGTGTGAGTACTTTTACCACAACGGCACCTCACTGATTCTTTTCCTTCAGAGGTAGTATCCGAGCCATAACAGATGTCTGTGTGTAAGGGGATGCCTTAATGCCATGGCCAGGGTGTGATGTTCGAAATGCGCTGACATCATCTGATTGCGGGATGGCGTTGGCATTCACACAGTAGCAGGCAGAACAATACATGGTGTTATTTCTGAGATATGAATGAAAATGTATGAATTTGGGAAAGCGTCGGAACTATTGCATGTCTTTACGGTTGTTGCGAATGTTTAAAGACAAGAGTGGTGGGTTTAATAAGTATTTGGGATCATTTATGCACTTGTATCCGCAGAGTTTGAAGGGCAACACGTAAATTGCGCAACACACAATTTTTATGAAGCCGTTTGTCTTTCTATTATGCTAGGATTGTATTTCTGTGGGCCACCACCATTTGCTCTGTCAATAAGGATTAGCTATGAATGTGTAAAATTTTGAATCATCAGAAACGTTTTTAAAAGTTTAAGGATGGATGTTTCGACACCAAGGCGGCATAAAAAAAAGAGAGGCAAAATTAGATTTATTTATATATAACAAGTGTCTTTACCGTTATTGATCAAATTATATGAAAATGACCCACACAGGCAAGTGTGAATTTTGAAGTTGTGCCTTCAGCATAGTACTACGTTGTGCCGCGACATGCAGCAAAATTAACAGCAAGAAGAAGGTCCCCAACTAATACTGTAGTCCCCAACAGTAATAGTCATTGTTAATGCAGTATATGCCTTTGAGTATTGTTGTATGCTGTTACTGTATAACTATTAAAAACAATGGTCTCTATATTGTTTGCGATAAATGGGGGTTCACTGTGACACTTACGTACAAGCGCCAATTTACATCATTTTTAGGACTTTTCCTCAGATTTTCTTCATGCTTCTGATTGGATAACATTGACTCACAGTGTAGGGATAAGGTCAAAAACAACACTTGACTGGCTGTTGCCGCCGTCCTGTTTGGCAGATGTTTGGAATTCCTGCTTCAGAGTGGAGCGACGGCCTCGCTCAAAGACAAACAAGGATACAGTCCTGTTCACTATGCTGCAGCCTACGGACACAAGCGCTGCCTGGAGCTGGTCAGTATGCACACACACACACACACATGCATACACCACACACACACGATGTTCAGTTTGACACAGATTGGATGCACTGACAGAATGTGATCTTGCAGGTGCTGGACAGAGACGACGGTTACCACGACGACCTTGAATCCCCCAACGCCAGGAGCCCCCTGCATCTCGCTGTGAGTCTAAATACCAAATACATACTTAATATACAATACTAACGAGAGCGGCATCCTGTCTTCTTACTTGACTGACCTCCTTCCTGTCCATCATGTGAAGTAAAAACAACTCTATATTTATTTCCTGTTAAAAAAAAAAAAAAAAAAACTTATCTTTTACTTGTTAGATAAAAATGACTTCCTCATCAGTAAAAACTACTTCCTGAGAAATAAGACAACTTCATATTTACTTCCTGTTAAATAAAAAATACTTCCTGTTTAGTTAATACTAAATACAAACGACTTCCTCTTTACTGCAAATAAAGAAATAAGAATGATTCCCTTTCTAGTTCAAATAAAAATGATTTCCTTTCTACTTCCTGTTAAATAAAACCAACTGCCTTTATACTTCCTGTTATATAAAAATTACTTTCTTATTGGCTCCAAATAATAAATGAAAGAACAATATAAACCCCTGCATGTTTGCGGTTTTGCATTCCCAAATTCACTAATTTGCAGATTTTTTTTGGGGGCGGAACCTGTTCTCCGTTAGTTGCTGAAAAAACTCACTTATTCACTGTTTTTGTACTTAAGCCAAAGCAGTCAAAGTCTTTGCCGTCATCTTGGTGTCAAGTTTTTCGGGCAATATTATCTGCTCAAATGCCTGAGAACTCATTGGACGGCGCTTCACAGTGCAGATGGACAATGACCCGAAGCATACTGCGTAAGCAACCAATTATTATTATTATTTTTTTTTTTACGGCAAAATAGTGGAATGTTATTCAGTGGCCAAGTCGCGGGGAAAACATGTAAACTCCACACAGCCGAGGCCGGGATTGAACCCCGGGCCTCAGAACGGTGAGGCAGATATGCTAACCAGTCGTCCACCGTGCCCCCCCCCCCCCCCCCCCCCCCCCCCCCCCCCCCACAATTACAATGTAATTAAATTATATATTTATATATACATTTATTTCCAACAGTCTTTGGTTTTCATTTCACAGCATGTGTGCTTTGCTTTCTGGACTTGACTGTAGATGCTGCAACATGGTGGCAAAGCATTATTTCTGTCTTCATGAAACTCCTCAACTCACTTCAACATAGTTCATTGCCACCTAGATGCCGCATGATTTTATCAAGGTAATGATTTTATTGCTTTGGCCTGAGCACAAAAACACTCAATAGGTGAGTTTTTGACTGAATAACCCTGGATAGGTTAAAAAAATAAGGGCGAATGCCGAGCAAAGAATATGCGTGTTTTCACTGTATGCTGTAAAAAACATGAAAAATGATTGCTCTAAACCACAGAGTTCCTCGATGTGGTGGGGATTTCCGTTATGTTCCCAAATAAACCTCTTAATACTACGCTGTAGCGGGGTCGTCGCAGCAGGTGAACGCGATATAGCAGGAGAACAGTGCACTGCAGTGAGCAGGTCATTTCATTTGTGTGCAGGCATACCACGGCCACACACAGGCGCTCGAGGTGCTGCTGCAGGGGGAGAGGGAGCTGGACCGGGGGGACGAAGCCGGCCGCACCCCCTTGGCTATGGCGGCACTCCGGGGCCACGCAGACTGCGTTCACATCCTCCTCAGCCAAGGGGCGTCGCCGCGCACTTGCGACCCGCGGCATAGGCGCACTCCCGTTCACCTGGCAGGTGTGGGCCAATGTTGGAAGATATGTTTACGCTATGAGCTAACTGCGTGCTAACATGATGTTTATATGCCGCTCTGCAGTGACTAACGGTCACGTGACGTGTTTGCGACTTCTGCTGGACGAATCGGACGGCACGGATCTCGCAGACGCCGCCGACTCTCAGGGACAGTGAGTAATTTCCCAGTACATATACGCACAAACGCACACACGCACACACCACCCGTATGTGTATACAGGACACCTCTGATGCTAGCTGTGGCCGGGGGTCACGTCGACGCCGTGTCGCTGCTGCTTGAGCGGGAGGTGGACGTCAACGTGGCCGACAAGCACGGCATGACCGCGCTGCACCTCGGGGTGAGTGAGCCTCACATCAGTTTGATGATGAACTTTTGATGAGCTGGGATAGGCTCCAGCACGCCCGCGACCCTCGGGATTAGAAGCGGTACAGAAAGTGGGTGGATCGATTCTCTTGAATCCAGGGGTGTCCAAACTATGGCCAGTGGGCCACTACAAAATTGAGAACAATAAATCACATCTATAGTTGTCTGCAGGCTTCTGTTACACAATTTATTTTCGTTATGTCATCGCAATAAATTAGAATAAATATATTGTATTTCTTTTTTAGATGTCCTTGTATATTTCTTTTTATGTTTTTGTCATGATAACTATTCGCTCCAGGTGATGTACGTGACACAGTTGTTTGCTGTTATATTGCATTTATGGTTTCTATAAGGTAATAATAATAATAAGCAATGTTTGTTCCTATGCAGCTGCTGTGCGGCCAGGAGGAGTGCGTCCAGTGTCTGCTGGAGCAGGAGGCGTCCATCTTGTTGGGCGACGCGCGGGGTCGCACCGCCATCCACCTGGCGGCGGCAAGAGGCCACGCCTCCTGGCTGAGCGAGCTGCTCGGCATGGCCTGCCCCGAACCCGACTCGCTGCCCCCACTCCGAGACCATCACGGCTACACGCCGCTGCACTGGGCCTGCTATCACGGTTGGTGTTTGGACGATTGCGTGACTGGGCAGAGTCTATTTATGTGTTCTTATTGTGTGTGTGTGTGCCTGCGTGTACGTGTGTGAGTAGGTCACGACGGGTGTGTGGAGGTACTACTGGAGCAGAAAGGTTGTCGCTGCATTGATGGGAACCCGTTCACGCCGCTGCACTGTGCTGTGTAAGTGTGCTCCCGCTCAGGCACTGTTCTGATAAAACTGTACCTTTTTTGAATGCTGAGAGTTAAGCATGCTCATTATTATTATCGCTGATATTAGCCCTTTCCAAACTGGCAAAAACCTGACAATTTTTTTTGTTTTAACACACAACAAAGATAACAAACAAAGATAATCAAACAAAATAAATCTAATTTTCTCTCTGTAGTAAAGTTAAACAAATACTAAAATACAAAGTATTATAAAACAGTCAAATGTTCTGCCTTCATATCTTTATTGCTGTAAGTGTAAAGGGACCAAAATTTTCGTTATTTTATTCATCAAATCTTCATTTAATTAATCAGTTGTCCTAATTGTATTCTGCCAAATATTGGAATCGGCATCGACCTAAAAAAAACAAAATCCATATCGGTTGGCCCCTAATAATTTTGATTACTTTTATGCCCGTTTTCTTTTTAAATTACATAACACTTTAAAGAGCACTCAATCGTACGAATTCACATCATCAACCATTGTCATATCGGCCAAAGTCCTTTTCTCAAAGAACAGGTTTGGTGACATTTGTAATGTGCTTCAGTTTATACATTGAATCTTTGCAATTCGCGGGGGATAGGGACCGAGTGCTGCCACGAATAGCAAAAAAATGTGTGAGTAATTAATGCCCTCTACCAAAACAGTTCCAATTCACAGATCATTTTACACTCGAGTATATGAGTCGCGGGATGCACATGTCATGGAAACAATGAGTCCCAACCCTGGAACAATGAGTGACTGCAACTATCATTCCGGAAAACAGATCAGATCAGGAAAACAGTAATCCTCTGCTCCATCACAGTTCTTGCTTCACGGTTGTTATTTTGCAAAATCTTGCAAATCTTCACAACTGAACTGTTGTAGAGATTATGTTAGTTCAAAACCTTTGATTGTTTCAAAATGGCATTTCAAATATATGCACTTTTAATAATGTGATTGGTCGGAATGGTTCATCATTCCGTAAAGCCTGGAATGCTGTGCCGCTTAAAATAGAAGCGCCACGTGTGTCTTGGAATAATAATCACACTTTTTTGGCTGTGGGTCCGTATGGGACTGCTTCTGGGTCTGCACGCAGACGCGAACCCGTTCGTGACCTCTGTTTTAAGCGACGTCACCATGAACGAGTGAGCCAGAACGAGTTGTTTAGCTCCTTAGCTCGCTAGCTATTTAGCCAAGTAATAAATAGTTAACTTTCCCTAAAAGGTCCCATTTGTGTGCATCTATGGAGCCAAATAATTTTTATTATTTTTTTTTTTTTTTGTTAAATTAAACTCTTCAACTCACTTCAACATAGGTCTTTGGCATCAAAGTATTACTTTTATTGCTTTGGCCTAAGCAAAAAAACTGCAAATACGAGGCAGGCTAGTTTTTTTCTTGTAAATAAAAGAAATATGTTCCACCAGAAATAATCCACAACTAGGTGAATTTGTAAACGCTGGACTGTGAATATGCTGGGGTTCACTGCATAGAAGTGATTTAAAAAAAAAAAAAAAAAAAAATAGTAATAATAATAAATTCAGTGTTACATAATATTTCCCATGAGGCAAATTTCAACTATTTTGCCATGTAACAGGGTAAACGATCATGAGGCCTGCGCATCTATGCTGCTGGAGGCAATGGGATCAGACATCGCCGGCTGCAAGGACGATAAGGACAGGTGTGTGTGTGTATTCAGAGTCACTTGCTGTATAGTCAGGTTGCCATTTTGTAGTGCTTTTGGAATGTGTTATGAGTACACGTTATCCCATGTTTGGTACCCTTAATGTAATTCACAATACGTCTTGAAATGAGGTGAACAACTAATGGTCACTAGAAAAGCAATATACTGGGGCTCTTGTGCTTCTGGATTTTGCTTTTCCTTTCCTATGCATGTGAGCAAGATGAACCTTAAATACTTGGAGGAAAGGTTCAATTTTAAAAATGCTTGGCATAGGTTACTACTGACCATCCTTAATGAAAAGTTGTTTGTTACCCATAATCCTTTACGGCAGCAATATTTAAAACTGTGGTTCTTAACCTCGTTGGAGGTGCGGAACCCCGCAGGTTTCATCTGGAGTTCACAGAACTACGGAGCCCATAAAGGGACATTGGGGGGGGGGGAGAAACTTGTTTCTCATTACAACGAGAAACTCTCATTAGGATGAGAAAGTTTCTCGTTGTAATGAGAACTGTCTACCTGTGAGTGGTAGCTTATTTACACACACACACTAGCAAATATGGCTCAGCTATTCTCTAGCCTATACTGCTATATTCGTGTGATAAAAGTTTACATTTATACTCGCCTTATCTTCTTTTAGTTGGTCGATGACACTACCAGGTATATTCCTCGTTTTGAGGAAAGAGTACCAGTCCTCTTCTGTTGCCCTTCTCTCAGCGGACATGCGCTGGAAGCAAGTTGTAAATAAGCTACTGCGCGGCTACCCGAATGCTACCGCTAGCAGGTAAATAAGCTAGCACTCACAGGTAGACGTTTCTCATTCAAATGAGCAAGTTTCTCATTGTAACGAGAAAGTTTCTCATTACAATGAGAGAGTTTCTCGCTCGAATGAGAAACTTTCTCGCAGTGTCACGATTGACGCTTGCATCCAGCAATACTTGCGTCGGATCGGTTGGGAAAAGTGTAGTCGAATTCATTTTCAGCGGTGATGTCTTATGCTGTGTTTGAAAGGAAGCACCATTTCGTCTCACCTTTTGAGGCAATTTCATTTTTTTTTCCCCCTCCCACAAAGGTAAATGAAAGATGGTATAAACATTAGGGGAGTCAACTTTCCAAAAACAGCCACCATATATTACATAAGGTAAAAATCATGAAACAATGATACCTTGACTTGCGAGTGCCAACACCTTTTTTTTTTATTTTTTTTTATAAAAGTTATGAGCCTCACTTGGTTGACTTTTTACTTTGGGTTGTGCAAATAATGTCTGGCATTTTATGGGCTTCTCCTCTTTCTCCTTCAGGACTCCCCTGCACGCAGCGGCGTTCTCCGGTCACGTGGACTCTGTCCAGCTGCTCCTTTCCCACGACGCACCAGCTGACGCCGTGGACCAATCGGGTCGCACCGCGCTGATGATGGCAGCTGAGAAAGGCCGCGTCGGGGCACTCGGTACACGCGTTTGACTTCCCGTCACGTTTTATCTGTTGACAAAAGCACATTTTTGTTGATTTATTGTGTGTGTGGGTCCTGGTCCAGAGGTTCTGCTGAACAGCGCCGCCAGCTGCCTCCATTATGCCGACAAAGACAGCAACACCGCCCTGCATCTAGCGTGTAAAAATGTAAGTTGTCCACAAGGGGGCTCCATTGTATGCACCATTCCATGATGCACACCTATGAACATGGCCTTTACAAGTTTTACTCTGACCAACCCATCAGAGGACAAAAACAAAGGCTGTCGTTATTACGGGCCAGCTAGCATTCCCTGTGTGGTGACTTTGTTTCTGCTAGGTTAAAGGAACAGTCCCACTGCTAATATAGTTTAGATTACATGGTTACATGAATAATTTATTCGTATATGTGACCACATCCAGGGAATGGAAGACTGTGTCCTGCTTATTCTGGAGAAGCTGTCCGATTCTGCGCAAATAAACGCCACGAACGCTGCGCTCCAAACGTGAGTTTCTCGCGGCGAAACCGGATGAACAAACGAATTCACGATGTAATTCACGTCGCCTTAAATGACGTTGTTTCTCATCAGGCCTCTCCACCTTGCGGCTCGTAGCGGACTCAAACAGGCAGTCCAGCAGCTGCTGTCCCAAGGAGCCAACATTCAGACGGTGGACGAAAACGGTAGGATGGACCTTTCTGGCCCGACAACACGCATCGTCCTGTATGTGTGCATGCTAATTCCCTGTCAATGTTCACTTTACCTTTTCTTTATTTTTTAAATTTTTATTTATTTTGTTTAATGTTTTTTTTTTTTTTTTTTAAATCGGGGGTTCCCACTCAGCTCTTGGTTTCGTAAATTAACTTTTTTTTTTTTTTTTCACTCATTGAAGTAGAGATGCAAAAAAAAAAAAAATACTCCCAAAAAGAATCATGTTTACGGTAGCTTGGCGTATAAGTCTGCTGAAGCCTACATAGTGGTCCTTTAAATCAGAGATTCCCAAGCACTGTACTGTGGGAAATTGCCCAATTTGACTTCTGTGGTCCAAAAACCTGTCTTTGGTCATCTACAGTATCTGTGCCAGGAATAGAAAAATTAAACGCTCTTCCACCAGTTACCATAAGGTACACAATTCACCTGTGTATTCACCTGTTGGCATTCATACAACAAAGTAACAAATAGCATTGTATTCAACTTAAAGGTCCCATATTTTGCCAAACCAACTTTTTCTAGTATTTGGGATGTTATGGTGCCTCAGTAAATGTGAAATATGAATTAAAATCATCCATGCATTCCTGAGTTACAGACGTTTTTTTTATGCCTGAAATCAGGTCATTTAAATTTTGCGAGCTTAGCTACGTCACTAGCGAAGATCTCTGCCTACGTCTCCTCTCCCGAGTCAGCGCTGTCGACATCACAAACACCTGTGCTCTCACAACCTACAACAATGTAGCCTATATTGTGATTATTATTATTATTATTGTATAACCTACAATAATGGTTAATGCTGCAAATGCACATATGAAAATATTTACTTTGAAGAGAGTATCATTTTATTAACTTAATTTACATCAGCTTTAGCAAACTTAAGTGTTACTTCGTATTCAGCAGTACCAAATAAACAACAATAAGTGGTTAATAAACCGTTATGAAATTCCCATTCTGCACAATGCAGTTCGACCATACACTCAGTACCAATGTGTGCAGTTAAAGGATAGAAGTCCATCCCTCATAAATGAGAATAAAATGCACGTTAGTAGTAGTAAATTGATGGAATAGTCAGTAGGATAATCGACAGCCCTAGATAGAGCAATTATTATTTGTAATTGTGTGTGTGTCTATATATATATATATATAGAACAATACAGAAATAATGAAGTTAATTAAATTATCGATTCTAAAAATATTCGATAGAACCATTATTATGTATTTGCAATTTAGTATATATTTATTACAGATTAATTGCTTGAAGCAACATTATGAAAATAGTGACGTTAATTAAATTATCTTGCATCAATTAATGACATTGTAAATAATAATAATTTAATACACACCATACAATACTTTAATCATAACTAACTATTGGTGAGGAGGGCTTTCTTGATGTCAGGTTTTTCAGGTATCAGTGGATGGTATCGGCAGCCTTCACGAGTACCGATACCTCGAAATAAGATCGGCATCGGCCTGATACAGATACCTGGTATTGGTGCTTGCCCATCCCGACCTAAAATAATTACTAATTCTAATGACTGCAAAATTAACCATGAGCTGTTGGTGGAATCTCCAATGTCAGTCCACTTGAAGCTTCTCGTTTGCTTCTTTTGGAGTTGACTTTTTCGGGTGTGCAGTGTTGCGTAATGTATGAACAAATGTTATTCGCCTTGTTCTTCTACACCAAACTCATCCAAGCGTGACAATGGAACTTGCTTTGTGCAAAACCGTTCCCGCACAAAGTAGGACACACAAAAAAAATGTTTTCACAAGAATACGTTGTATGTGCCACCACTAGTCTAAACATACTCGGATTAATATTGCATTTGTGGAGTAAGAATTATTATACTACAGGTTGACGACATGGTTTGAACAAAATTTGATCAAGTTTGGGTTCAAACCATCATGTCACCAACCCATAGTTATGGCAGCATACACTCGGTCGACAGCAGAGGGCGATATTGCCAAACAAGGTGACTCGCTGCGATGGCCGTAAATTGATCGATTAACCCGTTTAATTCCTATTCCATGATTCCAGTATTAATGAGAATACTTAAGACTAGTGCTGGCACATACAACATTCTTGCAAAAAAACATTTGGGGTTTAGTTCCCCGTTAAGATGACCAATTAGAACTCAGTGGTCCTAATACTTTTGTCCATCTATTGCATGCGTGATGTGTGCACCCCGTCCGTCCCTCTTGTATGTTTGTGCGCTGCTAAACACTAACCGGAATGCCGCTCCATCCCTCTTTTGTCTTCTGCTTCCCTGCCATTTTGTCCCCGCACCCCTTCGTCCCCCTCTCTCTCTGTGACGCAGGTTTGACCCCCGCTCTGGCTTGCGCGCCCAGCCGAGAGGTTGCCGACTGCCTGGCGCTTATTCTGGCTACCATGATGCCTTTCTGCTCCCCTTGCAGCTCCGGCGCCCCCTCCCCTGGCGCCCTGCTGAGGCAGCTGCCCCCTAAGGCCCACAAAGACCCCGCCGCGGCCGCTGCCCCCCAGGGCCCACGCAGCACCAGGAACCCCTCGGGACCCTCCAGTGAGGGGACCACGGAGAACGATTCTGAGGATTCGGAAACTTTCTGACCCTTTCTGGGTGCCACAATTCCTCTCTATGCCATCTTTCCAAGAAGAAGTTGATGTGGGTCATTTGCATCTGTTCTTCTTTCTAAACACAGGTGCTCAGAATCCAAACTGACCTCGGTACTTGGTCTCTGGGTGGCGGCGTGCCTCGCCTCCAAAACTTCCGTGTCTTTCTCAAGCAAGAGCAAGAAGCCATTTTTACCAGGTTTTTTTGGGGCGTTTTTTTGTACAAATTAAAACCAAAAGGTCAATGTAATTTTTTGCTTTTAATGATATTTTGGTTTGATGTACGAAATAAGCAGCCTTTACACAATAATAATAATGTTGCTAGTTAACATTCACTGAAAAGGACATGGCCGATTAATTCATGCATAATTACAAAAGGAGACTAAGTCAACTCGTTACCTGAAACACAAATCGGCGTTGTTGTAATCTTACAAAAAAAAGTCACTATTTCATGAAATTTCATCAGCGTAAAATTACAAGTCCTAGTTTTACAGGAAAAGATTTGGAAATATAAAACATAATTTCAAGAGAATAGTATTATTAAATTGTAATCTCACAAGAAAAAGTTGAAATTGTATGAGAAAGAAGTTGCACTTACAACATAAGTCAATTTCATGACAAAGTTGGAAATAAAAACGTGCAAGAATGAAGTAATAACAGTCCATAATTTTACAATAAGGGCATAGAATTGTGAGAAAAACTGAATAGTCTGAATAAGGAAGTCGTAATTTTACAGGAATGAAGTTGTTATATTACAAGCATTTTTTTTTTAGCAGACTTGTAATTTCACAAGAAAAGGTCAAAATTTTACAAGTGGTGATATGAAAAGAATAGTCATATTATTACAATGAAAACCTTTTTATGAGTATTGTTATACTGTATAAGAGTAGAGTGGTTTTATTTATTCTTTGTTACTTGAAGCACAAACTGTGACTTGTTGTGTAGGAAAGATTCCCAAAATGTGTGCACACTTTCTCGCCCCTTTCGTGCACTCCTTGCATGCCGACATTTGTGAGTCAGGGTAGCCAACGTTAGCCTCTTAATAAAAAAAAAAAAAAATAAAATAAAAGAGATTTTGCCTAATAACATTCCTGTTAATCATGCAAGTTCTCCTGACAGGTGTCTTCCTCTATTCATTATTTATAAATCTATTTTTATTGACATGATGGTACAGAAACTGCCAGCACTTCAATGTAAAACTTAGGCCTCCGCATGACTAGCTACCAGCAACGTGCCATCAATTGTGTGCAGTGCCTTGACGTTGTTTTTTTTAAGAGAACAATCACATACAGTATATAAAAGTTCACAGGAAATTACATTTCACATTTCCTTTGTCATTATTGTACGAATTGTCAAGACGTGGTAATGGGACTCTTACTAAAGAGTTTAAAGGACCCACTGAAAATAAAATGTGAGAATAATATTGTAATAACATGAAAAAAATTCAGAACAGCTTAAAAAAAAAGTAATAATGAAGTAATGCTAGTAGAGAACGGCAAGTGGTATCGGGGCATCATGGACTCGTGAAGGCTGCCGATACCAGCCACCAGTACCGAAGGCAAAATAATCTGACAAATCCTCCTTGCCAGTAGTTGGCGCTACACTGCGGCAGTTTGACACATCGGCAAATCATCATGTGCGTCACAAAGAAAGAAAGGACTGTGTGTTAATTGAAACTTTATGCATCCGAAGTACTCATGGTGTCTGTGAGTACCTCAGAGTTGATACGTGTCCTGTGATTGATTTGGGAAAAAAAAAAAAAAAGTGGGATTGAACATCCCTAAATACGAGACAAAAATCTGGATTTTACAACAATAAAATTGTAAAATTACACGTAAAACGGCAATTTAAAAGAAAAAGTAATACGAAAATAGATTTTTTTTTAAATTATCGAAACATCATAAACTTATTGATTTTGCACATCTCCATAACAGTTTATTATTGGACCGGTTTTCTCGTAAATTACAATTGTATTTATTTGCCCCTCCTTTTCAGTGTGGCTCTAATACTCCTTTGTAGACTTTCTTCTTGGCACTTGTATGTCCCTCTTGGAAAGTCTGATTACGATCATTGTGTGTGTTTTCACAAAGACTACAAACAGAATTGGTCTTGTTTCCTCTCTACCAGGGTTTTGAAGGTAAGCTTTTCCAATCCGATTTCTTAAAACCAAACTACTAGAATAAGCCAAATGGTCCTTCCTCTGCGGTTTGGATGACGCAACATGATGATTAGTATTGTCATGACTGTATTAGTAGCTCCAAATCTTGTCCTTTGTAAGTCATTTTTATGTGCTTTTTAAAAAACTATTTGCCGATACTCGACTTTCATTTAACCATGACAATATTTAAGTTTTGAGATTTTAATTTAGACTTTTTTTTCTGGACCAAGATCTAATTTTGATCTTTTGGCAAGTATTTGTTAGTAAAGATTGTGGCAAATTTAACTGCCATCTTTGGTACTGCTCTTTTATATAATGATGTATAAAGCTTTGTATGACTCTTAGCCATCCCAACACATCGTGTTCGAACTTAATTTAATGCAAAAGACAAGCCCAAGTGTATTTAATACATTTTAATACCAAGACGGGCTTCATTGAGTCACAAAAATTGTCACTCTAGGCGATTCTCACAGCAGTTCCTGATGCAGTACAACCACACGTCAGTGTTTTTATATCAATTGTACACTTTCAAAAAATAAATGTGTTGCAGTTTTGTCTTTTAAATATCTCTTCAAATGCTAACCTCTTTCTAATTGATCATACATTTTACAAATATTTTTTGTCCACAATGTTATATTTTTCTGTTTATTTTGAAAAATGTAGTTCCACCTATTTTTATGTAGTTTTAGCTTGAACTGTAGGATTAAAAAAAAATATATATTTTTTTAAAGTCGTTCTGCTGGGGGTCTTCACTCCTTGGGCTGTCACCTTATCGTGGTGAAGGGGTTTGTGTGTCCCAATGATCCTAGGAGCTAAGTTGTCTGGAGCTTCACGCTCCTGGTAGGGTCACCCATGGCGAACAGGTCCGAGGTGAGGGACCAGACAAAGCATGGCTAAAATACCGCTATGATGAAAAATGTTAATGGATTGAGGTTTCACTTGCCCGGACGCGGGTCACCGGGCCCCCCCTCTGGAGCCAGAAGGAGAGCGCCTGGTGGCCGGGCCTCCACCCATGGGGCTCGGCCGGGCACACCCCTAAAGCGTAACTTGGGTCCCCCTTCCCATGGGTTCACGACCTGTGGGAGGGGCCATAGGGGTCGGGTGCAGTGTGAGCTGGGCGGTGACCGAAGGCAGGGACCTTGCCGATCCGCTCCCCGGCTACAGAAGCTGGCTCTAGGGACGTGGAACGTCACCTCTCTGGGAGGGAAGGAGCCCGAGCTGGTGTGCGAGGTCAAGGAGTTCCAACTAGATATAGTCGGGCTCACCTCCACACACAGCTTGGGCTCTGGTACCAGTCCTCTCGAGAGGGGTTGAACACTCTTCCACTCGCCGAGCAGGTCTAGGTATACTTCTTACTCCTCGGCTTGGCGCCTGTACATTGGGGTTCACCCTAGTAGACAAGAAGGTAGCCGCCTTTGGGTGGGGGGGACGGGTCCTGACTTTTTTTTTTTTTTGAGTCCTTACAGAGGGGGTGCTGGAAAGCGCTCCCGCTGGAGACATCGTTCTGCTGGGGGACTTCAATGCTCACGTGGGCAGTGACAGTGAGACCTGGAAGGACGTGATTGGGAGGAACACCTCCCCTGATCAGAACCCGAGTGGTGTCCTGTTATTGGACTTATGTGCTCATCACGGATTGTCCATAACGAACACCATGTTCAAGCATAAGGGTGTCCGTCCACACGTGCACCTGGCACCAGAACACCCAAGGTCGCAGTTCGATGATCGACTTTGTGGTCGTGTCATCGGACTTGCGGCCGCATGTCTTGGCCACTCGGGTGAAGACAGGGTGGAGCTGTCAACTGATCACCACCCGGTGGCGAGTTGGCTCCGATGGTGGGGGAAGATGCTGGTCCGACCTGGCAGGCCCAAACGTATTGCGAGGGTCTCCTGGGAACGTCTGGCAGAATGCTCCGTCAGAAGGAGTTTCAACTCCCACCTCCGGCAGAACTTCACCCACGTCTCGGGGGAGGTGGGGGACATTGAGTCCGAGTGGACCATGTTCCGCGCCTCCATTGCTGAGGTGGCCGACTGGAGCTTTGGCTGTAAGGTAGTTGTGCCTGTCGTGGCGGCAATCCCCGAACCCATTGGTGGACACCAGCGGTGAGGGATGCTGCCAAGCTGAAGAAAGAGTCCTGTTGGGTCTTTTTGGCCTGTAGAAATCCTGAGGCAGCTGATGGGTACCGGCTGGCCAAGCGGAACGCAGCTTTGGTGTTTGCTGAGGCAAAAACACGATTTCCGAATGGCTTCGAGGAAATTCTGTCCACCATCCGGCGTCTCAGGAGGGGGAAGCAGTGCACCATCAACATTGTGTATAGTGGGGATGGGGCACTGCTGACCTCGACTCAGGACGTTGTGAGTCGGTGGGGAAAATACTTCGAAGACCTTCTCAAGTCCACAGACACGCCTTCCCATGAGGAAGCAGAGTCTGGGGTCTCTGAGGCGGGCTCTCCTGTCTCTGGGGTTGAGGTCACAGAGTTGGTTAAAAAGCTCCTTGGTGGCAAGGCCCCGGGTGTGGGGCTGTCCTGGTTGACACGCCTCTGCAACATTGCGTGGACCTCGGGGACAGTGCCTCTGGATTAGCAGACTAGGGTGGTGGTCCCCCTTTTTAAGAAAGGGGACCGGAGGGTGTGTTCCAACTACAGAGGGATCACACTCCTCAGCCTCACTGGTAAAGTCTATTAAGGGGTGCTGGAGAGGAGGGTCCGTCGGGAAGTCGAACCTCAGATTCAGGAGGAGCAGTGTGGTTTTCGTCCTGACCGTGGAACAGTGGACCAGCTCTACACCCTCGACAGGGTCCTCGACGGTGCATGGAAGTTCGCCCAACCAGTCTCCATGTGTTTTGTGGACTTGGAGAAGGCGTTCTCCCTCGGGGAGTTCTGTGGCGGGTGCTTCAGGAGTATGGGGTTCCGAACCCCCTGATACAGGCTGTTCGGTCCCTGTACGACCAGTGTCAGAGTTTGGGCTGCATTGCCGGCAGTAAGTCGGACTCGTTTCCGGTGAGGGTTGGACTCCGCCAAGGCTGCCCTTTATCACCGATTCTATTCATAACTTTTGGGACAGAATTTCTAGGCGCAGCCGAGGCGTAGAGGGGGTCCGGTTTGGTGGCCTCAGTATTGCAGCTCTGCTTTTTGCAAATTATGTGGTTCTGTTGGCTTCATCAAGCCGTAATCTCCAACTCTCACTGGAGAGTTTGCAGCAGAGTGGACAGGCGGATCGGTGCAGCGTCTGCATCAGTCAGATATGGTAAAGAAAGAGCTAAGCCGAAAGGTGAAGCTCTCAATTTATCGGTCGATCTACGTTCCTACCCTCACCTCTGGTCATGAGCTGTGGGTTGTGAACGAAAGAACAAGATCCCGGATACAATAAGCTGAAGTGAGTTTCCTCCGCAGGGTGTCCAGGCTCTCCCTTAGAGATAGGGTGAGAAGTTTGGTCATCCGGGAGGGGCTCAGAGTAAAGCCACTGCTCCTTCACATTGAGAGGAGCCAGACGAGGTGGCTCAGGCATGTGGTTAGGATGCCTCCTGGATACATCCCTGGTGAGGTGTTCCGGGCATGTCCCACCTGTAGGAGACCCCGGGGACCACCCAGGAGACACTGGAGAGACTACTGTATGTCTTCCAGCTGGCCTGGGAACACCTCGGGTTCTCCCCAGAAGAGCTGGATAAAGTGGCTGTGTAGCTAAAGCTACTGCCCCCGCGACCCGACCTGTCATAAGCGAAATAAAATGGATGGATTGATTTTTAAATTCATTCCACATTTCATTTAATTATATTAAGTATTAAAACGCTTTATCTTAAAGTGCAACCAAACGGGAGAAAAAAAAATCTAAATTTGACACATCACAGAGTAGTCATAGCCTGACAATGAATGAAGGAATTAAAAAATTGCTAAGTATGTGAAATCAGGCTTCAAAATGGTCAAGAATTGAGACATTCTTTCAGCTTGCAGGCGTATGGGCGTGTCACCGAGAGCTCTTAAAAATCCTGCCTCTCCTGTCAATCAAATACACAACCACTTTGCTTCTCTCACGGCTCCTTTCTCGCGACAGAGATGAAGCCTCCCCATAATGACCATAAACCGTGCCACCAGGACAGCTTTCCCTCCTCTGAAATTCAAAAGTCGCTTACATGTTCAAAGTGCGTATGAACATGACAACGGAACATACAAGGAATATAAGCAAAATACCAAAACTGCCTAATATCCGTCACAGAATTCAACTTGTATACTGGGACTTATTTCTTCTTTTTAAGAAAGTCTCTTGCCCAAAGTCAAAGTTTCTCACCCGTACCTGTCAAAATAATATTTTCCAAATGA
This sequence comes from Phyllopteryx taeniolatus, assembly GCF_024500385.1. NCBI lineage: Eukaryota > Metazoa > Chordata > Actinopteri > Syngnathiformes > Syngnathidae > Phyllopteryx > Phyllopteryx taeniolatus. Next base: position 2,303,658 of record NC_084513.1, on the reverse strand, counting down.
AAATGACATCAAGCTGAAGGAGTCCTATCGGGCCTTTTTGGCATGTGGGACTGGGTACCGGCAGGCCAAACGGAATGCAGCTTTGGTGGTCGCTGAGGTAAAAACTCAAGGGTGAGAGGAGTTCTGGGAGGCCAGGAACGCCGACTTCCGGACGGCTTCGAGGAATTTCTGGTCCACCATCCAGCATCTCATGAAGGGGAAGCAGAGCACCCTCAAAACTGAGTATAGTGGTGATGGGTCACTGCTGACCTCAACTCAGGACGTTGTGAATTGGTGGAGAGAATACGTCAAAGACCTCAATTTCACCAACATGCCTTTCGGTGAGGAGGCAGAGTCTTGGCACGCTGAGGCGGGCACTCCTATCTCCGGGGTTGAGGTCACCAAGGTGGTTAAAGAGCTCCTCAATGGCAGAGCCCTGGGGGGATATGAGAGCCGCCTGGAGTTCCTAAAGGTTCTGGGACTCTCCTGGTTGACACGCCTCTGCAGCATTGCGTGGACATCAGGGACAGTGCCTCCGGATTGGTAGGCCGGGGTGGTGGTCCCCCGTTTTAAGAAGGGGGAATCGGAGGGTGTGTTCCAACTACAGGAGGATTACCCTCCTCGGCCTCCCTGGTGAAAATATTTGGGGTTGCTGAAGAGGAGAGTCAGTCCGGAAGTCGAATTTCATTTTTAGCAGGACCAATGCGGTTTTCGTCACAGCTCTGTAACAGTGGACCAGCTGTAGACCCTCAGCAGGGTTCTGGTGAGTGCATGAGTGTTTACCCAACCAGTCTACATGTGCTCTGTAGACTTGGAGAAGGCGTTCAACCATGGCCCTCGGAGGGTCTTTATGGTCCGGAAGTATGGGGTACCAGACCCCCTAATACGAGCTGTACAACCGGTGTGAGAGTTTGGGCTGCATTGCCGACAGTAAATCAGATTAGTTTCCAATGAGGGTTCGAAGTCACCGATTCTGTTCATTACCTTTATTGGCAGAATTTCTAGGTCCAGCCGAGGCATTGCGGGGTCTGGTTTGGTGGCCTCAGCATTGCGCTTCTGCTTTTTGCAGATGTGGTTCTAATGGCGTCATCAAACTGTGATCTTCAACTCTCGCTGTTTGCAGCCAAGTCTGAAGCGGTTAGCATGAAAATCAGCACCTTCAAAACTGAGGCCATGTCCTCAGTCAGAAAACGGTTGAATGCCCTCTCTTTTTCGGGAAGGAGCTCCTGCCCCAAGTGGAGGAGTTCAAGTCTCTCGGGGTCTTGTTCACAAGTGAGTGAAGAATGGAACGGGAGATCGACAGGCGGATCGGTGCAGCATCTGCATTGATGTGGACTCTATCAGTCTGTCGTGATTAAGGACCTGAGCCAAAAGGCAAAGCTCTCGATTTACCCGTCGATCTTCATTCCTACCCTCACCTATGGTCACAAGCTGTGGGTCGTGACCGAAAGAATAAGATTGCGGATACAAGTGGCCAAATAAATTTCCGCAGGGTGTCCGTTCTATCCCTTAGAGAGAGGGTGAGAAGCTTGGTCTTCCGTGAAGGGATCAGAGTCGAGACACTGCTCCTGGGCATCGAGAGGACCCAGATCAGGTAACTCGGGGCATCTGGTTAGAAGGCATCCCCGTCGCCTCCTTGGTGGTGTTCTGGTCTTGTCCCAACGGGAGGAGGCCCTGTCGTTACCTTTAATGTTCTTTCTCCTTCACTTCTTCTGCTGCGTGTGTGTGGTATACATCAAACAGCACAGTGATTACTTGTGCCCCTCTAAATAGCCCGACTTACTGATTACAAGTTTGAAGACACCTATGATGCTAATTCGAGGACACACCTTGTTTGAACATGTCATATGATTTTCAATAATTTTTGTCCAGTCCTGTGTCATGATTTTTTTTTGTTTTTTTTTTTTAATATAATTCTGTTGAACCACAATTCAAAAGCAATGTCTGATTTTAATTGGTTAAGTTTCATTAAATGTGTATTTATTATTACTTTTGTCAGATTCAAGTTATTTCTGTGACCACTGTGGGTTTTTCTTTTATTAACAGAGGGGTACCAACAATATTGTCCATGTAGGTCATAGTGTCTGTGTACTCACCCAGATTGTCTGTCGCATCCCTGAAAACGTACTCCCAGACTGTTGTTCCCCAACAATAGCTCCCCCAGTCTCACTGGTCCATGTCTTTGAAGTCCTCACAACAGGTCTGCAGAGCTTCAGACCCTGTCTGTATGCAGGGATCAGGTGATCTGAAAGTCAAGAGGCTGTAGCAGGTCACGGCATTATAAGCGGGCATTTAATAAACTGTTTGTACTTGGTTAGTTCATGGCTTCGATTGCCCTTCTTTCAGTAACGGAGTACAATAACCAGGGAGTCCGGGAAGGTCTGCTCCACATTCAAAATATCCTCCGCAAGAGTCTGGCGCGATGTAAACACCAGCCAGATTGAATGAAGCAAACTCGCGCAGAGAATGGTTTGCGATTTATGAAAAGATATTCCAGAGCAGGAGAGCAGTGTTGAGAAATCAGTCGTATCGGTGCATCAGACGTCGTTGGCGTAGAAAAAGACACCGCCACCTTTGCTTTTGCCGGAGAGCTCCGGGTTACAATCAGCAGGGAGCAGCTGGAATCCTTCCAGATGTCATGCGCTGTCTGGGATCTGCTCACGAAATCATGTCTCCGTGAAGCACAAAAGACCAGAGGAAAAGTCCTTGTTTCTCCTCATCAGCCGCGTTAGCTCGTCCATTTTATTGCTAAGTGACCGTGCGCATAGGAAAGGAAGTACATCCTCTGCTGGGCTTTTTTGAGGATGGAATTGATGTTAAGTCTCCCAACTTCAGATCCTGAGAGACTGTAATTCCCAGGAGCTTGAAGGTCTCGACGGTTAACACAGGGCAGTTGAACAGTCTAAGGGGCAACTTTGGCGAAGAATGCTTCCTGAAGTCCACGATCATCTCAACTGTCTTGAGAGTGTTCAGCTCCAGGTTGTGTTGGCCGCACCAAAGCTTCAGCCACTGCACTTCCTGTCAATACGCAGACTTGTCATCGTCTTTGGTGAAGCTGATGACTATGGTGTCATCTGCAAACTTCAGGAGTTTGACAGCCGGGTGGATTGAGGTGCAGTTGCTCGTGTAGAGTGAAGAGCGGACACATCCTTGGGGCGCCCCGCTGCTGATGGTGCGTGCGTATGAGGTGGTGTCACCCAGCCTCACCTGCTATGTGCTGCCCATCAGGAAACTATAAATCCACTGGAGGAGAGTATTTCAGGGATGAAGGTGTTCAAAGTAGAGCTGTATTCTACGAACTGGACCCTCACGTACGTCGCCTCGCCGCCGAGGTGTTCTATGATGAAGTGCATTCCCATATGTATGTATACTGTGGTCACTTCATGACCACAGATGTCAGGGCGACAGGCCTGTAGTCATTCAAACCCGAGATTGCAGGTTTCTTGGGGACTGCGATGATGGTGGAGTGTTTGAAACAGGATGGTACTTCACACAATTCCAGAGATCTATTGAAAATCTGTGTGAAGACTGGCACGAGCTGGTCCGCGCAGACTTCTGAGGCAGGATGGGGACAAGGTCTGTGCCCGTCGCTTTGTTGAGCTTTTCTTATTTGAAGATACGTCTCACATCCTATTCTTGGATGGTCAATGCAGAAGGGGGAGTCAGAAGTGTGATGGTGGTCGCTGGTGCGTGAAAGTGTCCTTTTCAAATCTGCAGTAGAAGGTGTTCAAGTCGTCAGCTTGTCCTTTATTGTTCTCTGCTAGGGATACTGTAAATTGACTTAATGATCAAAGTATAATACACTTTATGAAGAATAACAGGTGTTCTTTATGTTGCCAATTAACCTGTGAACTCTGTATTTTTTGGAAATTTCAAAGATATTGATTGTGATGGCGGTTGCACAGTTGCATGCTGTTCTATAAATTCATTGTGATGTGGCTTAAATTGGGTAAATCCCCACTGAAGGTACGAATGGACATCCAGCCTGTTTCAGCATAATAACGTGATAGAAACAAATTAAAGATCAATGTTAATGTTTTAATAGTTACATAATCTCTGTACATATTCAAACTTTAAATTACAGTAGCAAACTATGACAGTGTCATCAGGGGTCAACATGATAAAATAACTAGATCTCCACGAAAGTGCACTCATTAAAAGAAATATGCCAGAATATCACTTATGTGGTATGGAAGGTTGACATGCTTTTCTGTCGGTAAATAAAAATTTTAAAAAAATGTTCCCAGCGTGCAACAAATGTTGGACCACATTTTCTAACATCCCAGCGGTGTTTTCCGCTCAGCAGTTGACACCCAATCCGGTCCAGTGGTCAGGCACCATGAGGAAGTACTTGTCCATGGCCTCGCAGAAGCGGGCACGGTACAGCTCAGGTGACACCACTGTGGGCATCTTTCCTGCAAAAAGACAATATGGTGCTTAATTACACCCGTTTGAAATAATAGGATGTGTTCCATCCGGAATAAGATGGATTTCTATCATAAATTAGTCATAAAATTTGATGTCATCTTCAATCTAAGTTCTGTTTCATATATATACACACACACACACACATATACATATGGAGGCCGAGTGGTTAGAGCGTCAGCCTCACAGTTCTGAGGACCCGGGTTCAATCCCCGGCCCCGCCTGTGTGGAGTATGCATGTTTTCTCCCACATCCCAAAAACATGCATGAATTGGAGACTCTAAATTGCCCGTAGGTGCAAATGTTTGTATGTGCCCTGCAATTGGCTGGCAACCATTTCAGGGTATACCCCGCCTCCTGCCCGATGATAGCTGGGATAGGCTCCAGCATGCCCGCGACCCTAGTGAGGAGAAGCGGCTCAGAAAAATGGATATATACATAACTATATATATGTATGTATATACAGAGGATCCACAAATCCAGGTGTGAAAAACCGGGCAAATGGCTGCAATATAATAAAGAGTGAACATTTTAAGGGGGTCTGAATACTTTCCGTACCCACTGTGTGTGTGTGTATATATATATATATATAAATATATATATAAACTGGGGATGTCAAAATGAATAAGGAATGAATTAAATCAGATTAATCACAATTTATTTTGACACCACACGCTCCATTACCTAAACCACGGATGGATATCTTGAAAGGCGGCGCAAGTTGCTATAAGGTCAGTGCTTACAACAGTGCAAAGATGAGTGAGGAGACTCCAACTGGTGTGCTCGGTAGCAAACATTGTTACATAGTTCACTACGGGCAATTTTTGAGTCTTCAATGAACCTACCACGCATGTTTTTGGGATGTGGGAGGAAACCGGAGTGCCCGGAGAAAACCCACCCAGACACAGGGAGAACATGCAAACTCCACACAGGCGGGGCCGGGATTTTAACCCCTGTCTCCAGAACTGTGAGGCAGATGTGCTAACCAGTCGGTCACCGTGCCAGTGCATGAACATCAATAAAATAAAATGTTTTTTACTGCAAGGTGTTTTCTCAAGTTATAAGTGGGCTGAAATTCCACGTTTGGGCAGATAGTGCCAGACAAATACTACAATACATGAAAGCTTTTGTTCGTCTAAATGTAAACTCAAGTAGCGCGCCGTTGGCTTCACAGTAACGACGCCCTTCCCAAAATGTCCGCCACGAAGGCACGACAATCTGCCGGGCTGGCTCATCTAGTGTTAATACCTATGCCCGGGAAGCCCAATAGAAGACGTTGTTTCAAGTTATGTGACTTTGTGTCGTTTGATTGGTGAACACGACTTAAACGTCACTAGCGCTTAAACTGGATTGGTGCAAACAGCACCAAATGCGGAAGTCGTAGTCTTGCGCACGAAAAATAAGCAATAATTGATCAATAAAAGTAGCGAGCGATATTTAGATCATTGAAACGGAGTAAAAGTACAGTTACTTCTTAACAGCTAAAGCGGTGAAAGTGTTTTTTCTGGTGTCCTCCTGTGACTCCAAAGCAGGTCCCGAGCGCACAGGCGGAACCTCAAGCCAATGCGCTTTCGGATATTAGTCCGCCGTGGAGTAATAATCAGAAGTTAGATGTGTGGAATGCATCTAGCTGTCAGCGTTCAAGGAGTACGAAACAGCCTCAACAAGTCATTGGATCTGTACGATTCACGTAAATGGCCTATTTTGAGTTCAAAACAGCGAATTCCGCCGAAACGCGACTGATTTGGATGGGCTACACAGGTAGTGTTCCACCACGGTGTGGCTGTAGAGTGATTTAATAATGTGTGCAATTGTAAAGCATCTTTGAGTGTCATGAAAAGCACTATATACAATACAAAAACCTCATGCACACCAAAAAGCCTCTTCTTATTCACCAAACACTATCTTACTAAGACCCTTTGAGACTTTTTTTGTCAATGTGAGAGTCAAAAAATGTGTATGTGAGTGTGAGAGGGTCTCTCGTATTTTTGGCCTTTACGGCACCTCCTAGAATTTGCCTTCTACACCCCGTTTGAACTTCATTTAACCTAAGAAACGACCCAATGTTTGACTACCACGTAGGTTTAAAACGAAGCTAGCGACTACCTTGACCTCCCAGAATCCCAGTGGATTTGACAACCATCTCGAGCCTTTTATCCCAAGTGAAAGTCCTGATGTAATCTGTGAAAAGAGACACATTATGAGGCTGCAACAAAAATGATTCAACTGCCCTCGTTTCTACTTCTTCTTTACCGATGATCCCGACCACCAGCTGATCAGTGGCGTCGTCGCGTCCCACCAGCAGCGAGTAATCGATGATGAGGTGGCTGGACAGGAAGTATGCGTCGCTGTGGATGGCGGCGCGCAGCACCGACTTGCAGTGCGAGCGGATGTACAGCGGGTTGTCATAGATGAGCTTCAGCAGGTTCTCATCCAGCAGGACCACCTCGCAGCTCTCCTTGCCCGAGTCCGTCTTAACGTTGCGGTTTCGCAGCGACCCCTTCAGGTCGAACACCTTGCAACGAGGCAATGAGGACATCTCACTTATAACACCAAATCAAGAATTGGCGCTCTGGCGGCAGCCGTAATTTCTGACCAATCCTCACATTTTTCAAGGCTTACAGTCTAATGTCAAAACATGAACTTTGTTGACATCCAACCAGAGTTATTGGAGGTAGCTTTCACAATACTTCTTCAAATAAAAAAAATGACCTACAAATGTAATATTAATGCAAGAATCTTATTGAATTGAATAAAACAAGATGAAGAAGGTCACTGAGGTAAAATGGAATGATGGCATCCTACTTTTCACCTCTCATTATAACCTTTAAAGGACTATTATTCTGGAGCAGCGCAAGAACACTTTATTTTGAATGATTTCTGCTCCACGAAACTCAAATGTTACATAAGTTCATGGTTTTGACCTTCACCAAACCATTCCTCCATCCATTTTCTGAACGGCTTACGGCTACTACTACTGATGGCTTCAACTATTTGAATGCTCACTAAAGTCACACGCTTACTGAAATGTCCGATGCCATCCAAATATTTTTTTTCCTACCGTTTTATGCATACCATCGGTCACACTAAGTCTGTGACCTGGTTTAAGTTTGACATCTATGCAGTTTTTCAATTGAATGCAAAAGACAGCAAAAACTATGTCTCACACTCAGCAATTTTAAATCCTCTCGCTTGCAAGCTGTTTTGGTTTTCAAAGGCTTTTGCATTGAAATGGCAAAACGCACAGATGTCATCCTTAAACTATGTCATAGACACATTCTGACCTAGATTATGTATAAAACAGAAAAAAAATGTTTCAGATGTAAGGGCACCTCTAGATTCCAAATTTATTATGTAACTGTAGTGGAGGAAATAGCGGCGCTTGCATTCATAATCGCCAGCGATGACTCTCGTGACAGGTTCAATTAAAATAAATGCATCTGAGAAGACGACGAGCATCATGTCAAAATATACCTCCCATTTTAATTTTCACCCACGTTCCCTTTCAGGTCACATTCCCTGTTAGTGGGCCAACAATCCAACACTTGGTGGATTGTGCTTCACGACGGCAGTAAGACATCGAAGGACGCGATGTCACCATGAATGCTGAGCCGTCCCAAGCTTCCAGACGCCGTGATATGGACCAATCAGAGCCAAGCTGTTTTCCATATTTAAAAGGCGGAAGAGGAGCGATCCAATCAAAGCACATCTTATTTACATATCCCATATGGATGTGAAAATCTGTCGTTCTCAAATGCCAGGTGGAAAAGAATAGCTTGAGAAAGGACATGCGGGGCAGTTCCAACAGAAATTATCTTGCAAACCTAAAATAATTTTTAAAAAACGACATCAGGTAGCACCAATAAAATAAACATTTACAGGACCTAAATCAAGACATTCTTTACCTGAGCCATCTTGCGTCCATAAAAAAGGTTTTCCATCACAAGCAGGTCCAGTTTCTTCTCAGTGTTGTTCTGAGAGTTCTTGTAACCGATGCGGTAAACGCCGAGAATCTTCGCCAGGGCAGTCGGCCTCTGTGACACAAAGTATCAGTCAATCCACAAAATACACATACTGTATATTTGTTTGTTTTGTTATGCATACTTTCTGTTGCACAGCTCCGGTGATGTAGGTAAAGTAATGAGGAGCAAAGTCGAGGAAGGACTGCACTTCCAGTCTGGGCATCTGCTTCAGGATGAATCGGTCATCTGAAACAGAGAAGATGTTCTTATCGCAGAGAGCATATAAAAAATAATACTAATCTAGTTTGTGTGTGTGTGTGTGGGCGCGCGCGGGATGGAGATAGAACAGGGGCGGGCAATTAACTTTCAAAACGGGCAAATGAGAAACTGGTTGTCAAGAAACCACACCAACATGCTAAACTTCAACTGTATTCCATATTAATTGAATGTATTTATATAAAGCATTAATTAGTCTTGTTAAATAAACTGCTACTTGTATAGGTATGTTATATATTGTTATAATTAGGGAATACACATTTTAAACAATTACTATTACTCAAGATTGACAAAAAAGTGGACAATGTTTTTCCACATTTGTAAAGTGTGCTGACATTTTGAGCACCAACCACTAACTGATATTAGCTGCAGATAGATTCAAAAATAGTTGCGAGAGGGGTCGAACATGGCTCTTGGTTCCTTGTAACATCCACATGCGTGCACCACAGATCCACATTTCAGTTTGACTACACTGCGAGGGCCAATCAGAGACTGGACGGGCCGGATGTGACATACGGGATGTACTTTGCCCAAGTCTGCGATGGAGCAAATAAAAAATGGACAACATCTTTCTTGCTCTTTATTACAAAAAGACAAGTTTTTTTTTTTTTGTCTTCACCCATCATGGAAGTGACCAATCTACTACCCTGTGTCTTAACTTTTCCTTTTAGGTACTCTTACCACACGCCCAGTAAAGTACAAGGTTATTGTAAATAAATATAAAAAAAGGCCAGTGATCTTGGTCATGGTGACATTGTTTACGTACAGTACTCATGATAGGCTAGTCGGTTTCATGAGCTGCGAGGAAATAGTGTGCTTCCTAGCTCCAAATCTGTTGCCAAAAGCAAATGGCTTGACAAAAATGTTTTTACTGTACCAAAAATAGCATGTTCCAGACTCCAAAAACTTGTGTTTTGTACTCCTAGAGTAGAGTTAACGCCGCAGCCATGCCGCTCTCTCTCTTCTCTATGCACAATAGACAATAGAAGGAATCATGAAGGAAGGCAGTGGTCCGACCTTCGGTGGCATAGAAGACGGCTCCAGACTTTCCGCCACGTGCCTGCCAGTTGACGCAGTGGGACAGCGAGCGGACGAAATCCTCCTCAACACTCTCCAAGATCTCTTCGCGCATCCTGTGGAACTCTGCTGCGTAGTAGATGCGACAGTAGAACTTGGCATTGGCATCTGAAAATTCTAAACAGGGGGAGAGGCAACGACTGATTAAATGGGTAGATCCTAATAAGTGGGAATAGGAAAATAAACAATACAAACGTACGCAGCTCGATGTGTGGATTGTGAGACTGCTTCTTTTGTTTATCCGCCACATCAGCATCCTCTGCAGGTAAAACGAATGCATCAATAGCAAGCGGTGGCACATGAACACGCAGACATCAACACTCACGAGGTGGGTCAGCTTCTATGCTGCTGCGGCTCTGCACGGATGACTCGACGAGCCTGGCAGGGCTGCCCTTGGCTCGGCTCTCTCCACTACTAGACAGAAGTTATTAAGTTGATTTCCACGTCCTTTTCTATATGGAACCATTATACAGGTTTTCACATAAAGGTGAATGGGACACACCTGTTGGCTTGTGACACCTCGTCTGCTCCTGCGTTGGACACCTTGGACAAATCATCCAGTGCTGTTTTGTACTCCTTGCAGCTGTGGATGGAAACAACAACTCATTTACTTAAAGTAGTCCTTTAATGCAATGATCATACAACGTACTCCGTTGGTTCACAAGCAAGCCTGGGGCGTAATTGTCGCCTATATTCAAGGTCTGTATGTTTTTTTAGACAATGGTGAAATAAGTGAGGTTCAATAAAGGTGTGTAGCCTTGTTTCTCTGGAATCGATCACTGTAATGCCTCCTTGTAGAGGACCTTAGGCAAGTGATTTAGTTACACCAGCCACCAATGGTGCAAGTTCTTCCATTTAAAAAGATGAGAGAGGCCTGAATTTTCATCATAGGTAAAACTCCCCTACGAGAGACAAAATGAGAAAAAAATAAAATAAAATTATTAACAAATTATGGTCCACTGTACATTCACAAATTTTGTGAGCTGTTTCTTGGGTTGATTGCATCGCTCACTTTTGAAAAACATTTTGGGAAGACATAAAATATATATAAAAACAGTATCTCGCCGTCGACTTTGATGGGCACTGGTGGTTGGAATACGGCAAACACCTGCCAGCCAATGTTTGTACTATTTTATCAGGATTGGAAAATTGAAAAAAGGGTTTTGGACGATGACTTTAGACAGTCGTTCGATTTTATGACATAAAGGCTTTTTGTACGGTCATGGGGCTCGGCTGACGGTGACTTTTCTGTGCACAGCTTGGGGACTCTGGATATGTACGGCTGGTCATTGTACCAAATTCTACTATTTTAAGCATCCATCCATCAATTTTCTGAACTGCTTTTCCTCACCAGGGTCGTGTTAAAAGTATGAGTGGTTACCTGAGCGCAAAGGCAATGATTGAGCTCGGCTCCTTTTCGCACACGGCGATGGGCACCCGCTCATGTTCATACATCAGGTAATGCTTGTCCGGATCACTGCGACACAGAAAGTGACGTCACACCTTAGTATTTTTTATGATTAAAGCAGGCATCAAATATATTGACCTTGTCAATTTGTCATATGATTTAGTTCCTCAAACTTCTGCTCAATTTATACATGTTTATTTTATACTAAAAAAGCATGGTCAGACAACAGCGATGTATCCAGGCATTGTACCAGACATCTGGATTGTGTGAGCGATCCTATAACAAAAAGTAAAATACATTTATAAAAGAGTAACTGTCAATGTGTCAATGAGTGTATATACGCCCATCCAAAGGTATTTAGGGGTCGCCACAGCACGTCATCCTTTTCCATGTAAGCCTATCTCCTGCATCCTTCTCTCGGACACCAACTGCCCTCATGTCTTCCCTCACGACATCCATCAATCTTCTCTTTGGTCTTCCTCTAGCTCTCTTGCCTGGCAGCTCCATCCTCATCATCCTTCTACCAATATACTCACTCTCTCTCCTCTGGATGTGTGCAAACCATCGAAGTCTGCTCTAACTTTGTCTCCAAAACATCGAACCTTGGCTGTCCCTCTGATGAGCTTATTTCTAACTGTATCCAACCTGGTCACGCCGAGAGCGCACCTCAACATCTTCATTTCCGCCACCTGCAGCTCTGCTTCCTGTTGTCTCTTCAGTGCGACTGTCTCTAATCCGTTCGTCATGGCTGGCCTCACCACTGTTTTATAAACTTTGCCCTTCATCCAAGCAGAGACTCTTCTGTCACATAACACACCTGACACCTTCCTCCACCCGGTCCAACCTGCTTGGACCCGTTTCTTCACTTCCTGACCATACTCACCATTGCTCTGGTTGACCCCAAGTATTTAAAGTACTCCACCCTTGCCATCTCTTAACCCTGTAGCCTCACTCCCCCAACCCCCCTCTCATTCATGCACATATATTCTGTCTTACTTCGGCTAATCTTTATTCCTCTGCTTTTCAGTGCATGCCTCCATCTTTCTAACTGTTCCTCCACCTGCTCCCTGCTTTCACTGCAGATCACAATGTCATCTGCAAACATCATGGTCCACGGAGATTCCAGTCTAACCTCATATGTCACCCTATCCATCACCACTGTAAACAGGAAGGGGCTCACGGCTGATCACTGAAGCAGTCCCACCTCCACCTTAAATTAGTCTGTCACACCGACAGCACACCTCACCACTGTTCTGCTGCCCTCGTACATATCCTGTATTATTCTAACATACTTCTCTGCCACTCCAGCATGCAGTACCACAGTTCCTCTCCGGGTACTCTGTCATGCGCTTTCTCTAGATCTACAAACACACAATGTAGCTCCTTCTGACCTTCTCTGTACTTTTCTATCAACATCCTCAAGTCAAATAATGCATCTGAGATACTCTTTCTAGGCATGAAACCAAACTGTTGCTCGCAAATCCTCAGATCTGTCCTGAGTCTAGCCTCCACTACTCTTTCCCATAACTTCATTGTGTGGCTCATGAACTTTATTCCTCTATACTTCCCACAGCTCTGCACAGCACCCTTGTTCTTAAAAATGGGCACCAGCACACTTTTCCTCCATTCCTCAGGCATCTTCTCACGCGCTAGAATTCTATTGAACAAGCTGGTCAAAAAACTCCACAACCACCTCTCCTAGATGCTTCCATACCTCCACAGGAATGGCATCAGGACCAACTGCCTTTCCATTTTTCATCCTCTTTAATGCCTTTCTAACTTCCCCTTTACTAATCATTGCCACTTCCTGGTCAACCACACTTTCCTCTTCTACTCTCCCTTCTCTCTCATTTTCCTCATTCTTCAACTCCTCGAAGTATTCTTTCCATCTATCGAGCACACTACTGGCACCAGTCAATATATTTCCATCTCTATCCTTAATCACCCTAACCTGCTGCACATCCTTCCCATCTCTATCCCTCTGTCTGGCCAAACTGTATAGATCCTTTTCTCCTTCTTTAGTGGTCCAGTCTTTTGGAAGCTCCTCCTCTCCACCGAGAGCCTGTCTCACCTCTTCCCGAAAAGCTGCACAACACTCGTCCTGTCTCAGCTTCTACCACATGGTTCTCTGCTCTGCCTTTGTCTTTCTAATCTTCCTCCCCAACACCAGAGTCATCTTACACACCACAGTCCTATGCAGTCTAGCCACAAGCTCCCTTACCACTACCTTACAGTCGGTAACCTCCTTCAGATTACATCGTCTGCTCAAGATCCACCTGTGTGCTTCTACCTCTTCCTGCCTCTTCTTGGAAAAAAAGTGCTCACTACAGCCATTTGCATCATTTTTGCAAAGTCTACCACCATCTGTCCCTCCAAGTTCCTTCTTCATCACCCTTATTTCCTTCACCAACATGTCCATTACAATCTGCACCAATCACGCCTCTCTCTCTGTCTGGGATGCTCAGAACTACTTCGTCTAGCTCCTTCCAGAATTTCTCTTTCACCTCTAGGTCACATCTTACCTGAGGCGCATAGCCACTAATCACATTATATATATAACACCATCAATTTCAAGTTTCAGCCTCATCACTCGATCTGTTACTCTTTTCACCTCCAAAACATTCTTTGCCAACTCTTCTTTTAAAATAACCCCGAGTCCATTTATCTTCCCATCTACACCATGTTAAAATAATTTAAACCCTGCCCCTAAACTTCTAGCCTTACTGCCTTTCCACCTGGTCTCCTGGACACACAATATATCAACCTTTCTCCTAATCATCACATGAACCAACTCCCAAGATTTTCCTGTCATTTCCCAACATTCAAAATCCCCACATTCAGTTCTAGGCTCTGTGCTTTCCTCTTCTCTTTCTGCCGAAGAACCCGCTTTCCATGTCTTCGTCGTCTTCGACCCACCGTAGCTGAATTTCCACCGGCGCCCTGCAGGTTGACGGCGCCGGTGGCGGATGTTGTTAACCCGGCCCACGACCGATCCGGTATGGAATTCTTTGGATGAACCCTCATATTTGTTTGGCAAAGTTTTAAGCCGGATGCCCTTCCTGACGCAACTCTGCATTTATCCGGGTTTGGGACCAGCCTACAGTTTGCACTGGCTTGTGCCCATACTTCTTCTTTTCCTTTCGGCTTGTCCCGTTAGGGGTCGCCACAGCGCGTCATCCTTTTCCATGAGAGCCTATGTCCTGCATCCTCCTCTCGAACACCAACTGCCATCATGTCTTCCCTCACGACATCCATCATCCTTCTCTTTGGTCTTCCTCTAGCTCTCTTGCCTGGCAGCTCCATCGTCATCATCCTTCTACCAATATACTCACTCTCTCTCCTCTGGACGTGTCCAAACCATTGAAGTCTGCTCTCTCTAACTTTGACTCCAAAACATCGAACCTTGGCTGTCCCTCTGATGAGCTCATTTCTAATTTTATCCAACCTGGTCACTCAGAGAGCGAACCTCAACATCTTCATTTCCGCCACCTCCAGCTCTGCTTCCTGTTTTCTCTTCAGTGCCACTGTCTCTAATCCATACATCATGGCTGGCCTCACCACTGTTTTATAAACTTTGCCCTTCATCCTAGCAGAGACTCTTCTGTCACATAACACACCTGACACCTTCCTCCACCCGTTCCAACCTGCTTGGACCCGTTTCTTCACTTCCTGACCACACTCACCATTGCTCTGGACGGTTGACCCCAAGTATTTAAAGTCCTCTACCCTTGCCATCTCTTCTCCCTGTAACCTCATTCTTCCCCCACCATCCCTCTCATTCATGCACATATATTCTGTTTTACTTCGGCTAATCTTCATTCCTCTTCTTTCCAGTGCATGCCTCCATCTTTCTAACTGTTCCTCCAGCTGCTCCCTGCTTTCACTGCAGATCACAATGTCATCTGCAAACATCATGGTCCACGGGGATTCCAGTCTCACCTCATCTGTCAGCCTATCACCACTGCAAAAAGGAAGGGGCTCAGGGCTGATCCCTGATGCAGTCCCACGTCCACCTTAAATTCTTCTGTCACACCGACAGCACACCTCACCGCTGTTCTGCTGCCCTCGTACATGTCCTGTATTATTCTAACATACTTCTCTGCCACTCCAGACTTCCGCATGCAGTACCACAGTTCCTCTCTGGGTACTCTGTCATAGGCTTTCTCTAGATCTACAAAGACACAATGTAGCTCCTTCTGACCTTCTCTGTACTTTTCCATCAACATCCTCAAGGCAAATAATGCATCTGTGGTACTCTTTCTAGGCATGAAACCATACTGTTGCTCGCAAATACTCACTTCTGTCCTGAGTCTAGCCTCCACTACTCTTTCCCATAACTTCATTGTGTGGCTCATCAACTTTATTCCTCTATAGTTGCCACAGCTCTGCACATCACCTTTGTTCTTAAAAATGGGCACCAGTACACTTTTCCTCCATTCCTCAGGCATCTTCTCACGCACTAGAATTCTATTGAACAAGCTGGTCAAAAACTCCACAGCCACCTCTCCTAGATGCTTCCATACCTCCACAGGAATGTCATCAGGACCAACTGCCTTTCCATTTTTCATTCTCTTTAATGCCTTTCTAACTTCCCCCTTACTAATCATTGCCACTTCCTGGTCCACCACACTTGCCTCTTCTACTCTCCCTTCTCTATCATTTTCCTCATTCATCAACTCCTCGAAGTATTCTTTCCATCTACCTAGCACACTGCTGGCACCAGTCAACATATTTCCATCTCTATCCTTAATCATCCTAACCTGCTGCACATCCTTCCCATCTCTATCCCTCTGTCTGGCCAGCCTGTATAGATCCTTTTCTCCTTCTTTAGTGTCCAACCTGCCATACATGTCATCATATGCCTCTTGTTTTGCCTTTGCCACCTCTACCTTTGCCCTGTGTCGCATCTCAATGTATTCCTTTCGCCTCTCCTCGGTCCTCTCAGTGTCCCACTTCTTCTTAGCTAACCGTTTTCCTTGTATGATTTCCTGTACTGTGAGGTTCCACCACCAAGTCTCCTTCTCTCCTTTCCTGCCAGAAGATACACCAAGTACTCTCCTGCCTGCTTCTCTGATCACCTTGCCTGCAGTGGTCCAGTCTTCTGGAAGCTCTTCCCGTCCACCGAGAGCCTGTATCACCTCTTCCCGAAAAGCTGCACAACACTCGTCCTGTCTCAGCTTCCACCACATGGTTCTCTTCTCTGCCTTTGTCTTCCTAATTTTCCTCCCCACCACCAGAGTCATCTTACACACCACCATCCTATGCTGTCTAGCCACACTCTCCCCTACCACTACCTTACAGTTGGTAACCTCCTTCAGATTACATCGTCTGCACAAGATGTAATCCACCTGTGTGCTTCTACCTCCGCTCTTGTAGGTCACCCTATGTTCGTGCCTCTTCTGGAAAAAAGTGTTCACTACAGCCATTTGCATCCTTGTTGCAAAGTCTACCACCATCTGTCCCTCCAAGTTCCTTTCCTGGATACCGTACTTACCCATCACTTCTTCATCACCCTTATTACCTTCACCAACATGTCCATTACAATCTGCACCAATTACGACTCTCTCTCTGTCTGGGATGCTCAGAACTACATCATCTAGCTCCTTCCAGAATTTCTCTTTCACCTCTAGGTCACATCCTACCTGTGGGGCATAGCCACTAATCACATTACACATAGCACCCTCAATTTCAAATTTCAGCCTCATCACTCGATCTGATACTCTTTTCACCTCCAAGACATTCTTAGCCAACTCTTCTTTTAAAATAACCCCGACTCCATTTCTCTTCCCATCTACACCATGGTAAAATAATTTAAACCCTGCCCCTAAACTTCTAGCCTTACTGCCTTTCCACCTGGTCTCCTGGACACACAATATATCAACCTTTCTCCTAATCATCATGTCAACCAACTCCCGAGATTTTCCTGTCATAGTCCCAACATTCAAAGTCCCCACATTCAGTTCTAGGCTCTGTGTTTTCCTCTTCTCTTTCTGCCGAAGAACCCGCTTTCCACCTCTTCTTCTTCTTCTTCTTTGACTTCGACTTCGACCCACAGTAGCTGAATTTCCAACAGCGCCCTGCAGGTTGACGGCGCCGGTGGCGGACGTTGTTAACCCGGGCCACGACCGATCCGGTATGGAATTCTTTGGATGAACGCTCATATTTGTTTGGCAAGGTTTTAAGCCGGATGCCCTTCCTGACGCAACCCTCTGCATTTATCCGGGCTTGGGACCGGCCTACAGTTTGCACTGACTTGTGCCCCCCATAGGGCTGCATTGGCTTGTGCCCATACACAAACAAAAAAAAAAAATACTGTATTGAAATGTGTACATACAGGTCTACAATATAGTTACTTGTACATAAAAATTATTAAATATTAATCTGGAAACGTATGGTCATCAACGACCACATTGTATCGCACCTGACAGCTCCTTGATTTTACATTCCTATCCTGAGTAAAAATTAAAAAAAAAATGTTTTAATTTTTTTTTTAAACTTACAATATAAAACACCTGGCAACAATTATGGAATCACTGCTACTCGAGGATGATCATTTGAATGTTTAATTTTTGAGGTAAAAGGGAAATCACGGATGTTCCGCATTTTTTTATTCAAAATACCACCCATCTAGCTTTAAATAAATTAAAAAAAAAAAAAAAAAAAAAAGCAAGGAGGAAAACTGTTGTCATCAGTCACTATTTTTTTTTAGAGCCAGTACAGGGAAAACCTATGGAATTGCTCAATTTTGAGGAAGACATGGAGTCATAAAAAAAAAAAAAAAAAAACACTAGTACCGTAACATCCCTTTAATCGATGGAAACAGAAAAGTGTCCAAAATCTCTATGTCAAGGTACATTAATTGAAAATGTAATGACTGGCTTCGCCCTGTGCCTTTACCTGACATGCATCATCAATGGCTGTGTAGATTTGCATATTTTCTTCAGACAGTCATCTTCATAAATCTCAGTGGAACTGCACCAAACAAAAGTTCCAGCATCCTCACCTTGTCCAATGCAAATTCGCAATTCAGTCTTCTATAATGCATGATTGCATTTCTGTAGCCCACTGTTGCTTTGTTTTTTCCGTTTAGGTGTTAGGATGGCGTTCGTTTGGCGACACCGCAAGTTTTCCATCTTGACGCTTTGAAGTTTTACTTGGTCAACCAGGACACCTCCCTATTACAACCTTCCTGTTTTGAATTTTGTCCCAATTCATTGTGATGTAAAGTTGCTAGTTTGACCTTTGGTGAAGTTTTAGCTCAATGTTAAGCTTGTACTTGCTCCAGATTTTAAACACTGCTGACTGGGGTTGGGCATTGTTTGAATTTGAGCGATTCCGGTCCCAATTCCAGTTCTTCAGTTCGATTCCAGTTTCAAACGATTCTCGATTCAGATTATTTTAGGGTGCTGGGTCAAAAAAGTTGCATGGTTGAAATAAATAATGTTCAAATTATGAACATCAATTTTCTTAGCAGCGTGCAGCATAAACTAAAATGAACATTTGACTAGGCGTTCTTCGTAACCAGTATCAATATCAAACCTATGAACTAAAAGTCGATGACTTTAATATTCATTAATTATTGTTTCAGCTAAAAGTTAAATATAGCATTGCTAAAATAGATTTGCAAATGTTTTATCCCATCAAACGGAGAACAAATTTAAAACGAGAAGCAAAAAAAAAAAAAATAATAATAATTTCCTTTGCCTACCCACCGATGAGACAAGGTTAAGATACTGTGAGATGTTTTTGTGAATTTTGTCCCAATTCATTGTGATGTAAAGTTGCTAGTTTGACCTTTGGTGAAGTTTTAGCTCAATGTCAAGCTTGAAATGTGACAGTTTCTACCTTCCTTCCAGTATGGTAATTTATATTTTATTTGGGTGTCTGTCATCAGCTCTTACGTTGTTTTGAAGACTTAAATAAACGCGAAAAACCATCAGTGCAAGAGTGAAACCCAGCGTTTAACTTGTTAGATGCCTCAATGTTGGCATGGACTTATTTTACAGTTTCACTCACCCAATGTGACTTGACTGAAGTTCTCTGCGGTGGAGACTGAGGATCGGAGCGGGAGGGAGCGTGTCAGACTTCTACAAATCGTGAAAGCCTCCTTTGCACAATATAATCTTAATCCAAGTGTTGCACTGAGGTGACTGGTCATTTATTTTAACATAGCTCACACTTTTGTTCACCGCTGCTGTTGGGCACAAGCACGTCTTCGTGCACGTTCTCCTTTGTTGGTTTTCAACACTTTATTCTTTGGGGTTGGCGGACTGTAGGCATCGAAACTCTGAACCGAATGATATAATTTGAACGATTCTGGGAGAACCGGAACGTTAGTCCCGGTTCCAGTCGGTTCTCGATTCCCAACCCTACTGCTGACGGGGAACAACCAACATCTTTTACCTTCTTGAAGAATTATCACTCTCTACTTTATTTCAACTGACATCTCTCATGTTGGAGCCATAATTCATGTCAATCCATTTGGTGCAACAGCTCTCCAAGGTGTGACCACTCTTATTTAACTGCGGACTAATTAGCAGATTTAATCTGATGTAGGTGTTTGTTTTAGAACCAAAAATTACAAGCGGATTCCATAATTATTTCATCAGAAGTAATTCAATATTTTTCTTCTACTTGCTGAAAAAAAAAAAAAAAAAAAGTGACAGATAATTTTTTTTCTTGCTTTTTGTTTGTGTTTCTTAAAGCCAGAAGGGTGGTTTGTAAAGACTTTGTTACATCCGTGATTTGCCTTTTTGCCAAAATGAAACATTTATATGATCATCCACCAGGAGTGGTGATTCCATAATGTTTGCCAGGAGTTGTAGGTCCTAGTTCAAATAAAACAATGTGCTAAATAATTTACAATGCATCCCACCAGACAGCTTGTGCATTTTTTATGCATTCAAATACAGTTTCATCAAAACTTCAACACGTTTACCTCATGTTTGAAATAAAATTCTATCTTGTGTTCTGTGGTGCCACGTGGTGACTGCAACACTCACAATGGAACGGGAATGGAGTTGTAGCTGTTGCCTGGCAGGAAGTTTGCGAGAATAGCCTTCATGGTGGACTTCTCTTTCACCTGACTGTCAGTGGAGCCCAGCAAGTGTCCATCAAACACGTCTGGTGAGCCCAGAAAATGCAGAATATCTTAACACGTGATTATAGAAAGAGAATTGTAAGTTTTAGTGAGTGTTTACCTTCTGGGATGCTGACAGAGTCCGGCTCCGTGAAAGAGGGGCAAGGCGTAACGGGCTCAGCTCCAGGTTCCCCGGGCGACAGCAGTATGGTGGAGGAGGAGGATGTGGAGGGCAATGTGTTGAGGTGACGGTCCTCTATTCAAAATGAAAACTCATTAGGCTTGTTTTGCTGAGCAGGATTTCACACAAGGTCATAGTCCTACCTTTGTCACCATTCTGCACCACCGGCGAGGGGTTACGGGGTGAAGAGTCCAGGGTGCTCTGTCATTAAAACAACGCGTCAAGTATTGAGAAAATTCTGTCGGTAGCTGAATGCACTACACTGACCTTGCTGTCATCAGCGGCAGTCTGTCGGTGGCGGCCCGGGCTCGGGGGGACCGACAGACGCTTGCGGCCTTTCTCCTGCTGGAACAAGTCTTGCAGCCTGAGAAGAAACCAAGAGGAGTACGTCAGTGACAAGCTTAAAAATGTGACAGTGGTCGAGAGCAACCACGTCTATGACCTGCTGTTCCACGACTGCAGCATCTCACAGAGGCTCTGCTTCTTCACCACCAGAGACTCTAGCACTGCCTGGAGCTGCTGCGGAGAATCCAGACAGCAGGCCTGAAGTCGCGCTTGGAGCTTCTCAATCCAGCTACGTAGCTCGGCCTCCTCCATCTGCACACAGATGCCACTGTGAACATTAAAAAGCAGCAGGAAGAGGAAATGTAAATGTAGGAAAGGAGGAAGGATGTACATCTTTCTGGGCAAAGAGGTCCTCCATCTTCTCCTCTCGCGTTTTACTGAAGGTCTCCGTCTTCAGGGAGGTGAGGCGGTCGTCAATGGCCAAGTAGACCTGGGTTACTCTGAGGTCAGAGACACAAAAGACCATTAGGCCATATGTCATATAGTCAAATACATTTGGTTTAGCGGAATAATTAAGTACAGTTAACGCTACCATGTCTCATTGGAAATAATGGAAAAACAAATCCCTACAGTTCACAATCAATATTTATCTAACAACATGACAAAAACATAGAAATTTTATATAAAATACATCATAGTCACCGGAGGTGCAGATACAGACACAGCAGACCTCCTTCCTGTGTAAGCTAGCTGTCATGCCTATACATGCTGCTCTGAAAGTGCCCAAAATTTTTAATGCACTACATACACCGATCTCTGGAGGGTAGTGGGATTTGGGTCGGGGGTTTGGCTGCCGGGCAGCAGCTCCCCCAAATCTTCACGGGCCACTCCAGATTTTAATGCACTACACTAATCAGGGGCCACTCGCACATGGGTAGGGCCAATGACTGCCAGTCAGTGATAGTAACGGGGGAAGGTGGGTTTCCACTAGGCTCATGGCGGTGCTCCTGCGGCCAGGCCTCACTGGCTGGGTGGCTGCTTGGGGTGGGGGCTCCCCGCTCATGCCCCATGGCTTCTCTCCGGGTTGTCCCCCTTATCGCGCCCCTATCTGCCCTCCTTTTCACCAAACGGGGGACATTGTCTCGGCCTCTGGCTGGGCAGGGAATGACTACATGGGTGGGCCCTGTGGGTTGGTGGGGGGCATGTTGCTCTCCTGGGGCTGGGGTGGCGTTAGGCCCCTTTGGCCTCCTCCGGGTAGCCCGTTTTGGGGCGCCTCGGTGAGGCAGGTGGACCACCCTGGGTCTCTTGGTGTGGGTGGTGTCCCTTCCAAAGGGCTGCTCTTGGGTCGGCCCCTCGGCCCGACTGCGCTTCTCGGGCTGGTGGGGTGGGGTCCTCAACCCCTGCTGTGCGGGCGCAGCAATGACAGGACACCTCTAACAGTTATTGTGCAGGCGAGACGGTGTCAATTCACCTGCACGTGTCTGCAGACACACACGCCTGGGATTTATTTGCCATTTATTGATAACTCTTATAACTATGCAAACGTTCTGGGTTTCCCCTCAGTTGCACTCTGTTTTTATAGATGTTTAGAATTTACACAGCCATTCCCACCACACTTCAATTACGCAGCCGGGTCCACTACATCTGTCCTGCACACTCCCCTCCGGTCCTCTCCTATATTGTCCTGCCCGTTCTTCACAGAGTGTAGCACTACTGTCCCATACAACACTCAAATCTGTGTCATTGTGTCATAATGATTTAGTTTCCTCATCTTTCCTAGTGTCCTGTCTTTTGTCGTTTTCTCTTCCTATATTATTTAGTTATCTTTTCACTGTCTCTTCCTTTTTTTTTTTCTGTGACTCCCCTATAAAAAAATATTCTCGGACTGAAATTTTCAAAAAATATCCATCAGAATACACAGTGAGAGCTTATCAACTCCACTGTGCCACAGTAAAACTGTCTCCATTCTGCTTGACCAAACAGCCAAACAGGACAAAAAAGAAAAGAAAGAAAAGAAAGTGCCCAAACAAATCCTCTTTTGGGTTGAAACAAACTAGACAGCAACTATACTGGTTCACATAGCTTCAGAAAGCGCCGTTTTTCTTCAAAAATGCACCTTGAAAATTATTTTTTTAATCATGTCCGACATCATCCTCCCCAGTAAATCAATCTCAATAGCATATTCAGCTCAACCAATCGGAGGGGTAAACATAGAAGACTATTTAGCCAACCAATCAGAGGACGGGAAAAAGCTGATAGCACTCAGCCTTCAGAGGTGCATAGTGCCATCCATCCATCCATTTTCTACCGCTTATCCGAGGTCGGGTCGCAGTAGCTTTAGCAGGGACGGCCAAACTTCTGTCTCCCCCAGCCACTTCATCCATCTCTTCCGGGGGGGATCCCAGCCGAAGGATGTAGTCTCTCCAGCGTGTCCTGGGTCGTCCCCGGGGTCTCCTCCTGGTGGGACGTGCCCGGAAAACCTCACCAGAGAGGCGTCCAGGAGGCATCCGAATCAGATGCCCCAGCCACCTCATCTGGCTCCTCTCGATGTGAAGGAGCAGCGGCTCTACTCTGAGATCCTCCCGGATGACCGAGCTTCTCACCCTATCTCTAAGGGAGAGCCCGGACACCCTGCAAAGGAGACTCATTTTGGCCGCTTGTATCCGGGATCTTGTTCTTTCGGTCACGACCCACAGCTCGTGACAATAGGTGAGTGTAGGAACGTAGATCGACCGGTAAATTGAGAGCTTCGCCTTTCAGCTTAGCTCCTTCTTTACCACGACAGATTGGTACAAAGTCCGCATCACCGCAGACGCTGCACCGATTCGCCTGTCAATCTCCCGTTCCATTCTTCCCTCACTCGTGAACAAGACCCCAAGATACTTGAACTCCTCCACTTGGGGCAGGATCTCATCCCCGACCTCAGTGACCTCAACCCCAGAGATAGGAGAGCCCGCCTCAGAGAACCCAGACTCTGCTTCCTCATGGGAAGGCGTGTCGGTGGAATTGAGGAGGTCACAACGTCCCGAGTCGAGGTCAGCAGCGCCCCATCCCCACTATACACAGTGTTGATGGTGCACTGCTTCCCCCTCCTGAGGCGCCGGATGTGGACCAGAATTTCCTCGAAACCGTCCGGAAGTCTTTCTCCATGGCCTCACCGAACTCCTCCCATGCCCGAGTTTTTGCTTCAGCGACCACCAAAGCTGCATTCCGCTTGGCCAGCAGTTACCCGTCAGCTGCCTCAGGAGTCCTACAGGCCAAAAAGGCCCGACAGGACTCCTTCTTCAGCTTGACGGCATCCCTCACCGTTGGTGTCCACCAACGGGTTCGGGGATTGCCGCCACGACAGGCACCAACCATCTTACAGCCACAGCTCCGGTCGACCGCCTCAGTAATGGAGGCGCGGAACATGGTCCACTCTGACTCGATGTCCCCCGCCTCCCCGGAACATGAGCAAAGTTCTGTCGGAGGTGGGAGTTGAAACTCCTTCTGACAGAGGATTCCGCCAGACGTTCCCAGCAGACCCTCACAATACGTTTGGGCCTGCCACGTCGGACCGGCATCTTCCCCCAGCATCGAAGCCAACTCACCACCAGGTGGTGATCAGTTGACAGTGTCACCCCTCTCTTTACCAGAGTGTCCAAGACATGCGGCCGCAAGTCTGATGACACAACCACAAAGTCAATCATCGAACTGCGACCTTGGGTGTCCTGGTGCCAAGTGCACGTGTGGACACCCTGATGGCTTGAACATGGTGTTCGTTGTGGACAATCCGTGATGAGCACAGAAGTCCAATAACAGAACACCGCTCAGGTTCTGATCGGGGGGGCTGTTCCTCCCAATCACGCCCTTCCAGGTCTCACTGTCATTGCCCACGTGAGCATTGAAGTCCCCCAGCAGAACGATGGAGTCCCCAGCGGGAGCACTCTCCAGCACCCCCTCCAAGGACTCCAAAAAGGGTGGGTACTCTGAACTGCTGTTTGGTGCATAGGCACAAACAACAGTGAGGACCAGTCCCCCCACCCGAAGGCGCAGGGAGGCTACCCTCTCGTCCACCGGGGTGAACCCCAACGTACAGGCACCGAGCCGGGGAGCAATAAGTATACCCACACCTGCTCGGCGCCTCTCACCGTGGGCAACTCCAGAGTGGAAGAGAGTCCAACCCCTCTCGAGAGGACTGGTACCAGAGCCCAAGCTGTGCGTGGAGGAGAGTCCGACTATATCGCGTCGGAACTTCTCGGCCTCACACACCAGCTCGGGCTCCTTCCCTGCCAGAGAGGTGACATTCCACGTCCCTAGAGCCAGCTTTTGTAGCCGGGGATCGGATCGCCAAGGTCCCCGCCTTCGGCCACCGCCCAGCTCGCACTGCACACGCAACCCCATGTCAACAATTGAATCGAAAATTGTTCACCAAACATTCGAGGATATGCCGCTTGTCAGATGTTCTACATAGTGAGGATAAGCAGTACGGAAATTGTATGGATGGATATTGTACATTACTGGAAGCTGGGCAATCAAGACATCCTATGAAATGAAGACAAAAGACTGTTGGAAATAAAATGTACATATATTATTATTTATATTATATATTGTTTATTATGTTATATATTATAAAAATACTGATAATGATTAATTCATAGCTTAAGTTGTAAATTTAGGTCAGTGCTTTTGATATTGTTTAGGCCAGCAGAGAAAGCCTTAAATGCCCTGACTGTACACGACGGCTGTACAGGAAATGTTTTTAAGATTTTTAACTGTGCGTCTGTGTAGCTTGTCAGTCATCCAGGTCATAGTAATCGGCAAAGGTTGAATCCCAGCAACTGGACTGTTCTTGTTTGTTGAGGTCTTCAACAAACAACAACAGTCCAGTTGCCTTAATTCAACCTTTCAGCTGTGTTTGACTTTAGAGGTTCCATTGAATCAAGTTATTGGAGATTCCTGCATGTTTTTTGTGACCAACATTCACAATATGTTGCACGCTATAGGGTTGATTTACTTTTGGGAGAAGTCTTTCAGGTCCTGCTGGAGAATGGCTTTGGAAGGCCCCAGGTTCCTGATGAAAATCTTGGGACGGGGAAGACTAATCTCCAACAGCCTCACAGAGGTGTAACTAAAAGGGAGATGAAGTGGACATTTCATTGAGCAAAGATGTGGACGGACAGCGTAAAGTTGTACCAAGTGAGGGCTGAGGACCTACCTGAAGGAGGCCACCATCTGGTTGTAGGAAAAGTACTGGTGGTAGTCTTTGTGGATGGAGTGTCCACAGGGCTCCGCATTGGCCCGCCTGGTGTACTGGTGGCCATAGAAGTGCAGCTCAAGGTATTTGGCAAAAGACATGGACCATGAGTCGTTGGACAGCGGCACCACAGGGGTCACCTGAAAATGGAAAACAACATCAGAAAACACAAAGCAAGTACACGTACAAAGACAAAATTGTTGGTACCCCTCCGGTATTGAAAGAAAAACCCACAGTGGTCTCAGAAATCATTTGAATCTGACAAAAGTAATAATAAATACAAAGATAATGAAAATTAACCAATGACACCATGTCAACAAACAGCACAGTGATTACTTGTCACCCTTTAAATAAGCCAAACTACAAGTTTGAAGACACCTGAGATGCTTATTAGAGACCTTGTTTGAACATGTCCCTATGGTCAAATTGTCAATCTTTTCTACGGGTAGCATAATTTTTTTGTCAAGGCCTGTTTCATGAGTTTGTTTTTTTAAAAAAATCTGTTGAACCACAATTCAAAAGCAACGTCTGATTTTCATTGATTAATTTTCATTAAATGTTTATTTAATATTACTTTTGTTAGGTTTAAGTTATTCCTGTGACCACCGTGGGTTTTTCTTTCATTAACAGAGGGGTACGAGCAATTTTGTGGCGCATGCATAAAGCAAGTCAACCTTCATTTAAGCAAGGTCAACTTAAACATTATTAGCTACCTGTTTGCAGATGCGGCACCAGGAGTAGTTGAGAATGGTATGCTGGTAACCAGGAACAGGAGAGTCGAGCTCCTTCAGCACAATCTGCACGCAGCCATTGCCGTGCACAAAGCGGCGGATGTGGTGCACCATAGGAGTCTCACAGAATATGCTTGGACACTGGTAAGATGACCTGAAACGAAACAGAACCCCAAATTGGGTTGGAAAAGCATGCCTTGCTTTTTTTTGTGATGTGAGGCAAAGGGTAAAGTGTATTGATAACCATAGAGCTGGAAATCTGGCTAATAATATAATAATATATTTAATTAATAAAATCAGACGCTTTCCCAACAATACCTATAAAAGGCCACGAGGTGACAGAATTGCACTGCAAACACTTCTTGTTCCCTCTCTATTTATTTATCAGGCCAGCCGATTTAATCGGCCAATTTTAGCCCTCTTTAAAATAATCATAATCAGCCGATTTCCCCTCCCCCCCATTATTTATTTATTAAAATATACATTAGCACATTACAACACAAGACAAAGATGATGACATGCTGAATGGTGTCTGAGTAGTGCAGAATGATGCCAACTACTTAGAGCTGTGACGTCACAGGACAGTCAATCCTCAATCTTCTCAGTAACAGGAGTGGCCTGACCGGTGCTTTCCAACAGGTATGTTTATAAGTTTTAACAACCTTGTGAAAATACCAATGACCCAACAATGACTCTGCCATGTGTCATGACGACGCGGGCTTGGTCATGCTTTTCGTTCACGTTGCATTGCTAACGTCGTGCGAACCAACCTCTCTTAAGTTAGTCCATGTCTGTTTTTGTTAGCAATAACGCTGTAGCAAAAATAATGTAATTGTAGTTATTTCCATGGTGAACAACCGTTCATCACTCCGTTAGTTGCGTTTTAAGGCACATTTAAATTGGAGCAATAGGAAGTGTTTTTGTTTTTTTTC
The DNA here is from genome assembly GCF_024500385.1 of Phyllopteryx taeniolatus. Lineage (NCBI taxonomy): Eukaryota > Metazoa > Chordata > Actinopteri > Syngnathiformes > Syngnathidae > Phyllopteryx > Phyllopteryx taeniolatus. The sequence continues at coordinate 2,276,087 of NC_084513.1, read as the reverse complement.
CCCCAGTGCATGCACCCCCAAAAAAGATTCAGCTGCCTGTCTACAGCAGTTTTACTTGGTCGGAAAATACTACAACATGACTAAGATTGTCCAAGAATTGATTGGAACCTGGATTACCGTCCCAGAAACATTAATATTTTAAAATGTTGGTTCTTATTTTCCATGCCGAGTCTGCCGACCCAAAAAAAAACTTGTTGGAAGGGTTAGAACACGCACCAAGTTCATTTGCGACGGCGATCGAAAGTGTGGCTTAAATGATATTAATAAAATAAGTGACAAATCAGCTCAATGCAACACTTGCAATAAGATTCAATTTCACAAAACAAGTTGCACCATGAACATGATCATAACATGGTTTAGAAGCAACGGAGTGCCTGTCTGTGACATGCGCACTCCGGCTCCGAGGCTTGGCACCGCACCAAAGTCAGAATCATTGAAGTAAAACAATAAAATAGGTCTTATGCCAGCAGTGAGACAGCAAACAAGTTAAACTACACCTAAAAATGTAGGTCAATCAACTCAAATAAAATAAAAAAAAACACTTGCATATGCAATTTAAGTGTTTTCTAAAGCTTTCTTGTGAAAGTGTAACCTACCCATGTGAAAATAACTATTCACAGTCATGGGTTTGATATTAATATAGGCTTCCTGGTTTAAAATGACTGTGAGAAATTCATATTCAAGCTTTTAAAAAGTTAACAGCAAAAAACTGTGTGTGTTGTAACTTGTAGAGTAAGTTAGTGCTTGACGACTTGTGTTGTATCCACATACACTATTTAAAATGTAAGTCCGTCAAAGTCATCGGTTTTTTATTTGGGTTTGTAGGAGGCATGACTTCATTACATTAAAAACATGTAAAAAAAAAATAAAATAAAATAAAAATTAAAAAGGGAGTCGAGGAAATGTGATGTAAAAAAGTTGTGTTTAGCAAATCTAAAATAACTTATTTTATCAATTATAAATCATTTAAATAAAATCGTCAGATTAATCAGTTATCTTTTTTTCTGCCAAACGTCAGTATTGGCGTGTGTGTGTATACACGCACGCACACGGGTCAGCAATGTTGTGAGTCGATTGATCATGTTTTATGCGTCCATGCTCACTTTTGTGCTTCTCAGACGCAGGACGAAATCTGTGGGTGTTGCTGAAGTGCTTCAGCAAATCATTATCCACTAAAAGTACAAGTCCTGTATTGGTACTTGCTAGTCAGCAAAAGAGGAGGGCGGGTTATCGTTTCAAAAAGGCAATAGACTTTTTTTCCCACCGCTGCAATATGACTAGCTGCAATATGACTAGCTGCTGCATCGCGGGAGGGCATGATGCAGATGACGTGTCCGCGCCGCCATCTTGGCTAACTTGCTACTGTGCAGTGGCGTGAGACTGTTACCTCATTGGTAGATGAGAAACAAAAGAAGAGTCGCTCGCGCATGTTATGAACCGAAGGGAAAACATGCGGACTGAACCGAAACAGTCTAACCTAACCTTTTGACGTTTTTTTAAAAACCGTTCCATCCCTACAAGAACCAATAATGATTTTTAATGTAGCAATGAGGTAGGAATTTGCCCTCTGCAAAATAGTTTCCCAAGTGTGAAAATGAATGAATCTATATAATATATGAATACTGAAATAAATTGACTTTTCTACCATATTCTAATTTCTTGATATGTACCAGTATAGACAGTATAATGCTCTTTAAAACACAATCGTTTTACCTGAAACAGTATCTCTCCAGGAATACACCAAGTGAGAGGTCATTCTTTCCGTAGAACTCCATGGTGACAATCCTGTTGTCAACAAATTTGATGACTACTAAACTCATCAAACACAACTTTTAGTATATAGAAGTAATGATCCAGTAAAAGATTTTACCAGGGACTGACGCAAGGGTTTGGGGCATTACTGGACTGAGGTGAGGAACTGCTGAAGAGCACACATAGTCGCTGATGATTGACAGGCGTTAGACAGTCCATCTGACAAAAAAACAAAAATCATCAAACCTCAAAGGTAAGATAACACAAAACCACAAGAACCCCAGAACCATTGATCCTCACCTTTGGGGCCAAGCTCATCTCACTCTGCTTGGTCGGTTTGTCATCTTCGCTATCGGCCTTCGCCGGCCCCTTGATGGGTGGCGATGGTGTCTCCTCAGTCCTGTTGTGGCCAGTCACCAGACCGGCCGCAGTGGCAGCGTTGAAAGGGTCACTGGCTTCCTTCTGCCGAATCCGCCCTCCCTTTGCTCTGTACTCTGCCAGCATATTGGCGAGGTTCTGGTTGTTGCTCAGTTGGTCAATGATACGGGTGCTGGTGAGGCCGTGGCACGGAAGGACGTCGACGGGCTTCATTGGAGCCACGCCATTGGTCTGACTGCCGACCAGCGAGGAGTCTTTGAGGAGCTGCCGCTTCCGGCGGCCGTCCAGTTCTCTGAAGTCCTTGCTGAGGAGGGGGGACAGGTAGACCTATTGTATGGAAGGCACATGTGAGCATGAACACTGGAACCATTTTGTCGCTGTCACAGGATTGTTGTGTTGTCTACTGTTCCAGAATTATTATTATTTTTTTGCCATTTTAATGGCTATAGCATGTGATAAGAGACCAGGGCTAATTTTCGAACAATTAAGTTTATCTTATCGTTGACACAGCAATGATCACCCACCACTGAAATAGACGTTTCTGGTGCTAAATCATGCAAAATGTTAATGTTGTGTTTTTATGAAATATATTGCTGTGATGTAGACAAAATCTAGATACCTTTTCAGGGAAGTAATCCCTGCTGGGGCAGTGTATGCCAGCAGGCGTGAGGAGGAACGGTTCTCGGAATGTAATGAAGGGTGAGATACACAAGATGATGTCCTTCAGCTCCTGCTTGAAGACAGCAGAGATGGACTTCAGGCGGTCATCCGTTGACGTCACCTGCTCCGCCACAAACATGCCCGTATCGTCCTGCAGAGGGTCTCGGAACAACCTGGGCGTCGATGTTTCTGATCCCTTATCCTCAGTGCTTTCCAACTCTTCCTTTTCCTGGTTTCCTTGCTCCGAAGTGTCGTCATCAGAGGTCCTGCTGAACGTGTTTGTTGCCATTTGCTGATCTTCTTGCATGAGAAATGGCGGAGATACCGACAGAAGAGGAGCAGGAGGGCTGGAAAACGGTGACGAAGTCTTAGTCTCTCCAATTCCAGCTTCCTCACTTTGGACAGAGGAAGCAGATAACCTTGGATGGTCCCGACTTTCTATTCCAGGGGGAAATTCGTCATCCTCTGGCTGTCCAGGCATTGCACAATTATCATCAGGAGTTCTCACAGTTGTGTCGTGGCTTTGCTCATCTGTCTGTTCGGCATCTGCGTCGCCCTTGGAGGACAGCCCTTCCAGCAGGCAGGGGAAGGAGGAGCTCTGAGACAAGCTGGGCGGCATGGCAAACTCATCCATGAGGAAGGAGATCTCCAGCTGGGAGTGATAGGCCACGCACACCATCATCATGATGATCTCCTTCACGCGGGCCAGCTCATACTCTGAGGCACCACGCAGCTTGATGGAACAGCCCAGGTGGGCAGCGCAGCCTTCGAAGAACATCAGCGTCTTGACATCATCTGTGAGCACACACAAACAATATGTCTCATGCTGGCCGAAAGAGGGACTTTTACCTCGATTGAAAAAGGGAAAATGAACGCTCACCATTGGCCAGGGTGAAGGGCTGCATGAAGAATTTGTGACAGGTGCCCAGTCGAGGCTTGGTAAGAAGTTGATCCATGGACATGACTAGGTCACCTTGGGTCATTCGACTCACTCGGTCCTAACACTTGCTAAATTGAAAAAGAAGTACAGTGAACCCCTGCCTATTTCTCAGCTTGCTATTAACAAATTCACCTATTTGCATTTCTTTCCTGTGGAACCTATCCTCAGCTCTTCACTACTGCCCTTTTTCAGTTTTTGATCCCTGTCTAATAGAAAAGTAGATACTGGTGTCAAGGAAGCATGTTGTGAATAGTGATGGGACGAACAACACTAGTGCATCAGCACTGTGCCAAGCACACGAGTGAAACCCCGTATTGGTGCGTGTATCGCTTTAAGAAAAAAAATCAGGTGACCGATACAGGAAGTGCTCCGTTTGGATGTGCCACGCCAAATTGTGTTTATAAGGAAACAAACTGTGTCGACGTTGCGGATTTGTTGGATGGAGTTTTTTTTGTTGCTGTTGGATTTATGTTTCACTGATTTATGGATCGTTCCAAGAAGTTTTCCCCAGTCTGGAATAATTTCGATTTTTTTAATGCCAAATAAGGTCAATCGTTTTCTCCTTTGGGCATTGTCTACTGTCAGTTTTTTAATTAAATATGTTTGTACTCTTTTCTGGTAAGAGGTTTGAATTGTTTTCAGATAAATTAACTTTTTATTTTATTGTAGATGAAGTGTCGGCTCTGCTCCACAGAGCTATCTTACATCAATAAGAGTACTTCATCAATGCTGAGGCATTAAAGAGCTCGGCATGGCAATGAAGAATTGGCAGATACTCGTGTGAGTACCCAGGTATGTTGAAATTCTCACAAAAAAATTTGAATTTTCAAAAATAGTTTATTACACACAAAAGGCTTTGCGTGAGTAATATTGTTTGTAAAAATTACAGTCCTTTAATAAGCTTTTAACAAAACATTTACTTTTGGCTTGCAGTTCCTAACAAGCAAGCAGTGGATGAGGCTGTGGTCAACATGATCAGAGACTGTCAGCCACTCACCATTGTTGAAAATGAGGGATTCAGGGAGCTCCTGAAGCTTATCAACTCGCACTTACATTTTTATGCTCACCATCTTCATCTGTACCCTGTGAAAGAGTTTTTTCTAAGATAGGGGAACTGGTGTCTAAGAGGAGAAATCGCCTTGGAGCAAAGAGTTCAAAAACTTTTGTTCCTCAATAAAAATGCATAAATGAATCAATTTTTGTCTTTTATTTCATATGATTGAACACTTAAGTTAAACATTTTAACTGAATTGTATTAGACAAATTTGCTACATTTTACATACCAACTTATTTTAGCATTTACACAAACAGGGTTTGTCTGTGCCGCCGATATAAATTTGTCATCCACCAGTATAAATTTATTGACTGATGGTTTTTTGAAGAGCTCAAATGCTGATTTTTATGTCTTGTACTTGGCAGAGTGTGCATCTGGCCAGGCATGGAGCCATTTTGATTAGCAGCGCTACACGCACCTCTCTGTCAAGTGGGGAGACTGCCCATGATAACTTTTCATTTTCGGAAAAGTAACGCGTTAGCTGGTGGTTGAGAGAGAACAGGAGGGTCAACAATGAGGGTCTCATTCTCATCAGGAGAACGGCTCCAAATCAGGGTCATCCTCTATCTCAGACACATTCTCCTCTATATCACCTCCGTGGTGAGAAATGCGACAGCACCACCTTGACAGAAAGCCTTCCCTGATAAGTCATTTTAAGTTGTAAGAAAGCAGAAGGACAGCGTAAACAGCACCAAAATTGGTTTCGAAACGGTCGCATTGAGTCAACTATTGGAGGTTGTTGGACTACCCCAGTTACGGTTATGGCTCTCAAGCTTTATGACGATTATAAAATTGCATGTTCGAGTACTTTCAAGATCATTCCAAATCCACCAGAACAAGTGTGTGCACGAATTTCTAACCATTTTCTGAACTACATATCTTCACTAGGCTCGCGGGTTTGCTGGCGCCTATCTCAGCTGACTACGGGCAAGAAGCGTGGTACACCCTGAACTGTGCGCCAGCCAATCGCAGGGCACATATAGACAAACAACCATTCGCACTCCCATTCACACCTACGGACAATTTAGAGTCTTCAATTAACCTGCCATGGATGTTTTTGGAATGTGGGAGGAAACCGGAGTACCTGGAGAAAACCTACAAAGGCACGGGGAGCACATGCAAATTGACCCCCAAGATAATAGGAGGGGTTAACACTACGATCTCACTAATGTGTAACTGACCTGTTTGACGTTAATCACCAAGGTGATTCCATGCTCCAGCAGCATGTCCTGAGCAATACGAGAGACTGTCTTCTCTACCAGGACCAGGTTCGGCCGGACGTCCACGATACGCAGAACATAATTCTTCAAAAACTCTCGCTCCTGAAACCAAGAACAATCTTTTGTGGATTTGGGAAATGATAGGCAAAGCAGCAAAAAATACTGACCTGCAAAACAATGGGCTCAATGCAAGTAAACTTGGTTTCTTCTCTGTAAAGATACTCAATGGAACACTTCAGCAGTAGAATTTTGGGGTTCTTGATGTACGAATTCATCTAAAAAAAAAAAAAAAAAAAAAAAGTGGCAAAGGTCAAGAGTTGACAGTAGGGACTATTCGTACAAACAAAAGAATAGTGCCAAAATGAGATTTTTTTTTTTTTTTTTTTTTTTTTAACATCGGCTCCAGCTCACCCGTGACCCAGAGGATAAGCAGTATAGAAAATGGATGGATGTATTGTGACAGGCTGTCTGGGTGACGGTGATAAATGGCTTTTGCTTTGCATATTAGAGTTTTAAGTTGCACTTATGGATGTAGCACTCAACTGTATTTACTGACATTGGTTTTCTGACATGTTCCTGAGCCCACGTGAATCTATCCATTTTGGATAGATTCTACAATTATTCTCTCCTCCTTCAACATTTCCTCACCGATTCAAACTTTTCCAACTTTAAAACGTTACCATCTTTCAAGCCATCTTATTGACTATTCCCATTTTTAAAAAATTCACAAAATTTTCAAAATAACTTCTGATTTTAAAATGTTACCATCTTTCAAGCCATCTTATTTACTATTCCAATTCAAAGAATTGACAAAATTTTCATAAAGAAATTCACAAAATTTTCTAAATAAAATCCCCAAATTCTCTTTTTGATTTACATATTCCCCTCCAGTTCGCATATTTTGACCAATTCAAACCATCCCAACTTTAAACTGTTCAGCTCATTCTACGTAATTTCATATCAATCAACATCTTTCAATATCATTCCAAATCATTCCATGTTTCTTATGATTTCTTTCAGCATTTCACATTAATATGCAATTTCTCCAGAAATGGCACAGTCTAGTTTGTATAAATATTTACTTAACAACTGCGTGAGCATGGGTTAATGACAGACTGCACGTTGCAACTAGCTTCCAAATTTGGGTTGATGCTACTTCCGTAGGAGTGGAACTCTGTTGTAAACCATGGTCCCCCTGTATTATCTTATATGTGCGGAGACCAAAATGAGATTTTAAACAAAAACAAACATGACCTACCTTTTTGTGGGCGATGTTCTTAGTGCATACAAAGCCATTTACCACAGTTGAATCAAACTTTCTCCCTCCAGGAATCTAAACACAAACATGGAGATTTGGTTAAACCCAAAAGCACAATCAAGTTTGCCAAATGGCCTTATGTGGCTTGCATGCTCCACCTTCTTAATGTGGACCAACTGTCTGATGTCCATGTCGTCGTCACAGTTACGGACATCAGGCCGCACTGTCTGGACCACCTGGCGGACAACTGGCACGATGATGTCCCGCCAGGAGAGCGACAGTGATTCGCTGTAGAGAAGCTGCTGCAGCAGCGCCATCATGTGGCTGTGATTGGCAGAGCTGACAAAGGGGGGTTACAAATTTTGTTTTAAAGTGGCTACAACTGGGCAAAATATTTGAAATATATTTTGTATTTGCTTTCATTTGATTTCCCGGGTAGATTTTGATGCATTATCACTTACAGCAGCCTCTCCATAGCCTTCTTCTCTCCATTCTCCTCTCGGAGCTGGTCCAACGAGCTGTGGTGCCAACCCAGAGGCGTGAACAGCATCTCTTTAGCCTTCTCCTCTACACGCCGGTTGAAAAGAGACTCTACAAGAAACATCAAGTCACACAGGAAATAGTTGGTTAATTAGTTGGCTAGTTTTTTGGCTTGATTAAGTGAGTATGTGTGTTGAAGGATTCTACCTTTGATGAAGGCATCGCTGATCACGATGTTCTGTCCTCCATCCTCTGACATCAGAAATTCAGCTGAGAATCAGAGAAGCTCGTAAGTTACAGGAACAACATTTATGCAGGGGTGGCTCAAACAGTCACACTTAATGTTTAGTAAATGTGCTGTAATTGTCCGTGTATAATGCACAATTTTTTCCCCAAAAAAATGTCAAACGTCAAGAGTGCGCATTATACATTGGTATAGGGCAAAAATGGGGGGAAAAAACTTATACATTTTATAAATGTATGCCACCATCTAGAGGCTATGAAAAGGCTATACACTTTCATTCCAATATGCCACCGCCACCTAGGTTATGAAAAAAAGTATAGCCTGCGCCTTCATTCCAATATTCCAGGGGTACGTATGACTGCATATACAGTGGGTACGGAAAGTATTCAGACCCCCTTTTTCACTCTGTTATATTGCAGCCATTTGCTAAAATCATTTAAGTTCATTTTTTTCCCTCAATATACACACAGCACCCCATATTGACAGAAAAAAACAGAATTTTTGAAATTTTTGCAGATGTATTAAAAAAGAAGAACTGAAATATCACACAGCCATAAGTATTCAGACCCTTTGCTCAGTATTTAGTAGAAGCACCCTTTTGAGCTAATACAGCCTTGACTCTTTTTGGGAATGATACAAGTTTTCACACCTGGATGTGGGGATCCTCTGCCATTCCTACTTGCAGATCCTCTCCAGTTCTGTCACGTTGGCTAGTGAACGTTGGTGGACAGTTATTTTCAGGTCTCTCCATTGATGCTCAATTGGGTTTAAGTCAGGGCCATTCAAGAACAGTCACAGAGTTATTCTGAAGCCACTCCGTTATTTTAGCTGTGTGCTTAGGGTCATTGTCTTGTTGGAAGGTGAACCTTCGGCCCAGTATGAGGTCCTGAGCACTCTGGATAAGGTTTTCGCTCAGGATATCCCTGTACTTGGCCGCATTCATCTTTCCTTGGATTGTAACCAGTCGTCCTGTCCCTGCAGCTGAAAAACACCACCACAACATGATGCTGCCACCACCATGCTTCACTGTTGGGACTGTATTGGACAGGTGATGTCCAGTGCCTGGTTTTCTCCACACATCTCGCTTAGAATTAAGGCCAAAAAGTTCTATCTTGGTCTCATCATCCCAGAGAATCTTATTTCTCACCATCTTGGAGTCATTCAGGTGTTTTATAGCAAACTCCATGCGGGCTGTCATGTGTCTTGCACAGAGGAGAGGCTTCCGTCGGGTCACTCTGCCATAAAGCCCCGACTGGTGGAGGGCTGCAGTGATGGTTGACTTTCTAGGACTTTCTCCCATCTCCCGACTGCATCTCTGGAGCTCAGCCACAGTGATCTGTGGGTTCTTCTTTACCTCTCTCACCAAGCCTCTTTTCCCCCAATTGCTGTTTGGCCGGACGGTCAGCTCTAGGAAGGGTTCCGGTCGTCCCAAACGTCTTCCATTTCAGGATTATGGAGGCCACTGTGCTCTTAGGAACCTTAAGTGCAGCAGAATTTTTTTTGTAATCATGGCCAGACCTGTGCCTTGCCACAATTCTGTCTCTCTTCAGGCAGTTCCTTTGACCTCATGATTTTCATTTGCTCTGAAATGCACTTTGAGCTGTCAGGTCTTATATAGACAGGTGTGTGGCTTTCGTAATTAAGTCCAATCAGTATAATATAACACTGCTGGACTCCAATGAAGGTGTCGAACCATCTCAAGGATGATAAGAAGAAATGGACAGCACCAGAGTTAAATATATGAGTGTCACAGCAAAGGGTCTGAATACTTATGGTTGTGTGATATTTCAGTTTTTCTTTTTTAATAAAAATACAAAAATTTCAACAATTAAATTTGTTTTCTGTCAATATGGGGTGCTGTGTGTACATTGAGGAAAAAAATGAACAAATGATTTTGGAAAATAGCTGCAATATAACAAAGTGAAAATTTTAAATACTGAATACTTTCCGTACCCACTGTATGTTCAGTTGTGCTCATAAGTTTACATACCCTGGTAGAATGTGAAATATTGTTGTTGTCCCCCCCCCCCTAATACGACTGACGAACAACCATCATTAATTTCTTTATAGTTGTGTTTTGTTTAATGATGACGCTTTTCTGAAATGCTTGACAGTTTAATTTTAATCCCATCAAAATAAAATGTGTTTTGCCTGACCCTTCATGTTTTCTTTAAAGAATTGTACCCATCTTACAAATTGTGCCTGTGTAATCAAACATGAGCAGAACTGTGTGCTTTCTCATTTACTAAATAAAAGTAGGGCTGTGAATTTCAAAAAGAGCACTTAAATAAAAACAAAGTATTACGTGTTCAAATCAAGTGCTTAACTTCAGAATATTTTTTTGAAAAAAACTAACCAAATACAGATAATACTTCATGTTTTGATCCTATGGGTAGAAGCAAAATCAGGCATTGTAAAAATGCATTATACATGGGTAGAATGGTTTTCCAGAATTTTGAGGTCAACTTTGGGGGTGCGTATTAAACATGAGTGTGCATTATATACGAAAAATTACAATATGTTAAGGTGACCAGACCTCATGAATGGGAATTTGAACTTGCCTTTCTGCTCAGCAGTGGGAGGCACATGTGGATACTTGGACTGCTTCTTAATGTGGAAGTTGACATTGTTGTGCTCCATGTTGAGGCTGATAGAAGCGGCAGAGTCACTGTCCACCACGGATTGGGAGCTGCTGACGGACGTCCTCTTGCTGAGGCTGGCAGAGCCTGGACAGAAAGACACGGTCGCACAGCTGAAAGTGGACCAAGAAAACAATTTACCTTTTGTGTCTATTTTTTATAATGTTGGGTAAGATAAAGCCAACACCTAACCTTAACGTTAACCCTAAAGAACAAGTGACACAAACCCAGTATGTTGTAGTCCGACTCGTCTGCCAGCTGCTCCGTATCACTGTCGTCAAACTTAATGTCCTTAAACCAGGAAGGCTCGGAATGCCCTTCCACAGAGTTGACGCTGTCGCTGTCTGGAGAAGGTGTTTCTGAGAACTCTGTGTTCTGTGGACCAGAAAGGCACCATCAGTATGATATGCCATCTGAGGAAACCGCCAAGTGGTTTTACTCACTTGCAGGGGGCGGTAAAGGGCGTACTCGTCTCTGAACAGCTGGTCGTTGTGCGTGACGCAGTCCAACCAGCGGCCGTCAACCAAGGCCTGGCCGATTGCTATTGCCTGCACCCTGAAGAACAAAAATCAAAGAAAATAGAAATGTCTTCGCAAACTTCTTCAGAAAAGGGAAAAGGCCATATGATGACACAGAGGAAGAAGAGCCTCCAGAATATCCATTTGAAAGACAATATCAGCAGCCGTAATTTAAATACAGGTTGATCATTACAGGTGATTCTCACATACCAAACCCGCTTTCCATAACAAAGGGATGCAGTAGATCGCCGCAAACTCGCGGTTCGGCACCCGCAGTTTCACCTCTTTGCAGATCCCCCCCCCAATACATATTCTATACAACCCCAATTCCAATGAAGTTGGGACATAGTGTTAAACAAATGAAAACAGAATACAATGATTTGCAAATCATGTTCGACCTATATTTAATTGAATACACTACAAAGTAGTGTGTGTGTGTGTATGTATATATATATATATATATATATATACATACATACACACATACACACATTTTCTGTACCGCTTATCCTCACTTAAACAAATGATTTTAGCAAAATGGCTGCAATATAACAGAGTCCTCCACCCCTGCCATCTCTTCTCCCTGTCGCCTCACTCTTCCACCTCCACCCCTCTCATTCATGCACATATATTCTGTTTTACTTCGGCTAATCTTCATTCCTCTCCTTTCCAGTGCATGCCTCCATTTTTCTAACTGTTCCTCCACCTGCTCTCTCCTTTCACTGCAGATCACAATGTCATCTGCAAACATCATGGTCCACGGGGATTCCAGTCTAACCTCATCTGTCACCACTGCAAACAGGAAGGGGCTAAGGGCTGATCCATGATGCATTCCCACCTCCACCTTAAATTCCTCTGTCACACCTACAGCACACCTCACCACTCTTCTGCTGCCGTCGTACATGTCCTTTATTATTCTATCATACTTCTCTGCCACTCCAGACTTTCACATGCAGTACCACAGTTCCTCTCTGGGTACTCTGTCATAGGCTTTCTTTAGATCTACAAAGACACAATGTAGCTCCTTCTGACCTTCTTTGTACTTTTCCATCAACATCCTCAAGGCAAATAATGCATTTATGGTACTCTTTCTAGGCATGAGTCCAAACTCTTGCTCGCAAATACTCACTTCTGTCCTGAACCTGGCCTCCACTACTCTTTCCCATAACTTCATTGTGTGGCTTATCAACTTTATTCCTCTATAGTTCCCACAGCTCTGCACATCACCCTTGTTCTTAATAATGGGTACCCGTACACTTTTCCTCCATTCCTCAGTCATCTTCTCACCCGCTAGAATTCTGTTGAACAAGCGGGTCGAAAACTCCACAGCCACCTCTCCTAGATGCTTCCATACCTCCACAGGAATGTCATCAGGACCAACTGCCTTTCCATTTTTCATCGTCTTTCATGCCTTTCTAACTTCCCCCTTACTAATCATTGCCACTTCCTGGTCCACCTCTTCTACTCTCCCTTGTCTCTCATTTTCCTCATTCATCAACTCCTCAAAATATTCTTTCCATCTAGCAAGCACACTACTAGCACCAGTCAACATATTTCTCTCTATCCTTAATCACCCTAACCTGCTGCACATCCTTCCCATCTCTATACCTCTGTCTGGCCAACCTGTATAGATCCTTTTCTCCTTCTTTAGTGTCCAACCTGGCATACATGTCATAATATGCCTCTTGTTTGGCCTTTTCCATCTGTACCTTTGCCCTACGTCACATCTCAATGTATTCCTTTCACCTCTCCTCAGTCCTCTCAGTGTTCCACTTCTTCTTAGCTAACATCGTTCGTTGTATGATTTTCTTTACTGTGAGGTTTCAACACCAAGTATCCTTTTCTCCTTTCCTGCCAGAAGCTACACCAAGTACTCTCCTGTCTGTCTCTCTGATCGCCTTGGCTGTAGTGTTCCAGTCTTCTGGAAGCTCCTCCTGTCCACCGAGAGCCTGTCTCACCTCTTCCCAAAAAGTCACACAACACTCTTCCTTTCTCGGCTTCCACCATATGGTTCTCTGCTCTGCCTTTGTCTTCTTAATCTTCCTCCCCACCACCAGAGTCATCTTACACACCACCATCCTATGCTGTCTAGCCACATTCTCCCCTACCACTACCTTACAGTCGGTAAGGGCTGGCTGTTGCGGAACCAAGCTGTGAATGCTATTCCGAGGAACTACATAGTGCTAGAAGAATACTACTACAGAGAATCCAGTGATATCAGAGACCCAGTGGCAAATTACTGTTACAAAACGCTGACCAATTCAAAGTTCAAGGTTACTCTCACTGCTCTGGGAGATGTTTTGGGCGAGCTGGCACATCTCTGTCTTTCTTTTCAAAGACGCAACCTGACTGTGATGGAAGGACACTGCTTTGCAAGAACAAAGATCGAAAAGCTGCGTTCCCAATACATGTCAGACGAAACGGATGTTAAGTGGAGTGACCGTGTCAAAAAGGCAATGAGGGCCTCATCAGCTGATGGCAGAAATACCGGTGAGATTACTTGTTTTATTCGTAAGATCTGTGATCACTTGGACGCTTGTTTTCCAGAGGATGAATTAAAGGAGTGGTCTGCATTTGACATTGAGGCACTTTTGATTATGGAGCAGCAAACATTGCCACACTAGCAAAGAAGTATGAAGCCATTCTCCACCACCCACATTCTGTGGCCGCCATTATCAGTAAATATGCTGAATTCAAGTACATAATGAGGCAAAAACCTAAACAAGGGTCAATCAGCACATTCTCAGATATGGTGGCTGCAACACTAAAATGTGAGGAGCTGAAACGCATCTCACAGCTTGTGGATATTTGTGCTACATTTCAAGCATCCAGTGCAGATTGTGAAAGAGGATTTAGTTTAATGAATCGTATCAAAACAGCACCCAGAAATTGTCTTGAAGTGAACCATTTGGACCAGCTGATCCGCATAATGTCAAACCTGCAGGCAGACGAGGCCATCAACCTGGACAACGTGTACAACCATTGGAGACGTGAGAAGGACAGAAGGGAAAATTAACGTTGTCGTCGCAAGTTCGAGCGACCAATACAAGATACGTTAAAAGGTGAATTTTTTTCTCAGCTTTTTGTGCTAATTCTAGTGTAAAAAATAATTTATATTGAGCACTTTCAGATTTGCTTTAAAATGCAAAGTGCATTTAAAATAAAATTTATTATTATGATGTTGCTCACAGTGGTCCAAAGGACCACTCAGGGAGTGTGTGTGTTAGCGCAGACACGAAAAATTAGAGGGAACATTTCTATGAGTTTGCATAACTTTTGGAGTAGAACAAAAATATCATAGGGCACGAGTGAAATTAAAATCTTGGTGCGTTTGATCCACCCAAATACAGTATATATGTAATTTATGTGTGTAATTTTACATGCCACATTTGAATGAATGTTTGAGAAAGTGTTATAGTTTTAATAATTTTTTGTAGCCATAGATACAGCTTATGTTTGTCTTTGCTATAGTTGAACAAAGGAGGTAGATGACAAACAAATGCAGCCTTATAGAAGTTGCATAACTTGACATTTTGGTTGACTTGGTACCTGTTGGAGATAGTGCCGTTCCTCAGCAGCCAGTTTACCAGCTCCTTCCCCACAATACAGTTAGGGTAGGTCCTCAGCCAGTACCTATGGTCCTGGAACTCCATCCCAGTGTTGTTGTGGCAAATTTTCTTCCACAGGTCCTTGAGTTGTGATGAGTCCTGTAAGACATGCAAGCCGAGAGGGTATCAGCGACGTCTGCACCCAGTGAGCAAACAATGCAACAGTCAGACGAAGGTAGCCACCAGAAGGCTTTTCCTCTCCTCCTCGCTGTGGTCCAGCTTGGTGATGCTCTTGGCACCCGACAAGGCTCGCGTGGTGGGTGGGCTGACCGAATTGTCGTATGATGGCACCATGGATCCAGAGCGGTCCAGAGACAGGTTAGAGACGCTCGCAGACCTGTTAGAGGACCATCAATAAGACCAGATCACACCAAATGAGGAAACTTCCCCACCTATTTTTAAATCATGAATTAACTGTGGCTAATCACATTTTGTGGTTCATTTTCACTAATCACACTCAAGCCTGATTACCTACAGACCTGGTCAATCAAGAAATCACTTAAATTGAGCCTGCTTGACAAAATAAGGTCAGCTAAAAAAAAAATAATCTCAAAAAGCTGCAACAAAATGCCTCAATCCCCAAAAAATTAAAGAACAGACGAGAAATAAAGAAATTGACATCTACCTGTCTGGAAAGGGTGACAAGGCTATTTCTAAAGCTTTAGTATTCCAGCAAACCATGGTGACAGCCATTGTCCTCAAATGGAGAAAACATGGAAAAGTAGTGAACCTTCCCAGGAATGGCTGGCCTACAAAGAATAGCCCAAGATAACAGCAATGACTCATCCAGGAGGCCACAAAGGTACTCACGACAACTTTTAAAGAATAGCTGGCCTCCCTCAAAAATAAAGAAGAGATTGGGCAAAAATAACATCCATGGCAGAGTTCCAAGGCAAAAAAACACTGCTGACCAAAAAACTCGTCTTACTTTTGAGGGGGGGTGGGGGGTACAAAAAACATTTGAATGATTCCCAAGACTTGGGAGAATATTAGACTTGTTGTGAGTTGAACTTTTGGAAGGTGTGTTTCTCGTTACATCTGTCGTAAATGTAACAGCATTTCAGAAATAGAACATTATACCAACAGTCAAATGTGCTGATAGTCTGACGGTCTTATTGTTTGTTTGTTTTTTTTCCCCCCAAAGATTTTTTAAACAAGATTGTCCTATTAGAGGCTGGACATTGACCCACCTCTTCCTTGTGGGAGATTTACCCACATCTTCTTGCAGTGTGGTAAGTCTGGAAGGGAGGACACTCTTCTGTGGTTCTTGATGAATCATGCTAGGAAACACACACATACACACACAATTTATCATCATTTTATTTTGTCTGCAGTATTCTTCCCCCCATTGCTAATGGCCATTTAGCATGAGCATGCACAAAAATTCTCTCCTTTACAGAGAGAACTGGGCTGAAATGAAATGAAGAAAACAAAGAGCGACACTCACGTTTTTCTCATCCCAATGGGAGTTTTTCTAGGCCAGGAGAGAGAGAAAGATAGGGATAGAGAAACATTTTCTTTGAGGAAAGTTGACAGAAGAGGGAAAAAAGCAGCCGCAAGTACACTGACTTAAACTCTAGCAAAGCACAACAAGCGTGGCGATGGAAAATTAATGCATTGCTGGACAAGGACAAGGTCTTCCTTGTGATGTGCATGGCTATTGAATGCTTTAACAGTGGAAATCAACATCCATCCATTTTCTGAGCCGCTTCTCCTCACTAGGGTCGCGGGCGTGCTGGAGCCTATCCCAGCTATCGTCGGGCAAAAGGCGGGGTACACCCTTAACTGGATGCGAGCGAATCGCAGGGCACATATAAACAAACAACCATTTGCACTCACATTCACACCTACGGGCAATTTAGAGTTGTCAATTAACCCACCATGCATGTTTTTGGGATGTGGGAGGAAACCGGAGTGCACGGAGAAAACCCACACAGGCACGGGGAGAACATGCAAACTCCACATAGGCGGGGCCGGGGATTGAACCCCGGACCTCAAAACTGTGAGGCAGACGCTCTAACCAGTCGTCCACCGTGCCACCTGGAAATCAACAATGTGCTTAAAAATGCATACAAAGATGACATTGAAGTTATCAGGTCAACACGCTCGTCCTTTTATACATTTAATTAAGAGACAGTTTTAAAAAGTGTATTCCTGTTTGATCACA
The DNA here is from genome assembly GCF_024500385.1 of Phyllopteryx taeniolatus. Classification (NCBI taxonomy): domain Eukaryota; kingdom Metazoa; phylum Chordata; class Actinopteri; order Syngnathiformes; family Syngnathidae; genus Phyllopteryx; species Phyllopteryx taeniolatus. The sequence continues at coordinate 2,259,169 of NC_084513.1, read as the reverse complement.
TACAGAGTCTTGTCATCACGAGCATACAATTAAAAAAACAATACAGAATAGGACTGGTCAGACAAGTTACGCAATACACACTGAACAAAAACAAATGTAAAACTTTCGTTATTTCTATTTTTCCGGCGCTGAACTCAAAGATCTAAGACTTTCTATTTACACAAGAGGCCTATTTCTCTCAAACATTGTTCATAAATCTGTCCTAATCTGTTTCAGGGAGCACTTTTCCTTTGCCAAGATAATAAGAAAGCATGACTGATTGTTACACAGATGTACCTTAGGCTGCTAACAATAAAAGGCCATTCTAAAACATACAAGTTTATCAAACACTAATCATCTACTAAACTCAAACCACCTGCACAGGTTTCCCAGGTGTCATTAAATTGCTTCAGTTTGGTTCAATTTTCTCAGTTGGTTTCAATATGCAGAAGACTGCAGACTTGACAATTGGCCAGAAGACCATCACTGATACCCTCCATAGGATGGGTAAGCCAAAATAGTTCATACCCAAGGAGGCTGGCTGTTGACATAGTGCTGTGTCTAAGCATATCAATGGAAAGTCTAGTGGAAGGACAAAATGTGGCAGAAGAAGATGCAGCAGCAAAAGAGATGACCGTGGGCTTCAGTGGATTCAAGAATCTAGCAGAGATCCAGAACGAGTGGAATGAGGCAGGAGACACAGCTTCAAAAACCACCACATACAGATCCATCCATCCATTTTCAACACCGCTTATTCTGGTTAGGGTCGTGGGACGCTGGAGCCTATCCCAGCTGACTTCGGGCGAAAGGCAGACTACACCCTGAACTGGTCGCCAGTCAGTCGCAGGGCACATATAGACACAGAAAACCATTCGCACTCCCATTCACACCGTCACTGAGTGGGAACTGAACCCACGCTGCCTGCACCAAAGTCAGTGACCCCATACAGATGCATCCGGGAATTGGGCTACAACTGTTGGGTACCTCGGGTCTGAGCCTGAGCCAACGCAGGAAGCCTCTCAACTGGGCCAAGGAGAAGAAGGAATGGACTGTTGGCCAGTAGTCCAAGGCCCTCTTTTCCCATGAAATTGTGCCTTTCATTCGGGTTTGGAGGTAGACGGTGAAGAACAGAACCCAAGCTCCTAGAGGTCCAGTGTGAAATATCCAGTCAGTCAGTCAGTCATGATTTGGGGTGCAATGTCCAGTGCAGGTAAACTCTGCTCTCTTAAATCCAAGGTCACCGCAACAGTCTACCAGAATGTTTTAGAGGATTTCATGATTCCTTCTGCTGAGGATCTGTATGGAGATGCAGATTTCATCGTCCATCAGGACCTGGCCCCTGCCCATACCGCCAGAAGCACCAAAACCTGTTTTGATGCCCATGCCATCACAGTGCTTGAGTGGCCAGCCAACTTGCCGGATCTAAACCATATTGAGAATCTATGGGGTATTATCAAGAGGGAAATGAGGGGCCCCAGACACAAAAACAAAGAACTGAAAGCAAGCATCAAGGAAATCTGGGCTTCCATAACTCCCAAGCAATGCCACAGCCTGATTGCCTCAGTGCCACGGCACATAGAGGCAGCGATTAAAGCAAAGGGATTCCCAACCAAGTATAGAAGCTTAACATATCGTTTTGAAAGTACCATATTTTGATTGATTTAATGTGACCCTAACTTCGTTCTTTTTCTTCTACAAAAACTGAAGTAAATGGTGATTTCTTCACAATATTAACATATTTTTAATTCCTGATTTCGTGAGTTTTATGAGTTCGAAACCGCAATTATGTAAAAATAAACAAATAAATACTTTAAATGTTTTTAATTGTGGGCTCTGAATGTATAATCTATTAAAGTTTCACTTTTTTAATGGAATTATGAAAATAAACTTTCATACTATCCATATAAAAAATGTTGATGATCATGAAATTTTATTTATATGTAAGGTGACCAGACCTCATGTGTTGTATTTCCAAGAAACGCTTGTAATTCATTTTAGTTCGCTTTATTTTTCAGTTAGCACAATGCTACTTTCTTTTGTCTCTTTTCTTCCTCGTATCATATTCTACGCCTCACATCTAGTTGTTCCTTTCACTAATGCCCCGAGTGGTTGGACGAGACACCACAGTATGTGTGGGTGTGTGTGGGTAGCCGCTAACAAAAAGAGACGCGTTTTTGATCAACACATGCTCTCACACTTGATCTCTGCTCAGACTAGCCACCAGCAGAGAAAGTATGAGTGTAAAGGGTTGTGAATGTGATTATCGCATGAAAACGTGTACAGTAGAAATGCTGACAGGGTTGCTGAAAGTGCGGCTGTCGAAAGAATATCTTTCGCTTTTGGGTACATTCGGAAATTCACTCCAAGCATGCTCTCTACACTCTGGAATGTTTGGAAACTTAAGAGCGTTGTTGGAGTGTGCTTTACGGTTATTCAGAGCACCACACCCTGGGAGTGCCGAAGCGCATTCCCGGCGCTCTGACTGAGGAGACAAGAGCAGCCGCAGCGTTTACAGGCAGAACTGACATATTCAATATGGCGGACACACTGACGTATCCCTGCAAATGGTCAAATGCTTTTTTGTAAATTCATAGAAAATGGAGCACACTGACTCGCTTTACACTGCACTCTCAAAGCGCGTCACTTTGAATTTCCAAACGTACCCTTCGAAAGAACAAGAGCAGAGTACGAGCAGGGGGAACTTGGTCAAACAAAAGAGGAGGAAAAAGGGACAACAATTGCTGGACGCCGTTTCCAAGGCACATGTTTGTGCTCCAAAGAGAAGGTTGGTTCATTTATTTAGCCTTCTATCTAGTATTAACACTATTCCGAAAAGATTTTCCTTGTGAAAACCTCACAATGCTTCGTTTCTAGCCATTAGTAATAAAATAGGGACTCTCAAACTTTGGGTCCAGTTCAGGACTCCTTAGAGTGTAGACATTTTCCAAGGAGCCCCTCATAATTATAACAGCATTTAAACATGTCTTTTCGAGAAAAAAACTGGCCCAACAAGTTAAATCATAGCTGAAATAAATAAGTTGATGTTTTCCCCTTTGTTTTAATGCAAAGCAATACAAGTACAACAGGAAAATCTTTATATTAAATGACCATAATTAATTTTACCCGACTTCCGTATGAGAAACAAGAGGAATCTAGGAAATTTCACATGCAGTCCAGTACGCAGGTATTTATTTCACTGTCACACTGGATTCATTTTTGGCTAAAATGTTACTGAATCGATTTCCAGCCACTGAAATCGTTTCTGGTTGTATCGTTCTAAATGAGCCAATATCATCCTTGAATCGAACAAGCAACCACAAATCGAAGCTAAAGCGAATCGTTACACCCCTAGCCAAAACGTCACAGTGGCTTTCATTGCAAGTAACAAAAATATCTACAACAAAGGGTCCAAAAAAACACAAAGGACTTCGTTTCACCTCTGCCAGGTGAGATCTTCCTCCAGAAAGATGTTCCTGCTTGCCTTGCGTCCGCACACGGGCGTCCGTGGCTCGGTGGGTTCCAACACACACACAGAGCAGGAAGAGTCAGATAAGATGTTCAGGTCCTCGCCGATGGAGCCCGACTCCGCCGAATAAGCGTAGTTGAGCGCAATTTTACGACAGTATGTACAGGCTCGCAAGTCTCCTAGGAAGTGGTAGAGTATGAGATCCATGTTAGTTAGTTTCTCTTCCTTTAGCCACCACACTGCTTACCTGTATAGCCCATGAACTTTCCGGGGATCTCCTGGTTGCAGCAGCGGCTGCAGAAAATCTGTCCGCATAACCTGCAGTGGTGGCGCCGACGGAACGTGGTGAACTTCTCGTTACAATCATAACACTCCTTACACTGGCTGTCAGGCATCCAGTACTGCTTCAGGTCGCTATCCTAGAGGAGTGACAACAGCGGCAACAACTTTGTTAAGGGTGGATTTAAAACACAAGGTGATGCACAAATCTAGGACAAAAAACGTGCGTAATGTTTAAACTCTGGGCTCTGTGCTGGCCATTTGTATCCACTATGTTTCATTTAGACCTTTAAATATATAAAACAATAATATAATGATGGTATCAAATTGTACCATTTGGCTCTATCTTGGCCACTTTGGCCAAATGAAACCTGGGTGGCATTCCAGACTCAACATTGTTTTCTACCAGATTACATCATTGATCAATTTTTGGACAAGGGACACAGCGCTGTTTGGCAGCACCACAACAGAAATCATGCCGAAATTGAAAAATGTTTGATTCAGACAGCAGCATGCCGTGACGCCTGATGACACATCCAAAAGAGATCGTGGAGGAGTGATTTCAGAGTGACAACACCAACAGATTATCCCAGAATTGTACAGTAAATAACATGGGGAAAATGGAGGAAATAATCATAAATGCGGTGTCTCAGGGTCCCGAGCTTTGGGACACTAGACAAATGATGTACCATAACGTGGTAAAGAAGGCTCAGCGATAAATGGAGCTGGTATGTTGAAGATACTCGGTTTGCTTAAACTAGCGATTTTAGCATTATTAACAACAAAATATTAGCTTATAATAAAATATAGCATAGCCAAACATGCTTCACTTGTATCACGTCTCCTCCTTCTTAAAAGTAAAGCCAGGGCTTTCCGTTATAACTATTTTACATCCAAACCAGTAGGAAAAGGCACCAGGTTAGCTTAGCAACCAGAGCCAAATATGGACACAGTTACACTGGGCTGTCTTCATCCTTGCACCGTGCCCCAAACCACAAAAAACAAGTGCAGTGAGAAAAGGGCTTCAGCAACAGTGAGGGAAAAAGGTGGTACTGAAAATATATATTAAAAAAAGAATTTTGAGGCTGGTTTCCAAACTGCGCATTGTGCAAATAAACTGGGATTAACAAATATTAAAAGTCCCATATTTTGCCAAACTAAGATTTTCTAGTATTTGGGACACAATATTATCGCTATGGTGCCTCAGTAAACATGTGAAACATGAATTAAAATCATCCACCCATTCCTGAGTTCCAGACAATTAGGTCATTTGAATTTCAAGTTTATCTACGTCGTCAGTGAAGATCTGCGCCTACCTCTCCACTTCCGAGCCAGCACTGTAAACAAAAACACGTGCTCTCACAAGTGAGTCTTGTACACGGAGGCAACCAATCAGAGGAAAGGGGGCGGTCTAGGCCAAATATGGACAAACCGGATACAAAGCTGGGTCAAACAGAAGTAGCTGTTAGAGGGACCGTTTCGTAATATTTGTATTTCATATTGTTTACGTTGGTGATTTCACTCTCGATGTCACTTGTGCAGCTGTTTTACATGAATTTTGTGCATGCGGGTTGATTCATCTGTTCAATGAACACAGTCATATTGAATATAAATCACTTAAATACACAATAGACAGGCAAAAAATATTGGCTTAGGTATTAATTAAATCAGATTTTGTGGGGGATGAAAAATACCTGACTCTTTCCATCCATAATTTCCTTGAGTCGTTTCAGTGCTGTGCGAAGCTGCACCGCTGTGCGAGGGTCATGATTGTTCAGTGGTGCATCTGACTTCCTGCTGCTATCTGAAAGGAAGTTTGCGCAAACACACACATGCAAACGAAAACACACAAGCACACACACGGATAAGTCACTGGAACCAAATATAATTGAAATGTATGGAAAAGTTGCAACACCAACCCTATCAAATAACTCATGTTATCTTTCCTTGAGGTTGTTTGTTTATATGTGCCCTGCGATTGGCTGGCGACCAGTTCAGGGTGTACCCTGCCTCTCGCCCGAAGATAGCTGGGATAGGCTTCAGCACGCCCGCAACCCTTGTGAGGATAAGCGGTACAGAAAACGGATGGATGGATCTTTCCTTGAGCATTTAAACAAGACAGGAATGGTGGTCGATTGGTTAGAGCGTCTGCCTCACAGTTCTGAGGACCGTGGTTCAACCCCCGGCCCCGCCTGTGTGGAGTTTGCATGTTCTCCCCGTGCCTGCGTGGGTTTTCTCCGGGCACTCCGGTTTCCTCCCACATCCCAAAAACATGCAAGGTAGGTTAATTGACGACTCTAAATTGCCCATAGGTGTGAATGTGAGCGCGAAGGGTTGTTTGTTTGTATGTGCCCTGCGATTGGCTGGCAACCAGTTCAGGGTGTACCCCGCCTCCTGCCCGATGATAGCTGGGATAGGCTCCAGCACTCCCGCGACCCTTGTGAGGATAAGCGGCTCCGAAAATGGATGGAGGAATGTGACCAAAATAAATCATTTAAAAAAACGCTGCATAGTTAAGCAAGAAATCCAAACGTTAGCTTTTCAAGAATAAATTCAAATCCTATATTCAAGATTCATTCACAATTAAGCTTTGTTAGTATCTTACATCTTAATTTTCATCATTGGTATACCTCACCTGACAGACAAAATGACGGGGGGAAAAAAAAAAGAAAAAACAAAACAAAACAAAAATGCAGAAAATCACTGTCTGATTTTCAAAGAACTTATTAGCAAATTATAGTGGAAAATAAGTATTTGATCAATAACAAAAGTTCATCTTAAAACTTTGTTATATACCCTTTGTTGGCAATGACAGAGGTCAAACGTTTTCTTTAAGTCTTCACAAAGTGTTGCTGGTATTGTGGCCCATTCCTCCATGCAGATCTCCACTACAGCAGTGATGTTTTGGGGCTGTCGCTGGGCAATACAGACTTTCAACTCCCTCCAAAGATTTTCTATAGGGTTGAGATCTGGAGACGGGCTCGGCCACTCCGGGACCTTGAAATGCTTCTTATGAAGACACTCCTTCGTTGCCCGGGCAGTGTGTTTGGGATCATTGTCATGCTGAAACACCCAGCCACGTTTCGTCTTCAATGCCCTTGCTGATGGAAGGAGGTTTTCATTAAAAATGTCATGGCCAATACATGGCCCCATTCATTCTTTCCTTTACATGGATCAGTTGTCCTGGCCCCTTTTGCACAAAATCAGACCCAAAGCATGATGTTTCCACCGCCATGCCTCACAGTAGGTATGGTGATCTTTGGATGCAACTCAGCATTCTTTCTCCTCCAAACACGACAAGTTGAGTTTTTACCAAAAACTTGAATTTGGTTTCATCTGACCATATCACATTCTCCCAATCCTTTTCTGGATCATTCAAATGCTCTAAAGCAAACTTGAGACAGGCCTGGCCATGTACTGGTTTAGGCAGGATTGCACTGCAGGATTGGAGTCCCTGGCGGCGTAGTGTGTTACTGATGGTAGCGTTTGTTACTTTGGTCCCAGCTCTCTGCAGGTCATTCACTAGGTCCACCCGTGTGGTTCTGGGATTTTTGCTCACCAATCTTGTGATCATTTTGACCCCACAGGTTGAGCTCTTGCGTGGAGCCCCAGATTGGGGGAGATTATCAGTGGTTTTGCATGTCTTCCATTTTAATAATAATAATAATAATAATAATAATAATTGATCCCACAGTTGACCTCTTCACACCAAGCTGCTTACCTATTGCAGATTCAGTCTTCCCAGCCAGTGCACGTCTACAATTTTGTTTCTGGTGTCCTTTGACAGCGCTTTGGTCTTGGCCATAGTGGAGTTTGGAGTGTGACTGTTTGAGGTTCTGGTCAGGTGTCTTTTATACTGATAATGAGTTCAAACAGGTGCCATTAATACAGATAACGAGTGGGGGACAGAGGAGCCTCTTAAAGAAGATGTTACAGGTCTGTGAGAGCCAGAAATCTTGCTTGTTTGTAGGTGACACCAAATACGTATTTTCCACCATAATTTGCTAATAAATTCTTTAAAAATCAAACAATGTGATTTTCTGGATTTTGTTCCCCCTCATTTTCTCTGTCACAAGTGAGGTATATTGTTGATGAAAATTACAGGCCTCTTTCATCTGGTGGCTGACTAAATACTTTTTTGCCCCACTGTATAAGTATACCCTATATTTAATAAGATTAAATTTTATTTACTGCACTATATGACTGGCGGCAAGGGTGAACGACATCTGCCTCACAGTTCTAAGGAGCCAGGGTTCAAATCCAGCCTAGCCTGTGTGGAGTCTCCCCGTGCCTACATGGGTTTTCTCTGGGACTGCCGTTTCCTCCATAGGTGTGCATGTTAGTGTGAAGGATTGTTTGTCTATATGTGGCCAGAGGTTGACTACCGACCATTTCAGGAAGTTTCCCGCTGTCTAAAAATACTTGTCAACATGAGCAGGTACTGGACCAAAAAGGGCAGTTTTTTCACCAAGGGGTGTCTGTGTGCACACGCCTGGTTTATATGATCGTGTACACATTCAGCAGACATAGATTTGGTGTTTTATGATCCTCTCCGTTTTAAGTGTTTTTGCAGCCACCCTGTTGCACCTACACGCATTACCAACCCCCTTTTGTGGTGGGCTTTTGGGGGGGGGGCACTTATTTGTGGAATGCTGTCCCTATACCCTGCAAATAGCAGGAGTTGACCAATTATTATTATAACACATTTGTAGAAATCATGGCCCATGACACGCCAGTCAAGCACAGCAGAAGCTCCAAAGTTTAACAACCTGAATAGTAGGACGTTTTGGGACTTAAACAAAAATGTCTAGAAAACATGCTCAAAACAAGGCTCTCGTGTTTTTGTGATGTCACAACAGAAGGATACCATAAATGGCAAAAAGGAAACGTGTTGAAAACCACAGAAACGGCAATGGAATTTAATGCTAAATAGGAAAGGCGTCCGTATGCTCAGCACAAAGATCATAATATTATTTTTACCAAGCTAATGTAATGGTAACAATGTCAGGCATCATCTAAGGGTGAGTAGTTTTACTTTATATTAGTTTTATCATACCTTGGTTACAGTTGCAAATGTTAAAATGCCTTTACAGTTTAATAAAGGTTTAATGATTGTGGTGGTTTAACCATGCCACAAATTCACTTTACTCCCTATAGTAGAAATTGTTTTGAAAGTCGAACAACTTGGAAGTCAACCAGCGGAATGGATTGTGTTCCACTTTGTACACAGCCGGCCATTATGAGGTAATACAGCATGTTTTTCGGCGTTGAAAATTTCAAGCACTTTTCAAACCTTGAGAAATGAAGCATTTTCAAGAAATTTAAGCAATCATAGCAGGTTAATGAACGAGCCAAACTAGAGTAGATCACAATTTTACAAATGCAGATACAATCACACACACACACACACACACACACACACACACACACGTCTGTGTGTGCGTAATTGTTAGAGTCAAGCACAAAGTGCACGAGAGCCCTCACCTGGCCAAGCCACTGGAATCAGAAGAGACCCAAGAGCCCATGTTACAGCCTTTCATTCAACTTTCATTCATTTTTAAACACAAATCCATCACACCAAAGGACAATTTTTACCGCAAATTGTAAGTTTGACAGTTTTTGGAGTATATAGCGATCATTAATCTGACTTATCAGTCACCTCTGATTTGTTTAAAGTAAAACAAAAACAACAGTTTCACACAGCAGATGATAGTCATCAACTGTAGAGTATCAAATGTTCGAAAATTAAGTAGTGAACTCCAGATAGTCGATTCTATGTATATGCTGTACATATTATATACACTTGCAACAGGTTATGCACATAGATTTTGAAGCAGTATTGCAGTCATTCCCAGTGAGCACAATTGAAAGCAGTAAAGTGAAATAAAACACCCCAAAGTGACCCGTTTACTCCAGCCACCAGCAGCATTTGACAACATATACATTTTCGTGTATTTTACCGGAAGCAGTGGAAGTGCGTCTGAGGTGCTCGGGATGTGATTTCCATTTCTGTGTCCTTGAGCCATAGCTGGAGTGGGAAGGGCTGGATGACCAGCTTCGACTCTCCGACTGAGGGGAAGGGGTCGGCTCATCCAGCTTGTCAGAGACCGCATTAGCAGGTCGGCCATCCTCTGTGAACACACATGAACGACAAGATGCATGCGAGATGAAAAATAATCATGTTCTTCTTTCCTTTAGAAGTAGGGAAAAGGGCTGTAAAGAACAACCTTCCTCTTATCTTAAACTTGATTCAACAATTGATCAACATCTCTTTACTTTTGTCACAACTAAAAACTGGGAGTGACTTAGAGACACTGTCATCTTACTTCATTCATATACACTGACCAGCCATTACATTAGAAACACCTGCCCTATGATGACATCCAATACTTAGCTGCATTAAAAATTCTCTCTTTATAGAGAGATTTATTTGCCAATACCATTTAAAAAAATGTTTCATACAGGAAACAATGTCAAGTTAAATAACTTGTTCAAGGCAATATTTTAAAAAACATTTTGACATTCTTAACTTATATACAAGTGTGAAGTTTACCACTGTATAATAAAACCAACAAAAAAAGTAAACCTACTTGCTCTTTGATTGACACGTGACAGACGTAATGGAGAGGGAACGGGAAGGTGTTTGCAGAAAGACCTGCCAACTTTTGATGTTTTATAGGGATTTCTAAAATTAATTGTGCTCACACTTGACACTATGTTACAGTGCATCTATCTTTATCATCACACTTTTCCTCTTTGCCATCACTGCTACTCTTCTTTGGTGGTATCACAAGAAGCAAAAAGAACCAAAGGGAGGAAAACAAAACAAAACAAAACAAAAAAAAACACTTCATTCTTTAGATCGTTATTGGTCACTGAGCTAAATGGTCCTGAGATTTGATGATTTGTTCGAAATTTAAGCCATATTTTTACAGAATTTTTTGGCCATTAACTGAAAATGTTACATTCTTTAATATTTTGGGGAACATCTTTTGCTTTTGACAGGGCCAAAACAGTACGAAAATCAAAATATGTGTATTGGAGCTGGATGGATTGTGTGGCTGTACCTACTGATGTCTCCAAAAAGTAAGTTAGCCTTGTGATGTACTAACCCCTACCAGCATGCCATAAAAAGAAAACCGTGTAATTTTTCTAATTCTAAAGTAATTACACTTTCCTTCAGCTGAGCAAACCCTTATTGGCATCTTGTCAAGTTTGATTGTTTTTTTTTTTTATATATGTCTGGTATTAGATCTCTGTGCAGGAGCACCTAATGTCATGATTGTTGAGCCCCTGTAAATCAAATAAAGACATATAAAAGAGGTGACATAGTTGCAAAACAAAGTATAGAAATCGTTTTGTCCATTTAGCAGTTTTAAAAATGAGGCAATAACATACAATAATACAGCACAGAGATGGTGGGTGTGGGTGGGGTGTTGTGTCACGAGACCATTTTAACCTCACAAGAATGATAGCTGCTGCACAAGGTATCTAATAACACACTCAGACACGAGCCTCATCGAGATCTACAGTAAAAGAAAACACGCAGTCTGTTTAAAAAATAAAATTTCCCTGATTTTGAAGTGTTCTCAAATGTTCTCTCATCTTTCATAAGAATAATAGAATCAGTAGTTATAATAATAATACAGTTAATAATAACAATCGCTAAGATTTATAAATTCTGGAGGATGCTTTAGCCTAATATGAACATAATAGCATTCTCTAATCGTCAATACATGCAAACTTAGAACAAAGGATTTAGAATTCTCATTTACAGTATTTCCTCAAACATGGTCCTCCACTTGGATGGATGCCGTGTCTCAATTACTGTAGTTCCGCCTCTATTCGGAGAAGTGAGTCTTGTGTGTTAAAATTTTACTCACCTTTTACTACTTTGAGTTTGAAGGCATGAAATTACCCCCCCCCCCCAGCCTCCCTTACCCATTCCGTGTCCCTTTTGCACAACCCAGTGGCAAGGGGGGGAATTGCTGGGCAATGTGAAAGTGACTAATGTTAAAAGGGATATACAGTACATGAGGCACATCTGCGATGTAAACCACCTTTGTCTTGTACTGTTAAGTGATAGACGGATGTTTTTTTTCCCTCATTCTGTTCCACGTCACTAGTGATGTTAAAATTAACCCGAAGCCTCAAAGCTTGTGTCAGACTGTGTTGAAATGGCGCTTCAGAGCTTGTATCGTCCCCCAAATATCACGTGACCTTTTAAGTTTGACGCTTCATACGTCACTATGCGTATCAACAGCTCAAAATGGATTGGTTGCTGTCATTTGATTTGACCGCTCGTTTGAGGCCACCTTGTGTATTTGGAAGCACCAAGCTGTTCAATAGCTTGGTGGTTCCTAAATAAGCTATTGAACAATTGTTATTTTTTGAATAAAAACTTGTAAAAGACATCTCTGTGCCCTTTTGTTTCTGTTCCCAAGTCATCCCTTTATAAATAAAAATGCACGCGTGACCAACATATTTACTTTGTGGAATCCATCTTTTTAATGCCAACTTAATCTATTTCAATTAACACGAACAGACTTATGTAAATAATACATTGACCAACATCATATTTTATCTTTTATTGCTGAAAGATAACGAGAGAGTCTTGTTTCACACAGTTTAGTGGCCTAGGTTGCTGTGACTTCTTTCGTCCACCAGATCTCACTAATGTACTCCCTAAAGTGCCAAAGGGCCGAAATCTGTTCTGGCACAAATTGAAGGAAAGCCTCAAAGCTTCATGAGGTTTCAGCCACACATCACAGTTCTCGCACACGTGAAGACTTTTGGTCATAAATATTGAACAGGTTCATTATTTAAGATTGTCTGCCCCGTTTCAGACCCGTAGAATCCACTCTTAAACAGGGTCCGAAATACTCCCGAAATTGCCCATTCCCATGACATTTTTTTTGTATAGCAATTTCTGAGATTTGCGTAGCAATCTTTCGAAACGGTGTTTTGGGTACCACTAAGTACTAGATCACTGTCTAATTTTATGCTTTTCTACCCTAAATTTCCCAAAACTTTACCCCATATATTTAGAGGCATATTTTGACCTTTTGAACATCTTTCGTATAGAATGTATTTAATTAGTGCCTTGTAGGAAAGCAGAAAGCAGTACTAGTAGTAGTAAACCTGATATTGTTCATTAGTCTGTGGTTTCCGATTGAACGGGGGGACGATGGCGATAAAGGTACGCGTATATGGGAAGCGAGGGAGATGGATGTCGGAGAAAAGGACAATTGGCTACCACGCTAATAGATATCTTATATAGCTTTATGACCACGCTAGTTTAGGTTCTTCCTCCCTTGGTGAGAACGACACGGTGCCATGGAGACAATGATTAGTGACTTACACTATATTGCCAAAAGTATTCGCTCACCTGCCTTGACCCACATATGAATTTATGCGATATCCCATCGGGTTTATTATGACATCAGTCCACCCTTTGCAGCTATAACATCTTAAACTCTTGTGGGAAGGCTTTCAACAAGCTGTAGGAGTGAGTTTACGACCATTTTCCCAGGAGCACATTTCTGAGGTTACGCACTGATGTTGGACGAGAAGGCCTGGTTCTCAGTCTCCGCTCTAATTCATCCCAAAAAGTTCCATGGGGTTGAGGTCAAGTGTTGTGCAGGCCAGTCAAGTTCATCCAAATCAAATGTTCTAATCCGTGTCTTTATATGTCCGCCCCCTTCTCTCTCAGGCCAACACAGAGACGCTAATGCACGCTTTTCTTACTAATCGGATTGATTACTGTAATATCCTGCTTTCCGGTCTTTCCAAAAATAGTATTTCAAGCTTACAATCGCTACAGAATTCAGCAGCACGTTTTCTGACGACAGGAAGGCGGGAGCACATAACACCGAATTTAAAAATCACTGCATTGGCTCCCTGTGTGTTTTAGGATTGATTTTAAGGTTCTTTTATTGTTTTTTAAAGATCTTCTCTCAGAACTCCTTTTACCCTATGAACCCTCACGGACCCTGATGTCCTCTGGTTCTGGCCTTTTAGCTATTCCTAAAGTCAGGACACGCACTCACGGCGAGGCAATGTTTGAGTTTTATGGCCCCGTTTGTGGAACAGCTTGCCGGAGAACCTCAGGGCCGCGGAGAATTTTCTTGTTTTTTTAGAACACGCTCAAGATCCACCTTTTTAATTTAGCTTTTAACTAATACTACCTTGCTTACTGACTTTTATTTATCTCTGTTTTATTTTATTTTTATTATGATTCTCATATTTATTGTATTTTGTCCTTATGCTGTCTTATATCATACCTTTAAGACAATTATTTGTGCTTTTATGTTTTTATTTGTTTTAATCTTTATATTTTAGGTTAGTGTAATATCTTTTAGTAATATTTTACTGTTTAGTGTTTCCTCAGAGAGAGCCCTCTGCACCAGCATCTATGGTGGGCTGTGGTCATGGGCCTGTCTTGTGGGATTCCCAATTGCCATGCGTACAACTAGCTACGCTGCTACCTTGAGGGCTCCTTCTGGGTGGCCTGTGCCCATGGTCTATGGTCCATTACTGGTGCAGAGGGCTTCCTGAGATGGTGTTTTCCTCAGCTAGATGTTCTGTACTCAGAGCCTCGGGTTATTAGGTCATAACAATATTTTTAAACCTATACGTGCGTGTGTGTGTGTTGTGTGCAAGTGTGTGGTTGTGTCTGTGTCCTGTGGACAACCGGCGGGCGGGCTTCATGTATTTGTGTGTGTGAAAGTGTGTGCATGCGTGCATCTGTGTCCTGTGGACAAGCGGCGGATGGGCTTCATGTATTTTTAATCGATTCATTTTTATTTTTGTTGGGCGCTTTGGATTGCATTCTTCTGGTTGGCCTGTGCCCATGATCTATGGTCCAATCCTGGTGCAGACAGCTCCCTGAGATTTTATTGATTCATTTTAATTGTGTAAAGCGCTTTGGGTTGCATTCTTTGTTGTATGAAAAGCACTTCCAAATAATGTTTGACGGACTGATTGATGAACCTTGTTTTGTGCACTGATGCACAGACATGTTTGAACAGGAAGAGGCCATCTCAAAACTGTCCCACAAAGTTGGAAATGTCCAAAATCTCTTGGTATGCTGAAGCATTCAGAGCTCCTTTCACTGGAGCATACTTGAGTAATCTACGCATTCCCCCCCACCGTTTTTTTTGTTTTTTTACTACTAACATGCAATTTGGACTTCTATCCTTAAAACTGCACATGTTGGTACCGAGTCTATGGTGTAAACTGTACAGAATTTGTGACAACAAAAATAGCCTTTGCTAAACGGTGAGCATTTGCGATTAGCTTAGCACGCTAGTGATTACCATTTAAGGTTTAAAAGAAAAAAAACTACTGCTCATGATCATATAGCTCACTCATGTTATATGTACAGTGGGTACGGAATGTTTTCAGACCTCCTTAAATGTTTCACTCTTTGTTATTGCAGCCATTTGTTAAAATCATTTAAGTTTTTTTTTCCTCATTAATGTACACACAGCATCCCACATTGACAGAAAAAATTGTAATTGTTGAGATTTTTGATGATTTATTAAAAAAGAAAAACTGAAATATCACACAGTCATAAGTATAGACACTCATATTTATATCGGGTGCTGTCCATTTCTTCTGATCATCCATAAGATGGTTCTACACCTTCATTGGAGTCCAGCTTTGTTCTATTATCCTGATTGGACTTGATAAGGAAAGCCACACCCCTGTCTATATAAGACCTTACAGCTCACAGTGCATGTCAAGAGCAAATGAGAATCATGAGGTCAAAGGAAGTGCCTGAAGAGCTCAGAGACAGAATTGTATTTTTAGTCAATGTTACACACATTTATATTTGCCCGAAGTAAATTTTTTACTCGATACTTTGCATGCATTAACAAGTTGGACATAAATTGGTTTGTGAACCTACTCTAACCCTAGTATTTGTGTGAAAAATTCCCAAGGCTTCCATACAATAAACAGCTTTCCATGTTCATATCTAGAGTCAGTGTTACAAGCGATCACTGGTCAAATAATGGTCATATTAAGTAAACTATGTATGTTTTTATCCCATGAACCCCTAAATGTTACTGGCATATTTTCAACAAAATGATTCACGTTTTCGCAATTTTTCTTACATGTCACGAGGAGCACGGCGCGTTCAAGCAACGCAGAAGTCAAACGGACTCGAACTCTGGACAACACCCGTCCATATAGCTGAGACAGTGAGAAAGTTAGAGTAAGCATGTCATTAACAGGATTTATTGAAGTAATTTCATTGCAATAAAGTAATTTAATTGCAGTAAGTTAGCACCCATTATTTCTGTCATGTAATGTTGATTTGACCTAAACTTATGTCAGTGGCCAATCCCTGAATGCCCACTAGAGGTCATTGGTGTTTTAACTTTTGTCTAAAATGCGAGAGAATAATTTGAGCTGGGATGGACGGGCTCCAGCACGCCCGCAACCCTTGTGGATAAACTGTACAGAAAATGGATGGATGGATACACAACACAAGTCATATAAATAGACACATTGGTCCATCTTGTGCTCGGATCGGTTATCGTTTTTTTTTTTTTTTTTTTTTTTAAACTCCAAAAATCCTGATCGTGTAAAGCCTACTTATAACGATAGTCAATGTTGGACGCCACGCCTAATCCGCCATCTACAATATGACAGACAACCTTCCAACAGCACACCTTGACATCGACCAACAGGATTGTGTTTTGCATCGGCACATCACCTCCCTTGCTCGCACAGTTGTCAACATTTATTTATGCACACAAACCCATAATTACTGAAGCTTCAGAGCATGATTTGACAGAATGCCGGCATTTTTACGTACAAACATTAGTGCTAGCACTAGCTGGCTACCTAACGTTATGTTGCCTGCTTGCGAGCTATATTAAAAGCATGTGAACATAGCTCAAGCTCTGACCCTAACCCTGAATGCACAGCCTAAAACGTCTTCGCACGAGCACTTGGTGACGACACGACACGTTTTCTTCCTCTTTTTTTTTTTTTTTTTCTCAACATAACACATTGCCGCGATTCATTGTTGTTGTTGTCGCCATGTTAATGGTTGCAGCAGAACATTGCGAAACTATATTAAATGAGCTGCTCTTTGTTATGTTAATGAGACTGCTTGTATTATATTAACTGGAGGCTTAACAAAGGAATGACAGACGCTGCATGCAGCACATTTCTGGGTCTGTGCTTTGTCCCGCCCTCATCATTTCCGTCCAATGGGAGCACTGATCGTCACATGCGTGGCTTTGTTTTCAAATTATATTTAGCTTGCACAATGTACAATGTGAATGTAAACCGCATCAAACGAAAAAAATAAAGTCCACTTTTGGGCCAGACCAAACAAGTGGACCAAAGGACATTCCTTGTGTGGCTACATCCTGAGATATTCAATGATACAATACATGGGATTGCAATAAGTATCCCTCACCTTTGCAGTTGGTAAAATTCATCTGTACATAGAGCATTATCTGTCATTGAGCACAAATGATCGTACTGGTGACAGTGGAGTTGGGATGTGTTGTCACTGACCTTTGTTGTTGAAACGAAATAGGTTGACAAAGGAGCTGTACGCGGACCGCAGGGGTGGCTCATCCTGCTCCGGCGTGAGTGGCTTGAAGTGGGTCAGATGGGAAGGGCTGGCGGGCGAGCTGACCGGCGGCTCGACACTCCAGTCTGATGAAGACGACGGCAGAGACTTCTCCCCGGTGGCCATCTCCTGTAGTCTCCTTCTAAGGAGGCAGGACACAAGAATGTGAGCCATCATACTTCAACAAGAACAAAAGTGGATTAAATGAAGATCATAAGACAGCTTCATCTTCGAATTATCAGCAATTCTGATGTAACATTTTGCTAAATTGCTTCAAATGAGTAATACATGATTGTTCAACAACGAGCAGCACGATGACCGAGTGTTAGCACAGCCGCGCCTCCGCTGTTTAAGGGTTCAAATTGCCTTCCTGAGTGGAGTTTGCTTGCTCTCCTCGTGCTAGTGTGAGTTTTCTTCAGGTACTTTGGCTTCCTCCTACATTCCAAAGACATGCAAGCTAGGTTCATCAAAGACTTTGAACTGTTCTGAGGTGTGAATGTTTGTCTATATTAGGCTTTACACGATCAGGATTTTTGGGACCGATCAGTGTTTAAAAAAAAAAAGCGATAACCGATCACAAGATGGAGCAATGAGTCTATTTAAATTACCTGTTCATTTACTGTACATACTTGTGGACTTAATTGCTCCAAAAAATATTTATAATAAATAATGTATCTTTGAGCGGCACGGTGGACGACTGGTTAGAGCGTCAGCCTCACAGTTCTGAGGACCGGGGTTCAATCCCCGGCCCCGGCTGTGTGGAGTTTGCATGTTCTCCCCGTGCCTGCGTGGGTTTTCTCCGGGCACTCCGGTTTCCTCCCAAATTAGATATGTACAAACATTAGCTACATACTCAAGTATTGCGATAAATATTATGTAGAATACATCTTACATAGTGTACATAAAACACAAAGTGACATCATAGCCGGCTGTTATATAGCAAATGTTGTAGTACGTTACGTTTACCATAACGCCCTAAAAATTAAGTCACTAATTGTCGCCGAACTAAAAGTGTTTATTAACCACCCCCCCCCCAAAAAAAAATACAATTAGGCGAAAATGTAGATGAATTTAAAATAATCCTCACGTACATGCTACAAATTCTGCGGGACGATCGATTAGTTAGCCTAATAAAAACAGTTCAACTCCGAACCAACTTCCTTCCCTATACATGTAACAGGTGTGTCATGAATAACAAAACAACAAATGATTATTTGACTTACTCTTTGAAGAGCTGTCTGAACATTGGACGTCATGCCATTTGCGATCATCAAATGTCGAGAAAATTGCAGAAGTACTGGACATCACGTTACCCGCCTTGTCATGTGACCATAACAGGCCGGAGCGTGACTAATGTTCCGGAGTACCGAGTGCGTGCGTGCGACACCTCAACTCAATATGAACATAATTAACATAAAGCACAAATAATCCCTTTCGTCTTGTCACAGTAAATGCCCTCCGTTCGCATAATGACTAATAAACTTCCTTCCGTGTCAGCGCAGTTGGCAGTCCACAGAAACGCTCGTATTTGTAATAATTTAAACAGCATATTCAGCTTCCCCGTGAGCGCAAATGCCACGTTAGCCAGCTCGCCACTTGTCACCTGTACAATACATGCTAGCTAGTGTTAGTCTCCTGACCTGACCTGTCACTTGAACAATACATGCTAGCTAGTGTTAGCCTCCTATGCTAACTCAAAGGTTGCTCGCAACAAAATTATTTGTTGCCCTATTCTGACCCTGCCTTTCACTTACCCATTTACTTATGGATTAAACATCGTTGATCGAAGACTTCAAATCAGCCTGGCATCATCCAACTTCATTTAATTGCGCCTTTTTCCCGACGCTAACACAAGAAACACAGAGGCTTTCAAACACACAATACAGTACGCCCCACTTAACTACAACGAGTTAAGTTAATGATCAGACATTATAAGCCGAGCCAGCACAGTCGATTGGTCGATGAGATGCCGGTTATTTTGCATTGATTTCATTCGATAAACTACGATTGGCTGGCGACCGGTTCAGGGTGTATCCCGCCTCCCGCCCGAAGATAGCCGGGATAGGCTCCAGCAGCCCGCGACCCTAGTGAGGAATAAGCGGTAAAGGAAATGGATGGATGGAAACTACTGTTGGTTGACATATAGTTATATAAGCATTATTATGCAGCGAATTAACTCACTAATTATGTGTGCCTGCTATGAATCTTACGCCACAACTACTGTGTACTGTACTGTAGTTATTTTCTACAGCCATGAAGTGACCGTGAAGGTTTGTGGCACAAGGCAAACAATGGCCAAGAGATAAATTCGTGGGAGAATCCTACATGGCAGCCATGTTTGCGGGGGCAATTTCCCCATGAAAGGCAAATACATGTACATTGAAAATGTCGTAAATTGCAAATTTCTCAATCGATTTTCCCGACGTTTACTTTTTTTGTGAACGCCAAAGTGTCTGTTATCAATACAGATTTTTATTTTTTTTTAAAGCCCAAATATGGTTTTACCTCTGAAAGGGCAGACGACTGGTTAGCACATATTTCTCACAGTTCTGAAGACCAGGGTTCAAATCTCGGTCCCGCGTGTGTAATTTGCATGTTCTCCCCGTGCCTGCGTGGGTTTTCTCCGGGTACTCCGGTTTCCTCCCACATCCCAAAAACATGCGTGGTAGGTTGATTGAGGACTATAAATTGCCCGTAGGTGTGAATATGAGTGCGAATGGTTGTTCGTTTATATGTGCCCTGCGATTGGCTGGCGACCAGTTCAGGGTGTAGTCCGCCTTTCGCCCGAAGTCAGCTGGGATAGGCTCCAACGCCACTTGACCCTAATTAGGATAAGCTGTGTTGAAAACCGGATGGATGTTCTGACCTCTTTGTTCTGGTCACAACACAAGCTGCAGCATTCTGAATGACCTGCAGCTGTTGAATGCTGTTTTGGGGGAGTCCAGTCAGAAGATCATTACAATAGTCAAGTCCAGTTGAGCTAAAAGCATGAGTGTGCTTCTCCTGGTCTGCTTCGCACATGCAAGTCTTCACTCTGGATATGTTCTTCAGCTGGTACAAGGCAGTTTTGGGAATTGATTTGATATAACTGTTGAAAGTCAGGTTGGACTCTATCATTACACTAAGGTTTTGGATTTGGTCTTTAAAGAGAGTGACTCCAGGTATTCACGAACAGCAATCCTCTTTTCTTTACTGCCAAAAGCAATTATCTCAGTTTCGTTGCTGTTTAATTGAAGAAAGTTTTGGCTCTTGCAGTTATTTAGATTTTTAGGGAAACTAAATTAATCCATAGGTTGTTAATGTAAAGTTGGTGACATGATTGTTAGACATTCTTGCGCGTTAGGTGGGGTTATGCACCTTAACGTTGTTTCCAATGCGCCTGTAAAAGAAAGAAGAAAATCCTCGTTTCAACGGAAGTGTGAAATAATTGTGCGTGTGTTGAGAAGTCTGGTTGGATGTAAATTGGGGTCAAATAGGAAGACCATGTGCTTGATATAAGGCTATGATTAGGTCAACAATCGATTATGGCAGTTTTGTGTAAGAGTCCCCCACGCCCCCATCTTTCTTCCAAATTGTAGTTGAAGCATTGTATCTGAGGAGGGCAGTCATACGTCTTGTGGCGTTTTACACTGCCGGACACCCAAACAAAGAAGAAAGAACAAATCCGCGTTCGGATTGGCTCCTCGCGGACTCGAGCCGGAAGCGCGGGGATGTTTGTTAGTGTTCAAAAATGGAGGCTGCAGGGTCTGGCTGTGTTCGATTCTTGCGTACCATTTAAGAGAGTCGACCTGATAAAGACGCCTGCCCTGCAACTGATTTGCGTAAGTCAAACACTGTTAGCATCGCTTATAAACAAAAAAAAAAAATGATGCAAATGCTAACTGTAATGTACAACGACCACATTCGATCACGATGCATTTAACCCGTTGTGTTCATTTCATGTTAAACAATTTGTTTTCCCCGGTCAGAAATGACCGTTCCATTTCGACTCACCATAAAAAAACAACAACAACAACAAAACGTATTCATCCATAGTATAACTACTTGTTGAGTTAGATGTCTTGATTAGCTTCATTTTTGTTGAATATTAAAAGTTTTGGACTATATGTTTTTAGTGGCCTGTTTGTCGTATTGATCTGATCTTATACACTTGAAAGCAAGTTTAAATAAAAAAAATCTGGAATATTTTACAGTCGTAGTATTCCACAGTATTCAGATGACGCATGGTGTGCTGTTTCTAACAGAGTACTTTGGGTAAAAGTTAACAAGGACATTTGCTTTGAAACCACTTAAAAAAAGTAACGTCTGTTGTTTTCCGGTCAAAAGTGACCATGAATATTTTAATTGTGCTTAAAGGAAATGATTTCAAAACAGCACTTGACATTTTCACTATACATATATACAGGAAGTCCTCGATTTATGAACGAGTTCCGTTCCTACGCTGGCGACGTAACCCGAATTTCCGCGTAAATCGGATTTCACTGTTAAAGTCGAAATTTATGTCGAAATACTTCGTATAAAGAAAATAAATACATTCAAATAAAATCGCTAGAAGACCAAGCTTTCTTCTTTGAGGCCATAATGCGAAAAAGCAAAGAGACAGACAAGCACTATGCACTAGCTAAGCAGAAACACTATGGTGCTGGGGACAAAATGGCGGACGAGGCACGGACGTCGTAAAGTCGAAACGTCGTAGGTCGAGTACGTCGTAACTCGAGGACTTCCTGTGTACTTCCATACATACATACACACACACAGAGCGGCTGAAATAAGTATTTAACACGTCACCATTTTTCTCACAAAATATATTTCCAAAGGTGCTATTGACATGAAAATTTCACCAGGTGTTGGGAACAACCCAAGTAATCCACACATACACAGAAAGTAAAACAAATAAGCTCAGAAATTAAGTTATGTGTAATAATGTGAAAATACATAGGGGCCATGTGTAGATGACTTGCTTGGCATATACTGCACTGTTGCTTGAAAGGGCAGCGTTCCCCTAAAAAAATGTTCAGCCACTGTGATGTTGGATTAGAGATGCGTGACAGACTCTCCAAACACTCATCCCAAACTTCTCTGGTTGCTGCCAGTGTGTCTTGTTGATGATGGCCTGGTGTTGTATCCAGGTTGTCAAAGTGAGTAGCCTGTGACAGCAGGTGGAATTTTGCGAGCGACATGGTGACCTGAAAAGTTGACCAACCAGACTGTGCGTCCCATAAACCGCTTGTAGATTTGTTTATGGGTGTGTGTATACACCAGCCAAAATCAAGACCCATGTACTGTATGTGTTGGTGTCTCTTTGGGTAAGCAACTTCCAGTTGTCTTTGTTTCCCACCTAAGTTTGTTATGTTTACCACAGTGGTTAAAATACAAAGCGGGATTTGATGTCATCAGGCTGTGATACAGCATATTTTGTAGGTCGTGGGGTCATACTGATAGAAGACCAGGATATGTTGTCATTCTTTGACTTGAATGTGACAGCAACCTCAGCATTGCTGTCCTCTTCATCACAGGATTCCTCCTCATCAGTTATTTCTTGGTATGGATTATATTCCATGTCATTATAAATTTCTTGACACGCCCTTCTCAAATCCATCCTCACCGTCATTTTCCTGGCCTCTCCAATCCTCATCAATGTTGTGACCATCAAATATGTAATCAAGAACCTAATTTACTGAATATCAACCTGCCATGGTGCTGCCACACAATGAACTGCCTAGAAAAAAAATATTAGATACCCCAAATATGGGAAACGTTCAATAATATTGAAACAATCTTCCATCCTTCTATGAGAACTCTCATCACAGGTGTTGTTCCTGAAGCATAGAGACTTTCCTGGGCAAAGGTTCCTGCAGTGTTTGCCAGGGGACCCATATGAAGATGTACCTGAGCTCAGTTTTTACACTAATTGTTGTCTCCTCCATTCACATCTAATGTAATGACTGGTCTTTTTTATTTTACGTTGAACATGAAGAGTATACAAAAGTTGAATAAAAAAAAAAATGCATATTAATATAATTTATTTTGTGCATTGAAATCCTCTTTGTGGTGAAGTCATGAAATCTTCGGTCAATCTGAACAAATTAACTACAATTGTCAAGAGAAAAAAAAAAACGGTCAAATTTGACCGGAACACAACACAAGGGTTTTAAATATACACAGGTAAGTGTACGAACTTAAACTGTTTGATGGAAACGATGTACGAACACCCATGTTGACACCCACCTTATTAGCTATCAAGCTACCCTGGTGCGCAAATTATGAACAGACAAATATGTTTTTGTTCATGTGACTATCCATTGTTCAATGAGTTTTAAGATTCACACCAGCTTACCAGACAGATGAACAATCACCTTCAGACTATCCAGCCATCCATTTTCTACACCGCTTATCCTCACTAGGGTTGCAGGTACCGTTAGACAAATAGCAGCTAATTTGCCTTGCATGCTGCATGGGTGACCCAGTGAGTGTATAAATGTTTTTTTTGTTTGTTTGTTTTTTCTCTCTTTCAGGTGACTTTTTTTGTCAGTGTAAAGCAAGTTGACTTGTGTCTCCAGTTATGATGCACTTAAAGACAATGACGCCTGCCAAGACTTCAAAGCAGGCTCTGGCTGCGGCATCCAAAATTAGAAATAAACTGCACAGTGAGTCTTTCTTGAATATCATAACATTTACAAGTATATAACTGATTAATTTAAATATTTTTTTTGCATCGCTCTTCTTTCTTTGCCATGCCAGACACCTCCTCTTTCTTCAAGATCTCATTGAAGACCAACAACAAGGCCCTGGCTCTCGCCCTGCAGGCTGAGAAGCATAGGTGCATGCTGCTACAGATGGAGAATATCCACCTGAGAAAGTCAGAGGAGTCCCTGTGCTTTGATTTGGCCACCAAGAAGTATAAGTACAGGAAACTGGTGAGATTACTGTATTTACTTTAACCCATGGATGTCTGGATTCTGAATAATTCTCAAAATAAAAGTGGAAAAATCAGATCACAGGCTGATCAAACCTTTGTGGAAATTCCTCAAGGGAATTAAGCGTGTATTCACACCTGTCACATTTGGTCCTCTTTAAACAAATCAGAGTTCGTTTCCACCTTAGTCCAGACCTTTAGTGGAAGTGTGAATACACAAGTGAATCCTGGTGCACAACAAACAGCCGCTGCAAGACTTACTTTTTGAGGTGTTCTCGTCCGCTTCTAATCGCACTCTGGTTCGTTTGTGGTGTGACTATGAACTGGCCTTGGTCCGACACAGCAGGTCAATACCCCATAGCTTATAACGACAGTGAGTTGTACGTCATACCTGGTCCGCCATCTTCCGCTTAGAAACACTATTCCTGCCGTGGCTCTGGGCAATATATGCTGCTTCGGCTTGCAGCACGCCTTTGCAGACAGCATTCCAAAATTAGAAATGGAACGTCGCAAAGCTTTCGTTGAATGAACTGGGGGGTATTCCAGCAAGCAGGTTCAAAATGTTCTTAATCTAAACCAGAATTCTGACTTGACTTCCCCTGAACGCAAAAACTGGGATCATTCAGGTCCACAACAGCTGATCTGAATTAGTTCATTCAAGTCGAAGCCCATTCACTTTGAGTTTAGTTTGTGCACGACCAAAAGACATCATCAATGGAACCCCGATATGTCGATTGCCCATGGAAAACAATGGAAACATGTCAAGTTACTTACTTCCCCCTTGGAATTTGAGAGGCTTATGCGGGCGTTTAGTGATACAAAAAGATATTCAATGTCACAGATATACAATATGACTAGATCCGATTCCAAAGGACGTGTCTCCCGTGCCCACATGGCGGTCATGTTGAATGTGGGGCATTGACGTGGTGGGCATGTGATGATGATTCTATCTATTGTATATTACACATAGAGCGCTGGCAGAGAGAAAGAGGCATGTCTGCGGTGTTAACTCTGAGGAATACAAAACAAGTCTTTGGAGTCTGGAACATGCTATTTTTGGTACAGTAAAGGCTTCTTTATACTCGCGGTGACGTCACTGCGGCTGTCCCGTGCGTAGTTTGCCTTTATACTCGAGCGCAACCCACGCGCGTAGTTTTGAAAATGTACTGCAGTTCACCTCCAAGTCGGGGGTGTCGCTACGGCTGGTATTGGCGAGGACACCACAGGGTGGAGTTTCCTCTGCATTTTTTTTGGCCATTTCCGGTAGCCGTTTTTACTTTCTTTTCAGTAACAAGGAACAAAGCAACAACAATGTTTTTTTTTTTGGCAAGCCGACGCATTTTTGGAACTAGGAAGCACATTCCTCGCGGCTCATGAAAGGAACTCACCTATGATGAGTATTGTACGTCAACGACGTCACCATGACCTTGGATAAAATGTGAAACTTTCAAGCTTTTTTTTACTGTTTATTTTAGCGATACACCGAAAATAACTCCAGAATCATTACGTCACATGCATAATTTATAACATTAAACACTGACGGCTAGCGAACACAAGTGTGTACGCCTCACAGTATAGGAATAATTTACTTGTACCATGCAATGATTCATAAAGCATTGCTGAATTTCAAGTTGAATTGACTGGAAGGTCACGTTATTAAACACACTCTACACTCACGGTTTAATGTTTAAATTGTGCCATAAATCAACCCATAATGAGTTAAATAATTGCAACATTCAACAAGCTACTGGTAGCATAAACGCACATTAATAACAAAGATTGTCTTTATTACTGTAATGATTCAGATTTGCATGTCGCAGTGAATTATGGGACCAGCATTGCTGTACCGTCAGCCCAAACTGGACCCCCCCCCCACCTTTCGCCGAGGACCACGTAGAGATTTTGGCTCATACTGATAATATAAAAATATATTCCATATGTTTAAAATTATGTCAACATTACAGCGGGACAGTTAATGCAATATATTATGGAATAGGTTGAAATAATTCTGCATAATGTTCAATTGCACAACATAATCATTAATCTATAATCAGAATTGTAAAGAATATTCTCAATACTATCTAAAAAGACACATACATGCAAATCAGTTTCCTATCGGTGAAATTTGGTGTTTTGAACTCCAAATAGGTCATTTACGTGAATCGTATAGTTCCGATAAGTTTTACCTGGGGGGAGGGGGGGGAGGGGCGTCCGCGATGGCTGTCGTCATAGGCTGTTTTGTACTCCTTGAACGCTGGCAGCTAGATCCATTCCACACATTCACCATCCACTCACAGATGTAATTTCTGAATATGACTCCACGGTGGACTAATATGCGAGCGCATCGGCCTGAGTTTCCCCCTGTGCGCTCGGGACCTGCTTTGGATAAGTCGCAGGAGTTGACGAGACGAGGAAAAAAAACACTTCCGCCGGTTCTGCTGTTAAGAAGTAACGGTACTTTTACTCTGTTACAATGATATAAATGTCGCCCGCTACTTTTATTGATCAATTATTGCTTATTTATCAACAATTTCGTGCGTGAGACTACGACTTCTGCATAGGGAGCTGTTTGCTCCAATCCAATTGAAGCACTAGTGACGTTTAAGTCGAGTTCATCAATCAAACGACACAAGGAAGTCACATGACCTCATACATCTTCTATTTGGCTTCCCGGGCATCGGTATTAACACTAGATAAGCCAGCCCGGCTGATCGTCATGCCTACATGGTGGCCGTGTTGGGAAGGTTGTTGTTACCGTGAAGGCAATGGCCCGCTGCTCTTTACATTTAGACGAACAAAAACAACCATTTTCATGAATTGTAGTATTTCCCTGGCACTGTTTGCCCAAATGTGGATGTTTCAGCTCACTTATAACTTTAGAAAACACCGTGCAGTAAATTGCAAGTGGTGTTGTAGTACACACACACACAGCAACATCAGAATTTGCGCGTTACTCGTGTTTACATTTAGACAAACAAAAACAACAGCTTTCATTTATTGTAGTATGTCGGGCACTGTCTGCCCAAACGTGGATATTTCAGCCCACTTGTAACTTGAAAAAAACACCTTGCATTAAATTGCAGATATTGTAGTTTTGGCTGTGCATATACACAAACACACACACACAGCAATACCAGAATTTGCACGTTAAAATTTTATTTTGTTATTTTTTTATTTTATTGATCATGACTCTGCTTTTCTAAACTAATACTTCTCTGTTCCTAGTCATGTTTTAGTAAGCAGTGCATGTTATTGAAGACACACACTGAATTCAAGCCGCACAAAAAAATTATTTAAAAAAAATATATATATAATAAAATCACCCTGACAAATAAACTAAAATGTATCAATTAAATCGATTAATCGCTTGACTCTACAGCTGACCCGGGACAGAGTTCCATTTTTGGTTTTATAGTTTATCATTGCACTTATCTCTCTGTCATCACTGGTACTCTTCTTTGGTGGCTTCACAAAAGACAAACTGAGCTTGAAGTCTTGTATGTCGTCATGTAAGATGACGGAGCAGCCACCTTTTCATTCAATTTGAGAGGTGCAAACTGGCCAACAAGCTCACAATCTAACTTGTTTTTCTCTCACAGCTCCTCATATTGAAAAGCTTTCAGAGCAGCACTCTTCAGCACTTGAACATGGTGGCTGAATTATTCCCTGAGAGTGTAAGTATGAATCTCATAATGATTTATGTTCATGTTTTTTGTGGTGTGTCAGAAAAACCTACTTTAAGAGGGAATAAGAATAAAGAGGGTATTGATTAATGCTTATTTTCACAGTGACCCTCAGGATAACTCAAAAGAATTTCTATTGTGAGGAAAAAAAAAACCCCCAAAAAACACCTGAATGTTTAAATATAAGGGCTTAAAGTCATCTGGAGTGGCAAGACAGTCAGGTTTTGCAAATCGTCGTCTAATATTTGTACATTCGGTAGTGTGCCTCTCGGGAGCTTAAAGAGGAAATGTAATATTTGCGATATTTAGGAGTCAAGGTTTTAAACAAATATGAAAGGGCCTTTTTGTGAGAAGTAGTCAGGTGATTTTTGTTCAGCAAGAAATTGCTCAATACAAGTAACTTACAAAGCTTAAAGGAGACATTATCCATTTTTTTTCACAATTTAAAATAGTTCCTCGGTGTCTTATTAACATGTCTGTGTTATGGTTTTGTCGCACTTTAAACATCCTATTAGTTTGTTGGTGTTGAGCGGGTGGCCCTGTCTCATGGAAGTGATCCATCCCTCATCCTGCCACATACGGATTTCATTATCATGACGACCAGGGGGTGGAGCTAGGGGTTTGAGTAGGCAAGCAAGCTGCTTCTACATGTACAGTGGTATCTTGACTGTGAAGTGTGTCAACTTCTGTGTTTCAAATTTTGAGCAGTTCCTCGGTCTATTTTACATTTTTAAATTGTTTTGTTCTTTTTACTTTGTGTGTGCGTGCGTGCTTCCGATATGCCACCATTCAAGTGAAGTGAAAAATAGAGCAATTAAGGTACTGTAATGCTCTCGCATTTGGGCAAGGAGAGCCACAGGCACTGATGCACTCTCAGCCATTATGGGAGTGGAATCGCAAATATGCTAGAAGAAGGGCCCCTATACTTGAGCTTGATGATAGAAACAGGAGGTGGAATGTGGTGGTCTATTACATGGCTGGTTGTTTTGTCAAAGAAACTCAAAGATTTTCTCCAAACATATGTACTGCAGATGCATTTCAAATCCACTAACACCCTCAGACAATTGCTGGCTCACCCCAAGGACAAAATCCCAAGGAGGAAACTGCAATGTTTTTTTACGCAGTGTAGTGAGGAGTGCAATGACATATGCATGGCACAAACGCACAACATAGGAGAGCAGTTTCTTCGGGTCCAGAGCTAGCAGTTTATTTGCATGTCAAGGGACATTCCATTGAGGACAACGATGTCCAAATTCTGTGTAGTGTGGACCACTGGTTTGAAAGACGTGTGAAAGAAGCCATCTGTGTCAAACTACAAAAGGCCCTCTCTCAACAGAGAGGGCACCCAAAATCTTGAGGTGAAAACAAGTTTGACACCCCTCAACTAATGGGCCCTAATACAGGAAACTAGGTATGTTTTGAATTCCTAATGTAAAAGTTCTGCCATTTTTAACTAGTGACTCTAACCCCCACAGGATCTCTTTGAACCATCCGAGGACCACAACATCCTCCCTGCTGACCCTGTCAACCTTCCAGTTAATAAGTGAAGTTTATTTTACATTATAATCTTTCATTCTGTCTGGTAATAGCACCCTGACAGGTGGCCGCCATCTTTATGGATTTTTCTAAAAAAAAAAAAAAAACATGAGCACTTCAAACGCCTCTAAAATCCTCCATAAGTCAATTCACGAAACAGTTGATTGCTGACGTGCATAACTGATTCTACTGCCAACATACATGCATAATACATACATAATGTGCACCAAGATTTTCTATCCGATCATATGTTCATATGCTTATCAATTAGTGTTTATCCTCTTGCTGTAGATAATCTAATGAAAATGTTAATATACATTCAGCTGTAATAAATAGTAATAACGGTATGATTCATTTACATCTAAATAATGTGTTCAGTATTGAGGCAGTGGTGTACTCTCATGCTATGGTTTTTACACTGTAGCTCACAGGAGTTAAACACATGGCCCGGGGGCCAGATCAAAAAAAAAACTAATAATGTACCGGCATTACCAGATAACGAGCAACCCTTTATTGCTCAGTGACTGTTTTTTGTCAATGTCTTTATGTCTCCAAAGTGTTCTCTGTCAATTGACTGTCTGTTGTCGTACTAGAGCGGCTCCAATTACCGGTGACAAATTCCTTGTGTTTTTTGGACATACTTGGCAAATAAAGATGATTCTGATTCTGATCTGGCCCGCCACATCATTTTATGTGGCCTGCGAAAGCAAATCATGTGCGTTGACTTCATGTCTGTTGCTAAAATACCAAAATAGCAGATTATCTTCACTTTTAATATTGTTAAGATATTGCAAGCATTTCTTTCTTAGGAAGCCCCCTTTTAAAATGGAATAATGAACAAAACATGTTTACTGGCTTCTGATTTCAAAACTAGTTATTCATCAATTTGTTTTGTATATATATGATGATATTACACGATCGTACATTTATACGGGTACACCGTAGGGATGTTTGATAACACTTTTTTGGACCAGTAGGAGTATTCACCCTTGAGTACTCACCGATACCGAGTACTTGGTATCGATACCACTAGTACTTTTGATACATCAAATTTCAATCAATACCATATAATTTTGAATAAAGACCTATCTTTCTTACTGACACACATGATGTTTCGCCAATGTGTCAAACAGCTGTGTAACTGCAACTATTGGGTCTTTCTCCTTAATCAATGTCAATTTTTATATATTTTTTTCCGTTAGGTATCGGTGGCTGGTATCTGCAGCCGTGTACCTTGAAATAAGGCTGATATCAGCTTTAAGGATTACCTACTATCTGTACTCACCCATCCCTAGTTCAGTCATAACGGCCCTCTGAGGTAAACCATAACTACGATGTGGCCCCTGACAAAAATAAGTTTGACACCACTGCAGTGTAGCTTAAAGGAATAATTTCTCCTTCCAGCATATCATTGATATGAGCCACAAAACCTGAAGTTGTCTTTATCGAGGTAAACATCACATAATTAGTCAAGATGGAGGTCAGTCGTGTATTTAGCATAATAGTTGTGATTGTTTTGATACTTTTATTAAAGCAACAACTTGATAAAAACAAGTTAAAAGTGGTTAAAAACATCGCCGCCGCAGGCCAGTTTTGTATGCAAGCTGCCATGTTTTAATAACTACGTCACCGCGCAGAGTCGGAGAATGTCCCAGCCTGCAATGCATCGTTTTAATAGTTGTTAAAAATGCTGTGTTGTGCCAGTTAGTGTTACTAATTATCCCCTAAATAGGCAATAATGTTAGGAGACCTTATGTGTTTATTTATTGTTGTGTGTAAACATTTCTTTTTTGTCATTTTGCACCAGGAGTCAAAGTAGTATCGCGAGTGATGACATGCCAAGTTGTCACTGCGCAGTTCAAGTTCTGGCTCTTATCAATGAGATGCTGGAAGGCGAACTTCTCTAAAGCCACAGTGTGAAACCCATAACATTAGGGAACACCACTCCCTCAAAAACTCATTTTCTCCGGAACCCATCATCTGATTTTCCAAATTCTTGCGGAGTTGTACTAAGGTTGACAGGGCTGTTCCAACCAGACTCAGCATTTTGACAGACTGTCACGTTTGGCAAATGTTGTCACATTGCTGATGCTATTTAATCTCCCTCTTCTCGAAAGTCCTGACAGATTTCCAGGTATGGTACCAGATCCTCCAGAAGTTTCAAAGGATTCAGCAGAACTCCATCCAGAAATGCGAGCAGACAGTCTTGAAAACGACATGCCTGCAGTATTGCCTGTCCTCAGCAGGCAGTCGACTATTTGCAAAGGTTGGGGCGTGACTATGCTATATGGGCGAAAGTGTTGGGACACTGTTCTCAACCAATCAATTAATTAAACGATCAGAGATTGGGGTACACCCCTTTGTTCTTTCCTTAAACATAATTCTTCATCTTATCAAGACCTATTGCACAACGGTATACTTGTGTTGTAGGGAATGCACCTTTCTGTTCTAGAAAAGTACATATGGTTTAATTCAATTATTGATTTGAATGGACGACTTAATCAAATAATTGACACACACAGGATTGTTGTTAACTTTTGGAAAAAATGCATTTAATTACATTTCAATACAAAACAGTAGAAAAACTAATCGAAAATATCCCTGGCATAAATAAAACAGATCTAACGTTGAAGTACCATTTTAGGATGTTTTTTTTAAGAACAGTCATGCCTATAAATGGTTTCTGCGTGCCAGTTGAAAAGTTGGATCACATGTCACATGTGTTGTCGGGTTAAGTGCTTTGATGGTATGCAAACTCCTTTTTACACAAAATGTGATTAAAATAAGTTAATTTTATTAACTAATTAATTTGTAGTTAATTATTTTCAATTAATGTATTAAAGTCCAACTCCTACTTTTAACCTAGCCTTTGCTATTTGCTGAAATACTCGCCGATTTGCTTACACTAACCCTAAGATGCCACACGATGGTGCCAAAACCCTTGGCTAAGAGAGAAGTAGTAGTATGTAACTATTTTTTTGTTTATCCATCCATCCATCCATTTTCTACCGCTTATCCGAGGTTGGGTTGCGGGGACAGTAGCTTCAGCAGGGACGCCCAGACTTCCCTCTCCCCAGACACTTCATCCAGCTCTTCCGGGGGAATCCCGAGGCGTTCCCAGGCCAGCCAAGAGACATAGTCTCTCCAGCGTGTCCTGGGTCGTCCCCGGGGTCTCCTCCCGGTGGGACGTACCCGGAACACCTCACCAGGGAGGCGTCCGAGATGCATCGGCACACACTTTCAAAAGATGCTCCCTTCAGATCGTATGGTTCTCCAAATCCTCCAATAGTGCAAGATAAACCATGGCATTTTCATTTAAAATTTTCTTTTCAGATTATCCTGTCACAGCTGCCTTTTTATAGCCTGCTGCACCAATCACTCAAATTGTCTACTAAATGAGGCATTTTATCAATTAGAGGACACGGAGAACGTGTGTTTTGAGATTGTTTAACTCTGTAACCCTCTTAGTGCGTTCTATTTGTAGTTTCACTGTTCTAACACAAAGTTTTGTGGGTACGCATGGTAAAAAAAAAACTACTATGCACTTCCCTATGCATAAGTCCAAATTGATAAATCTCATACTTTGCGTGGGAATGTTCGTACGCCCGTCTTACGGACACTTCTGTGTGTACGCATGTTTGATAAATGAGGCCCCAGGTGCCTTTGAAGCGGGGTCTGCAGCACTGAGCATATCTGATTAGAACTTTCTGGTTCCAGGAGTACAAGTACCGCAAACTAAAAGTTCCTGGAAAGAGCATACATTTATATTTTCTTTACCTGTAGGTAGAATGTCCCACCACTTTTGTCTATATATAAAGCATCTGCTTGTAGCTACTTTGCGATGTCACTAAAAATATTGATTTTTGTTACGTTTCACAACTCCACAGCAATGACAGACAATGAGAAAAGGCATTCAAACCAGCAGGCACTTGAGATGGAGTCGGCCCTACAGGCCAGTAGCTTAAGGGAAAAAGTGTCAGCCAGGTTCCCTCAGTCCAGCTACGACATCAACTCAACGTGTCAATGGAGCAGCCAAACATCTTCAGCTCGCAGTACTGCTGAAACACCAGCTCCCTCTGCTGAAGTCAACGCTCCTTGTGATTTTGTAGAAGTTGTGCCGGAGAACACAGTCGTCCTCAACACAACCATGGAGATTACTCAATGTAATGCTGCTGAAATTGTCATTCATTCCGCAGAGGAAAAAGCGGTACAGAAAGCGAAACGCAAGAAGAAGAATGAACTCAATTTTAGGTCAGGTCTTGCAGACAGTTCACAAGTTATTGACAAGGCAGACTCTGGTGTTAGCGAGACAGACCCAAAACCTGGTAACGTCATGTCCGATACAGAAGACCAGGCACCAGTAGGTTTTAACAATCCCAAAGCTGAGTGTCGAAGTAATATCACATCACATGTACCCAAAATAACTAAACCCAGAGTGAGCAGCCATCAAAAGGTAAAACGCACCAAGTCAAAGGGGGATTCTGGTGATGCTGTCAGTCCTGCCTTGAATGATTATCTCATGAGTCATGACACCTTTTCCTTCAAACCCAATGAGAGGGAGAAGTTACCCGCAGTGAATGATTCCTCAGAAAAAAAAATGTCAAACATCACGTGCAGGAAGAAAAGTCGGAAGTGGCCTTTAGGGACCAGTATGATGTCAATGTTCCCACATCATGCCCAAGAGAATGGAGGACGCACAATGGACAAAAATGAGGGAACAGCCAATTTTGCAGAGTCAGAGGAACCAAACCATCCTGTTACACGTGATAATGAAGCGCAGATAAACACTGAGACATCTGTGGAGTCTGGAAGATGTCCCAAATCAAGGCGCAGAGGTACATTTGTTATATCTGTGGCTCACACGACAGACATTAGAGAAGAACTAGAACTGTTGTCGAAAGATAAGGACTCCATCCGGGAAGTAGAAGAATCATCCCAATGTTGGGTGACCAGAGATGGCGGTTCTGTCGTGGCAACGCCAAGTTCCTGCAAGCGTCCTTGGGTTGCCACTCAGGATCCAGGCAGCCTTCCAGTAAACCGTAATAACCAAGATGATATACCGCAGCTGAAGGAATTCTCGGTTGAAGGGTATCAGTTTCAGAAGCCTAAAAAAGCGAGGCAAGAGGTCTCAAGCAGATCCAACAGGAAGAAAGTGCAACGCAGTAATGAATCTGGTGATCATGCGACAGATAAGAAGAACAAACGATCCCATGGCAAAGGCTTTTGTCCTGTTGATGAAGTGACTTATCTTCCGGATCCCACTGACTCCCCTTTCTGTAATGAGTTTGCATTCTTTGATGATCCTGGTGACATGCACGATGAAGATAATGAAACATTTACATCAAAATCCAGAGTGAATCGAAATTCTAGATGGTACAGAAAGACGTCCAAACTGCCTTCACCAGACAACCGCTCCAGAAGTCAGAGCAAGATGTTTGTCGTTTCCAGGCCGGAAATACCAGCCTGGACCCCTATAAACATGACTATATCGAACGAGATGGCTGCAAATTCGGGCGAAGGGGAAGCAGCTTGTCAACATTTGTGTGACCTGATCACTGATGAGATACCACCATTGTTGAACGTCTCTATTGCAGACACAGAGCCAGGCTCTTTAAGTTGTAGTCTCAAACAACACACCTTGAGGGGGCAACAAGTGATAGAGGAGATTGTATCGATCACCCCTGAATCTTCTACAGGTGAGTTGATGATCAACTTCAGGTGAGTTGACGATGAGGTTTAGGCTACATAAACAATTTGTAATATATGTATTTATTTATTTCATTATTTTAACAGTTGACCCTCGGAACCGAGACACAATCTGTTCCAGGAGTCTATTCAACCTTTTGTAACTGTTTGTTTGTATAGGTTGAAATTAGTGTTAAGGTTCAGGTCTGTTGAATGAATATTTCTGAATGCAAATGGTTATGCGGCATAAAAATGTCTTCTAGGGAGAAAATGTAACTTTCCATTGGCTCATCACCTGTGTGAGGGGTCGTAGGGGTCGGGTGCAGTGTGAGCTGGACTTCTGTGCTCATCACGGATTGTCCATAACGAACACCATGTTCAAGCATAAGGGGGTGCACTAGGCACCAGGACACCCTAGGTCGCAGTTCGATGATCGACTTTGTAGTCATGTCATCGGACTTGCGACCGAATGTCTTGGACACACTGGTGAAGAGAGGGGCGCAGCTGTCAACTGATCACCACCTTGTGGTGAGTTGGCTCCGATGGTGGGGGAAGATGCCGGTCCTACCTGTCAGACCCAAACATATTGTGAGGGTCTGCTGGGAACGTCTGGCGGAATCCCCTGTCAGAAGGAGTTTCAACTTCCACCTCCGACAGAACTTTGCCCCGGTGGAGGCGGGGGACATTGAGTCAGAGTGGACCATGTTCCGCGCCTCCATTACTGAGCGGCGACCGGAGCTGTGGCTGTAAGATGGTCGGTGCTTGTCGTGGCGGTAATCCCCGAACCTGTTGGTGGACACCAATGGTGAGGGGGATGCCGTCAAGCTGAAGAAGAAGTCCTGTCGGGCCTTTTTGTCCTGTGGGACTACTGAGGCAGCTGATGGGTAACGGCTGGCCAAGCGGAATGCAGCTTTGGTGGTCGCTGCAGCAAAAACTTGGGTGTGAGAGGAGTTCGGTGAGGCCATGGAGAAAGACTTCCGGACGGCTTTGAGGAAATTCTGGTCCACCTTCCGGCGTCTCAGGAGGGGGAAGCAGTGTACCATCAACACTCTGTGTAGTTAGGATGGGGTGCTGCTGATCTCGACTCGGGACATTGTGAGTCGTTGGGGAGAATACTTCAAAGACCTCCTCAATTCCACCGACACGCCTTCCCATGAGGAAGCAGAGTCTGGGGTCTCTGAGGCGGGCTCTCCTATCTCTGGGGTTGAGGTCACCGAGGTGGTTAAAAAGCTCCTCTGTGGCAAGGCCCCGGGGGTGGATGAGTTTCGCCGGGAGTTCCTAATGGCTCTGGATGTTGTGGGGCTGTCCTGGTTGACACGTCTCCGCAACATTGCGTGGACATCGGGCACAGTCCCTCTGGATTGGCAAACTGGAGTGGTGGTCCCCGTTTATAAGAAGGGGGACCGGAGGTTGCTTTCCAACTACAGGGGGATCACACTCCCCAGCCTCCCTGGTAAGATCTATTCAGGGGTGCTGGAGAGGTGGGTCCGTCAGGAAGTCGAATCTCAGATTCAGGAGTATCAGTGTAGTTTTCGTCCTGGCCGTGGAACAGTGGACCAGCTCTACACCCTCGGCAGGGTATTCGAGGTTGCTTGGGAGTTCGCCCAACCAGTCTACATGTGTTTTGTGGACTTGGAAAAGGCGTTCGACCAAACATAGTGTAGTTACTTGACATAAAGCAGTCATGTAGTGTCTGTGTGTGAGTGACAAAATTGTGTCTGTTGCAGCAGGAAGAGCCTTAATGTCACTCACCAACAAGATTGCCACCCCAGATAAAGAGAACGAAGGGAGGAGCAGGAGGCGCAAGGGCTTGGTCAGTTACAAGGAGCCATCCCTGAATAGGTGAGCGCCCCCTTGTTCTGAAGTCCATTTGTGTAAAAAGATTAAACAAATATTGTAATCCCTAGTTTATCGCGAGGGTTTAAACCTGTAGGTGGGCGGCATGGCGCAGAGAGGGTAAGGGTAAGAGCCTACAACTGAATGGTCGCGAGTTCATATCCCCGCCCAAGCGCATGTTGTCGTTGTCACTGGGCAAGAGACTGTCCATGAATGAATATTGTTGGATGTTTGGTGGTGGTGGGAGGGGCCGTAGTGCAGAATGGCAGCCACGCTTCCGTCAGACTCCCCCAGGGCAGCTGTGGCTACACAAGTATTTTACCACCACTAGGTGTGACTGTGGAGTGAATGAATAATTTGTGGAATTGTAAAGCGTCTTTGAGTACCTGGAAAAGCGCCATATATGTGTAATGTATTATTGTTATTAACCTCCCTAGACTCTTAATATTCCCCACATTCCTATAAACCACTAACCTCTACCATACTCTTATAAACACTTTCTACACGCTTAACCTTTGGATTCATGAGTGACTGGACCCTACACTTATCCATAAGTGGGTCGAAAATGACCCGTATCAGAATCAATACGTTATCTGCCAATTTGACCAAAAAAAAAATATATATCATTTGTATTATATTAGGTATTACATATTGTTCCATAAAAGTCTGTTTTCATGTTTGAAGTGTTTTTATTTTACAATTTTTTAACCTTTGTAACAAGGTCTGTAGGATTGTGTTGAATTAGATTTTCAGATGGACGGCCAACGCCTCCACCTGGACTATAGTTCATCGTTTGATATTTCTGATTGAGTCCAATCCCCTCAGTGACTCTTTAAATAGTATCTGTAGGACCATTTCTGTTGCATAGCTAGCAGCCAAAACATGCTTGCAATATCCCAATGTTATGTATTACATACTGTATAACTAGTTTTAATTACAGATTTTAGCAAAAGTCATGGAAGCTGATACTCATGATTTGCTTTCGCGGGCTAAATAAAATGATGTGGTGGGCCTAATCTGGCTCCCACTTGTGCATCTAAGGTAAAAGATAAAGATACACCTAATGCATGGTAGTACTGTACACTATATAAATTTTATTAATTGTAATGGGTGTTTTAATGACTTTTCACTTAAAAAATATTTTTTTTTTCCCCGGCGAGGAAGTGTTTTCTTTTACAACAAAAAAATACAGCATACACTCCAAATCTTGTGATATGGCAAATTATGTGCAATATGAATATTAAAAAAAAAAATGCAAGAGGTGAATCATATAGCTAGAGAGCACTGCACTCACCTTTTGTTTTTCGGCAGCAAAATGCGGCGTGGTGACAAATTCACAGACTCCATGTTCCTGAACTCTCCAGCCTTTAAAGGCAGCAAGAAAAAGAAGCAGAAGTCACAACCATCCATCTGTAAAGATTGATTTTAACTTTTTCATGTTGTTGGCTTTAATGCACGTTTAATATATACATATATATTTTTTGAAATAAACTGTGATTTACTGGCTGTTTATACTGTTCATGAAGCGTGTGTGTTGGTTTGAGGCTGGCCATAAATGATTCAGTTGTGCTTGTTCAACCGAGACGTCGCCTTTTGTTTCTCATGTGAAGGTCACTGCATTGAGTTTGGTCTTGCTGGACATAAACTGTAACATGTTGACATACTTTTATGTGTACAACTGTGGTGAGTACAAAAGCGTGAATGTGTTTTACACAGGTTACAGTACTGTTTCTCTTTGTATTGATTAACATTGATTGATTAACAAGGTGAACTGATTCTGGTTTTATTTTACTACAGTTTTGTTTCATTTGCTGTTTCAAGGTTCCCTTCCTTCAACATCCATTCCCCACCCCCCTACTCTTTTATGCATAACTTGTCAAAAACTGTGACAGTCAACTGGTTTAAGTTTGACATCTATGCGGTTTTTCGACTGAATGCAAAAGCCAATAAACTGTATGAGGCTTTCAAAATGACGGGGTCAGATTTACGTGTTTGTGACATGGAAAGTTACTAAATATTCAAGTACCTGCCCACTTCATGGTTGCTACACGCCTCCACATCTCAGGAAAACTGACTGTGTGACAACACGCCTGTGTTGTGCAAAGGTATGAGGGGCCGTTAGGGACATTATTCAGGATTAGCTCTCACATTTTACTATTCAAATGAATTCTCACACTCAAACTACTGAAAAGTTCTCGTAAACACTACCCAAATGCTCTCATAAACACTACTCAAACCCTCTCACCAACACTAGTCAAATCCTCTCATACCTACAAGTCTTGCTCACATAAATACTACTCAAACACTCATAAACACAAGTCAAATCCTCTCATACGCACAAGTTTTTCTCCCATAAGCACTACTCAAACACTAATAAACACTACTCAAAATCATCTCATAAACAATAGTCAAAACCTCTCATGCACGAGTGAAAGTCTTGCTCTCATAAACAGTACTCAAACGCTCATAAGTCAAATCCTCATGCACAAGTGAAATACTAAATACCATACTAAATCAATGAGGAAAAGCGTTATTGTAACGCAATAATCAACAAGTATACGACATATATACATTATAAATATATTTATGTACTATACAGTATAATGCTATGTAACGGTACTGCTTAAGTTAGGCTTACGATTGTACTTTATGGCTGTTGCTCAATGCCATATATTTTTTTGAAAACCACTTCCTTTTCAACTCATAAAGACGCGCATATAAGCGTCAAATGTCTGCACATATACAGGTCAAATAAGCTCTCATAAACGTCAAATCTATTCACACACTATCTTCAAATGCATTAATATAATCTACTCAAATCCATTCACACACCACCCTCAAATGTATTTAAAAATATATACTCAAATCTTTTCAGACTTCCATCTCAAAGTCTTGCATACATGCTTGTGAAAAAAAAAAATTCCCCCCCATTTTTTTGTGGACGTCGTGTCCTCCGGGCCAAAGAGGAAAAGAACCATCGGGACTGTTATGGACGCAAAGTTCAAAAGCCAGCATCTGTGATGGTATGGATAACTTGCACATCTGCGAAGGCACCATTAATACATAATAAATAATTACTGTATTTTCACAACCATAAGGCGCACATAAAAGTCTTAAATTTTGTCCGAAATGGACGGGGCGCCTTATGTGTGCAACGAGTTCCAACATCTATAAATGTTGTGTGATGAGCGATCCGCTTGACTTTTTTTTCTTGCCGAGACGCTGCTTACACAGGAAAAGCGGATGTGGCTGAGGAAAGGGGAAGGGTGCATGAAGTAGGAAGCTAAAGCCACGCCCCCAGTAGGAATATAGCGCCGGGGTATTTCTAATTTTGTTAATTTATTAATTTATCTTTTATTATTTTTTTAAAATGTATTTTATTTTTTTACACCGCTTGAATGACTGGGAGCATTCCGGGGTGTGCATTGTGCAAAACAACATCGGTTTGCCTAAGGACCTCCGAAAATGTCACCTACGAAGCACAGTTTAAACTGCAAGCTATCAGTTACGCGGAGGAACATGGGAATCGAGCAGCCGCGAGAGAATTCAAGATCAACGAATCCATGGTTCGCAAGTGGAGGAAGCAGGAAAACGAGCTTCGCCAAGTCAAGAAGACGAAGCTGAGTTTCCGCGGAAAAAAAAGAAAAACAAAATGCGGATACAAGGCGAGGTGGCCCGAGTTGGAAGACCAACCCGAGCAATGGATTAATCAGCAAAGAACAGCCGGGAGAAGCGTCTCCAGTCACCATTCGACTAGGTGCAATAACTCTGGCCTTGCCATCATTCCGGGAGGCTTGACGAACCGCTGGACAGCCGTGTAAACAAGGTGTTCAAAGTGAAGTGAGCGGCGTGGGAGCCATTGATGACAGATGGCGAACACACCTTTACTAAGACTAGGAGGCAGCGTCGGGCGAGTTACGCCGCAATGTGTGAATGGATTGTGGATGCTGGTGCTAATGTGTCTGCTTGCACTGTTGTTCGAGCTTTCGCACGGCAACGAGACTGACTCGAACCTGGCATGTTTGATTGAGAACTTGCCCCGCTGTTCATTTCGGATGCAGAAGATGAGGACTGATGGATTTGTGGATGAGGATTGATCAAAAAATAACGTGAGTACATTGTTAAATACTTCAATAAAGTACAATCGAACTCAGTTTTGCTCCCGCTGCCTTTTTAAAAACATTGTTTTAGCATGCATGCATGCTACTGTATGTTTTAAGCTAGCGTGTGTTTGACCATGCCTGTGCCCAATAATACGGTGCACCCTATGGTCGTGAAAATACTGTAATACATAAATACAGGTTTTGGAGAAACATATGCTGCCATCCAAGCACCGTCTTTTTCATGGACGCCCCTGCTTATTTCAGCAAGACAATGCCGAACCACATTCTGCACGTGTTACAACAGCGTGGCTTCGTAGTAAAAGAGTGCGGCTACTAGACTGGCCTGCCTGCGGTCCAGGCCTGTCTCCCATTGAAAGTGTGTGGCGCATTATGAAGCGTAAAATACGACAACGGAGACCCCGGACTGTTGAACAGCTGAAGGTATACATCAAGCAAGAATGGGAAAGAATTCCACCTACAAAGCTTCAACAATTAGTTTATTGAAACGTTTATTGAATGTTGTTAAAAGAAAAGGTGATGTAACACAGTGGTAAACATGACCCTGTCCCAGCTTTTTTGGAACATGTTGCAGCCATAAAATTCTAAGTTCATGATTATTTGCTAAAAACAATAAAGTTTATCAGTTTGAACATTAAATATCTTGTCTTTGTAGTGTATTCAATTAAATATAGGTCAATCAAACATGATTTGCAAATCATTGTATTCTTTTTTTTTTTTTGTTTAACACAACGTCCCAACTTCATTGGAATTGGGGTTGTACATGATGAAAGTTGAAATTTTGGAAGGTGTGTGTCTTGTGGCTGGAGTCAATATAACACAGCATTTCAGAAAAAGAACATCATACCTACAGTCAAACATGTTGGTGGTATTGGTCTGGGGCTGCTTCTCCTTCAGGACACGGACGAGTTGCTGTGATTGATGGAACCATGAATTCTGCTTTTCACCAGAAAATCGGGAAGAATAATGTTCAGCCATCAGTTTGTGACCTTTGTTCGTGACAAACAAACAAATAATGTAAGGAGACTATCATATCCTTTGCCTATTGCCCGTTGAGGAGATGTGGCAGTTAATCGTTTTGTAATGTTGAGGAGGTAGTCTCACAATTATAAGATTGAGAATCTACACAGACAGAAATAATAAACATTTGATCTTACCTGAACTAGGCTAAATGTAAAATATAAAACTTTTTTATGCCTATGCACTAGACGAAAATCCTAATAATACTACTTTTATTTAAAATGTCAATTTCTTGTACAGTTTATTTTTATTCATGTTGATCTGTTGTTGTTGATCATACAGAAATGTTAAAGGGAACCCCGACTATAATGACAAATACATCTTAAAATACAACCATTGACCTCTACTTTTGAAAAAGGGTTACATATTTCTAAATGATTCTTTTAAGTTCTAAAAATCGTTTTTGTTTACAATATAAATTGCTTCGCGGTGACCGCCATGTCTTTGCGTACGCGTTCTGGGACTGATGAAGTATAATGGTTGCTGTTTACCGCCGTACATTGCTGCCCTCTCTTATATAGTTAAATGTTAAACTATGCACAATTGTATTGGAAACAGACATTCATTGCAATAAAGTAAAAAAAAAAAAACATTGCTGCCCTCTGCTGAGCTAAAGGCTGTCGCACACCGAATGACCCAACTGAACTGTCATGCAGTGTGCGTGGTTTGGCAACTGTTTTCATGAATGGCCGACCTTTCTGCCACTGGTTTTGCCGCACACATTGTTACAACATTGCAACTTACAGCCATTCTAAATGCACAGAAGCGTTCACTCACGTTGAAAATACATTTCCGTGCTTTAAGCGCGCCGTGCCGCCGCACCACTCCAAGCCATATAGATAGTATGTAAAGCATCAAATATTGTGTTTTACATCAATACTTCACTATGAGTGTGGATGAAAAAGTGAAGCTTGTGACCAAAATGTACCCAGCGTGCGTTCAAATGATTGGAGTCAGCAAGACTCCTTTAAAATATCCACACTCTCGCTTTTATTTTCATGTCCTCTCTCTTCCTTAACTATTAATCTATCGTTTTATGGTTTAATGAATGTGATAGAGTACTAAATGTACAGTGTTCCCCACAGTATCCACTCAGACAGCGCTGTGCATGTCCGTTGTGCGATGTAGCTGTACAATGAATGGCAAGCTGATGTACAGCATCAAAGCTGGGAGAAAGACCTCATGGTTTCGCACCAGAACGCTAAATTAATTAACTTCCACCACCAGCCAGCCTGGAGAGGCTCAACAACAAAGATTTCTGAATGTGATCTAATATTTTAAGATCTTTACATGAACGCCACTAGTGACTGTATTTCTGCAAATTTGAATGTCTGATGTCAAATCTGGATGAAATGTTTCGGTCTGCCTCCCATTTAAATAATACCCAGGGGGCGGGTCCAAGAGGACGGAGGACCGGACAAGACCACGCCCATCGACTCGAATTTAGTCTATGAACTTTGCCATAAAAGTGGTGTAAAAATCATAATATAAAATACTCCCAACATTGTATTCTTTACTCATAGATCAAGCATATAGAATGATTGATTGTTAAAATTTTTGTCTTGGCAAATCAACTCTTTATGGTTCAATCACATTTCATGCTGTTTGGGTTAAAACCAAGACAAACAGTACTCAAAGTCTCGCAGCCGCACCTGTAAAGTTGAGACACTGACACAGACATCAAGGCATACGTGTGGAATATTTCTGCAGAGTTCGTGAAATATCAAAACGGAGATTTTATCTTCAGTTAGAAACAACTTTGAACGGAAGTTCACGGGTTGCAGTAGTCTCAAACGCCAGTGGGTGCCGCCTTGTGGGCATGTTTGAACATTAAGCAAATAGTTCATTGCTGTATTTGTCAATCTGTCCCAGCTTGGTCGCTATCTTCAAAAGAAGATGGGAATCAAGATTTGACAGGAAGCTGCTAATTAGGTTAAGGTCCAGTAGGCGTCTTCTAGTGGTTGTCCAGAGGAGCAGGGCCGCTTGGGAGAATGCAGCTTATTAAGTTACTGTGACACCTCAGGTTGCGGGGAGCATGTCCGCTACACCATAATCACCTGTGAATTTTCACCTTTGTTCTGTAAATGTGGCAATTACTCACAAAACAGTGTTATTTTCTTTATTTTATTTTTAGTTTCAAACCAAGAAGCCATTTGGCTTAGCTCTGGTGGGCTAAGGGTCAGAAAATCATGGTGGGAGTTTTGTTAATTGTTTTGTAATATTGAGTAGCTAATCGCACAATAATAATACTGAGAATTTACACAGACAGAAATAATAAAGGATGCCGTTTAGTGTCTGGAAGTGACTCATTTGGATTCTCGTTCCGAACAATTTGTTGACCTTGATGCATGTAGATGAGTTACACAAGCTGTGATGCATGTGCCAGTCCG
The DNA here is from genome assembly GCF_024500385.1 of Phyllopteryx taeniolatus. NCBI lineage: Eukaryota > Metazoa > Chordata > Actinopteri > Syngnathiformes > Syngnathidae > Phyllopteryx > Phyllopteryx taeniolatus. The sequence goes on along the minus strand of NC_084513.1, from coordinate 2,214,661 downwards.
TCGAGGAGCACTTGAGAAAAATACAATCAAGATTGCTTTGGTACCAGCTGAGGACACGACGACAACGGAAAAGTACAAGCCTGTACATGTACCCATAACCAAGATCCAGAAGGTCCACGAGAGTGAAGGAGAGGAGAAACTGATGTGAATTCCAAATGGATCCAAAGTGGCGTGCTTCAGGAATGACTGTGGAGCCCTGAGTACGAAATACATCCACACGATTGGTATGAGTTTTCAGCCAAACGGTGAGACAGTACCCTCTCAATTCTGGTGCAGTAATTGAAATAGACAGAGGTGAGCGCGCTCGGAATTATTAGAGCGGAGCCTGACCCCATCACCAAGCAAGTGATGGGGTCATAACAATCAGACGGTGGCTAATCAAGCAAGTCTCATCAATCCCCAAGCGTCTAATGAAGACATTAAGAGTGAATACGTATGTCATGTATCGACTTAGCAAATGAATTATTTTCATTAATTATTATTTTTTTTTTTTACTTAATTGTGTCCTTCAACTTAAGACAAAACCATTTATCCCCTCTGCAGATCAAAAGTTCAAAAGATGTCTGTCTCAGAGGACAAAAGTCGATGCCCCCAGCACACGAGTACCAGTGCAGTCCTCATCCTCATCATCCCTCTCATCTTCCTTCCACTCATTCCTCAGCGTGAGTAGCAGTTTTCCTGAATCACCATGATCAGCTCTTTTCGAGTAAAAACTTAATTGGATGAGGTCACTTCATTTACAAGGGGCGAGGGCGGGGTTCTGACGTTTTTGAACGGTCACTATTCTCACCTGGTGGATTTAAACTGCCAGCACTCCTCACCTCTGCTATGTTTTGACCTCAGGTCAGCAATGAAGGCGACGAGGAGAGCTGAGGCGTCGCGAGTGACTCTTCATGACTGACAACAGCTTGTCATTATATACAATAGATAGATAACATGGCTTGTGATGTAAGATGTGACTACAAAAATATCAGGAAAAATGTCCAAGAACACCTGAACTTTATTTGTGGTTAATCAAAAGCACTTTAAATGGTGTCAGGTGTGTGCTGACTCGAGGGCTGCCAAGATTAGTCGACTAGTCACGACTTCGTCAACAATTAATTTAATTGTCAACGTCGTCGTTTATTTTTTTTGAAGCTTTATTTTTCTGTCAAAGGTTCTTGAATCCTGCTGCTGCTCGGCCTGCTCGCCTGTTGTCTGCATTCTGGCTGTGACACACATGCACAGGAGTGCTTATCTGTGTCTTTCTGGTGACGCACAGTGGTCATCCGGGTTAGCCGTGTGATGTACCTGGAAGAGCTATGGCTACCAGGCGTTAGCAACCGAGCGGGAAATTTGAGCATTTCACCCAAAATACTGAAGAGGAATGCGATGTAAAACCTGCAAGACAATGTGCCTTTCATGGCAGCAATGACAGTGATGTACGAGCAGTTAAAATGCAAGCACCTTGTAGCTGATTAAATTTCTGACAAAGAGGGACAGCCACCTTGGTAAACTAATTGGCTAGTTAGCAGCTAATATTGGCCTCAAAGGCTGTGAGCGACTAAATGTTAACATTAGTTTAAGGCTAACGATGATGATTTCATTAGCCTTAGCTCACAGGTTATGTGTTTTATATAACATTATAACCATTTCTATGAATTGAAGATCAGTGTGCTGTAGCAGGCCGGTAGTGACGTGCCGTACGTGGCGGCCACATTGGCGGGGGCAACATTCTCATCACTATCAATGCATGTACATTGAAATTAAATAGTTTTTGCTTTCATTTTAAAGTGCACTAAACATTTACAGCTAACAAACCAGAGCATTGCCTTCATTTTAATCTACCGTATCATATATAACCATGTCTGGAATACTGGTACAAGTTGCAAAGTTTATGAAAAGTTAAATGTATTACCAGATCAACATTGTCAATAAAAAAAGAGTTCTTAATGATCTCTCTGGAAAAAATTAAAGTTACAAATAATCTTTTTTATTGTTTGCACATATTTTACACACTTGAAGCTGGAAGTTAATGATGGTTGTATTAGAGCAGCTGCTTGTTGGTGCGAAAAGCTGCAATTTACAAATCACTGGGTTTGGGTGGAATCCTCGTAAAAACTTAACTAACTTTCCAAAACTATCATTTTTGTAGGAAACCACAAAAAAGCCTTGTATGTTGAGCCATTAACACTGTATCGTCAAACAGCGCAAGCCATTTTCAAAACTTGGGCATAAGAGGATTCGGCCCGACGCCATTAGTTGACTAATTGCAAAAATAATCAGTGACAAGTCGACGATCAAGATAAATGTTGTGGCAGCACTAGCTGACTCCCATTTAACATGAGTTCGAAAGTGATTTGTTAATTCTATAAGAGGGTATGTGCACACTTGAGCAAGCACATCTGCTCTGCTCTTTTCGTTATCAGAAAAAAATGGAAAAAATTTGATATTAATACTTGCTATTTAACTATACAGTAGATACTCTTGCGTATGAACTATTTTGTCACTTTGGCCATTTTTAATCACCGATCCTTTAAATTGAGATAATCAATAAAATAGTTTTTGAAACTGTCAAAAATATTTATTTATTTAAGTTAGTTTTTTACTTTTTGGACAACTTCCCTTGTCAAATTAGGCTTATCCAATGTACTGTATCGTATAAATATAATATATACCAAATATTGGTATATCAATCGTGGAAGTGTGGTTTGACAAAGCTGCTTGACTCGACAGAACACAGGTCCACCGCCAGTCCGTGAGCCAACTAGCTGCTAAAAAGTACTTTGCACTGGAGCCGTTCAAACTGCTGCGTGAGCCGCGCATGGGCCACCACAACAGAGACACCAGCCTAACTAACAAAATATTTAAGGGAAGATGGATTTTGGTTGTAGGCACAGCTTGATGGCTAACTGCACAATGTAGTGGTGATAGAAATGTTAAGTCATTCGCAATTCCAGCGCATACCTATAGGTGGCGTACCAGAGGTAGGACCAAGTCATTGCTTTGCAAGTCACAAGTCTCAAGTCTTTACCCTCAAGGCCCGAGTCAAGGGAACTGCCACTGTCTGCTCCTGTTTCTTAAACAAAGGAGGTTGGAAACCATAACATGCCATACCTGTGGCGGAGCTGGTGAGGGAGTTGTTGGCATATTCCACCCAAGGAAGAAAGGTGCTCCAAGAGGCGGGATTGCAGGCTTTGGTTTGCCCGCTCCGTCTGAACTGCATTTTCTTGTCTACAAACATTTCTAGTGAGGCAATTTCAAACACAGATAGGCCACGTTCAAATCAGGCCTTGTATGTGTGGAGTTTGCACGTTCGCGGGTTCTCTCCAGGTACTCCGATTTCCTCCCACATCCCAAAAACACGCATGGTAGGTTAACTGAAGACTCTACATTGCCTGTGAATATCAATGTGAATGGTTGTTTTTTTTATATGTGCCCTGCGATTGGTTGGTGGCCAGTTCAGGGTGTAACCCGCCTCTTGCCAAAAGATAGCCGGGATAGGCTGGATGGATGTGGTATCTCAGTTGGAACACTAGGGGGCACTATGTAAAAATATTACATCAAAAAGAGGCAAAGCAAAAAAGGACACGAAGAAGAATCAAGAATGTCGTTTTATGTTGAATAGATGCTAGCTGTTTGTTGATCGATCGCGAAATAAATAGAATAAAAAAATAAATAAATAGAGGACTGATTCTTGTTGGAGTGTTTACGCCACTAGCGTGTCACCCAGGGCCCAAGGCCCGAATTAATACATTTTGCCAAACTCACCGCTGCGTGTTCCTTTTCTCTGAAAGGGTCACCAGTAAAGAAACTTACACAAACTTGCAATTTGTTCCGTCTTTAGCTCAGGAGTTCAGTAAGAGTACAGAGTCACAGAATTCGGGGCTGTTTCTCTCTCCCTGAAACCGACCTCGCACCCGTGGTGCAGATGGAGAAAAAAAAGAGCACTTTTCCCTTGCAGCCCTCACAACTTCTAGATAACAGTTAAGGTGCGGGAGGGGCGAGTCGTCCGGGAGCTATTGGACCTCGTGTGACTCCTTCTCGTCCTGTTCTGCAGCCTTCACCCTATTTGGTTCCTGTTGATGGCGCCATCCGAGGGAATGACTTGTTTGTTGCCCAACTGTCGACTGGACCATTCTGCGATTTCCTCCCTTTGTACGCCATCCTGTGATCCTGTGTGATGGCCGCCAGTGGCCAAGGTTACTTTCAGGCCACATCTAGTTTTAAGCAAGCAGCACTAAATAAAACATATATGGACAATATGACATTCTTCAGAACACTACACTGACTAAACCAGACTGTAATGAACAAGAAGCCCAGACAGCGAATGGCCGGCCCACCGTGTAACTATTTGCATGATCGCTCGCAAAGCTAGCTGCTAATGCTAATGGAAACGAGCATATATGACATCAAGCCGCGAGATTCGTACAATGCAATGTGGATTTTTTTTTTCTTGCAATAATTAACGTCCTTGTAGTTACGTTTTTTTGTCATTGTTGTTTCTGTGTATGTAAACAGTGGTTCTTGGAATGTATACATTATTTAACTGTCACATTTATTGCTGATTTATGTTGTACTTTTTTTTTCTTCATGAAACCATTACTTTAGATTTTTATTGACTCACATTATTATATCGTGTGAAAAAAAAATATTTTTATCCACTCACATTATTATATTGTGAAACACCTTTTTAATTCATTTAGTTCTTACATAGCCACCCAAAGATGTCTGAAAAGAAAAATAAGTCTAATCAACCACCAATATAAATAACAGTCTAAGATGGCAACAGGATTTCTTCATATTTTATTAATAGCTTTTTTGTTCATACATACTACATAAAGGGTAAGGAGGACACAGGCCCACCAGATGGTGCTGTTCTTCTTCATAACAAGTATTTCATTATTTATACAGCTTAAAAGTTGAGTTTTTCGCTCATGAAAGTAAATTTACTCTATCATAAGATTCATGATGATTGTGTAAAGACCAAAGTACATAGTTTTAAATTTGTTTTATACATCAGTTCGGATAGCTATGAGCTGCAAAATTGGTTGCTACAGCTAGCATAAAAGTGCACCATATTAGCTGGAGGGGTTAACAGATTAAAAATGGTGGCCATGGGGTCAGTTGAGCAACCGGTTGACCCCATGGCTACCATTTTAAATGTATTACCCCCTAAAAAGATTTCAAAAAATTCAAGTTGTCACATTAACTCAGCTTTTTTTTGCAGGGGAAGCGCAACATCCTGAAATATAAATTCCTATATTTGCCCAAAAAGTTAACTCCCTTCCTGTAGTGATCATGAAAAAAAGAAAAGTGGCTCAACTTACTCCACTCTCCCTTAAGTCACAAATAAGCGAATAAGAGAGCACTGTAGTTTTTGCCTTGCAAGTTGTTGCCACACGACCATTTTTCATTTTTCTATTTCTATTTACCGTATTTGAAGCATTTCCACATACGTAGTAAAAACCTCGACTGTAATGTTGCTGAGTGTCTCGTCCTGTGTGTTTCCAGAGCTCCGTTTACATGTTTAGCGATAACGATCCTTCCCCCGTGATGGAATGAATCCTATTGACATGACCAACAAGAGGAGCGCCGCGTTGGCTTTTCCGGGCGTCATGGTTGTTTTGTGGAAGCGGCACAATGACCCCCCCAGAGAAGAGAGAAGACTCCTACGGAATCTCTGCTGACGGCGGGCCAGGTTTCTAACAACAAGAATGGTATATAAGCATTGAGCTCTGCCAACAAACAAGAACCAAGTGCAACTGCAAACATGGGGAAGGTCTGATTTGTTATGTTTTTCTTCATTCCGCACATAATCTTACGTTTATGATTGTTTTGATGTATTTTGCCCTTCAGATCATCTTCTACGAGGACAGGAACTTCCGGGGCCGCCACTATGAGTGCATTGGCGATTGCACCGATCTGCAGGACATGTTCGAGCGCTGCCGCTCCATCCGTGTGGAGAGCGGCATGTTCATGCTCTACGACCGGCCGGGCTACAGGGGCAACCAGTATTTTCTGAGCAGAGGGGACAACCCGGACTGCATGGGCACCACGTCCATGAACGACTGCGTGCGCTCTTGCCGCCTCATCCCCATGGTAATGACTTTAACACAATATTGTTTACAGGGTGAGGTCGTTGGGGGCCTTATATCTCTAACTCCCAAATAATAATGCTCAGTTTTGAGATGTACTCATGATCTATCTTATTGTCATTGTAGTTTGCAGTCATGCATCATAGAGCTGTTTCAAATATTTTGACCGTTTTTATGGCAACAACCAAAATGTTTGCGCCCACCAGAGTAAACGTTCTGTTAAATGATCGGTACAAAAATGTTTAATTCTTGATACATCGCTTGTGTTGGATTTCATTAGATTGTACAAGTGTACCGCATGAGGTGTCCAGGTGCTGATCGAAATACATTGGTAGGGGAGGGATGGAAAGAATCTTATCCCGGTCAAAATTAGGGCTGCCACACATTGTTATTCATCATTTAGTTAATCAACGAGTCACTGATTATTTATCTAATCGGATCGTTTGAAAATTGAAGGTTATCACACCAGCAAGCAGCTGCTCTTATATAACAATCATTAGCTTCCATCTTTAAGTGTTTAAAGGTCCCCTTCAATCAATTTTTAAAATTCAATTTTTATAATCTTTGATGTCCTTTAATCGGGTTTGCATGATAATCTCGGTTGGAAATGCCCAAAATGTCCCTTTTCAAGCTATTCTAGTTGTTCTTTGCTGCCTCGCTTTTGAGATGGTCGGAGTTCTTATTATTATGTGACATGTAAATGAGTTTCACTCTGATTGGATTGCTCATCGTTTAAATATGGAAAAGAGCTTGGCTCTGATTAGGAAATATCACGGCGACTACTCGCGTCGAGAAGCTTGGGGTGGCCAAGTATTCATAACGATGTTGCCTTCTTCGATGCGACGTTCAGTTTCCTCGCAAGTGGAAATAAAAAGAGAAGGGGATATTTTGAAGTGAGGCACATCATCCGCTTCCATTCATTTGAATTTAACCTGCCCCGATGATCATTGCTGGCGAAAATGACCGCAATCTCCGTGTTTTCGCCCACTGCTACATGAATAAATTATGAATATAGTTAAGTATTGTTATAAAACACATGTATACGTTATAGACTCTATTTTTATGGCTTGGCAACAGGTGAGACTCACTCGCTGTCTTGCCATTCAGCTGAGTTGAGTGGTTGGGTACCAACCACAAGGTGGGCAGGTACTTGAATAACGAGTCAACTTTTTATGTCACAAATACACGGAAATCTCATCCGGTTGTTTTGCAAGCCTTTTGTCATTTATTGCCTCTTGCATTCAATTGAAAAATGGCATAGGTTGAGAAACATCAATTGGACTTATGCATAAAAAGAAAAAAATATATTCTGATGGAAGGGGACCTTTAAGGTATGTGCATATTAAAAATTAAGAAAATTAAGATAATAGTGCAGTTAACTTTGCAGCTTGTACCAGTATTCCTGAAGTGTTTTATGATGTTTATGTATGATATTGCAAGTTAAAATGAAGGCGATACTCCAGCTTTCAACATTTTTAGCTGTAATTGTTGAAGGCTTTTTAAAATAGAACCAAATATATGAACACTCATGTGCAACCACAACAAGGGATTTGGGAATATCCTTTCATAGGTAAGGATATTTTAGTTTATTTTTGTTCACATTTTCTGTATTAGGCACGGTGGCCGACTGGTTAGAGCGTCAGCCTCACAGTTCTGAGGACCCGGGTTCAATCCCCGGCCCCGCCTGTGTGGAGTTTGCATGTTCTCCCCGTGCCTGCGTGGCTTTTCTCCGGGCACTCCGGTTTCCTCCCACATCCCAAAAACAGGCATTAATTGGAGACTCAAAATTGCCCGTAGGTGTGACTGTGAGTGTGACTGGTTGTTTGTTTGTATGTGCCCTGCGATTGGCTGGCAACCAGTTCAGGGTGTACCCCGCCTCCTGCCCGATGACAGCTGGGATAGGCTCCAGCACGCCCGCAACCCTAGTGAGGAGAAGCGGCTCAGAAAATGGATGGATGGATGTTCTGTATTAGCACATGCTTTGACATTGAAAAAAAGTAAATCTGTAAAAAAAGAAAAATCAGTTGAGAAATTAGCTTATTTACTTATTTATCTTCAATGTACATGCATTGGCTTTGATGGGAACGATGCCCCCACCAAGGTGGCCGCCATATAGCCACGTAGACGGGTTGCTACGGCGTGCTGGCATATTGCATTTTCTATTCACATCTGTGTTTATAAGGTTCCATCACTCACAAAACCAAGGCTAAGAAAATCGTCACCATTAGCTAATATTAACGTTTACAGCTAGAAGCAAGTAGCGTCACTAATCAGTAAGCAGCTAACTAGCCAAATAGCTGACCAAGATGACTGTCCTTTTTCATCAATAAGTGAATCAGCTACAATGTGCTGGCTTTTTAGATGATCATCTATTGCTGTCATACTGCCAAGAAAGGCAAGTTTTGACTCTTGGGGTTTTGGATCACAATCCTCTTTAGTATTTTTGGTGAAATGCTGCAACTTTGTGGTTCTGTTGCTAACGCCAGGTCGGCACAGATTTTCCGGTTACATCGCGGCCGATTACCACTAGTTTTTTTTATTACATGCGCCATCATGGAAGTTAGTTGCACGGCATCAGCGGCAAGCTACTGAGGCACTTTTGAGAGAAAAACGAAGCTTTAAAAAAATAAATGACGATTATTAAATTAAATGTCTATTAGTTTTTTTTTATGGATCAAATAACTTTTGTCAACAGGGGGGAAATGGGCAGGGGGTGCAGAGAAAACCAGCTGAAGTGGCCGCAGTGCTGCCCCCCCCCCAGATACTGCCGCCCTGGGAGGCCGCCTACGACCGCCCATGGTCAAGCTCACACGTGACCCTAATGAGGGCAAGGGCTATAGAAAATGGATGGATCAATTATTCCATTTAGAATTATAATTTTATTTGATAAACAGTATTATTAAAAGGTAAAATGGCCATGAAGAAAATGCTAATAATTAACTTGAACTTCGTGTCTCCTCATTAGCACAGCGGCTCCTTCAGGATGCATCTGTACGAGAACTTTGACATGGAGGGTCAAATGATTGAGCTGACCGATGACTGCCCCAACCTCTCAGAGCGCTTCCGTGTGTCCAACTTTAACTCGTGCAATGTTGCTGATGGACACTGGCTAATGTACGAGCAGCCCAACTACAGGGGCCGCCACTACTACCTGCGACCCGGCCCCTACCGGAGCTTTAACGAGTGGAACGGCTCCACCTCGCGTGTGGGCTCCATGAAGCGTCTCTTGGACCTCTAAGAAGAAGACAGAGATTCTCGTCAAGTGTTTGCTCTTTGCACTTTCTCACACGCTGAATAAAATGGCATCAGTGCTTAAATGTGTGGACTTTGGTTCTTGCTCCCTGGAATGTTGTCCTGCCACAATTGGTCGTGGCCAGACATCCTAAACCTCGTCGAGAATTCAATTCAATAAAACACTGGCACGTAAGCACACTGAGACTCTGTCATCTGTCTCACGTATCTTAGCGACAGATGCGCAGCTCCATCATAATCAACATACATTTATTCATAAGTCCCCTCCATTCCACCCCCCCTCCTCCCCCCACAATTGAGAAAATAAAATAAAATGGCAATTTAACGTAATCTAAAGAATTTCAAAACCATCCATCCATTCTGGGAGCCGCTTATCCTCACAAGGGTCACGGGCGTGCTGGAGCCTATCCCAGCTATCTTTGGGCGAGAGGCGGGGTCCAGCCTGAACTGGTTGCCAGCCAGATAGTACACTAAATAAAAAATAACATTACAAAGTAAACATTTAAAAAGTAACCCTCAAACTGAAATAAGTATTTAACACATCACTATTTTTCTCATTAAATGTATTTCCAAAGGTGCTATTGACATGACTATTTCACCAGATGTTGGGAAGAACCCAGGTAATCCATGCATATAAAGAATGTAGAACAAATAAGATCAGACATTAAGATATGTGTAATAATGTGAAATGACACAGGGAAAAAGTATTGAACACACCAATTGGTATTTATTTAATACGTTCTACAAAAGCCTTTGTTTGCAATGACAGCTTCAAGGCGCCTCCTGTATGGAGAAACTAGTCGCATGCATTGGTCTGGTGTGATTTTAGCCCATTTCTCCACACAAGCAGTCTTCAAATCTAGAAGGTTCTGTAGGCTTCTTTTATGGACCTTGAGTTTCAGTTCTTTCCATAGAGTTTCGTTTGGATTGAAGTCAGGTGATTAGCTGAGCCATTCTAGCAGCTTTTTTTCCTTTTAAACCAATTGAGAGGCTTCTTGGCAGTATGTTTTAGATCATTATCCTGCTGAAATGTCCACCCTCATTACATTTTCATCATCCTACACTGAAAAAAAACTACCCATAGAATTTACCCAATAATTTTAGGGTAACAATTTGCAGCCATTTTAATTGGGTAAAGTTAAACCAAATATTTTGGGTGAAGAATACCTTACTTCAACAGCTATAAAATACTTACAAAACTTGGATGAAGTTTACCACACATTTGTGCTGAGTTGAGGGGGGACTAGTATACTTTGTGTTCCTCAATATTGGTGCTCTCTAGTAGCATATTTATTTAGTTGTGACAACAGTACCTGCTAATTCCAGGTCTTTTTGCAGCTCTCCACAGGTGGTCCTTGGTTCTTGGACAACTATTCTGATTATTCTTTTCACTCCTCTTTCAGAAATCTTGCGAGGAGCACCTGATTGAGGCAAATTTCTGGTGGTACGATTGGCTTTCCACTTACGTATTATGGCCCCAACCGTGCTCACTGGACCGTTCAGAGGCTTATATATGCGCATGTTGTTTTGCAACAATTAGTTTGTGATGGTCTTGAGACAACTCTGTGCTCTTACCCATCATGAGATGTGTCTTGACTCACACCTTGCCAATGAGACCTTTTGGTAGGCCATCAATTAGGACTGATCCAGCTGATATTCATTTGCACTGACAAGGGGCTGTATTGCTGTTTGATTATTGATAGATTTTAGGTGTTGTCCTGGCTTTCCATGCCTTTTTGCAGCTCCCTTTCTTCATGTGTTCAATACTTTTTCCCTGTGTCATTTCACATTTTTACACATAACTTAATTTCTGAGCTTATTTGTTCTACTTTCTTTGTATGTATGTATTACTTGGGTTGTTCCTAACATCTGGTGAAATTTTCAGGTCAATAGTACCTTTGGAAGTATATTTAATGAGAAAAATGGTGACGTGTTCAATACTTATTTCAGCCGCTGTAACAGCAAATGAAAATAGTTATGAAAAAATACTTTCAAAAACAAAACAATCCAAAAATTTACAGATACACCTGAAACCAGAAGTGTGAGCTGGGCGGTGGCCAAAGGCGGGGACCTTGGCAATCTGATCCGTGGCTACAGAAACTGGCTCTAGGGACGTGGAATGTCACCCCTCTGGCAGGGAAGGAGCCCGAGCTAGATATAGTTGGGCTCGCCTCCACGCAGGGCTTGGGCTCTGGTACCAATTCTCTTGAGAGGGTTTGAACTCTTTTCCACTCTGGAGTTGCCCACGGTGAGAGGCGCCGACCAGGTGTGGGTATACTTATTGCCCCCCAGCTCGGCGCCTGTACATTGGGGTTCACCCTGGTGGATGAGAGGATAGTCTCCCTCCGTCTTCGGGTGGGGGGACGGGTCCTGACTGTTATTTGTGTCTATGCACCAAACAGCAGTTCATAGTACCCACCCTTTTTGGAGTCCTTAGATGGGGTGCTGGAGAGCGCTCCCGCTGAGGACTCCATCGTTCTGCTGGGGGACTTCAATGCTCACGTGGGCAATGACAGTGAGACCTGGAAGGGCGTGATTGGGAGGAACGGCCCCCCCGATCAGAACCGGAGTTGTGTTCTGTTATTAGACTTCTGTGCTCACCATGGTTTGTCCATAACAAACACCATGTTCAAGCATAAGCGTGTCCACACGTGCACCTGGCACCAGGACACCCGAGGTCACCGTTCGATGATCGACTTTGTGGTCGTGTCATCGGACTTGCGGCCGCATGTCTTGGACACTCGGGTGAAGAGAGGGGCGGAGCTGTCAACTGATCACAACCTGGTGGTGAATTGGCTCAGATGGTGGGGGAAGATGCCGGTCCGACGTGGCAGGCCCAAACGTATTGTGAGGGTCTGCAGGGAACGTCTGGCAGAATCCCCTGTCAGAAGGAGTTTCAACTCCCACCTCTGTCAGAACTTCACCCACGTCTCGGAGGACATTGAGTCCGAGTGGACCATGTTCCGCGCCTCTATTGTCGAGGCGGCCGACTGAAAGGTAGTTGGTGCCTGTCGTGGCGGCAATGACCGAAACCGTTGGTGGACACCAGCGGTGAGGGATGCCGTCAAGCTGAAGAAGGAGTCCTATCAGGCCTTTTTGGGCTGTGGGACTCCTGAGGCAGCTGATGGATACCGGCTGGCCAAGCGGAATGCGGCTTTGGTGGTCGCTGAGGCAAAAACTTGAGCGTGGGAGGAGTTTGGTGAGGCCATGGAGAACGACTTCAGGACGGCTTCGAGGAAATTCTGGTCCACCATCCGGCGTCTCAGGAGGGGGAAGCAGTGCACCATCAACATTATGTATAGTGGGGATGGGGCGCTGCTGACCTCGACTCAGGACGTTGTGAATCGTTGGGGAGAATACTTCAAAGACCTCCTCAATTCCACCGACACGCCTTCCCATGAGGAAGCAGAGTCTGGGGTATCTGAGGCGGGCTCCCCTATCTCTGGGGTTGAGGTCACCGAGGTAGTTAAAAAGCTCCTCGGTGGATGAGATTCGCCCGGAGTTCCTCAAGGCTCTGGATGTTGTAGGGCTGTCCTTGACACGCCTCTGCAACACCGCGTGGACATCGTGGACAGTGCTTCTGGATTGGCAGACTGGGGTGGTGGTCCCCCTTTTTAAGAAGGGGGACCGGAGGGTGTGTTTCAACTACAGGGTGATCACACTCCTCAGCCTCCCTGGTAAGGTCTATTCAGGGGTGCTGGAGAGGAGGGTGCATCGGGAAGTTGAATCTCAGATTCAGGAGGAGCACTATGGTTTTCGTCCTGGCCGTGTAACAGTGGACCAGTTCTACACCCTCGGCAGGGTCCTCGAGGGTTCATAGGAGTTCGCCCAACCACTCTACATGTGTTTTGTGGACTTGGAGAAGGCATTCGAACATGTGCATTGGGGAGTCCTGTGGGGGGTACTTCGGGAGTATGGGGTACAGTTCAGTCCCTCTATGACCAGTGACTGAGTTTGGTCTGCATTGCCGACAGTAAGTCGGATTTGTTTCTGGTGAGGGTTGGACTCTGCCAAGGCTGCCCTTTTTCACTGATTCTGTTCATAACTTTTATGGACAGAATTTCTAGGCACAGCCGAGGCGTAGAGGGGGTCCGGTTTGGTAGCCTCAGAATTGCATCTCTGCTTTTTGGTTCTGTTGGCTTCATCAAGTCGTGATCTCCAAGTCTTACTGAAGTGGTCCGCAGCTGAGTGTGAAGCGGTTGGGATGAAAATCAGCACCTCCAAATCTGAGACCATGGTCCTCAGTCAGAAAAGGGGAGCGTGCCCTCTCCAGGTTGGGGATGAGATCCTGTCCCAAGTGGAAGAGCTCAAGTATCTTGGGGTCTTGTTCACAAGTGAGGGAAGAATGGAACGGAAGATTGACAGGCGGATCGGTGCAGCATTTGTAGTGATGCTGACTTTGTATTGGTCCGTTGTGGTGAAGAAGGAGCTAAGCTGAAAGGTGAAGCGTTCAATTTACCGGTTGATCTCCATTCCGACCCTCACCTATGGGTCGTGACCGAAAGAATAAGATGCCGGGTACAAGCGGCTTAAATAACTTTCCTCTGCAGGGTGTCCGAGAACTCCCTTAGCGATAGGGTGAGAAGCTCGGTTATCTAGGAGAGGGTCAGCGTAGACCTGCTGCTCCTCCACATTGAGAGGAACCAGAAGAGGTGCCTCGGGCATCTGATTAGGATGCCTCCTGGATGCCTCCCTGGTAAGGTGTTCTGGGCATGTCCCACCGGGAGGAGACCCAGGGACGACCCAGGACAGGCTGGAGAGACTATGTCTCCCGGCTGGCCTGGAAATGCCTCGGTGCCCCCCCCGGAGGAGCTGGATGAAGTGGCTGGGGAGAGGGAAGTCTGGGCTTCCTTGCTAAAGCTACTGTCCCTGTCACCCAACCTCGGAGAAGTGGAAGAAAATGGATGGCTGGATGGATGGATTGTATTTGGTGCCATCTGGTGGCATCTTATTGGTAAAGAACTCCATCCATCCATTCTCAATACCGCTTATCTTTCGGGCGAAAGGTGGACTACACTGGTCGCCAGCCAGTCGCAGGGCACATATAAACACGGACAACCATTTGCACTCACATTCACACCTTCACTGAATGGGAACTGAATCTTTGCCGCCCACACCAAAATCAGGCGAATGTACCACTACACCATCAGTGACTGCTGTCAAAGAACTGTTGAAGTTAATTGAGGACATTCATGTAGACAAAAAAATGGCATCTGTAGGCAATTACAGTACAGTATAAACCCTTCTCAGGGGGCATTATTCGAGGCAAGGCTTGCTTCTTATCCCCCACAGAGGGGATAGCAGAGGTTCACTTGTATACAAAAAAAAATAAAAAATTGGCAACGTCAAGAAATAAACTGGTTTTATAAAGTGTACTCACAACAACTGTAGTGTTGCATGTGTGCCTTTAAGGGCTGTGGCCTAATGAATGACATCAGGAGCTGGAGTTGGGCTGGCTTCATTGCATTAGTTTGTCTGAAAGCTTGAATATAGCCTATTTAAATGTCTTAGTTAGAGCCTTGTGAATATTGCCAGATCAAAACGCAGAAGATATTTATTGGGAAATGCAGTTGGACAGAACAAGGTTTGAGAGGGGACAGACAGAGAAAACAGGAGAAAAACATAAGTAAAGCCAGAACAATAGCAGAATGAGACTGTAAACAAATATTAAATGGGAGTTGGGTTCTATCTATATTATGAGGATGGGGGAAGTAGTGCTAAACCCTGTCAGGATGGGATGCTATGAGAAGAAATTGGACAGGGCAGGCAGAGGTACTAAGTCAGGCAGTGCTACCAGTGTATGGTGGAAGTGACATTGCAGTATTAGTGTCCTGGTGTTGCTGTGCAAGCACAATAAGGAAGGGCAGACTCAGCCTCCCCTATGCAACAGGGAAGGGCGGGCCAGGGCACCCCAATAGGGTGGGGGGACGTTGAGGGGGGGGGGGGGTACAGACAGGGCAACGCCCACATGCCAGGACCCAGGGAGGTCCGCCAGCCCCGCTGGAGCACCCTGACCGAAAAGGATTGTTTCTCAGGCGAACAGCATTACATTAGTCAGGTGGAGCCCGAAGACAATGAACAACTGTGTGATAATTTCTGGGTCATTATTAGATGGAGATTTGGAAAGACGGTGAACTCGTATTGTTCACGGGGGATAGGGATTGAGCCCTGTTGCATATAGCAAAAAGCCGGAAGTAATTGATGTCCACCCAAAAACCTTTGTAATTGCCTATAGATACCACAACATGACGGCAAAGCACTTTCTTCAGTTCGACAAGGCTCTTGCTTGACTAAATGAAGATCCTCCCCTCACTTCCACATACAAGTAGTTCCTTGGCCACATTTTAAAGATTTTCTCATGCGAATTTACATCAACCCCTTGAAACAAAATCTCATCCATCCGTCCATTTTCTTTACCGTTTATCCTCACTAGGGTCACGGGCTGCTGGAGCCTATCCCAGCTATCGTCGGGCGGGAGGCGGGGTACACCCTGAACCGGTCGCCAGCCAATCGCAGGGCACATAGAAACAAACAACCATTCACACTCACATTCACACCTACGGGCAATCTCGTCTTCAATCAACAAAATCTCATAATAATATTTATTGAAAGTGAATAGACGCACCCCCAACATTTGAGAGATCTTTTTTTTTTAATTTCCTATGTGTCCTTTTTTAACAACGTAGAAAAATGTAAGTGCCATACAGTACTTGGTTCAAACATAATAGTTTAACAACAAAAATAGAGTGCCCCCCTTGCTAGTGTTGTAACACTCAAGACTGGTCTTGGTCTTGTCTCGGACTCGACTCCCAAAAGTCTTGGTCTTGTCTTGGCCTCAGACTCTTGATTACCGACATTTTCAGCACCATCACTGATCTGCCATTCTTCAACTTCATTATTGTGATAAGGAGAACCACTTGTTAAACAACAAATACCTTCAATTCACGTTACTAACCCCCCACCAACCCTGTAATAACATGTGTTGTGACTGACAGACACCATTTGAGTCTTTTATGTTTCTTAAATGCAACCAAGCTCGTCTTTAAATCTTAAATTTTAAATACATACAAGGATTTTTTTTTTGCAACAATTAAGTTGAAAACAATTGTTATTTTGTGCTTTGAAAGAGTCGCAGACACTACATTTTTGGCCATCAAATGTATTTGAAAGAAAATTACAATTCAACAGAGAATGCTCTTTAACTGTTCAACCTTGTCATGGTTTATAAAATAGATTTTTATGGTGTTGGTCTTGTTATGTCTCGGCTTGACTCCCAAAAGTATTGGTCTCAGTGAGTTCTGGTCTTGAATAGTATGATCTTGAGCACAACACTGCCCCTTGGCTCAAAAATGGTTTGATCCACCCCATCCCTCCCATCTTTTATTGTACTGACTGTAATCTGAGTGGTGAACACAAGCTACGCACAGCATACATTCCAGTGATTAGTGACTTTCATAGGCCTACGTTGCTTAAACCAGTATATTTGGCATATTACTTAACACCTACAACTCAATATCAGCAAAGCATTATCATTACCAGGCCTCATGTTTGCTGCATTTAACTGGAGGTCACTGTTTATCTTGTGAGTAGTGATGGGCACAGCAGTTCTTTTGAGTGTACTGAATCATTCGAATAAATTCATTAAAAAGATTCGTTCACCGAATTGTTCAGTTCTTTTTCACAAAATCATTCAAGTGCTTCCTCATTCAGTTAATGATACATCCCTGAGGTTCATGTCCACTCAACATCTTCACCGAAGGACTATGCGTTGTTCTTGTCGTGTATTGTAAACTAGGAAAGGCGGGGAGATTATTTAAAAAAAAAAAACAAAAAAAACCTTCGGCTAAATTATCACCTACCTATCGCTCTCTCAGAAAGTTCTCGAACACCCTGCTTCGGTTGTGAGTCGAGCTTCCTTCTCACTCACATTACTGTTATTGTCATCTGATTAATGGAAAGCGTCTTTGAGTGTCTTGAGAAGCGCTATATAAGTTTAATGTATTATTATTATGAAAGAAACCACTTTAATAATCGCATTAGAGACACAGAGGGAATGATATGTATGTGTACGTATATACATTCATTATTAGTTTACATTTATTTTAAATATGTGTGCTTGTTTTCATGTGATTGACTGACTCACCATTAGCCGTTAGCTTGAAGAAACAGCTGCTAGTGAGAGCTATCCCCGCGAGGACGTCAGGACTTGCGGTTAAAATCACTCATGAGTACGTACACTTCGTAATACGCCGTTCCTTGCCCAAACGAATCACTCATCGTACTAGTACATCGCTCCTTAGCGGATCACAAACGAAGAAGTTCAATGAACGAATCACTCGTGTCTAACGGATCGCGAACGATAAGTTCAACGAACGAGTCACTCTTCAGTTCTTCAGTTCCTCAGTACAGTGTTCCCTCGCCACTTCGCGCTTCACGTTTTGTGGCTTCAGTGCTTCGCAGGTTTTTCCAAAGTATTCATTAAAAAAAAATAAAAAATAAAAATACAGCCATATCGGCAGCCATATTGCAGAAAGACGCGTTGTTTCATGTTGATGTGCGCGGGAGGTTTCCCTGGATGCCAAACAAAGAGATGAGTTGACTCAGAGGCTTTGTACATGCCTGTACATGCCTATACTATACAGGCACTCATGATTGGTTCCCGGCGCGACATCGACCAGTGAGAGCACGAGTGGATTTAACCCGTGAGCTGATTGATTCTGGTCCCCATTAACCGTGAAAAACGAGGGAACACATTACACAAGTTTACTGAATGAATCACTCAGTTCACTAAAGTCCCGCCCCTGAACGAATCACTCTTCAGTTCTTCAGTCCACCAGATCACTGAACGAATTACTCAGTTCACTTAAGTCCCTCCCCCGCCTGTACGGCACTGCCTGACACTGGCTGGTCATTGGTCATTCGCCGAAGTGAGTGACAACGCTGCCGAATCGCAATTCACATGGCAGTACGTTTAATGAAGTTCCGCCCCCGCCTCCACGCTGGCTGCTCATTGGTCATTCGCCAAAGATTCAGAATTGAGTGACAGAACGCATCAACAGTTCCGTTTCCGCTCCCGGCCGACTGGCTCTCCTCACAGCGGTGGGCGGCGGCCAAACAAAAAGAACAAATCATTTCATAAACTGATTCGGTTCAGTTCGTTCACTAAAAATGTACGTTCTTCTGAACGAAACGTTTGCGAAAGAAACAACACTATTGTTAGGTAGGGTTTTTTTGTTTTTTTTCAAGCTAGGAAATGTTATAGGTGGTCAGACAGTACCACATTGTCCTTTCTGAGTTTGGAATGAGAGAAACATGCTTTTGCCATGTGCATGTGTTAATATGGGAGCGCTCGCCGTGTCGTCACCAAATTTTGGCAGAAAGCCTATGGAAGTCATTAGCCGACCACGAGTTATCGGATTATTCATGCTTATTCCCGTTAATTAATAAATGGTGGTGTCGTGTTGCCTTATGGGCTGTGCATACAGTTTGTCAATGAAGGATTCTTAGAGCTTTTACGCTATCACAAAGAGACATGAAGCTCACTGAGAGTTTAAGTGAAGCCATTACGTGACACAAGTGAAACCATACTGACTGACCATGTTTGCTTTTGGCATTTTATAAAGTAAGTATGGTAATATGCAGAGTATCTCATAAAATTACAAATGGATATGAGCCTTATAATACGCAAATAACATAAGGTATGGAGACATTTCATCGTCAAAACATTTGAATGATACTTGTATGTGTCATTAAATCTTTTGTGTGGGCCAAAATTAAAAGTTCTCGATCAAAAACATCCCCTCTGCTCAGGCCAGTGGACGGATTTGGGACATATTTGTCCGTAACTTCGTGATTAAAGCAAACTCGGGTTAACGCTGTTGTACAGAAGCTTTGCTGCATAGCTTTACTTGGCATCAGTTGGCCGAAACTTGCACAATGTGATAAAAAGCCACGATCTTAGCCAATAATGGAAATGAATGGGACTTCTACCAACCAATGTTGGATTAGGTCACAATGACGTTTTTTGGCGTGATTAGAATCACCCCTTGTAGCACCCCGATGTGCGTGCCTCCTTGCCTCCTACTCCACCCAGCTCACTGCGCCTCCTAAGGGAAACAAATAAAAAAACAAAATTGTCTGTTGAATCCTGGTATTGGCTACATGAGAGCATTACAGCAAATATAAGTACAGAATGTGTAACATGTTTTTGATAGGTGGGAGATCGTGTTTGTTTGAACAACACCTTAAACACCCCTCTGAGGGTACCTATAATTCTGAATATTTGATATGACATGTTTAAAGTGGCGGCACGGTGGGTGACTGGTTAGAGCGTCAGCCTCACTGTTCTGAGGTGCGGGGTTCAATCCCCGTCCCCGCCTGTGTGGAGTTTGCATGTTCTCCCCGTGCCTGCGTGGGTTTTCTCCGGGCACTCCGGTTTCCTCCCACATCCCAAAAACATGCATTAATTGGAGACTCTAAATTGCCCGTAGGCATGACTGTGAGTGCGAATGGTTGTTTGTTTCTATGTGCCCTGTGATTGGCTGGCAACCAGTTCAGGGTGTACCCCGCCTCCTGCCCGATGACAGCTGGGATAGGCTCCAGCACGCCCGCGACCCTAGTGAGGAGAAGCGGCTCAGAAAATGGATGGATGGATGTTTAAAGTGAGCATTTTGCAAATGCCCAGAGCCGTCAGCATGTACTGCGTCAACTGGCAAAATTTGGATGGTCATGGAATGAATACCAAATATCTGGTTGGAGAACCTCAACAATACTGAATCTCCCTGTCCTACACCAAACCAAAACTAAAGTTTGAATTAAAAGTGCAACAATTAGTTTTTGTGTTATTATAGTAACTACTGTATGTGCATTGTTTTATTTTGAAATTTGATCTATCCATCCATTTTCCATACCGCTGATCCTCACTAGAGTCATGGGGTTAGTACTATCCTTACGAGAACAGCTGAATATGCTGTTTTCCAGCTACATTTTTACTGGCATTTCTGGATCCAAATTCAACTCTAATTTAAGCAATTCTATTATGATTTTATCATTATACTCTTTTCGGGGAAGACTTTAACTATATACATGCTCCATGAAGCGAATTATCCATCCAATAAGATGCATCAAGATGCACCTTACATTTACCATTCAGATTATAAAAAAATGTGTGGAGACTGTGCAAATCTTAATAAATCCTTGACATCCTGTGTATTAGCATACGTGGACTTCCTGCAGTGCAAACAGCGAGTGGCTCCCTGTGTTGTTATGCAACACATTAGGTGTGAACAGCGATTTTCTATATTGTTCTCCCTCTATTGTCCACAGGATGTGTGGATACCATACTAGTCCTTTCCTTTGTCCATCAACGTCAAACCTCGTTAATTATTTATTCTCTTTTTGTGTCAAATACAAATCTATATTTCTCACCCCATGTCCTGGTCCAACAAAAAGGTGAACATGTGCCAGTGCCGTTCATTTATAACTAGCAGACTATTTGAATAACAATGCTTTGTTTGTGAGGAGGTGTTGCTATAAAAAGCCTTGGAAACATGGAAAATATCTTCAATGGACACCATGGGCAAGGTATGTTCTGCTCTGCTTGCATCAAACCACAGTTTAGTTCTTCACATGTCATCATACAACATCCCATCTCCTGACAGATAATCTTCTACGAGGACAAGAACTTCCAAGGTCGCAGCTATGAATGCAACAACGACTGCACGGACCTTCACTCCTTCTTTAACCGCTGCAACTCCATCCGTGTGGAAAGCGGCTGCTTCATGATCTATGAGCGAGCCAACTTCATGGGCCACCAGTACTTCATGAGGAGGGGAGACTATCCCGACTATCAGAGATGGATGGGCTTCAGCAGCTGCATCCGCTCGTGCAGGATGATTCCCGCAGTAAGGGTCGAAATGTGTGTGGTTCTGCCTTTAAATCTGTTCTTACAGTCGTTCCGATGTTCGTGATTCTGATAAAAAAAAAATAGTCATTCGTTCGACAGCCAAAGAGCGAAAGTAATCATTCCAATGTCCATGATTTGGCCTCTAGTTTCCATACATAAAAGCTGTTGTTCTGATGTCTACGATTCTGCCTCTGGTTTCGATTCTTAAAAGTTAAACTAGTTTTCCTGATGTCTGAAATCCTGAAAGTTTGACTTTTCCTCCCAATGTCTACAAACCCACCTTTGGTTTCTGTACCTAAAGCTAGACTAATCATTTCAATGTCCATGATTCTGCCTCTGGTTTCTATTTTTAAAAGCTAGAAAGGTTGTTTCATTGTCTGTGCTTCTGCCTCTGGTTTCCATACTTAAAAGCTATAGTTACAGAGCTTTCAGATTTTTGCAATTCAGACTCAGGTTTCTGTTCGAAAAGCTTGACCAGTAGTTCCGATGGCTTCGACTCTGCCTCTGGTTTATGATTACAATGTCTGTTATTCCACTTCTGCTGTCTGTACAAATCTACACCATTTGTTCTTGTAGTTTCCATTTTTCAATGTCTATGATTCTGCCTCTCATCTCGGTACTTAAAATTAGACTAGTTCTTCTGATGCCCTCCCAAACCCAACTGTCCCTTCTGATGTGATCCCGCAGTACCGAGGCTCATACAGGTTGCGAATTTATGAGAAGCCTGACTTCAGCGGTCACATGATGGAGTGCATGGACGACTGTTCCTGTGTGTCTGACCGTTTCCATCACCGCCATATCTACTCCTGTAATGTCATGAATGGCTACTGGATCTTCTATGAGTACCCCAACTTCCGAGGGCGCCAGTACTTCCTGAGGCCTGGCGAGTACCGGCGGTACCGCGACTGGTGCGCCACCTGCGCCATTGTCGGCTCCTTCAGGAGGGTCACTGAATTTTAGCCATCAAGTAAAAACCTTGCTGTAAATATCAAATGCATTGTTTATTAAAGATGTCTGATTTTTAACTGACCTTGTAATTGCCTACTCCATGATATGCAGTCTTTTTTTTTTTTTTTTTTTTTTTTACAGTCAGTGGCTATAAACAGCCTTATATTTTGATCCATCATTCAAGCATACATCCAGTCCTACATTACTGAAAGATTTTACAGAAATTGCAGACATTACAATATAATTACAAAACATTGTAGCAATCAAATATTAACATTTTTTCAGTCAACAGTTAGCAAATATTTGTTTTGTCTTTTTAATGTCAGCGAACCTGAACCATAAAAATGTTTTCAAACCCTTGTTTTTTTAAACAAGGGTTTAGGGTTGACTTAATGAAACATTTTTTTTACTCTCTATCCTTTTAATGTGATTGATATGTTTTGGAGTTTGACTCCCCATGGATTAAATTAGCAGTGTGTTAACTATGATATACTACTAAGCAATATGCTCTGTCCCATTTAAATAGATAAAGTAAAGAAAACCTTTCAAGTTTTAACACTGAAATTCTGAAAAAGAAGGTAAGACCAATAAGTCAAACAAAATTATGTATTTATTTATTTATTTTTAAAAAGTATTCTTTATTGAACATATACACACAATTCAACAAAAGACAGGACATATTTAAACTGAAATTCTGAAAAAGAAGGTAAGACCAATAAGTCAAACAAAATTATGTATTTATTTATTTATTTTTAAAAGGTATTCTTTATTGAACATATACACACAATTCAACACAAGACAGGACATATTTAAACTGAAATTCTGAAAAAGAAGGTAAGACCAATAAGTCAAACAAAATTATGTATTTAATTATTTATTTATTTATTTTAAAAAATTATTCTTTATTGAACATATACACACAATTCAACACAAGACAGGACATGAAATAAAAAAAAGGCAGCAATGAATGTTGTCCTTTGAAACAAATGTTCATGTTAAATAGGATTAAGAAGAAGTGAAAGATTTACTGGGTTCTACCCCAAATTCTGAGTACAGATTTGACTGAGATGATAAAGACATAATAGGAAGCTACATTAACCCTTCTTCCATAAACAAAAATTAACGTAAATGAATTTTTAAAAAGTACCGACAGAATTTGTATGGATCTTGATTTATTGTGTGTGCCAACTCTGTTGGGATGTTTAGAACGGTGCATGGTGAAAAAACGTTTTAATAAAAGTTTTAGGATAATGCATACTGACATTTATATTACTATACATTATAAATATATACAGTTAATGGGGATTTTTTGATTCCGGTTCTATGAGGTCATCCTAGAGGCCCTGTACACTGCGCTCTCCCCATTGGCCATGATCACACCATATGTGCAGAAGCTTCTGACTGAGTGAGCACGGACAAAGCCTCTGCCCACACATAATGCAGGCGATCTGCAGCCAGAAATGTATGGATGGAGAAGCATTGTTACGCATTTATAGGCCCTGTTCAGCAAAAAGTCAGTCTGCCGATTCATCAGCTTTATGCATTTGAATAACAACGCGTCGTGGCCCCGGGATTTGGTATAAAAAGGCCTTGGAATCACTGGGTTAGCAGAGCAAGTTGAACCCTCCACTGGGAACTACCAAAACCATCACCATGGGCAAGGTAAAGATATTCTTACTAATGGTTGCATTTATTTAATGGGCTGAGCAAAAAATGTTTCTGCATCCTTTTTCAGATCATCCTTTTCGAGGAGAAGAACTTCCAGGGCCGCTCCTACGAGTGCCTGAACGACTGCCCGGAGCTGACCTCTGTTCTGAGCCGCTGCCAGTCCTGCCGTGTGGAGAATGGCTGCTTCATGGTCTATGAGCGCTCCAACTTCCAGGGCAACCAAGTGTTCCTTAAGAGAGGAGAGTACCAAGACCTGCAGCGCATGCTGAGTATGGGAGTGACCCTCGACTCCATTAGATCCTGTAGAATGATTCCCTTAGTAAGCAACTAACCAAAACCTGAATATTATGTGTTGGTGCTCCAGACATTGGAAATGACATTTGCCATTTGAATTCCAGCACCGAGGCCAGTTCAAGATTAAGATCTTCGAGCGAGAGAACCTGAGCGGCCAGTCCAACGAACTGCAGGAGGACTGTGACAACATCATGGAGCGCTTCCGCATGAACGACATCCTGTCCTGCCAAGTGATGGAGGGTCACTGGCTGATGTTCGAGCAGCCCAACTTCCGTGGCAGGATGATCTATGTGAAGCCCGGTGAGCACCGCAGCCTCAGGGAGATGGGCCTGAGTGGCATCAGGATCATCAGCTTGAGGCGTATCACTGACATGTGTTAGAATTCTGTACTCAGCTTGAATAAATAAAAACATTGTCTTCTTCATAAGTACCTTTGCTTATGTGGTGTTGATTCATTAGCTACTGTCTCCCTACAGATGGGCAAACCCACATTATTCAACTAGTATATAATTTCTTCTTGATACTGTTGACTTGTGTTGTAGCCAACAAAGCACAGATATCAAACCAAAACGTTTAGCAGTTGCTCAAAATCTCCAACTAGAATCTACTCTATCCACCACATCACGCCTGCAACAACTCCCTGGGTCCCCAACTTGGGGCATCACACCTGTGGGGGATGTCAGTGGTTTAGCACCCACACTTTTACCAATGAAAGGGTTCAACAATACTGTTTAATAATGCAGCCACTTCAACACTGCATTACCTGGTGAATTGGCCATAAGAGGCATAACAGTATTTGCTCATCCCTTTCAACCGTATTCACACAGTCGATGCAAGTTGCTCCATTAACATAGATTAACATAGATGTTCCAGAATCTAGATGTGTGGCCCACTCAGCGTGTCAATTATAGCTTTCAACATAATGGGATGTGTACAATGGTTCTTGGGTGTTAAACATCACACTCTGATGAAACACTGCACTGAGAGCCAGGAAAAAGTGTCTATGTCTTATTCTAGCTGAGGTGAAATACTGTACAATCAATTCCGAAGTGAGACATAGACCACCCAAAAGTGAGACCGGTATCAAGACCACAGCCAAACTTTGATATAACAACACTACCACTAACCTCAGGCAAAAGGCTGACCTATAACGCTCAAGCACACAAATACGTAAACAGGGATCCCATGTCTACATGGAGTCTACTGGAATGGCCTTAAAGACGCTGTCACTACATAATCGTCGATAGTACATGTAGTAACCCTAAAGTGTCCGAGTTGTTTGCATCAATGGAGCCAAAGCTGTTCCGCCAGCAGCTCGCTGCATCGTGAGCGGCTGTTGTGTCACCACAACAAGGAACATTTATTGCGTCTGGAAAAAAAGCTTTGTGTCCATTGTATTTATGTCACAATAACCCACCCTACTCTTCTTCCGATTGGCTAGCACCAAGACAGGACTCATACTTTTACTGGCTAATGTTTCGCTGAAGTACTTTAGCAGCACACACATATGTAGGTAAGCAATGCTGTGAGTCTATGGATGCAGGTTCACCATACTTTATTATTTTTGTGCGTCTCAGATGGGGGACGTAGATCAAATGAGATCCCAAAAGTACCGTGCAGGGAACTTGTTTATTACATAGATGGATGGATGTATGGATGGATGATAATTTGAAGACGAATTGTCATCCTCTTCCAACATATTGATTAACGCTTAATCACATGGTGATATTATCATTATCCATCCATCCAATTTCCATACCGCTTATCCTCACGAGGGTCACGGGCATGTTGGAGCCTACCCCAGCTGACTCTGGGCAAGAGGAGGAGGACACCCTGATCTGGTCACCAGACAATCGCAAGGCAGAAAGAAACAGACAACCACTCACACTCACATTCATATCTACGAGCCATTTAGACTTTCAATTTACCTATCATGCATGTTTTTGGAATGTGGGATGAAACCGGAGCACCCGGAGAAAACCTACACAGGTACGGGGAGAACATGCAAACTCCACACAGGTGAGACCTCAGAACTGTGAGGCAGATGTGCTAACCAGTTGTCCACCGTGCTGCCGATATCATCATTAGCATTGGCAAAATATCAGCAGTATGACATTGCAATGATTTTGTTTTTCCTCACAAAATTTGCACACAGCACTGGCCTGGATGTACTTCTGTTCTATAGTATGAGTTTCATTGAAGATAAGACACTAGGTAGTACATTTAAAAGTGATTTTTATTTAAAATCTTGCTTTGCTACACAGTTGCTTCTAAGAACAGGAATCCATGATGCGCCTCATGCTCATGAAGTGAATGCCACTCATGCCCATGTCCTTGAAGCTACTGTATTCGCCAGGCCTCAGGTAAATCATTTTGCCCCTGAAGTTGGGCTGGTCGAACAGCAGCCAGTGGCCCTCTAGCACGGTGCAGGACGAGCATTCACTCATGCGAAGGCGGTCTATGATGTTTTCGCAGTCCTCCTGCAGCTCGTTGGACTGGCCACTCATGTTCTCCCGCTCAAATATCCTGATCCTGAATTGGCCTCTGTGCTGTGGGTTGAAAGGAGAGAGGGAAAAGTCAGCAACTCACACTATTTAAAATGGATCATTAAGTGGAAATGTGATGTACAGTTTGTGCCACAGGCTACCCAAAGGTTCTTGCCTCGAATCTTGTTCTCCCCTGCTTGTATGGCTTTTCCTTGGGTACTCTGGTTTCCTCCCACATTTTAAAAATAATGGATGTTCGGTAACTTGGTGTTATAGTAAATGTGGTAAGGCAGTATCTTTTTCAAGGATACGTCAACGGGGTCAAAGGACTGAGGATCAAACCTGCAAACATTGGGTTGAGAAACGACCACTCTGCCACCTAAGCCAAGCTACACATCCCCTGAAAGTAAATGATTGTTTGTCTAGATGTGCTCTGTGATAGACCTGTTCAGAGTGGCATAGATGCCCATCTTTCTCATGACCCTGAATAGATTAAGTGGTAGACATTGGATGGCTGTGGTACAGTACCATAGGGATCATGCGGCAAGACCTGATGCAGTCATTCATGCCCATGCGCTGGTAGTCGGAGTAGTCACCCCTCCTGACAAAGAACTGGTTGCCCATGTAGTTTGTGCGGTCATAGACCATGAAGCAGCCGCTTTCCACCCGGCAAGAGAGGCACCTGCTCAGGTAAGAGGACATGTCAGCGCAGTCGCTGCTGGTCTCATACGACCGACCCTGAAAGTTCCTGTCCTCATAGAAGATGATCTGAAACCCAAGCAGTCATAACTGATTAGATAGATTATAACATAAAACTAATTCTACCAAAGCTGAGATTTACCTTGCCCATGGTCATGGCTGCTGTGGCACGTGTGGAAGCTCAAAGGGACTACTTGGTTTTCTCCATGTTGCCCGGCTGCTTTTATACCTGACCTTGCGCCCGAAGTATACATGACCCCATTGTGCAATGTCCTGACAGGGCAACATGCAGCGGAGGCCCCACCGCGTGCACGGCCAAAGTTCAAAGAGACCTTTAAATGCATTGTGATTTGTGCTGGTAGCAATTGTGGCGAAGAGGCCCCCCGTGTCACTTGCATTGTCTACAGTGTTCAAAGGCAAAAAACAGGTTTTCCACAAACAAAAACGTCCTACAGATCACTCCATCAATACATCGTAATAAACATACATTCTGTAGAACAAAAGAATTGGAATATAGAAATTATTTAACTGCTGTATACGAACTTCTTTCGATGGACATGAACAGTGTGAAGTAACTTACTTCCAAAATATAATATATCATACAGTGTATTACTAGTTGAACTCACCTGATAGTAATTAGTTCCAATAATTTTAGTATCTGAATGGTAATGTCTTTCACTACTTCAGCATTACTCACCAAAAACAACAGAAGAATTCTGAAGTATGACATATGACTTCAAAGCAAGTCTTGGTACTATGATAGAGATGGTTTGGTTTGGGGTACAAAACGATTTTCAGTGGTGATATCATTATGTATGTGGCGTTCTGGTCATTATGTGTGTGGCGTTATTGGTCATCTCGAGCACACCACACTATAAGAGCAGTAAGCATACCGATTTGTTTCCCCTCGACATTAGCAGGGACTCTCAAATTAGTTGAAAAAATGGTTACGATTCAGTGGCGGCTGATCAATAGATGGTGGACTCTGCCACACCATTCAGTTTAGCCCCCTTGAATAAGATAAAAAATATATAATAAAAAGGAAATAGAAGAAAAACATACAAAATATAGAATAGTGATGCACCAAAATTTCGGCCACTGAGAGGTTTCAGTCGATAATGGCCCAAAAGTGCATTTTCGGTTTCAGACTGAAAGACTTTATTCACCAAAATAAAACTGCCAAAACAGGATCTTGTTATGACGCAAGCAAAAACTGAGGCCAAATAACAACAGTCGCCCAATCTCACTGCTTTCCGCTGTTCAGGTACTAAGGGATTACTTGTTACATGCTATTTTGAGTCGCCCCAGCTACCTACAAGCTACATAGGAGAACGTTCTCAACACACAGCATAAGTCACTAATCATCGCCTCCATGGCGGCAAATAAGCTACACTTCTGACAAGTATTGTTATCACGAAGGGAGGATAAGGCGTAAATAACAGGACAAAAATGATGATGTCATGCTAATTGCTAAACTATCGTGACATGAATTCGCAAAACACCAAGGTAAGTGATTGGTTGATACGGTACATTTGTCAACATAGGTCTGGCTGGAACCGCGTTACAGCGTCGAGTAAGCAACTTTTAAAAGAAAAATAGCAGGAAAATTAAGTGTCTAGAGAGAAAATACTGTAATACACGACGAAGCTAGACAGCCACACAGGGACCGGAACCCGAGATGTATTTGTATGTCACCGCTAGCACGCTACGTCACTAGAGAAAATGGGGCTATAAGTTTAGAAGTACATTAATATAATAAATATTTATGATATAAGATAACCTTTACTAATCCTACGAATGGTGAAATTTCAATCATTTTAGGAGCAATAGGGGATACAGAAAATACAAAAAGGTTACAAGGTTCATAAATATATATACATAAAATAACAAATATTCAAGCCATCATTTATTAACAATTAGTAGAGGTTAAGAGACACACGTGTATTTAAGTGTTTGTGTACGTGCGTGTGTGTGCGCATGCGTTTGTCCGTAAATGCCTTTTCACACTTAGCAGGGCGCAGCACGCCATCGACAAACCCGTTCCCATTCATCGTGTATGTGCTGTGAGGACGCAACGAC
This sequence comes from Phyllopteryx taeniolatus, assembly GCF_024500385.1. NCBI lineage: Eukaryota > Metazoa > Chordata > Actinopteri > Syngnathiformes > Syngnathidae > Phyllopteryx > Phyllopteryx taeniolatus. The sequence continues at coordinate 2,185,253 of NC_084513.1, read as the reverse complement.
AGCGCAGTGTCGCATTGCGTAGCGACGCTCAAGTTGGACATTTGCCGTTGCAGCGCCGCGCCTCAAGTTGAAAAATGTTGAAGTGGGTGCTGTGACATCAGACGGTGCAGCCAATAGGAGAAGGGGTTGGTTGAGTGATTTCAGAGCGCTAACAGAAATAGACTTCATGCTAGGGTGCTAACAAATCACTTCCAAATATGGCGAGGTTGTACCAGAGCGCCGTTCTCTTTGCCAAAGCCAAAGAAAACAGTCTGGACACTCATTGAACTCACTACACTGCTCCGCATTGGTTACATCCATGTCACATGGTTTATGGATGCAATATTGTTTGTTTTCCCAGCAGCTAATGTAAGTTTTGGGGCTTTTTAAGGTGATTTTGGCAAAATGGTTGGTTGTCCCAGACAAGCTGTATGGCTGCACGTTTGTCGAATACCCTCAAAAGATGTCGCCTATGGGTGGTAAACCCAATCTTAATCAAATCTTAATTAAAAATAATTTGCATTATTATTTTATAGAGCTGAATAATGCATTTATTTTGTGTCAAAAATTATATATTTTGAAAACAGGGGTGCTTGCCAATGCACCCTTTTGATGGTCTTGGTAAAGAAAAATGTACAGTGGGTAGGGAAAGTATTCAGACCGCCTTAAATTTTTCACTCTTTGTTATATTGCAGACATTTGCTAAAATCATTTAAGTTCATTTTTTTCCTCATTAATGTACACACAGCACCCAAAATTGACAGAAAAAACACAATTTTTGAAATTTTTACATTTTTGTCTTCCTAATCGTCCTCCCCACCACCAGAGACATCTTAGACACCACCATCCTATGCTGTCTAGCCACACTCTCCCCTACCACTACCTTACAGTTGGTAACCTCCTTCAGATTACATCGTCTGCACAAGATGTAATCCACCTGCGTGCATCTACCTCCGCTCTTGTAGGTCACCCTATGTTCGTGCCTCTTCTGGAAAAAATGTGTTCACTACAGCCATTTGCATCCTTGTTGCAAAGTCTACCACTATCTGTCCCTCCAAGTTCCTTTCCTGGATGCCGTACTTACCCATCACTTCTTCATCACCCCTATTACCTTCACCAACATTTCCATTACAATCTGCACCAATTACGCCTCTCTCTCTGTCTGGGATGCTCAGAACTACTTCGTCTAGCTCCTTCCAGAATTTCTCTTTCACCTCTAGGTCACATCCTACCTGTGGGGCATAGCCACTAATCACATTACACTCGATCTGATACTCTTTTCACCTCCAAGACATTCTTAGCCAACTCTTCTTTTAAAATAACTCCGACACCATTTCCCTTCCCATCTACACCATGGAAAATAATTTAAACCCTGCCCCTAAACTTCTAGCCTTACTGCCTTTCCACGTGGTCTCCTGGACACACAATATATCAACCTTTCTTCTAATCATCATGTCAACTCCCTAGATTTTCCTGTCATAGTCCCAACATTCAAAGTCCCCACATTCAGTTCTAGGCTCTGTGCTTTCCTCTTCTCTTTCTGCCGAAGAACCCTCTTTCCACCTCTTCTTCTTCTTTGACTTCGACCCACAGTAGCTGAATTTCCAACGGCGTCCTGCAGGTTGACGGCGCCGGTGGTGGACGTTGTTAACCCGGGCCACGGGTATGTATGGAATTATTTGGATGAACGCTCATATTTGTTTGGCAAAGTTTTAAGTTTCCTGACGCAAACCTCTGCATTTATCCGGGCTTGGGACTGGCCTACAGTTTGCACTGACTTTCGCCCCCCATAGGGCTGCATTCCATAGGGCTGCTCATCGTGCATGTCAGAGCAAATGAGAATCATGAGATCAAAGGAACTGCCTGAAGAGCTCAGAAAGAGAATTGTGGCAAGGCACAGATCTGGCCAAGTTACAAAAAAAATTCTGCTGCACTTAAGATTCCTAAGAGCACAGTGGCCTCCATAATCCTTAAATTGAAGATGCTTGGGATGACCAGAACCCTTCATAGAGGTGACTGTCCAACCAAACAGCAAACGGGGGAGAAGAGCCTTGGTGAGAGATGTAAAGAAGAACCCAAAGATCACTGTGGCTGAGCTCCAGAGATGCAGCGGGAGATGGGAGAAAGTTCTCGAAAGTCAACCATCATTGCAGGCCTCCACCAGTCGGGACTTTATGGCAGAGTGGCCCGAAGGAAGCCTCTCCTCAGGGCAAGACATATGAAAGCCTGCATGGAGTTTGCTAAAAAACACCTGTAGGACTCCAAGATGGTGAGAAATAAGATTCTCTGGTCTGATGAGACCAAGATAGAACTCTTTTGCCTTAATTCTAAGCGATATGTGTGGAGAAAACCAGGCACTGCTCATCACCTGTCCAACTTATTTGGAATTGGGGTTGTACTTTCCGTACCCACTGTATGTTGTCTATGAATGGAGCCTATTTCTTTTATAGTTCACTAACTGGCCATGATGATAATCTAAGATTAACATAAAATATACAGTATATATTTTGAGGTTTCTTTAAAAAATATACCTTACATATGGCACATTTTGGAACTAGTCATTCGCTTGACATTGCGTTGCATAATGACGTTATGTCAAACTGGTTGACAAAATGGCACCCGCGCATGTCACGCTGACTGTCCAGACTGTGTTTTACTTACTCTTTTGAGTTAGCTGACCTCATAGCCTCCCCAAATGTGGTACACCACATACAGCTCTACTGTAGTAGTACTGCAGTAGTCTACTGTGGTACTACTGTGGTCTGAACCCCCGTAAGTATCGACACTTGTCTGTGTCTGTTTTTCTTCAGCTGCCTTGATCACAAAATTTACCAGCCTGTGCTTTTATACTTTGTGTCTGGATGATAGATTAAAAATGCTGGACTGTTTTTATCATACCGAGCATCAGTTTAGTATCAGAGTCCTATTTGTCATTTCAACAAATTTTCGCTGCATACACATCTCACACTCTTGTTCGGGCCTTACTGATTTGCACTTGATCTGCATACCCTCAACCACAATTTATGATTTTAGAACATCATCATAATAACAGTGGCCTAATATCTGATGCCATGTCTGAATGTCATGGCAATTGGCACTAAAGAGACAGCAGGAAGGAGAGCAAAACAAAACCAACAAAACTAGTTTTATTTTACAGGCTCCAAAAAAACAACAGCTTTATCATGAAGCTCTTAAATTGTGACTGCTCAAACTTGGATATTTCTGCCCACTTCAAACTTGAGAAAACACCTTTAGGTAAATTGCAGATGTTTCCATTGTTGTTTTGGCAGCGGATATGGCAAAATTAGCACTGTCCTTATGGTGTCGCACACACAATCAATACGTCTGTTCAGCAAACAGCTTCTTCATGAAGTCTTTTAAGCGAATAAAGCAAATCATGTTTCTGTAGGGCCCGATGCATGTGTTGTTGTTTTTTGGGCAGTTAAAATACACTATCTGACTAGACCAGTGATTTCCAACCTTTATGGAGCATATGGAACATATTTTACAATTGAAAAATCTCACGGCACAACAACAAACAAAAATGTCACAAAAAGTGAATACATATTTCCTGCCATCTAATAGAAGACCATTTATCATTTGTTCTGTCTGTCACTATGCCTCACTGGCATAAATAGATGAACAAAGATAAAGATAGATTATTTATTGTAAATATATATTTTTGAGCAATTAAGTATATATATATTGTAAATATAATTTTTTGAGCAACTAAGTATATATATATATATATATATATATATATATATATATATATATATATATATATATATACAGTAAATGAACAAGTCATTTAAATCGTGTAAAACCTAGTAATAACACACATACAGCATCCACAGCGAACGACAGATCTTCCTGTAATCAATCAAACGACGCACTTTCACCAAACACTTGGCCAAGATTCACAGCGTTCGTCTCTCAAACACCACACACATTCATAAATATTGTTATTACGTACGTACTGCAACGGCTGGATTTTCTTTTTGGGGATCCCGATGAGAAGTGCGTTGCAGTAGTTCAGCATGGAGGAAACAAAGGCGTGGACAATTTTTTCGGCATCGTAGGGCATGTAGGGCAGAGCTATGCAATGTTTCTGAGGTGAAAGAAGGAGGTCTTGCAGAGGTGTTTGAAGTCAGGTAAGGGTCCATTTCCACACCAAGGTTAGTAACCGTAAATGAGAACTGAATATTATGGCCAGAAAAAGTGATGCAGGTGGTGGAGGATGACTGGGTCTGGTGTGAGGTGCCAACGAGAATGGCTTCCATTTTTGCACGCCTACATCTTCTCCAGGCATGTGGTGAGTGAGGATGTGGACGAGCTGCAGAGAGGGCCCGGTTTGTTTTGATATAAAGTTGGGTGTCATCAATGGAATGAAATTCCATGCCGGCTGATGACACGGCCAAGGGGAAGCAGGTAAATGGTGAAGAGCGTGGGGCCAAGGACCGAACCTTGAGGGACACTACAGCATACAAGGAGATTGGAAAATATTTTTCAGATTTTTTTGAGATGGTCGTCACAGCCAGTTCAATTCACATGAATGGGAGTGGAAAATAGCCCCCTCTCTTTTTACTGTCACCCGCATCTAATCTCAGCTCACATTCTCTATTAGCGTGCCAACAATCTAATGCGTGGTGAATTGTGCTTGACAATAATTTATGCAAACTCTCAGCGTGGTGCAAATGAAGCGAATGTGGTCCTCTTCTGCGATTCGGCGGCGGCTCGTGCCCGAGAGAGTGCTCCACCATTCTCGCCGTGCTGTGAGTGGCTGCCGGGGACAGACGTCGCCGTAGCCGCTCACAGCGCTCTCGCTCTCCGGGCACGTGTGTGTGAGCGACCACTCGAATGTCTGTTCCGTGTGTATAAATAGCTCCCACAATCAAACTCATGCAAAGGATTTCAGTCTGACCTAACCATCGAAGGACGTGACTTCGAGCAAGCAGATGCAGTGATATGGACCAATTAGACCCATGCTGTTTTCCATATTTAAATGAGGGGAGATGAGCGATCCAATCAGAGCAAAGCTCATTTACCTATCGCATAATAATGAGAAACCCGACCGTTTTTAATGCCAGGCGGAAAAGACCACTAGAATAGCTTGAAAAAGTGCATTTTACCTCGTGAGCTAGATATTTCGCTTGTCAACTACCTAGTTGGTAGCTCCCTAATAAGTTCATTTGAATATTCAGCTTAGCTTGCTGTAGCATACACGACGAGACTTTTCTATTTGTATTTGATCATCATTGAACTTTTAGTTGTAAACTTGTTAATCTGAATTTCCTGGTAGAAAAAGTAGCTTAGTTTGCTTTCCCGGCTCATTATTTGCTATCTAATGAGCTAGATACTTAGCTTGTAAACTAGCAGGTTATTGAGCTAGTTAGAACATGCGGCTTGATTTTGCTTGATTATAACTGTATGTCAACATAGTATCATTATATTAAAAAAGAAACAGTCGTAAAGGAAAGAAAGGGACGCAGGCGTGTTCAACTGATATCTTTTAGTGGTTTTAATTTGAAAAATCAAACATCTAGCATATGTCCATGATGCGCTTCATGCTCAAGAAGCGAGTACTGCTCATGCCCATCTCCTTGAAGCTGCGGTGCTCGCTGGGCCTCATGTACACCATCTTGCCACGGAAGTTGGGCTGCTCGAACAGCAGCCAGTGGCCCTCCATCACCTGGCAGGACAAGCATTCTTTCATCCGGAGGCGCTCCACTATGTTGTCGCAGTCCTCCTGCAGCTCTTGGGACTGGCCGGTCATGTTCTCCCGTTCAAAGATCCTAATCCTGAACTGGCCTTTGTGCTGTTTTGTGGAGAATAAAAAAATATTAGCATTTCTGGAGGTTTTTTAAAGTGTTTCCACTCTCGTTTTCTGTCTTCCAAATCACTTCATTGTTTTTCTCGGTCCTGCAGTCAGACATCTAAAGCAGTGGGTCTCAAATGTCTCTCTCGTACTCCCTTTCTCCATATTCAGGCCTTTATGACATTGGCCATTTATTACGTTATGGGCCTATTGCATTTTACAAAGGGCAACGGTATTACTTTATGGGCCATAATACGTTATGGGCTGTTATTATGTTACGGGCTTCTACAGTTTGTGATTCTTTCAAACAGTTCTTAAAGATGTTGAAGCACTGATGAGACTCACTGATCTAAACAAAACAAGGAAGCAAAGCTAAAGCATGTACAGTATGCTAACGACGTGCTAACTGTCAACGCGCAAACCCAAATATGTTTTATTTAGACACGGCTGATTCACTTATTAATAACACCCAGCTTCATCTTGTTGGCTGCCGATGCTATCGCTATCGTGTTGTTGCGTGTGAAAAACTCTCATATGATGGTTGTAATTGAATCACGAGAAGGGGGGCAAACAAACTCGTGTTTCATTTAGTTGGGGATGGGAAAACCTTTCCGCTCAAGGGCCACATTTGATTTTTAAAACAGTCCAGGGTTTACTTCAAAGTTAAAATGTGTACTTAATTTATGGAATATAGTTTATTCATAGGTAAAATAGTTAATCGTTTCATTCTTACTTCCATTCTATTTTAAATGAATTTAATTATATTTAATTAAGCTACTATTGAATAGAGTAAATTGCAAAATGTTAAATCTATCTATATCTATTTTTTTCCATTGTTTTTCATTTGATTATTTATCAATTCATTGACCAATTATTTGATATGTTAATAAAAAATGAATACATTTAAGGAAAAATAGCTAAATGCAAAAAGTATCACAGTATCTACCACTCTACAGGTAGATAATGTAAAGAGCATATTTTACACACGCCACCCTTACAAAACCCACGGCCCTTTCTACCCACCATGTGGATGATGCGACAGGACTTGATGCCACTGGTCATGCCCATCATGCTGATGGAGTCGGCGTGCTCGCCCCTCTTCATGAAGTGTTGATTGCCCATGAAGTTAGGACGCTCGTAGATCATGAAGCAGCCGCTCTCCACCTGGCAGGACTGGCATCTGTTCAGGTAGGAGGACACGTCGGAGCAGTCGCTCATGCACTCGTAGGAGCGACCCTGCAAGTTCCTCTCCTCGAAGAAGATGATCTGGGAAAGCAAACAGGGGTACAGTAACATTCCCAAACTTTTTTTTTTTTTTTTTAGCCCCGCAGCCCTTTTCACCATCCTGGCAGAGTTGGCGCACCCCCCTCTCGATGTTGTTACTTATAAGACAGCTGTTGCTAAATTGTTTTAACCATGCACCACTTTTTATCATCCACACAGAGATTACACACAATGTTAACAATGTTCCTTATAGGACACGCTTTCCCAAACGTTTTTAGCCCCAAGTAGAACTAAAAAATTATCTGCGTAATTTGTTTGTTGGTGCACACAATGTTGCTCCCCATCGAACTTTGCTAAATTGCTTTTCAACATCACGACCGAGTTGGCCCCCACCCGTGCATGCTCCATTAAAAACGTTTTCCTTAAATTGTTCATTTTTGAGTTAGGGCAATAAATGTAAGGCCATTTTTATCTAATGTAAACCGTCTCCTTCACTAAATATGACCAATTTAGGAGTGGGTGATGTGGATGTATTATTTAATACCACAATATTGTAACATTGTTGAGGGTTACGCTCGTTCCAATTTCAGTTGTGCAAAAATGCAAAACACTATTTATAAATATGAAGAAAATAAGTTTATTGCGTCCATGGCCTTTGAACACAATTAGAATTTTAGAAAATCTAATTTGAGACTTTAAGGACCTCAAACACCCTATGATTTGAAAAGTAACATCTCATAGCGGAAATATGTAGATTTAATATTTGATTCTGTGAAAGAAAATCGTACTTGAGAAACAAAATTGTTAAATGATTATACCAGACCACCATTACACCGTTGGAGGTTTTTGGAATCCCTATTTCAGGAGATATTGAATGCTTACCTTGCCCATGCTCATGTCAGTGGTGGTCATCGTTGTCAGGTGAGCTGCTGCTGCTAGCACTGAACTGCTGTTGTGCTGTTCCATTTAACCCTTGCTTTTATACCTGAGCGAACCCTACGGCGTCAGCGGGTCCCCATTGTGTAAAGCCCTGAGCCAGCAAGATGCTATGGAGTGTGGCAGGGGCTTGTGTCACATGCCTAACATGGTGGTCTCGTGACTAGGCCCTTGAAGACCAGGTAACACAAAGCCTTTTGTATTTGAAATTTACAAAATGGTCGGTTTCATTGTGCTGCACGTGAGGGCAGGGCTGATGAAAACAAAGAAAAAGAATATCTGCAATGATAGCTGCTGTACATCCTGGAAATGAAAGCAGCTCAACAACAATGAAAACAAGAGGTATTCAAAACCCGAACATATATTTATTTCAGCAGTTTGCTCTGGTAGTTAGTTCATTGTTTATTCATGCGCTAATATTTTAAAATAATTTTTCAACTTTGCCGCAGTTATTTATCTAGTTGACATTTTTGAATCTTTGTCGCAGTTAGCTAGCCAGTTTAACGCTGTTATTGTCTTTATTTGGATTAATTTAACATTTGCTTTACATGATGTACATATGGTGCCAGTATTGAACTTGTTAGCAGACTAATAAGTTGCTACCAAATGAGGTACAGTGGTACCATGACTTCCAAGTTTAATTTGTTCCGTAACTCAATTTACTCATAGCCTATGGTTAATACATTTTTCCCAGTGAATGAAATGTCATTAATATGTTAATCCCCCAAATAATTGTTATTACTGTTTTTAAAAAGAAAAAGAACACTGTATTAAAAAAAAAAAAAAATAAAAGAGAATGTAGAGAAATACACTGCTTTTTGTAATCACTATAATTATAATTATAATAATATTTTGTGTGTATTGTACAACCCCAATTCCAATGAAGTTGGGACATTGTGTTAAACAGAAATAAAACAGAATACAATGATTTGCAAATCATGTTCAACCTATATTTAATTGAATATACTACCAAGACAAGTTATTTAATGTTCAAACTGATAAACTTTATTGTGTTTCGCAAATAATCATTAACTTAGAATTTTATGGCTGCAACACGTTCCAAAAAAGCTGCGACAGGTGGCAAAAAAGACTTAGAAAGTTGAGGAATGCTCATCAAACACCTGTTTGGAACATCCCACAGGTGAACAGGCTAATGGGGAACAGGTGGGTGCCATGATTGGGTATAAAAGGAGCTTCCCTGAATTGCTCAGTCATTCACAAGCAAAGATGGGGCGAGGTTCACCTCTTTGTGAACAAGTGCATGAGAAAATAGTCGAACATTTTAAGGACAATTTTCCTCAATGTACAATTGCAAGGAATTTAGGGATTTCATCATCTACGGTCCATAATATCATCAAAAGGTTCACAGAATCTGGAGAAACACGGCATGTAAGTGGCAAGGCCAAAAACCGACATTGAATGCCCGTGACCTTCAATCCCTCAGGCGGCACTGCATCAAAAACCACATCAATGTGTAAAGGATTTGGAGATTTGGAGAAACATATGCTGGGTTTTGGAGAAACATATGCTGCCATCCAAGCAAACGTCTTTTTCATGGACGCCCCTGCTTATTTCAGCAAAACAATGCCAAACCACATACTGCACGTGTTACAACTGTGTGGCTTCGTAATGAAAGAGTGCGGGTACTACACTGGCCTGCCTGCAGTCCAGTCCTGTTTCCCATTGAAAATGTGTGGCGCATTAAGAAGCGTAAAACACCACAACGGAGACCCCGGACTGTTGAACAGCTGAAGCTGTACATCAAGCAAGAATGGGAAAGAATTCCACCAGCAAAGCTTCAACAATTTGTGTCCTCAGTTCCCAAACGTTTATTGAATGTTGTTAAAAGAAAAGGTGATGTAACACAGTGGTAAAAATGACCCTGTCCCAGCTTTTTTGGAACGTGTTGTAACCATAAAATTCTAAGTTAATGATTATTTGCTAAAAACAATAACGTTTACCAGTTTGAACATTAAATATCTTGTCTTTGTAGTGTATTCAATTAAATATAGGTCGAACATGATTTGCAAATCATTGTATTCTGTTTTTATTTATGTTTAACACAACGTCCCAACTTCATTGGAATTGGGGTTGTAGTATTTATGCATTGAATGATGTGACCTTTGTCTGCCTTTAAGGGGCGTGGCCTTGTGAGTGACATCAGGAGCTGAAGTCACTCCTTGCTAGTGATCTCATTTTGTATTTGTGTGTTTGACTGTTTGTCCTGTTTAATAAACAGCTGAAAGCGCATCAGCGACTGTGGCATTCTTGGCCCACATACAAGGGTATTACAGTACCTTAGTCACTCTATTCTTTTTTTTATTTACTTGAGCTCCAACGCATCTGAAGCTAGGTTGTCAGTCAACGTTCAACTCGCAACACAAAGAAAAAAAATTACCAAGTGAAGGTTCGTAAATCCCAAAACTCGTATGGTGGGGCACTCATAAGTCAAGGCACCAGTGACTTTACATTATTTGTAGTGATGTTACAAGATGTGCTGAGTCTTCGAGGCGTATGTCGAGTAATGGAGGGGGCGTTTCCGCAACGCGGGTATCGAGGATTGCTTCATTTAGGGGCGGACCCAGAAGTGATGACGTCTGAAGCCTCGCGACCCAGGCTGTACCACATGACCGATTCCGGAAGCGCTTCAGGGTTTGCCGTGAGGTTTGACAGCAATCTAAATCCCTCATGCAGGCTCCTTTCAAAATGTGTGTGTGTGTGTGTGTGTGTGTGCGCGCGCGTGTGTTTTATATAGTTGCAGTCAGCTCAGTTTGGATACTGTAGTTTGTATTGGCTAAGTTTGGTTGGCAGCAGTTTGGGCAGCTCACTCCTCAGAATCCTTGGAAAGAGGCTCCTGCCCGCTAACCTGGCACCCTGTTCTAATAGCCCATTGTTTCATACATTTGACTCTCAACCTGGGGTATGGTGGTCGCATGGGTCCAAACCCCAAGCAGGACTGCACCGCATAAGAAAATCTTACCTTTGTTTATTAAAAACTGCATTTTCCACCGTTTCTTATTTTATTCATGGGGAAAGTATTTATCGTTTTCACAGAAAACAGGGTAAAATAAAACCTCACTGGGAGAGGATAAATTACTATACCCCAATTTAAAAATCTTGCTCTTGAATGAATCACTTTACACAAAAATGATGATAAACTGTTATATCTAAATAAGCACTTTCAAAATCCTCTCCCCTCTGAAGCCCATGCCATTTTCCCAAAGTGACAGAAAAACATTATACAAACAGCCAGTGATGAGTAACATTTTAACCATTCAGAAATAATATATTTTACACTTTATGTTGGAAATTACTTGGTCAAACATTGTTTTGAAATACATAGTCATTCACAAGAGCTAAAAAGATGCAAAAATGCAACGCAGCACATACTGCATGTGGTAAAGATACAGCTGCATGTGATTATGCACATGGCCAGCAGGTGGTTTCTTGTGCAATGACGCACCAAGAAATGAACCTTTACTCCAACCAATGGCTGAAGTGTTACAATGCTTCACGAAGCTTCATCTCGCCATCACTAATTATTTGGCTTGATAGCTAGCTAGTTAGTTGCTACCAAGTGAGGTTTTAGTCAATAGATTGTTAGCTAGCTTATAAGACCATGTTTGTTAGCTCGAAAATTACTTTGTTAAGCTGAACGTTAGTTAATTAGCTCCGGATGTTATCCATGATTTATCCATTATCTGGGGTTGGGTTGCCGCGGTAGTTGAAGCCCAGACTTCCCTCTCCCCAGCCACTCCGTCCAGCTCTTCCGCATCCCGAGACATTCCCAGGCCAGCTGGGAGACAGAGGCTATGTTCACACTGCAGGGCATGATGCCGAATTCAGAATTCAGTCTGTTCAATGCTACTTCTTTATTCTGCCTCTCTGTCTTGTGTAAAACGTCTAGACACATGTGGTTGATAGAGCTGCTCTGTCACTAAGCAACTACAGGATGCTGTTGCGTTAGCTGCGGTGGAGCGAGGTTGCTCAAAGTTAAAACAACACAATTCACACACCATAGAATGTTTCTTTTTCCCCCCCTGTCCTGTTCAGTTGCATGCTCATGTAGAATGGTGGATCGGAATGCCTTTTTATACTGGAGCAGTTTTTATGTGCAACAGGGGTGTTTGAAAAGTCTGAAACCAAACAACTTTAGGACAGACTTCAGTATGTGTGTTTTGGGGGGTACCGAGGGTGGGTTTAGGGTGGCGTGAAGGGCCTTTCAACAGGCTTATGTCTGGGGCACCAGAATTTGGTGCTACACCCTTACTTAGCTGATAATTGGTCAAATAGGCATTACTTCAGTGTCAATTTTCCTCTAATAATGGGTGCAATGTCTAACGAGGGGAAACTGGAAAAAATATAAATATATCAGTTTGCAGTTCTGTTATTTAACCCTTACATACTGTTCAGGTCAAATATGATCAGTTTTACGCCTCCTGACCTCAGCCAGCTGGTCTGTTTTCACAAGACACAGGAAACCTGTTTTATATCACATGGGGCATAAACTGGTCAAGAGTCCTCAAGCCTTTCTTAATGACTTCTCAAACAAGGACCTTTTTAACAAGAACTGACCTAATGACCTATAATTTGGGAAACCCCTTTTCAAATCTGACAGTTCGGGACAATTGCTGAACAATGGAACTTGACCATCCCGTAGTGGTTATTAGAGACACTGCCTGTGGACAATAAAATGACATTGAAGAAATCCCACATTTGTAACAAACAAAACAAACCATGAATATTGTAAATGTATACCTTGATGTCATTACTGTGTCAGGTTTGCAGATCTGGCTATGAGACTTTGAGAACTGCTCCTCTTGACTGAAGCCAAACAGTACAAAATGATGTTGTATTGAACAATAAGTAGTTGATTTGCCAAGACTAAAGTTGAAACAATCATTTTATATGCTTGATCTATGCGAGAGACAGTTTCAAAGTTGGGAATCGTTTATTTTTTTTAAATATGCTGAGTCTCAAGCCGTACTTAGGGCGTGGCTCACGCAAATTGAACGAAATTTAACATGGAAACCCGAGTCAATGGGTGTGGTCTTTTGTTTTTACTTTTTATGCATCTTCTTCTTCACCGAAACCTACGTCCGTTTCTCCTGAGACACCTGAGAAAGACCAGATGTAAAACATTACAGTGATTACAAGAAAGTACAAATTGGTGCATAGTGATCTCGATCTCACACGAGTCCCAACTTTATTCTCCCTCACTATGATTCAACTTATTTTCACGCTCAAATTACGAATTCATTCACCCTATATCTTGTTCTTTACCTAAATTTGTCTGTAATTTTTGAAGTAAAGTCCCTCTGCATTTTCCCACAAACTCCCCTGTAGTTTACATTAAAATCTCTCTTAAATTCCACTTCCTGTTGTGTATTGTGTGTGTTTGAGTCCAAAACAGTTGACCGCTGAAATTGAGAACTTTTATTTCTATTAATGTAGCGAGCATTCTAGATGACAGAGATAGAGGTTTTTTCGCCACTTTTCCTAAAATTTACCAATATAAAAAAGAGACATGGTGCCCTATACTTTACAAAGTTAGTTTGATTGTAACCTTCTAATGGACGTTGAATTACACCAGAAGTAAATGCAGGTGTACAATTTTTGCACAATTTGCACAAAACCACGCTTGTCAAGGCTTCAATTGTTTATTTTTATTTTATTATTTTTTTTATGAAATTTGCTTCCCATTAGTTCTAGCAACACTGTTTCATCCAATGCCTCCACTTTGGTAGCCGAGCTCTGACGCTTGTGTCAGTGTAATCGGTGTACCTGTAAATTGTGTACTGACAAATGCTCAGTGTTGTTTGGAACACAAATTGCGATTAAAATGCGTGAATTTTTTAAACTAATTAATTGCAAAATTTATACAGTGTGTGTGTTTGTGTGTTTATATATAGTAATATGCATTCCAACCAATACAGTTACTAGTTACCTGTTAAAAAATGTAGTCAGTAATGTAATCCAAGTAACACAATATTAAAGTAATGTAACTTGATTACTTTTGGATTAGTCCAATATCAAATTTGTCTGTGTGCATATATATATATATCCATCCATCCATCCATTTTCTGAGCCGCTTCTCCTCACTAGGGTCGCGGGCGTGCTGGAGCATATCATCGGGGAGGAGGCGGGGTACACCCTATACTGGTTGCCAACCAATCGCAGGGCACATACAAACAAACAACCATTCGCACTCACAGTCATGCCTACGGGCAATTTAGACTCTCCTATTAATGCATGTTTTTGGGATGTGGGGGGAAACCGCAGTGCCCGGAGAAAACCCACACAGGCACAGGGACAACATGCAATCTCCACACAGGTGGGGCCGGGGATTGATCCCGGGTCCTCAGAACTGTGAGGCTGACGCTCTAACCAGTCGCCCACCGTGCCGCATATATATTTATTTATATATATATATATATATATATATATATATATATAGTAGTTTTGTTGTAATTCTTTGAACAGTGACAAATGGCAATGAAAACAGTTTTGAAATTATGAAATGGATAGCTAGCATCTGCTTGCTCAAACAATAAGATTCAAGATAATGTTCAGATCGAGGTAGTCTTCTTTATTTACAAAGTAAAGTTGAATGTTTGGCAAATGGTACAATAGTGCACAGTATACTTTGTTTAATTGATTTTTATTTTATTTTATACATTTAGTTGCAGGAGTCCGTGATGCGCCTCATGCTCATGACCCTCATGCTGCTTAGGCCCAACTCCCTGAAACTGCGGTACTCGCCGGGCCTCACGTATATCATCTTCCCACGGAACTGGGGCTGTTCAAACATCAGCCAGGGGCCCTCCATCACCTGGCAGGACATGCATTCATTCATGTTGAAGCGTTCCATGATGTTGTCGCAGTCATCCATCAGCTCGTTGGACTGGCCACTGAAGTTCTCCCTCTCGAAGATCTTTATCCTAAACTGACCTCTGTGCTGCTTGGAAAGAGCCCGAGAAAAAGTGTTGGCATCAATGGAGGTTTCTTGAGATTTCTAACTTAGGAAGGACATCGCTTTCTACCCACCTTGGGAATAATGCGGCAGGACTTGATGCAGTCTCTCATGCCCATCATGCTCATGGAGTCGGTATACTCGCCCCTTCTTATAAAGTACTGGTTACCCATGAAGTTGGGGCGCTCATAGACCATGAAGCAGCCGCTCTCCACGCGGCAAGACTGGCACCTGCTCAGGTAGGAGGATATGTCAGCGCAGTCGCTTGTGCACTCATAGGAGCGACCCTGGAAGTTCCTCTCCTCGTAGAAGACGATCTGGTATAGCAGGAGAAGAACGGTGAATTGTCATAAACCAACATACTGTAATTTGTCTTGTATAATGCACATTTTTCTTTTACCCCCAAAGATGATCAAAAGTCAATAGTGCGCATTATACATAGCTATAGGAGAAAATGAAAAAGACTTTCACATTTTATAAATGTATGCCCCCATCTAGAGGTTAGGAAAAAGTTGTACACTTTCATTCTAGTATGCCACCTAGAGGTTATGAAAAAGGTGGAGACTACACTTTCATGCCAATATGACAGGGGTACATATGACTGCATATATGTTTATACATATATATAATTCTGCTCATAAGTTTACATACCCAACCAGAATTGATGAAATATTTATTTATTTATTTAAATACGACTGATGATTGAACAACAACCATCATTAATTTCTTTATGGTTATGTTTTGTTTAATGATAATGCTTTTTTTGAATCCCATTAAAATAAAATAAAAGCTATTTCGCCTGGTCCTTCATGTTTTCTTAAAATAATTGAATAACACATCTTACAAAAATAATTGAATAACACATCTTACAAATTCTGCCTGGGTAATCAAACAAAAACAAAAAAAATCCCATTTTATAAATGCATGCCACCATCTAGTGATTGTGAAAAAGCTGTACACTTTCCATTCCAATATGCCACCGCCACCTAGAGGTTATCAGAAAGGTGTACACTTTCCTTTTAGTATGTCACGGCCACCGAGATGTTATAAAAAAGGTGTCGCCGACACGTTCATTCCAATATTAGAGGGGTACCTATGACTGCATATATGTACAGTTGTGCTCATAAGTTTACATACGCTGGAAGAATTTGTGAAATAGTTTTTTTTTTTAAAATACGACTGATGACTGAACAACAACCATTATTAATTTTGTTTATGGTTATATTTTGTTTGATGATAATGTTTTGCACTCATGTTTATATTGCGAAAACCATGTTCTGTTCTGGTTTCTGTGGCACTTGCATGTTCTCCCAGGGTTTGCCTGGGTTTTTTCCTAGTTACTACAGTGTCACTCCACAGAACATGCATACTAGATATATTGAAGACATTCTTGTCTATATGAGCCCTGTGATCAGAGGTGGGTAGAGTAGCCAAATATTGTACTCAAGTAAGAGTACTGTTACTTTAGACTAATATGACTCTAGTAAAAGTAAAAAGTATTCCTTCAAATATTTACTCCAGTAAGAGTAAGAAAGTACTCCGTGAAAAAAAACTACTAAAGTGTAACTTGTGAGTAACTTCTGATTTAAAAAAAAAATCAGAGCATGAATGTCAAATAAAATAATAATAATAGTATATGAGAGTCCACACACACCTGCCACCATTAAAAATGTTAAGTGTTCCAAACCGACACATGCATAAGGGCTTACAGAAACATTATCTTAATTATTCACTTAAATGACTAAATGAAGAAGCTGTTTGCTGACCAGAATTTGTGATAGTTTTGTGTGTGTATGTGCATGCGAGAGAGAGAGAGAGAGAGAGAGAGAGAGAGAGAGAGAGAGAGAGAGAGAGAGAGAGAGAAACAGTGTTAATGTTTGAAGTGAGCTGAAATATATATGTTTGTGTGCGGTCATGTGACTGCCTTGTGCCGTCTGATTCATGAATTGGAGTCAAATGACACTAATGATCATGTTGGATTGGCTTCCTATGCGGAAGTCGAAGATAAAGTCTAAAAATAGATTGCGCGCGTAATAATGGATACTGTACTGTATATAAAAGTAGCGAGGGGGGTGTCGATCATTGTAACGGAGTAAAAGTATGGATTCTTCTTCACATAAATACTCAAAAGTAAAAAGTACAGTGCATTCAAGCTACTCTGATAAGTACAATTTATCCAAAATGTTACTTGAGCAAATGTAACGGAGTAAATATAACGCATTACTACCGACCTCTGCGTGTGATTGAGTGGAGACCAGTCAATCCTGTACCCTACCTTTTGGCCAGAGTCAGCTAGGATAGACTCCAGCTCACTCGCAACCCTGAACAGGACAAGTGGTACAAAATGGACAGATGAATTTAAATGTAACGTACCTTGCCCCTCATGCTGCTGCCGGTTTTGCTCATACTGGTTGTGTTGCTGTGGTGTCCTGTACCTGGTTTAACCCTTTATTTTTATACCTGACCAAATGATGGCTCCTCCCCTTAACAAAGCCCTGAGTCAGCGACATACTATTGACACCCAGAACACAGAGGTTATGGCCATATTTTCAGCACTGCGGGGAACCTTTCAGTCTTTAGAAAAGCTTTTTCTTTCATGTTAGAAAGGTTTTCAGCCATGCTAGTCACGTGTAAATAGGTCCAACCGTGTGGTTGACAACCATGACAATGGCCGGGAGTGATGAGAATAGTCTTTTGTCTTTTTTAAATGGGTTCCAGACATAAATCCCAAAGTAATAACTTGTACATCACTTTCAGATACTATACCTAAACAATCCACTTGCTTTTGAAAAATTAATTGACAGTCCAGAGTACATATTTACAACAAAACAGTGTTTGACCTAGGAATGGGCAATATGGTCTAAAATTCATACCAATCATATTCAGTCCCTTCACGGTTTCGCAATATAAACATAAGTACAAAAATTATAACGGACATATTTCTGAATGGGTTATATACCCCCTTGCCAAAGGTAATTTGATAAAAAATAAAATTTTGAGAAAATTTTTCAATCAGACTTTTGTTAAAAGTGTACTGTACCACAAAAGAACTTATTCTGGTGTTTTGCTACGCTACCTTAATGCTAGTTTACCGGTTAGCATGGCTTCTCTGTCTTTTCCTCTTCTCTCTTTTTGTTTAGTGTGTCACATGATTAGCTACTCCTCGTCCTCCTTTACTGATCATGATACTTGCCAGTAGTGTAGCTTATTGCAATGGAGGAGAGGATTAGTGACTTAGACGAGCAGGTTAGAGGAAGGACAGTGTTTAGCCGCGCAGGCTAGTCAACCGTTATGTATATATATATATATAGTTAGCAAGCTAGTTACCATGGGGAACACGGCTCTTGTCAGTAAGACTCATTGCACAGGGGAAGAAGATGTACTTTGTGTGGATCTATATCCCATTGACTCTCATGTGACTCCAACCTTGCCTTTAAAGATGCACAAAAACTTCAAACACTACTCGGGATTTCAGCACAGCTCTCAGTTTAGTGAGAATCAAATAATTAACTGTGGGTGTGTTTTGTGAGTGTTCACATAGTGACAATGTGCCCAGCAACCAATAAACAGCAGTTTGTGGGTGTCAGACACTGATATCCAAAGAAACCCCTTTCACACTTACTTTTAAAGCTGGGTATGTTTCCCCTTTTCCCAGGTTACAGTTCTGTGTGAACAGCACTGATCTGGAATGGGGGTCGCAGTCATCCCAGGGATTTTGGTTTCAGAGGTGTTATCAGCATGGGCGCACTGGCATATGGGAAAACTGGATATTTCCCCAGTGAGCTGATGCTACAGTGGACCATTCCAGGCCACAAGACAAAGAAGAAGCTAAAGAAAAAGAAAGGGGACAAAAAAGTCTAGCACAACGGCCAACAGCTTTGTTGTCCACTAGGAATTAATGGTTGGGGTGCTGGGTCGGGCGGCTATTGTTGTGATACACTGTAGGCTATACCTGTGTTTTTGTATCACTGCCTATGCTCATAGCCAATCAGTCCATGTGGGTATGTCCCACCCATTTTCTCAGGCTGTTGCAGCTGTCACTTGTCAATCAGTCTGTGCTTACGGAACAAGACTTTGTAGATAGCGAGCAAGCGTGGTCCGGACAGAAAAACAAACAAACAAGGCCAAAAAGATTAAGGTTGTGCTGGAGTCTGGGATCTCTGAGGCGGGCGCTCCTATGTCTGGGGTTGAACTCACAGAGTTGGTTAAAAAGCTCCTCGGCGGCGAGTAGTGGGTGGATGAGATTCGCCTGGAGTTCCTACAGGCTCCAGATGTTGTGGGGCTGTCCTGGTTGACAAGCCTCTGCAAAATCACGTGGACATCAGGGACAGTGCCTATGGATTGGCATACTAGGGTGATGGAGAGTGTCTTCCAACTACAGGGTGGTCATACTCCTCAGTCTCCCTGGTAAGGTCTATTCAGGAGTGCTGGAGAGGAGGGTCCATCAGGAAGTTGAATCTCAGATTCAGGAGGAGCAGTGTGGTTTTCGTCCTGGCCGTGCAACAGTGGACCAGCACTACACCCTCGGCATGATCCTCGAGGGTGCATGGGAGTTCGCCAAACTGTCTACATGTGTTTTGTATACTTGGAGAAGGCGTTCGACCGTGTCTCCCGGGGAGTTCTGTGTGGGGTGCTTTGCGAGAATGGGGTACTGGACTCCTTGCTAAGGGCTGTTCAGTCCCTGTATGACCGATGTCAGAGCTTGGTCCGCATTGCAGGTAGTAAGTCGGATTCGTTTCCGGTCAGGATTGGACCAAGGCTGCCCTTTGTTACCGATTCTGTTCATAACTTTTATGGACAGAGGTTCTAGACGCAGCCGAGGCGTAGAGGGTGTCCGGGTTGGTGACCTCAGTATTGCATCTCTGCTTTTTGCAGACAATGTGGCACTGTTGTCTTTATCAAGCTGTGATCTCCAACTCTCACTGGATCGGTTCGCAGCCGAGTGTGAAGCGATTGGGATGAAAATTGACACAGGACTCCCGGCTGGCCTGGGAACGCCTTGGGGTCTACCCTTAATAGCTGGATTAAGTGACTGGGGAGAGGGAAGTCTGGACTTCCTTGCTAAAGCTACTGCTCGGATAAGCGAAAGAAAATGGATGGATGGATGGATCGATGCATGGATGATGCATGTAATCTGCAATAGGTGGATCACGATATAGCGAGGGAACACTGTACTAGGTTGTCATCAACAATACCATGATACACTGTGATTTCTTAGTACATTTATGAAAATGATGTTAACAATGTACTCGTGCTTTCTCAGGGAGACAGTATACTTTTTGAGAAAAGTTTTATTTATGTTATTTGCAGTGAAACATTTCACAGAAGAACTTTTACATGTCCGTGATGCGCCTCATGCTCATGACCCTCATGCTGCTTAGGCCCAACTCCCTGAAGCTGCGGTACTCGCCAGGCCTCACGTACATCATCTTGCCAGTGAACTGGGGGTGCTCAAACATCAGCCAGTGGCCCTCCATCACCTGGCAAGACATGCAGTCGTTCATGCGGAAGTGGTCCATGATATTGTCGCAGTCCTCCTGCAGCTCGTTGGATTGGCCGCTGAAGTTCTCCTTCTCGAAGATCTTCATTCTGAACTGGCCTCTGTGCTGCTTCAGGACAAGTTGTACATTTTAAAATCCATTGTCATTCTTCATTGAGGAAATGCTTTGTAAACCTTATCTTGCCTACCATGGGGATAGCACGGCAAGACCTGATGCAGTCCCTCATGCCCATCATGCTCATTGAGTCGGCGTATTCGCCCCTCCTCATGAAGTACTGATTACCCATGAAGTTGGGGCGCTCATAGACCATGAAGCAGCCGTTCTCAACGCGGCAGGACTGGCACCTGGTCAGGTAGGAGGACATGTCGGAGCAGTCACTCATGCATTCATAGGAGCGACCCTGGAAGTTCCTGTCCTCAAAGAAGGTGATCTGGGAAATGGATTCCCGGGTTTAAAAATGATTAGAAACAGACTTCTTAAAGTAGGCTATGGATGTGTGTGCTTACCCTGCCCATGGTTGTGTTGGCTGTGTTAGTTCCTCAGAGAACTGTGCTGTTGCTTTGGTGATGACGCCACCGTGTCTTTTATACCCGACCAAACCCAAAGACTCTGCAGCAACCATTGTGTCTGAGGCCCTGACACAGCAACACGGTATGGAGGCCCTATGGAGTGCTGAGGGGCATTTGTCACATTTCCATTTTGACTGAATCCCAGTAAGACTTTACAATCACGTTTTCCCACACGGAAAATAGAACAATGAGCATTTTCTTAAGGCTTCCAACACTGAGTGGGACATTAGCGTCTGATTTACTCAAAACACGCTGCATGTCACTCTGATCGGTAAGCTGACAATTTATAGGCATGAGTATCCTTTTGTTTGCCTACAACAATAGTCTGACACGTCTGTATACAAAGCAGCAGCTGACAAACAGAAGTGTTTTTTCTGGCGGATTGTGGAGGCATGTGGGTATGTACGCATGGATATATGTCAAACAAACGGGTGACCATAGCGACCTTTGTGTTCTGTTAATCAGGTCTGACTCAAGTGATCTGTGATGTCATCAACCGGGTGTGGATAGTAACGCCGCAAACTCTTTGGACTTCAGAATAAGAATGCTTATGGGAAATTTCTATTGGTGAAAATGTTGAGGACATTTGCATTCTCCAGTGGATTCTGGTAGAAATCCCAGCTATTTCCATGTTTATTGTACCATTTTGCAAGAGGACTTATAGTCATTGACAACATGAGAATAAAGGTTTGGGATCTGAATTACTGACAAAGGTTTTTCCAGTCTGTGTGATATATTGGAAGTTTGTGGCCAGGCAGTGAGGGACAAGCGCGAAACTGAATACCCATCCATCCATTTTATAAACTTGTTATCCTGTTCAGGGTCACACAGAGCTGGGTTGATCTAACTTGATAATGTTTCTCGTTGGATACAAATTATTTTACAATATGAGGGAGGAATGTTGGGAGGCAAGGTGACCCAAATGCAAGAAAGGAGCCGACAAGTCCATGCAGGATAACATACTTTTTTAACAAACAACAATATTATTCAAACAGAAATTGACAAAGACACTCTTTTTGTGTGACAAAAACATGTAATTATGAACTGACTAGAGTACTGAAAAAGACACAATGAAAATGTAACTTAATGACATAGGGGCTGTTGAGGAGATGATTGGCTTAGTGAAGTGAATATGATCAGGTGTGAAATGATTAAATCCAACACATTCTTATGAATGAGTAAAAATTGAATAACTTATCCAAATGTGTCTCTTTCTTTAACTGTTCAAATGTTTTACAAAAACGTATTGTTTTTTGAGAACGTAAATGTGTCAATGAACTTGGACCTGGTGGATTATTGATGACTTCATCATCTAATATACTGTATAGTTTATATTGATACGGAGCAGTGATTCAGAGATATTACTTTTTTTAGTCTGATTTTAGCTTATTTGTTTTGATGAGAGCATGTATCATGAGCTCACCAAAACATATTTTGGTAGTTGATGTTATTGTTTATGATTCCGACTTCCAGTTTCCTCTGCATTCCTCAAGGGAAGAAAAATGACAGCCACATCTCTGGTAGCTTTTTGTCTCGGAGTCCTCCATCCCACAGCAAGATGCAAAAATTACAAATAAAAAAACGTAGTGATTACAAAAACAGCTGTAGACTTTTCAAAATTGTTTGCCTGAAATATAATGCAGCAAGTGGTAGAATTATGATTCGGTATAGCAGATGCCACCTTTAGGTAAAAAATTCCTGGGCTATCATGAAAGAACTAGCAGAGTCACTGGACCCGAAAAATTATCAGGAACTTTATTTTTGAGTTCCTATGGTGTGAACATGCTAAGTTTCTCCAAAAGTCCTTGGTTCTGGAGTTAAGTCTTGGCTGGTGTTAAAGAGCCTCTTGTGTGTCTTTTGAACCCTATGAACTCTATCTGACAGCAAGTGTCTGTGCAAACAATTCTGTGTCTACTCGATAGCTAAAGTTTTATTTCAGTTATTCAGTTTTATCGTGAATCTTAACTGATTTGTCTTGTATCTGCGATTTATAGCATGACCATTCGAACTGATGAAAGTACTGCAGATGACCTAGTATGTAGTCTTCATAAGTGGTTCCAGCCCCAACAATTGCGGCTGATTAGGATGAAGTACAACAAAACCAGAGTTTAGAAAGTCATATCATTTATTTGACCAACAAAGTACGATTAGCATGAATCAGTGATGCGTCTCATGCTCATGAAGCGAGTGGTGCTCATGCCCATCTCCCTGAAGCTCCGGTTCTCACCGGGCTTTACATAGAGTATCTTCCCGCGGAGGTTGGGAAGCTCGAACAGCAGCCAGTGGCCCTCCATCACCTGGCAGGACAAGCATTCGGTCATGCCAAAGCGCTCCATAATATTCTCGCAGTCATCCACCAGTTCGTTCATCTGACCACTCAGGTTCTCCCTCTCAAAGATCTTGATCTTGAACTGGCCTCTATGCTTTTTTGGATGACAACAAAATCAGGAATTAGTGAAAACAGCAGGCAAACTTGTGTAACATTTGCTGTGTTTTAGACCTACCACAGGGATCATGCGGCAGGACTTAATACCGCTGCTCAGGCCGATCAGACTCGTGCAGTCGGAATACTCGCCCCTCCTCAAAAAGTGCTGGTTGCCCATGAAGTTAGTGCGCTCGTAGATCATGAAGCAGCCGCTCTCTACGCGGCAGGACTGGCACCTGCTCAAGTAGGAGGACATGTCAGCGCAGTCGCTCATACACTCGTAAGAGCGACCCTGGAAGTTCTTCTCCTCGAACAAGATGATCTTGGAGAAAAAAAAAATGTTTTAAATTTGCTGGCATATTAAAGTGAAATTACCAGTGGTGGTGCTTTACCTACCTTGCCCATGTTGATAGTGGTGGTCTACTGGATCTATCAGAGAACTGTGCTCAAACTGATACCTCTCTGTCTGAACATGCGTAATTTATACCTGACAAGAGACAAAGACTGTGTGCCCCCTATTGTCTAAAATCCTGAGCAAGCACCGACTTTAAAAGCCTATAGTGTTGAGTTGCTTGCACATACCCACAGGGTCATAACAGCCACACAGAATTTTCCTTTGACAGGAGTCATGCATTCCTTTTTTTCACCAATTATATGTGAAAATATAGAATCATTTAATGTAGAATACATTAAGTGTTGCTTGAAAGTGTACAAAGCAAATTGCTACTGGGCTCATTCGATACACCTAGGATCGATCATAAGTTTAGCATAAAGTAGAGCTTCATATTTTCCAGATGATGTTAGTCTGAAATTCATTTGCAGCACGCACCCACACAATAAACACGCATGATTGTTAGTCGGACTATCCAATAAAGAGTATACCGTATAAAGTGTTCCTTTGTGATTCCTGGTTTGTACCCACGATTCTGATTATTCATGATTCATTTGTGACCAATCTGCTCCTTGACTGCCCTTGTGGTTCACACATGTGTCTTGTTTTGATTAATTTTGGGTGATTCAAGGAAAGCGGGGTACACACATAGATAATTGGGCCTTTTTCCCTTCTTTCGATCAAAAACTCAGCAAAGACCCAGGTTGCAGAGGGTTCAAAGCTAATCCTGACTGAGGATGGATGGGATGGATGGACAGTTGTACCTTGAATTAAGAGTTCGCCACCTTAAGAGTTATGTTCGAGTTACAAACTGGAATTTGGTAATTTTTTTTGCTTTGTGTTGCAAGCCAAACATTTTTAGTGAGCTCGAGTTAAGTGAAATAATGGAGCTATTGAAGTATTGTAATGCCCTTGCACGTGGAGAGCAGTAAGGACAGCAGTAGTCACCAATGCACCTTTGGCTGTTTATTGAACTGGATAAACAGTCAAACACTCAAATACAAAATGAGAACACTCGTAAGCGGCTGTGGCAACAACTCCACAACTGACTCCAGCTCCTGATGTCACTCACTAGGCCACGTCGCTAAGAGGCACACATCCAGCATTGGATTACTACACACTTACAGTGAATATAAAAAACTCTCTCTTATTATTATTATTATTATTTTTTTATATAACACAATGCTATCTTTATTAAACACAGGAAACAAGAAATTCTTTTTGGGGGGGCTTGAATGGATTAATGGCATTTCAATTAATTTCAATGGCGACAATTGATTTGATGTACGAGTTACGCTTGGTCAGTACCACTGTATTATGTATACGATGTACTGTGTTGGTCATCTTTAGTGCACCACACACTTAAAGAAGTAAGCATACACATCCTGACTTTCTCATCATCACATGTGAGGGCTCTCACATTTGAAAAAATTGTGCTTGTGATTTGTTCAGTCTGAGAAAGACTTTTGAGTCCAATGAAAGGCGCTCTAATTTACTCTGCAGTCATCAAGCAATCCACTTTTGGGATGGGGGGAAAACAAATCTAGGGGGGGAGGGATTGGAGGGGGGACACCCGGTGAGGACATGCAATAACTAACCAAGAGAACCCGATAAGAGAGGACACAAAAGGGCTAGGACAGGATGTGGGAAAATGAGGAAGGCAGTGCTACTGTCGAATGGTGCAGTGAGATTATTTTTTAGTGTCTAAACAACCCAACGCAGGAGCCAATGAACACCAAAAAAAACAAAAATAACACAGAGCCAAAACCCCACCGCAGCAGCCCCACACCACAATGTACCGGGACAAAGGCCACACAAATGCCAGCCAGCCCCCCAAAGGATATGTGAATGTGTGTAGTGAATTAAAAATCTGCGGGAGAGAAGCATGGCGGGCCAGAGAGCAGGCCCGAGTGCCGGGACACCCGGCCAAGTGTCCTCTCCACCCCCTCCCCCACAGACAGGTGTGAGATGCATTAAAAACTGGAGGACCGGCACAGCAGTGAAGTTGGGCATGATCAGACCGGAAAACAGCCCAGATGTGTCAGCATCAGGCCCGGCGCCCAGCCCACCGTACCTGGTGCCAGTCACCCAGGGGACCCTGAATGAGAAATGAGTTTGCCCAATGTGTGCAGTATGTACAGTGTGGGGATTTAGGAAAATGTGTGAAGTAAGAGGCTAGACTCCTGCGGGTCCGGCCCAGCCCGACGGGTCGGCAGAGCACAGAGAAGAGGGGGGAAGTAGGGCCGTGCATCGCCCGAATCCGAGCGATCCCGGCCCCGGCTTCAAACGACGCCCGACAGCGACTCTCCCGGGGG
Organism: Phyllopteryx taeniolatus; assembly: GCF_024500385.1. Taxonomy (NCBI): domain Eukaryota; kingdom Metazoa; phylum Chordata; class Actinopteri; order Syngnathiformes; family Syngnathidae; genus Phyllopteryx; species Phyllopteryx taeniolatus. The sequence goes on along the minus strand of NC_084513.1, from coordinate 2,159,122 downwards.
TCCGGGCCCAAAAAAAGCCTGCACGGCTAAAATAAAGGGCGCCCATTGGACTAGTGATACCTTTAATATTAGTGTTCTGCTGTATTGCTATTGCCAGTTGTTCGATAAATAGTGCGAAAAATAATACTTGATCGCTCCCTCTGCTTTCTGACCGTATACCAAACATTTTTAGGGAGGCTATAATGACCATACCTAAATAGAATGTCACTTTTTGTTGGTGGTTGCCTTTGTTTGTTTGTTAGTTGTAGGCTATTTCCTGGTTCATGGAGTTTGATGAACAGATGGGCGATACCATTACGCTGATTCTGGGGGATGGACAGTGTCATTGTTGCCATAGTGAGTAAAACGGAAGAAAACATTTCAGATCCTCAACAAAATTCAATGTGTTTTGTGTAACTGCACAAAGTTTGAGAATTGTTCTTGTATACTTTCCATATTTATCTGTTGCATGTAGGTTTTTTTTTTTTTTTTTAGAAATGACTGACGTGTCAAAATGTCAGTAGAACAACAAAGATAGTGTTGGCCAAAGACGTAGGATCCAAAATCTGTTGTCACAACTAATATTTTATTGTTTCAGATATCTTCCTAATAGATTATACAACACTTTCATTGAAAGACCAGCAACTACCACAGACCAATTGTCTTTAAAATACAGGACCAGTTTGATGGGGATAATCCACAATAAGCATATAGTCGTGATATAAGTTATGAACCATTTATTGATGTGAGTCGTTACATTTTCAAAGAAGGAGCCTCTTAACAAGTTTCCATGATGCGTCTAATAGACCCGATCCTCATGTCAACCGGACCCAGCCCCATGTCTCTAATGCTCCTGTACTCTCCGGGCCTCAGGTAGAGCATTCTGCCCCTGTAGTGGGGCTGCTCATACAGCAGCCAGTGGCCCTCCAGCACCTGTGCGGACAGGCAGTCGGACATGCGCAGACTGTCCAAGATGTTGTCGCAGTCTTCCAGCAGCTCGTTCATCTGACCTCCAAAGTTCTCTCTCTCGAAGATCTTCATCCTGAATGGACCTCGGTGCTGCAAAGTGAGGGACACAGCTTAAGGAGGGTGAAACCTTATCTAAAATCCGACGCTCCAATAGCAGATAGCAAACTGACGTTCTTACCATGGGGATGATGCGGCAGGAACGGATGCAGTCGCTCATGCTGATTCCCATCAGGCGCTGGTTGTCAGGGTACTCTCCTCTGCGGACCAGCATCTGGTGACCCATAAAATTGGGGCGCTCGTAGACCATGAAGCAACCGCTCTCCACCCGGCATGAGTTGCAGCGGCTCAGGAAGGAGGTCAACTCGGCGCAGTCGCTGCTGGTCTCATAGGAGCGACCCTGGAAGTTCCTGTCCTCGTAGAAGATGATCTGCAATGAAAAAACAAAAACAACCAGAATCTTAACAGCCATGTTAAAAAAAAATAATAATAATCATCATTTTGCATACTCTGCCCATGTGGATGTCCAATACTGTCCCTGATTGTACTGCCGCCTGTGCCTGGCTGCCAAAACCTTTTATAGCTGGTCATGATAGCCAAATGATCTATGGAGTCTTTGTGTGGAACATCTTACTCAGCAGCGCAGCATACACACCTATAATGTTTGTTCAATAGCTCTGCAAATGGTTATTATTCCTGACTGTATGCATCTGGTCCAGTGCCAATTGTGGCCACCTCTCCTATGGGGTGAGGACGCATCAGCTGGGCTTCTTTGTGTTCTCTCTGTGGGCACGAGCACTTTGTTGGCTCCCGATCTTATGCAGGGTAAAAAACTATCTTTGTGTGACAATTCACTTGCACAGATTCTAATGATCCCCCACCTCCCCTCCCAGACTTTTTTCAATTCTTAAAACAGCAGATCTGCTTTTGGGAAATAAGAAAAAAACGATTTACGGGAAGGATGTGCTTCAAAACAGATGACCACGGGAGAGGTTGTCAGTTTAGCTGACCATATTGACAAGTGACTGCTGAATGTTTTTCACCTTTTTGACCATTTAAGGCCGCTGTACTGGTCTCTTGTGTATAGCTGAAAAGTAATACTACCTTTAAATTATGTTCCCGGCAGGCACGGCAATCAAGTTTCAGGTCACCGTGAACAAAACGAGATGAATGTCACGTTTCCATGAATGCCTGGCCAGGCATTTTTAAACTGTTAAAAATTTTGACATGACAGTCATGGTGCGGAGACTTGACATAGTTTTCTTTTTCAGTATTTTAATCTATTTTAATCCTCACCACAGCCAAGTTATTTCACTGTTACGCTACAGTATAGCAGTTCACAATCATGATTGATCTAATAACGTGACAAAAACCTTCAATAAAACACATCATACTCAACAGAGATGCGTATTATTTATTGACAAACATCATCTTTTGCTAGTTATTTTGAGTCCGAGCCAGCTACGTAGTTGTTGAAGTGGAAAATAAATCCTTTACCGGGTTGAAACATGCCAGCCACCTAAGTGTCCGACTGACAGTCACAATGTCTAGTTTGCATTGAAAAATCTGCCATGAAAATTTATTTTTAACAATCATTTCCGTCATGTTCATCATCGTGCAGATCCGCCAGCTTCACGTAACGTTGTGCAGGGAAAATCCACTCGATTAGCTCTAAACCAATCAAGAGGACGAAACAATTCTAGCGTCAACGGGGGCGCTGTTTACTGAACTGAATTTTCTGATTGGTTCGAATTGGTAAAAAAAAAAAAAAAAAAAAAAAAAAAAAGAACCAGTCATTTCTATTGTGAGAGTATGTATCAGAGTATGAAAATCAAATTGAATCTAATCACATTGTGCTGGATCAAATTGTGCTAAATCACACCGCATTGGATTAGGAGGTGAATAGAACCATATTGCATCTGTCGTTGCTGCTAAAGATCTTTAATGTATTAGATCGTTGTTCGTGTATCGAGATACATATTGTATCATCCACAGACCAGAGATGCACAACCCTAGTGTAAACGTAGCATCAGTGGAACAAGAGACAGCTGCTACTATGAGCACATCGCGTTTGATTGTTTTATTTTGCATTAGTCTGTAAAATTACATGCATGCATAATGTAAACTCTTAGGTGGCCAAATGGTACTACGCCAACATTTGGCCACATTTGTCTTATAGAAATATCTATACAAAAACTCAGATTATAGATGGCAATTTGGTGTTGTGAAACTTAATGGTTGAATATTATTACTACCATGATTGATTTAAGTGCTGTTTCCAAAAAGCAATACAGCAACGTTTTACATTTACATGTGGCTTGAAAACTTTATTGTTTATCCATCCATCCATCCATTTTCTGTGCCGCTTATCCTTACTAGGGTCGTGGGCGTGCTGGAGCCTATCCCAGCTGAGTCTGGGCAATCGCAGGGCACATATAAAGAAAACAACCATTTGCATTCACACCTACGGGCAATTTAGTTTTTAATTAACCTACCATGCATGTTTCTTTTGGGGTGTGGGAGGAAACCGCAGTACCCGGAGAAAACCCACAGAGGCACGGGGAGAACATACAAACTCCACACAGGCGAAGCTAGATTTGAACCCGAGTCCTCAGAACTATGAGGCAGATGTGCTAACCAGTCGCCCACCGTGCCACACTATTGTTTAGAGGTGCTTTTTCATCCATCCATCCATCCATTTTCTGAGCCGCTTCTCCTCACTAGGGTCGCGGGCATGCTGGAGCCTATCCCAGCTGTCATCGGGCAGGAGGCGGGGTACACCCTGAACTGGTTGCCAGCCAATCGCAGGGCACATAGAAACTAACAACCATTCGCACTCACGCCTACGGGCAATTTAGAGTCTCCAATTAATGCATGATTTTGGGATGTGGGAGGAAACCGGAGTGCCCGGAGAAAACCCACGCAGGCACGGGGAGAACATGCAAACGGGATTGAACCCCGCACCTCAGAACTGTGAGGCTGACGCTCTAACCAGTCGGCCACCGTGCCGCCAGGTGCTTTTTCATTAATCAAAAATATTATTTCTTGTTTTCATAATCTTGCATTTATTTTGTAATTTTAACTTAATGTGTTTTGTCATTTTACCATTTTGTTTCATCTTTTCATTTATCCTTATTTTATGTTGGGATTTTATCTTGATAGTCATATTTTCATTTCATCTTTTTTGTAATCATGATTTTTTTAACTTTGTAAAGCACTATGGATTTGCCTTGTGAATGAATGGCGCAATGCAAATAAGTTTGCCTTGCCTTAGCATGTTAGCTTTGTTAGCGTCATTGGCTTGACTTCTTTAGCTTCTGTCTTAAAGAGTTAACATTTGCTACCAAGTGAATAGTGAATCAACACACCAATATGATAATATGGGCGGACCAGCCAGGACACCTCTTTTGTTGCATTACCACTAGAATCAGTGCTAACATTTCTGTTCAGAGTGTGGTGGTTTTACAAAGTTGTGATGTAAAGTCCCCTCCAAAAGTACTGGAATGGCAAAGTCAATTCCTTTATTTATTTATTTATGTTTTGTAAACTGAAGACATTTGGGTTTCAGATCAAAAGATGAATATGAGACAAAAGTTTATAATTCCAGCTTTTATTTCATGGTATTTACATCTTGATGTGTTAAACACAGAGCACCTTTTGTTTGAGGCCACAGACTTTTTCAAGTGAGCAAAAGTATTGGAACATGTGACTGATGAGTGTTTCTAGTTGCTCAGGTGTTGCCTTTTAGATTGATCGCTTAAAACATTACATAGTGCTTGTTGTTGGTTTTGGTTTTCACCTGTGAAAACTACATTTGCTATTAAGCAAGGATGAAGACCGGAGAGCTGTCTATGGGACAAAAGCAAACCATTTTGAAGCTGAGAGAAGAGGGAAAATCGATCAGAGCTATTGCACAGAACATTGGGCATAGCCAATACAACAATTTGTAATGTCCTGATAAAGAAAGAAACTACTGGTGTAATGAGCAACAGACATGGCCAAGGTTATCAACAGCAGTTAATGACAGAGACATTGTGAGAGCTGTGAAGAAACACCCAAAGAAAACAGTCAGTGACATCACTGCCGAACTCCACAGGGCAGGGATGAAGGTATCACAATCCACCGTTCAAAGAAGACTTTGCAAGAAGAAATATGCAGGCCATTCCACTAGCTTAACCCAATAGAGCATGCATTTTACCACCTGAAGAAGAGACTGAAGGGAGAAAGCCCCAGAAACAAACAAGAACTGAAAGAGGCTGTAGTAAAGGCCTGGAAAAGTATTTCAAATGCAAAATGCAACAGTCTGGTGATGTCAATGGGTCGCCGGCTTTATGCAGTTATTGCAAATAAGGGTTATGCCACCAAATATCCAATGTTATTCACTTTTCAGTTGATTGAATAATGTCTGTTCCAATACTTTTGCTCACTTGAAAAGTGAGTGGGTTTCAACAAAAGGTGCTCAAATGTCTTCAGTATTCAACAAAAACAAAGTAATTGACTTTGCCATTCCAATACCTTTGGAGGGGACTGTATTTCGACAAGCGTGTTTAATGAGGGCATTAGCTCTGTTAGCTTCATAGGTTTTCACTAAGTTTTTGTCCCCTCAATTAAGAGAGCATTACACTTCTCAGTGAATATTTAGTGAAGCTAGTGCTGAAGAAATTATTGCTTCTCGTTCTAGTCAGTACTTGAAGAGCAGCATTTTGGTCCAGTTGGAGAGTCTTTGGTGACTTGCTGGAGCAGCCTATCAGTATACCAAAATCTGCTAGCCAATCATGTTGGGTACCTACCACACAGGCTAAGTACTAAAAGGGGTGGTGCTAGAAACACTGCTGAGTATCCTCCATTGATATTGCTCTAGACTGTGTCACCATGCTATATCACACTATTTAAATTAGCAGCAAAACTGCTCCCTGCTGGGGACCTGAGAAGCTAGCATTTGCAATTTTTAAGTAACAAGCTGCCACCTACTGGTTTGACAGAAGTACAAATTGATTGCCACTGATAAAAATATGCATATGAGTTCAATTGTCTTATTTACACTACTGACAGCCAGCCATGCAGTTGTCAAGTGTCTTCCTCAAGGACAGTAAAATAGATTGGCTATCTGATGACTTTCAGAGAGTACAAAATGTGTACATAGAGATATAAAAATAAACATCCTGGGTCAGTTCAGGGTACTTGATTCTTTGATATGAGGCCATCACGTGTGCACAAAGGGAAATCAAACTTGACCATTTTGCTGATATGCAAATGCGCAAATTTAGATGATAATAGGTTTCCCTGGTCTGCACATTCTGCATTTCGATATAAACCAGTGCAGAGGCGCAAAAGGCTAGGGGGAAAGCCAGCGATATCAGAAAAAAAGAGGACGGTAGGGAACACGCATGTTCACATTTTGGGACAATTTTTGCATTTACTACACATGGACTGAAGATAGCTTGTTTTCATCTAAATCTTGCTCTTCGAGGATGCAAACTGCCAAGGCAGAGTGTAGGAGTGCTGTGCTGACAGCCTGGACCTACTTGAGTTAATACAACTTCATCAAAATGAAGGGCGGCTGTTAGGTGGTCTTTGAGCATCCCGACTATGCTGGCTGAGCTCGGACCACTACCCCAATCGCCACAAGTGGATGGCACACAACGACCATCAAGTCATGACACTCTGTCAAGAACATGAGGCAACTATAAAGGATGATCAAGGTTTTTGGAGTGACTGTGGGATTATCCTGCACTCTGGCCAAATACCAGCATTAGTGTGCAGTCAGAAAGCAGTAATGAGCAGACAAAAAGGTGGGACAAAGGGCTCACGATTTGGCAGCAGGCGGGCGGACACTCAAGCACATCGGCTTCTTGCAAAACAACAGAACTGGCTGATATAGTGACGTTTAAAGCGAGGTACACACATATTGGCAATTAGGCAAAATTTAATCTTTTTCATTCATTTGCGATCAAAGTTAAAAAAAAAAAAAAGGCCCCATTAACTGATATTTCTGAAACATTATCCTGTGCAATTATCCTGTGGTGTGGGGTGTGTTAAGAGTGATTATTCCTCTCCCTATTTGTTCAGAAAACCATTGGGGCCAACAATGGCAAATGTTAAACCTGTTAATATTTACAATTGCGAATTTTTATGTGTGTGCTCAACACCGATTGATTTTGATGTGAAAGGAAACAGTCGTCAATTGGGAAGCCACCTGAAGCTCACCCTTTTGCAAGAAACAAAGAGGAACAACAGCAATAAAAATGACAAGGAGAAGAGTTTGCAACTGCAATGTAGTTTCCAGACAAGCTTAAAGTTAGCCAAGCTTAAATTCTTCTATTTCTTCTTCTATTATTACTCTCTGATTTGTGTTTTTCAGCAGTCTGGATGCCCTGTGGCTCCAAGTTGCCTCTCACAGGTCAGTCTTGGTACGGTGACAGATGTTTTGTGTGTGTGGTGTGCTTTGTTTGAGCAGTGAGCACATCCATTGAAAATGTGTTTAATGTGTTAAAAATCGGAATGTGTGAAACCAGCTTAGAGCTGCAACATTTAATAATAATAATAATAATAAAAATAATAATAATGTCACGAGAAAAAATTCATTTTAAATGGGCTTGCTAATTATTGCATTTGTGAAGGGTTTAATGCGAGTTAGGTTTGCCTTGTAGAACTATTTTAACCTTTGCCTCAACAAGAAGTAAAGTCTTATAATGGTCGAATTTTGAAAGAGTGTTGCTAAAATGCTTGTCACGATCCATGCCCTGCAGTTCCTCTTTTGGAGCTTGGGTGGCACCGTGTGCCTTGTCTCTCCCTTTCCCCCTTTAAGCAGCACTGATTGCTGCCTGCATTTAAACCCTGTCAAGTTCTATAGCCTTCCCATGAGTATTAACACTTCTCTGTGATTCACCAGCCGACTCTCGTACTTCCAGGATTTTTTGTGGTATGACAGTAATTATCCTACGATACTGTACTTACCCGATTGTGTTCTTTCCCGTCTCCAGTGCTCCTCCTGTGCCTTTCTCACCTCGCTGCCTGCTCCAGCCGCCAAGCCACTCCACCTGCTGCCGTTCACGCTTCCTGCTCGCTCCTTGTCATGCCGGTCCACCACCCCACCTCGGATATCCTTACCCTGTGTCAACCTGCAATAAACTATTCAAAATGTACTCAGTCTGGTCTTGGGTCCAATCCAACTCCGAACGTGACAGAATACTCAGGCCATGACGGACCCAGCGACTACACAAGCGTTGAGGGAAGCGCTCGCCCATCAGGGCGCCCATATCGGCAGACAAGACAAAGCCCTCCGCAAAATCCTGGACTCATTAACCACTCTCACACAACAAGTATCCCTCATGTCTTCCCAGCGCCACTCCAGCAATCCACCTGTGAGTATTCTTCCGTACAAAGAGCCTCATGTTCCCCCTCCTGAGCTTCGGGGAACTTCGGGTCATGTAGTCAATTTCGACTAAACTGCCCATTAGTATTTGACCCACAACCGCTGAGCTATCCGACTGACAGATCCAAAGTTGCATACATCATCAACCTCCTGTGTGGAAGAGCTGCCAATTGGGCCACTGCGCTTTGTCATAATTCCTCCCCGGTACTCAGGTCACTAGACTCCTTTATGGCCGAACTCAAAAAAGTATTTGATCATCCCGTTAAGGGTAGGGAAGCCACTCGGCGCATCTTAGCTCTCTCCCAAGGTTTGAGTTCTGTCGCATCCTACTCAATTGATTTCCGGATACTCGCGAGTGAATGCGGGTGGGATGGCGCTGCGCCAAGGGGAATTTTTTTCAAAGGGTTATCGGAACAACTGAAGGACGAGCTCACAACCAGAGACGAACCCCACCCTTGATTTCTCTAGCCTCAAAATCGACAACTGCCTCCGAGAGAGAGCTCGTGAGCAAGGAACTAGGATGCGTAGTTTCACACCACTCACGGTGGCTGCGCCTCCTACCACTCCGCCGCACACTGAACCTCCAGCCGCCTCCTCTTCACCCCCCACTGGACCAGAGTAGCCAATGCAATTAGGCACCCATTATAATATGGACTGATCACAAGAACCTAGTTTATCTCCGTTCCGCCAAGCGGTTTAATCCCAGGCAAGCTCGTTGGGCTTTTATTTCTGAGCCGGTTCAATTTCTGTCTCTCCTTCCACCCTGGTTCACACAATGGCAAGCCTGATGCCCTCTCCCGGATGTATGCACCCCCCTCCAGCCCAACTGAACCAGAACCCATTCTCCCTTCCTCGTGCTTCGTTGGAGCAGCCACTTGGGAAATCAAACGTGGTTAAAGAGGCTCAGAAGACTCACTCGCATCCCAAGACCGGACCTCATAACTGACTGTTCCTACTCGATTCTGCACGCTCTGACGTCCTTCAGTGGGCCCACAACTCCAAGCCCACCTGTCATCCTGGCATCACCCGCACCATCCATTTCATCCAGCAACACTTCTGGTGGCCCAGCCTAGTCAAAGACACCCGAGAGCTTGTCCTAGCCTACTCGGTCTATGCCCGAGGCAAGGCTTCACAACAACCCCCAGCTGGTCTGCTGCCCCCCATCCCCATTCTGGGCCGCTCTTGGTCCCACATCTCCTAGGACTTCGTCACTGGCCTACCCCCATCTGAAGTTAACAATCATTCTCACCATTATTGACTGGTTCTCCAAGTGTGTTCGCTAAGTACGTCTTCCCAAATTGCCCTCTGCCTTTGAGACTGCTAACCTTCTTGTTCTCCCCGTGTTCAGACTTCATGGTATCCCTGTTGACATAGTTTCAGACTCATCCCAGGTCTGGAAAGAGTTCTGCAAGCCAGTAGCAGCCAGTAGCAGCCAGTTTGTCTACCGACTACCATCCCCAAACCAAGGGCCAGACAGAGCGGGCAAATCAAAACCTGGAATCCGCTCTTTGTTGCATTGCTACTCGCCATCCTGCCTCCTGGTACACATTCCTCCCACGGGTGGAATATGCCCACAACTCCCTTACCAGCTCCGCCACAGGTATGACTTCCTGTTCACCTCGGTTCAGTTAAAACTCCCCCAATTGCTCAAAATCCATCAAACATGTCTGCTTAAACCGGTGTCCACCGGTGCCCTTAGCCCTCCGGCCGTACCCCCGCCCCCTGCCCTCCCCTCCCCATGTCATCGATGACCATCCAGCCTTTATGGTGCCGGGGCAGAGGATTTCAATTTTTGGTGGACTGGGAGGTATGCTCTTGGGTCGAATCCAACTCAGATCGTGACAATGCTAACAATGCTGTTGCATGTACTAAACCTGCATTTGTAAAGGATTTATTAGGAGTTGGGTTTGCCTTGTAGAACTATTTTAACCTTTGGCTTCAATAAAAAGGAAAGTCTTACAATGGTCCAATTTTGGAAAAAGTGTTGCTTAAATGCAGGTACTAAAACATACAGTAAGATAGCATCCCAAGTGCAGAAAACACAAAGGCAGATGGATGAGGATTTGACTTTGTGCCCTGTGATTAGGTACTATTGTGAGAGAGAATAACTAAATTCTAACATGCTAAGATTGGTGCAGATTGTAATGGACATGTTGGTGAAGGTAATAGGGGTGATGAAGAAGTGATCGGTAAGTACGGCATCCAGGAAAGGAACTTGGAGGGACAGATGGTGGTAGACCTTGCAACAAGGATGCAAATGGCTGTTGTGAACACTTTTTTCCAGAAGAGGCACGAACATAGGGTGACCTACAAGAGCGGAAGTAGAAGCATGCAGGTTGATTACATCTTGTGCAGACGATGTAATCTGAAGGAGGTTACCAACTGTAAGGTAGTGGTAGGGGAGAGTGTGGCTAGACAGCATAGGATGGTGGTGTGTAAGATGACTCTGGTGGTGGGGAGGAAGATTAGGAAGACAAAGGCAGAGAAGAGAACCATGTGGTGGAAGCTGAGACAGGAGGCGTGTTGTGCAGCTTTTCGGGAAGAGGTGAGACAGGCTCTCAGTGGACGGGAGAAGCTTCCAGAAGACTGGACCACTGCAGCCAAGGTTATCAGCGAGGCAGGCAGGAGATTACTTGGTGTATCTTCTGGCAGGAAAGCAGAGAAGGAGACTTGGTGGTGGAACCTCACTGTACAGGAAATCATACAAGGAAAAAGGTTAGCTCAGAAGAAGTGGGACACTGAGAGGACCGAGGAGAGGCGAAAGGAATACATTGAGATGCGACACAGGGCAAAGGCCAAACAAGAGGCATATGATGACATGTATGGCAGGTTGGACACTAAAGAAGGAGAAAAGGATCTATACAGGCTGGCCAGACAGAGTGATAGAGATGGGAAGGATGTGCAGCAGGTTAGGGCTATTAAGGATAGAGATGGAAATATGTTGACTGGTGCCAGCAGTGTGCTAGCTAGATGGAAAGAATATTTCGAGGAGTTGATGAATGAGGAAAATGAGAGACAAGGGAGAGTAGAAGTGTGGTGGACCAGGAAGTGGCAATGATTAATAAGGGGGAAGTTAGAAAGGCATTAAAGAGGATGAAAAATGGAAAGGCAGTTGGTCCTGATGACATTCCTGTGGAGGTATGGAAGCATCTAGGAGAGGTGGCTGTGGAGTTTTTGACCAGCTTGTTCAATAGAATTCTAGTGCGTGAGAAGATGCCTGAGGAATGGAGGAAAAGTGTACTGGTGCCCATTTTTAAGAACAAAGGTGATGTGCAGAGCTGTGGGAACTATAGAGGAATAAAGTTGATGAACCACACAATGAAGTTATGGGAAAGAGTAGTGGAGGCTAGACTCAGGACAGAAGTGAGTATTTGCGAGCAACAGTATGGTTTCATGCCTAGAAAGAGTACCACATATGCATTATTTGCCTTGAGGATGTTGATGGAAAAGTACAGAGAAGGTCAGAAGGAGCTACATTGTGTCTTTGTAGATCTAAAGAAAGCCTATGACAGAGTACCCAGAGAGGGACTGTGGTACTGCATGCGGAAGTCTGGAGTGGCAGAGAAGTATGTTAGAATAATACAGGACATGTACGAGGGCAGCAGAACAGCGGTGAGGTGTGCTGTAGGTGTGACAGACGAATTTAAGGTGGACGTGGGACTGCATCAGGGATCAGCCCTGAGCCCCTTCCTTTTTGCAGTGGTGATGGATAGGCTGACAGATGAGGTTAGACTGGAATCTCCGTGGACCATGATGTTTGCAGATGACATTGTGATCTGCAGTGAAAGAAGGGAGCAGCTGGATGAACAGTTAGAAAGATGGAGGCATGCACTGGAAAGAATAGGAATGAAGATTAGCCGAAGTAAAACAGAATATATGTGCATGAATGAGAGGAGTGATGGGGGAAGAGTGAGGCTACAGGGAGAAGATATAGCAAGGGTGGAGGACTTTAAATACTTGGGGTCAACCATCCAGAGCAATGGTGAGTGTGGTCACTGTTTATAAAACAGTGATGAGGCCAGCCATCATGTATGGATTAGAGACAGTGGCACTGAAGAGACAACAGGAAGCAGTGCTGGAGGTGGCAGAAATTAAGATGTTGAGGTTTGCTCTCGGAGTGACCAGGTTGGATAAAATTAGAAATGCGCTCATCAGAGGGACAGCCAAGGTTCGATGTTTTGGAGACAAAGTTAGAGAGAGCAGACTTTCAATGGGTTGGACACGTCCAGAGGAGAAATAGTGAGTATATTGGTAGAAGGATGATGAGGATGGAGCTGGCAGGCAAGAGACCTAGAGGAAGACCAAAGAGAAGGTTGATGGATGTCGTGAGGGAAGACATGAGGGCAGTTGGTGTTCGAGAGGAGGATGCAGGAGATAGGTTTACATGGAAAAGGATGACGCGCTGTGGCGACCCCTAACGGGACAAGCCGAAAGGAAAAGAAGAAGATCACCAACCACAGTGCTTTAGGTTAATCTAAAATGTTCACAAACCTCAAACAAGAATGTTTAAGAAAGTAAAAGTGAGGTTTAGGTTTTCTCAGGAGAAAATCAATATGTGGACAATTATTAGGCAACTATTGTTGCGCATAATTATTACGCAACTGCATGAAAAACACATTTTCCTTTACTTTTTCATTTAAGTGAGAGTTACAAACATACAACTCAAAACTTTCCAATAGAAATGGATATAAATATATATATCCATTTTCCGTACTGCTTATCCTCACTTGGGTTGCGGGCGTGCTGGACCCTATCCCAGCTGACTCTGGGCGAGAGGCGGAGTACACCCCTAACTGGTCGACTGGCAATTGCAGGGCACAAATAAACAACCATTCGCACACACATTCATACCTACGGGTAATTTAGAGTTTTTAGTTAACCAGCTGGTATCTAGGAAATACGTCTTAAATAGTTAATCTTCTTCTTCTTCTTCTTTTCCTATCGGCTTGTCCCGTTAGGGGTCGCCACAGCGCGTCATCCTTTTCCATGTAAGCCTATCTCCTGCATCCTCCTCTCGAACACCAACTGCCATCATGTCTTCCCTCACGACATCCATCAACCTTCTCTTTGGTCTTCCTCTAGCTCTCTTGCCTGGCAGCTCCATCCTCATCATCCTTCTACCAATATACTCATTATTTCTCCTCTGGACGTGTCCAAACCATCGAAGTCTGCTCTCTCTAACTTTGTCTCTAAAACATCGAACCTTGGCTGTCCCTCTGATGAGCTCATTTACATACACACCACCATCCTATGCTGTCTAGCCACACTCTCCCCTACCACTACCTTACAGTTGGTAACCTCCTTCAGATTACATCGTCTGCACAAGATGTAATCCACCTGTGTGCTTCTACCTCCGCTCTTGTAGGTCACCCTATGTTCGTGCCTCTTCTGGAAAAAAGTGTTCACTACAGCCATTTGCATCCTTGTTGCAAAGTCTTCCAGCATCTGTCCCTCCAAGTTCCTTTCCTGGATGCCGTACTTACCCATCACTTCTTCATCACCCCTATTACCTTCACCAACATGTCCATTACAATCTGCACCAATTACGACTCCTTCCGGAATTTCTCTTTCACCTCTAGGTCACATCCTACCTGTGGGGCATAGCCACTAATCACATTACACACAACACCCTCAATTTCAAGTTTCAGCCTCATCACTCGATCTGATACTCTTTTCACCTCCAAGACATTCTTAGCCAACTCTTCTTTTAAAATAACCCCGACTCCATTTCTCTTCCCATCTACACCATGGTAAAATAATTTAAACCCTGCCCCTAAACTTCTAGCCTTACTGCCTTTCCACCTGGTCACACAATATATCAACTTTTCTCCCAATCATCATGTCAACCAACTCCCGACTTTCCTGTCATAGTCCCAACATTCAAAGTCCCCACATTCAGTTCTAGGCTCTGTGCTTTCCTCTTCCCTTTCTGCCGAAGAACCCGCTTTCCAGCTCTTCTTCTTCTTTGACTTTGACCCACAGTAGCTGAATTTCCAACGGCGCCCTGCAGGTTGACGGCACCGGTGGCAGATGTCGTTAACCCGGGCCTCGACCGATCCGGTGTGGAATTCTTTGGATGAACATATAAGTTTTAAGCCGGATGCCCTTCCTGACGCAACCCTCTGCATTTATTCGGGCTTGGGACCGGCCTACAATTTGCATTGACTTGTGCCCCCCATAGGGTTGCATTAAAGGAAAGCTGTCAGAAGTGGGATTCGAACACACGCCTCCAGGGCAGACTGCAACCTGAACGCAGCGCCTTAGACCGCTCGGCCATCCTGACTTAAATAGTTAGTCTTAAATAGTTAATATGGTTGAAATACTCACTTACCTAATTGCACTACATTTTTAATGAGAATGATACAATGCTAACATGCTAACAGTTGTTATGTTAACATATGGCAAAATAGCAACCCGAGTACAGAAAACACTGAGGTAGAATGATAACAATTTTACATTGGGTGCGTTCGGAAATTCAACCTGAGAAGTCTACCCTGAGAGGTGGAGTGTTCCGAGAGGCAGACTGCCATGCATTTTAAAATGTTGTCAATTTCTCAGCCAGAATTAATATTTTGCACTTTAAAAAAAAAAAAAAATCTCTTATTCCGTTTTTATCTGATATAGACAATGAGTATATCCAAAGTGTTACAAGTAATTCATATCTGAACATTTTTTTTCACGTCGCAGCCACCACAAGTTAGGACGCTGGCTTTGCGAAGCGAAGGTCCACGGTAACCGATCCCACCCAGTGGGTCTGCGTTTGGTGGGACAGATGCCGGCGTGAACAACAAGGTGTCTCTATCTCGCCCAGTCCAATGTGACGCGACGCTCTAACAAGTGTAGTACGCCGTCCTCTTCCATCTGCCTTTGCCTCTGCTTGTGCTACAAGCAGTCCCATAATAAGTAAGAGCTTCAAAATAATGATGCTACACTTCAAATATGGGGAATGGCATCCCTGCATTCACAACTATTCTATTTTTATAGGGTTAGGATTCATTCAAGAAGCAATAACAAAATCATGCCAATCTATGGCTTTTGGATTGGGGAACAGAGACTTTGTAGCAATTGGACCACAAATACTGAGTTGTTAAAATAGCAAGCACTGGACATTGCTTCGTCAATATGGTATGGTCATTAACATCATACTGTAGGTAATCTGATGTTTAAACACTGTATCAAACATCATTGTGGACTTTAGATATTTTGTTGGCTAATGCACTAGTGAATAGCTTCAACTCAAAACATGTTGGAAGCAGAGGCACAAGAGATCTTAAGGCAGAACTCTGGAATATTTATGGGAGCATAATTCTATTTTTATACGTTTCTTTGGGCTTAGACTGAGGCCCTTTTTCGATGACCCCACTGTCGGATTGTCTCGTGTGGAGATTAGCAGTAAATGCTGAGGCCATTGTAATGACAATGCTGTGCGCTGCACAGTGGGTGTATAAATCCACAACAGGCCTGTGGAGAATGTTCCGATAAACAAAAAAAGTAAAAGTTGTGTGAGGCCCAAACATGGAGCACGTGGGAAAGGTAGGAAGATTTTGTAAGAACTTTCCACTCATGTGTCTTATTGTTTTTATTATTTTATTTCCTTTTAATAGCTTTTTTAATAGCTTACTTTCCCTATATCAATTCGGTAGTACCTTGACTTGCGAGTTTAATTCGTCCCTTGACCATGCTCGTAACTCAAATCACACTTATCCCAAATCAAAGTTCCCCAATTAAGTCAATGAAAATACCATTAATCCATACCAGCCCCCTAAACAAACAACATCATTTTTCTTGTAAAGTTTTATTTTATTGTTTTTAAACAAGTAAAATAGCACTGGGCAGTATTGTATCTGTATATATAATATAAACAGAATGTAAGGAAATACCGTCAACAGTTTTTCCTTTATTGTTACATTGTTACATGTTTCCCCGTCCCTGCGTGGGTTTTCTCCGGGCACTCCGGTTTCCTCCCACATCCCAAAAACATGGATGGTAGGTTCATTGAAGACTCTAAATGGCCCGTAGGTGTGAATGTGAGTGCGAATGGTTGTTTGTTTATATGTGCCCTGCGATTGGCTGGCGACCGGTTCAGGGTGTACCCCGCCTCCCGCCCGAAGATAGCTGGGATCTTATATTACAAAACAAAAAAAATTCCATATTATCACAGTGTGATCATACAGTGTTTTAACCAAAGCATTCTGATACGAATAATAGTTTCCTTGTAATCCATTTGTACAATTATGTATTCTATTACAAAAGAATCAAGGAACACAAGTTTTCGATGGACATCATCTGCTTCTTCTACTCAACAATCGGGTTCTTAGCGCCCATGGTTAGAAAAAATGAATTTGGGGCAATAACTGCACAAATGATCGACATGCCGTTCGCTACTTTTATTTATTCATTCTTGCGTGTGTGCAAGAATTATTAGACTCCATCTTCGACTTCCGCATAGGGTACCCATTGCGCCAATCAAATGGGATCACTAATATCATTTGACTCTAATTCACCAATCAGACGACACAAGGCATTCACATGACTGCGTACATAGCCTTCGCGAGGGAATCAAAATGACTCATTTTGGGGGGGAAAAAAAGCTGCACGACTGTGTTTATTTTATAGACTCCAAAAAACAACAGCTTTGTCATGCAGCTCTTAAATTGTGACTGCCCAAACTTGGATAATTCAGCCCACTTCTAACTTGAGAAAACACCCTGCGCTGTTGCAGATGTTTCTACTGTTGTTTTGGCAGTGGATATGGCAAAGTTACCACTATCCTTGCAGATCCTCTCCAGTTCGGTCAGGTTTGATGGTGAACGTTAGTGGACAGGCACTTTCAGGGCTTCCTAGAGATGCTGAATTGGGTTTAAGACAGGGCTCTGGCTGGGCCATTCAAGAACAGTCACTGAATTGTTCTGAAGCCACTCCTTCGTTATTTTAGCTGTGTGCTTAGGGTCATTGTCTTGTTGGAAGGTGAACCTTCGGCCCAGTCTGAGGTTCTGAGCACTCTGGAGAAGGTTTTCGTCCAGGATATCCCTGTACCTGACCGCATTCATCTTTCCTTCGATTGCGACCAGTCGTACTGTCCCTGCAGATGAAAAACACCCCCACAACATGATGCTGCCACCACCATGCTTCACTGTTGGGACTGTATTGGACAGTGATGAGCAGTGCCTGTTTTTCTCCACACATACCGCTTAGAATTAAGGCCAAAAAGTTCTATCTTGGTCTCTTCAGACCAGAGAATCGTATTTCTCAACATCTTGGAGTCTTTCAGGTGTTTTTTTTTTAGCAAACTCCATGCGGGCTTTCATATGTCTTGCCCTGAGGAGAGCCGTCCGTCGGGCCACTCTGCCATATATTCCCGACTGGTGAAAGGCTGCAGTAATGGTTGACTTCCTAGAAAGAAGAACTTTCTCCCACATCCCGACTGCATCTCTGGAGCTCAGCCACAGTGATCTTTGGGTTCTTCTTTACCTCTCTCACCAAGGCTCTTCTCCCCCGATTGCAAAGTTTGGCCGGACGGCCAGCTCTAGGAAGGGTTCTGGTCATCCCAAACGTCTTCCATTTCAGGATTATGGAGGCCACTGTGCTCTTAGGAACTTTAAGTGCAGCAGATTTTTTTTTTGTAACCTTGGCCACATCTGTGCCTTGCCACAATTCTCTCTCTGAGCTCTTCAGGCAGTTCCTTTGACCTCATGATTCTCATTTGCTCTGATAAGGACTGTGAGCTGTAAGGTCTTATCTAGACAGGTGTGTGGCTTACCTATTTAAGTCCAATCAGTTTAATCAAAAACAGCTGGACTCCAATGAAGGTGTAGAACCATCTCAAGGATGATCAGAAGAAATGGACAGCACCCGAGTTACAGCAAAGGGTCTGAATACTTATGGCTGTGTGATATTTCTTTTTTAATAAATCTGCAAAAATTTCAATAATTCCGTTTTTTTCTGCCAATATGGGGTGCTATGTGTACATGAATGACGAAAAAAAATTAACTTAAATGATTTTAGCAAATGGCTGCAATATAACAACGAGTGAATATTTAAGGGGGTCTGAATACTTTCCGTACCCACAGTATATTAAAATGGTGCTTGTAGCTATGCATACAGCCAATTAAAAAGTTTTTCTTAAAATACAGTACAGTACATTTTTTATTTCTCATGAACATTTTTTTTTTTTTCTTAGGAAAAGTTCAGTTGTATTGAACTTTTAATTATAGTATTTGTGAATTTCACCTTTAACTGTTTGGTTTGAAATTTTCATTGAAAGTACATTAGCATTTAACTTCTTGTGCAATATATTTTAATTCAATCATTAAAGTAGTTTAAAAAAAAATCATATCAAGCACAGTGTTAGCATTCTAACTGTGTGTCGTATTGCATTGGCTTACAATAATATTAAATATACTTTTGAGGAATAAAATATTTTCCACGCTTTTTGATTAACACTTGAGCCTACTACATTAGCCTACTATGTTTTCGTGTTCATCATTATGGTGGTACTTGGGGAGCTAAGTATTTTTTGAGGTGGTACTTGGTGTAAAAAGTTTGAGAACCACTGTTCTCTGCTGGGTCACTAGCAACTTAACTTGCTTAACACACACACACACACACACACACACACATTAAAAGAAATGAGCTCAACAAAAGCAATAAAAAGATCAGTAAGAACGAGAGGAGAGGAAAAGAGTTAGATTGCGACAATTCTCATTATTATTTTCGTTTACACAGAATCAGAATCATCAGATTCATTTGTGCAAATGATGCACAATCTCGTAGAGTGACAATTGTGCAAATGGTGGAGATACTTTTCAAGCACATGAGTGGCCAGTATTGCTCAACAACAGATATGGAAATCGTGCAGCGTGACGAGACTACTACAGTGAGTGCATGAATAATGTAGACGTGTCCCGACAGAGATGTGACAACAATCTCAAGACAAAATTGGCAGCATGTTACAATGGAATTGGAAGTGAACTGTTTAAGAAGTTAATTGCAAGAGGGAAGTAGTTGTTGGAATGTCGGCTAGTTTTAGTTGCATTGTTCGTTAGCGCCTACCTGAGGGAGGGAGCTGGAAGAGGTGGTGACCAGGATGTGGAGGGTCCAAGAGGATTTTGCATGCTCTTGTCTTAGCTCTGTCAGCATGCAAGTTCTCAAGGAGGGGTAGGGGGCTACCGAAAAAACATTTCCGCAGTCCTGATTGTCCGTTGCAGTCGGAGTTTGTCCTTTTTTGTAGCAGCACCAAAACAGACTGTGATGGAGGATCACAGGACTGATTCGATGACTGCTGCGTAGAACTGCCTCAACAGCTCCTGTGGCAGGCCGTGCTTTCTCAGAAACTGCAGGAAGTGCATCCTCTGCTGGGCTTTTTTGAGGATGGAGTTTATGTTGATCTCCCACTTCAGGTCCTGAGAGACTGTAATGCCCAGGAACTTGAAGGTCTCGACGGTTGACACAGGGCATTTGGCAGCTGTGGCGAAGGATGCTTCCTGAAGTCCATGATCATCTCTACGGTCTTGAGCATCTTCAGCTCCAGGCTGTGTTGGCAGCACCACAGCTACAGCCGCTCTACTTCCTGTCGATAGGCAGACTCGTCACCGTCTTTGATGAGGCTGATGACTGTGTTGTTGTCTGCAAACAGCTGGGTGCGTTGAGGTGCAGTCGTTCGTGTCGAGCAGGGGTATCCAACTCATTTTTGTCGCGTGCCACATCGTAGTTATGGTTGCACTGGGAGGGCCATTATGACTGTGACCCATCTCGATGTATGATCATCTCATATTATTACACACAATATACACGTCAAATTACCGGTAATGGATAACTAGTTTTGCAATCAGAGGTCAGTAAAAATGGTTTGTTCAACACATTCAATACATTTTAAAAGGGGGATTGGTAAAAAATTATAATAATGCAATATGTCAACATTAATAACATCCATCCATCCATTTTCTGAGCCGCTTCTCCTCACTAGGTTCGCGGGGGTGCTGGAGCCTATCCCAGCTGTCATCGGGCAGGAGGCGGGGTACACCCTGAACTGGTTGCCAGCCAATCGCAGGGCACATAGAAACAAACAACCATTCGCACTCACAGTCATGCCTACGGGCAATTTAGCATCTCCAATGAATGCATGTTTTTGGGATGTGGGAGGAAACCGGAGTGCCCGGAGTGCCCGGAGAAAACCCACGCAGGCACGGGGAGAACATGCAAACTCCACACAGGCGGGGACGGGGATTGAACCCCGCACCTCAGAACTGTGAGGCTGACGCTCTAACCAGTCGGCCACCGTGCCGCCACATTAATAACAGTGAAGACAATTTGCAGTTTTGGTATTCTAACAAGAAACATGAATTTGAAAATTTGAAATTTGCTTTCACGGGCCACGTAAAATTATGTGATGGCCCAAATATGGCCCCCGGGCCTTGGGGTTGACACCTGTGGTGAAGAGAGAGAAGAGCATCAGAGAGAGGACACATCCTTGGGGTGCCCCGGTGCTGATGGTGTGTGTGGATGAGGTGGTGTCCCCAGCCTCACCTGCTGTGTCCTGCCCGCCAGGAAGCTGTAAATTCACTGGCGGATCGCAGGCGAGACGCTGAGCTGGAGAAGCTTGGAGGAAAGGAGTTCGGGGATGAAGTGCAGTCCCATGTTGACTTCATCATTTACAGACCTGTTTGCTCCGTAGGCAAACTGGAGAGGGTCCGGCAGGGGTCCCGTGACGCTCTTGAGGTGGTCCAGCATGAGGCGTTCAAAGGACTTCATGGCCACAGATGTCAGGATGACAGGCCTGACATCTGTGGTCACGAAGTCCTTTGTAATTACTGAATGACTATTTGATGCTACTGAAACGCAAAAGAATATTTTTAGTGAGTGTTTTACAACAACGCTCCACCCATTGCTTTGCAAATTGCCTCATTTCCGTGCCGCCATTTCCTTCTACGTCATCTTCGGTGTGCCACCAACTGGGCCAGCGTGGGAAATGAATCGGGTATTCACTAAATATATATATATATATATATATAAATCAACTATTGAAGAATGCAGCGAGATGCTAGAGGAGCTATAAGGCTTAATCAGCATTTTGTCATCTCCTTTTGTACTGGCTTGGGTGAAAATCTTTTTTTTTCACAACAAAAAGTTGTGGTTTTCAGCTTTAACAGAACTAATTATTGTATTTATGTCATTAATGTATGTTTTGCAAAGTTTATTAAGTATAAATTATAATAATAAAGTAATAAAGTATAATAAAAAAGAAAAAAGTATAAGAGTGCTATTTTCCTTTTTAAAAAACACATTATGACATTTCTATTTTTAAGAGGCTAAATTGGATTAATGGTATTTCCATTCATTTCAATGGGGAAAGATGATTTGAGATTGGAGTGTTTTGAGTTACACACATGGTCACAGAACAAATTAAACTCGTATCTCAAGGAACCATTGTACTTACAGTAATGCCCTCACATGCGGGAAAGGAGAGCCACAGTCACCAATGCACTTTATTTTCTATACAGCTACATTTAATGCTTACAATATTTTGGGGTGTTCAAATATGTTTACTATATGTTAAAAAAGTGTGTTACAATCAGTTCAAATGTGTTTAGAGCATGTGGGAGGGGTAAAACTAAAAAAATCAATGTTTTTCCTATATCGGGAATTTTCACCCGTTGTGGGTGGGTCTGGAATGTATGCCCTGTGGTGAACGGGGGGTGGGGGGGGGGGGGCTCACTGTATGCAGCAACAACAACATCCTCACTGTTTGGTGCCCAGATCATCTTCTACCAAGAGCAGAGCTTCCGGGGCGACTATTATGAGTGCAGCAGCGACTGTCCCGAGCTGAGCAGCTACTTGAGTCGCTGCAGCTCGGTGCGTGTCAAGAGCGGTGCCTGGGTTCTGTTCGAGAGGCCAAACTACTTGGGCGACCAGTACGTCCTCACCAGGGGCGAGTACCCAGACTACCACCACTGGAAGGGCAACAATGACAGCATCCGCTCCTGCCACCTTATCCCCAGCGTACGTTCCTAGGGATGGTCTGAAAACATTTTCAAAGGAAGCTTCATTCCTGCTGTTTGTCTGCCAAACACATTCAGATTCTTGACGCATCCCCATAAAACGTCTCAATTTCATGAGAAAAAAATTTATATTAAGAGTCTTATTTTTGCGATAATAAATATTAGGAGAAACAATAAAAAAAAAAGTAGGAGAGTATACTTGTAATATAAATCATAATTTTATGAGAATAAAGTTGTATTATTCCAGGAAGAATTTACAGGAATAAAGTCTTCATGTTTTGAGATTTATTTTTTTTTTTTTAACGAGTAAAGTTGGAATATTGTAAGGAAAAAGTTTTAACTTTAGAAGAATACAGCGCAATTTTATGAGAATGAAATTGTAATATTTGGATCCAAAATGTAATGAGAATAAATATAATGAAAACAATACTCATGGTTTTCTAAAAATACAAAAGTAATATAATTCGTAAAATTGCAGGGAAAAAGGCAAATTTTTTTAAGAACTAAATTATTATACGATAAATAATCCACAATTTTATGTGAATAACTATGATGAATAAATAGTCACAATTTAATGAGAAGAAAGTCACAATATTGCAAGATTTGTTTTACTTAATTTTTTTAATAAAGTTCTACTATCACAAGGAAACTTCATTTGACGAGAATAAAGTTGTACTATTATGAGAAAAAAAAGTTGTAATTTTACGAGAATAATAATCATAATAATAATTGTAATAAGTTATTTTAATATTTAATATTTAATATATTTAATTTTAATATTATGAGGACAAAGTCATAACTATACAGTATATTACAATTTTATGAGGGAAAAAACTTATGTAATATTAAAGGGACAATTTGAAGTCAATTTTTTTTTTTGTCGTAAGCAAATGGATGGATGTTTCAAGTTTGTATGAACTGAAAGAAGAATATTATTAAAAGGATCTTTTGAAAAATTCCCATTTGGCCCCATCTAATTGAATTTTAATTATTATTTTACAGGCGGCACGGTGGTGGAGTTTGCATGTTCTCCCCGTGCCTGTGTGGGTTTTCTCCGGGCACTCCGGTTTCCTCCCACATCCCAAAAACATGCATGGTAGGTTAATTGGATACTCAAAATTGCCTGGAGGTGTGAACGTGAGTGCGAATGTTATTTTGTTTATATGTGCCCTGCGATTGGCTGGGGACCAGTTCAGGGTGTACCATGCTTCTCGCCCAGAGTCAGCTGGCATAGGCTCCAGCACCCCCGCGAACCTAGCGAGAATAAGCGGTATGGGAAATGAATGAATGAATATTGGATGGATGGATGGCTGCGTGGCTGAGCTTGGAAAGCCACCGTGTACGTCTCGTTGCCCTTTTCACCAAGTCGTCGGGTAAATTGATCACCTCTCATATTTGTATTGACTGCATTCTATAAAATACAACATCAAACCGGTAACATTGTACAAGCATGTTTAACACAACGTCCCAACTTCATTGGAATTGGGGCTGTATTTTGTTGTCCAAGTTTAGTAAGATGGAGGCGTTTCTTTGTGCAAGAGCAAGGGTGGGGGAATGAAATGAAGCTGTATTGGAATACTGCTAGCAGTTTGAAAACTTGCCCATTTTCCCTTAAAGAAGAACAATTGAATGAGAATAGATATAAGAAAATGGTCTGGGACGACAGAGCTGCTGAGAATCCTGGAAGAATCCTTCCAGGAGCAAATTAAGGTGTGGCAGACAGCTGGGAAAGTGTGTTAGACCCCAGGGGAAAATTTCAAATGGAAACCCTTGTAGTTTGTACCTTGGAATTGAAATATATCTTTTTTGACGCCAGTCCTGGAACCTTTCTGACACACTTCGTACTGTATGTTGTGTTTATGTTTGTGTGTTTCACCAAAATATGACAAATGTAGCCTGTGATGTTCAGTAGAAAACGCATTCCATTCCTTGTTTGTTTTCCAGTTTTCTGGCACGTTCCGAATCCGCATCTTTGAGAAGCCTGACTTCAGTGGTCAGATGTTGGAGTGCACGCAAGATGCCAACCAGCTATCAGACGTTTGGCCCCCGGAAGCCGTCCACTCGGCCCAAGTGCAGGACGGCTCCTGGATCTTCTACGAGCTTCCTGACTACCGTGGACGGCAGTACCTGTTGGAAAGGGGCCAGTACCGCCGTTTCGGCGAGTGGGCCGCCATGGAGCCCACGGTGGGATCCCTCCGGCGCGTCCGCGACATTTAGATGCAACTTTACTTTAAATAATGAATAAAGATAGAATGCAATGAATCAGAAAACTTAATTAAAAAAAAAATATATATACAAGTAATTTTAATACTATGGAAATAAAGTACAAAAATAATTAATTAATTTTACAAGAATAACGTAATCTTACATGAACATACAGTGGACCCCGCATTTACTTCGGCATTCACGGATTCACATATTTGCAGATTTTTTGGGGAAACCCATCCACCAGTATTCACGGAAACCCCCGCTTATATGCGATATTTTTCCCTGATCCCCCACTTATTATTATTATTTTTATTTTATTTTTGTTTACCCAATCCCCCGTTTATTCATGTTTTTTCGAGCAGAAAAAAATCATGGCAATTATAATTATCATCATTTTATTTTGCTTTTCACGTTCGGGCCAGGTTCCTATCCCCTGTCCACTGTAGTTGTAAATTGTAATATTATGGGAACAAGCCAATAAGAGATTGTTCATGAATGAAGTTGAAACATGGAAAAAAGTTTGAAATTCCAGAGGCTAATGTTGTGTGGAAAAAAAGAGAAAAAAGTACAAGGCACAATATTATGAGAACACAGGAGGGGAATTTTTTTTTGACACAAGTCACACAATATTGTGGGGAAAATCTTTTATTTTACAAGAATTAAGTTTCATTACGAGGGAAAAGGCACAATTTTACACGACGTCAGTTATAATGAAATTAGAAAAAGGAAGGATAAATGTAATTATATAAAAATGAAGTTGTAGCATTATTAGGTAAAAGGCGAAATGTTACATAAATAAAGTAAAGAATAAAGAAAAAAGAATAAAGGATCAAAACATGATGTTACAGGATTTTTTTTATTGAACAATAGATTTTCCCAAATAAAGTCATAATCATAACAATTACCAGAAAAAGAGCAACGTTCACATTTTTTTCTATACAGCTTATCGTGATTAGGAGTACCCGAGGAAAAACCCACCTTCTTTTTCTTGTGAGAACTTGGGTGCCGATGAGGCCACGTCGCGTTGAGCACAAAGACTCGACGGGATTTGTCAGTCAGAGCGCGGACAAGCCAGCTGGTGTTAGGGAGCTGATGACTCAGCGGGATTTGTTAGTCCAGAGCGTGGTGCATGCCAGCTGCTGCTGTTAGGGCTGATGCTCAGCTCACTGGAACAACACTGTGAACAACTACAACACAAAGGAGGCATGGCTCCCAGGTTGTCACCTCCCTGTAGTCAACAAGCCCGCTTGTGGAGGACATGTTGGATGTGAGCTTGTGGCGTATACTTTGAAGTTACTATTCTGAATGGGAAAACAACTGATACCCGAAAAGAAGCAATACCTCAAAAAAGCAGAGGGCTACCTAAGAAGTAGAGCAATACAGACAAACAAAGTGGATATCCAAAATAAATTGGGTTCCCAAAAATGAGGTATACCCCCCCAAAAAAGCAGATTTTCCCCAAAAAGCGAGGGATACCCAAAAAGTAGATGATACTCAGAATGTAGAAGGATATCCATCAAGGAGAGGGTTGCAAGCCAAATTCGGTGTGGTCTCCAATTGTGTAGTTCCACTGATATCCACTAGATAGCAGCACTGTTGCGTTACAATGAGTGTGCTGCACCAGCCAACCCCTGCAAGTGGATGATGTCGACTCTGACGTCCAAATATTTGAAGTCCTACTGAAGAAGAATTAATTTCATGAAATGCAGAGGCGTAAATTGTTTTCTTTGGCTATGGTAATAACAAAAGAGCTATTGTGATTTAAAATCATACACACACACACACGCCGAGTATTTAAAAAAAACGGTTTTCAAGTGAGGCCTACGTGACGTCAAACTGCAGAGGCAACTGGAAACACCGTTACCATGGAAACCAATCTGTGCTCCACTTATCTGTGATCCATCATCCATCCTGGATGTGAGACCAAGAAAGCACCGTTAACTTTTGCAACCCGGTGAATAGCTTCAATCATTATTATGTAGTATTCTCCCATTTGGTCGTCCCCCCCCCCCACACTATGATTCCTCGTGTTCAGCTCACGTGGATTTGGTTCAAGCTGCCGTGAACTCAATGTGCTTTGGTCTGCTGACGTCTCCTTGCTCGTCTCAGTTGCATGGGAGAGAAACGCTTGACAGGCCAAACGTCCTCACGCTGCATTTAGTCCCACCGTGCATTTGTACACTTCAAACATTCACGAGTAGGGCTGCCAATCAATTGCAAAGTAAGTCGCAATTCAATGGTGATATCAACAGATGTCGTTCAACACATTGACTTGTATCACGTTCCATCCATGGGACGTGATACTGCAGTCCGGACAAATACAACAGTGAAAGAACAAAAGGCGTATTGGTTATTTCCTAGACCAGCGAAAGAGGGTCTGCGCCGCTGTGGGAGTGAATACAGCCCATTTCAATCATGTCCAATCAAAACGGCTCCTCTCCTTCCCTTTAAATGCGGCGCAATGACAGCCTCGACGGAGACATCTCTATGCGGAAGAGGACGATGTGTAATCACTGCTCTTGGCCGGTGTGGCGACAGACAATGTGAGTGGGCATGCTGGATCCTACCCCAGCTATCTTCAGGCGAGAGGCGG
Organism: Phyllopteryx taeniolatus; assembly: GCF_024500385.1. NCBI lineage: Eukaryota > Metazoa > Chordata > Actinopteri > Syngnathiformes > Syngnathidae > Phyllopteryx > Phyllopteryx taeniolatus. Next base: position 2,132,004 of record NC_084513.1, on the reverse strand, counting down.
GGTACACCCTGAACTGGTCGCCAGCCAATATATTTTATATATATTTTTTTTAAGTGCTTGAGCTGTTCGGTTGGTGTCTTTTCTGTCTTGCGAAAAGCTTTTAACTGCAGCCAGCGCCACAGATGGCCTTCAGTGCACATGCACACTAGCTAAAGCAAACACTGCTTTATGACCAAAGAACAGAGGGACTAAAACCTACCCAACACCCAGACGCATAAGCCCGGTGGTGGGTGCCAGTGTTTACAGTGGCTTATGAGGGGATCCTGGGAGGGGGCTATTTTTAGCTCTGGTTTCATCATTCCTCTCCTCTGCTGGAGCTCTCTGCTGCATTCTAATGAAGAGACGTTGTGTTTGCAGTGCGCTCACAAGACAGGCACAAGAACGCCCTGACATTCACACATTTTTTGGAATTCAGTCGTTGACAATGTTGCATTCGCACGAGGGGTGACGTCTGAGAGGCATGACCAAGATTGCTACCACGTTCACAAAATTTGCAACACAACATATAAATAAAGCATGACAGGAAGCAAATGTTGCCAATGACGCGCCAAGGTCATATGCTAATTTGTAGGCGAGGCTTTGTCTGGTTATTTGTTTGTGTCCGTGCAACGTCTTTTTTGATCCATTGGTCTAGATTTTTAGGTACTCTTCCAAGGTTGCCATTACATTTACTGTAGAGGATATTGCACACATTGATGACACCATAAAAATGATCACATTTTCCCACAAAAGTGTCCATACATTTTAATGAATACAACCTAAAGGAAAATATTCTCGGTAAAACAAACAACAAAAACTTCAATTGCTTCTACAGTTAACAGTTTTGTTTTTTTTTTGCTAAGGACTCGCCTATTTGCAGGTTTGGTGCTCAGGCCAAAATTACTTTGGCACCATCTTGTGGCATCTCAGTGCCACCTAAATATGTTGAAGTGAATTGAGGAGATTCATTGACACTAGTTATGCTTTGATGCCATCTGGGTTCTAAGGAAATATGTTGAAGTGAGTTGAGGAGTTTCATTTAGACATAAGTAGTGCTTTGTTGCCATCTTGTGCCATCTTTAGGCAATAATAAACCTTTAATTATTTGAGGATTTTTGCTATTTTCGTCCGGACTCGGCCCCTATCACCCACCAATAGCGGGGGAACACTATACTCAGACTCATCGCTTGACCTTATTCTTAAGGAGGGCACATAAATCAATAAAGTTTTGTTGAATGCATAAATTCAAAAAATAGAAAAGGAAAACAATTGTCATGAGCTGTGCTCTGCAGTTCTTTTGTTGGAGCTTGGGTAGCGCTTTCCGCCCCTCTTGCCCTCTCTCTCTCTCTACCTCTCTCTCTTCCTAGTAAACAGCACCACCTGTCATCAATCAGCCTTCATCACCACCTGCATAAAAGCCTGCCATATCCAAGACTCCACTGCCAGAGTATTAACGTTCTCCTGTGGTACAAGCCAGCTGCCTGTTCTCGCCACCGCCTGCCACACGTTCCCTGCCTCAACAACCCACCAGTACGTCTCAAGGACCATCTCCATTCCCTTTTTCAATAAACCTTTCATCACGACCTCTCAGCCTCCGCCTTCTTCTGGGTCCAGTCTAAATCAACTCGTGACAGAATACTCTGGCCACCAATGGACCCAGCAGCGTTAAAACGACCCGAGAGCGCCGTGGTGAGCCAAACCACTACCTCCCCTAGCTCTCCCTCCAGTATGACCGCTCCTGCTTGCATTCTTGGTTCTGCTCACAACACACCTATAATTGCGCTCATTGATTCCGGTAAAGACGATAACTTTATTCTTGAACGATTAGCACATCAGCTCCAACTCCCTCTCCAACCACTCCCGTCTCCCAAGAAAGTCACAGCCCTGAATTGGCGAGTCATATCCCCTGTCACCGACCAAACAGGTCCATTCACCCTCCTTATTTCTGGAAATCACAGTGAGGACATTTCTCTTTTTGTCATCCCTTCCCCTGAGACCCCTCGAGTCCTCTGAATTCCCTCGCTCAAAAAACATAACCGAGACTGCACGCACTTGGCAATCACTGCATGCAGCCCTCACTGCCATTCACACTGCCTGCTCTATGCCATACCGCCCTCCTGTAAACTACCATCGCCTGCCACACCTGTTGACCTCCCGGGTACCCAAAGAATACCATGATCTCTCCCCGCTTTTCAATAAAGAGCTGTCCATTTCTCTACCCCCCCCCCCCCCCACACACACAATGCCCTTACGACTGCGCAATAAATCTTCTGCCGGGAGCACCTCTTCGCTACCGGCCGTCTCTTTAACCTCGCCCGCCCTGAGAAAAAGGCCATAGAAGATTATATCCGTGATTCTCTGGCTTCTGTACTCATTCGGCCTCCCTCGTCTCCAGTAGGGACCGTTTTTTTCTTTGTCGAGAAGAAAGATGCCACTCTCCGCCCCTGCATAGACTACTGGGGACTCAATGACATCACCGTAAAAAATAAATCACCACTACCCCTCATGGATCCGTCATTTGAACTCCTGCGTGACGCCCAGATATTCACCAAATTGGACCTACGAAATGCCTACCACCTCATCCGTATCCGAGAGGGGGACGAATGGAAAACTGCCTTCAATACCCGCCTCGGACACTTCAAATACTTGGTCATCCCGTTCAGATTAACCAACGCCCCTGCAGTCTTCCAAACATTCATCAATGACGTCCTCCGCGATATATTAAACCGGTTTATTTTTGTTTACTTGGACGTCCTCATTTTCTCCTGTTCCTCCGAAGAACACCACAGACATGTACGCCAAGTCCTCCAGTGCCTCCTCGAAAATCGCCTGGATGTCAAACCCGGCAAATGTGATTTCCACCTCCCCTACGTACACTTCCTAGGCTACATCACTGCCAAAGGACAATTGCAACCAGACCCTGCCAAAATCCAAGCAATCATTAACTGGCCCACTCCCACCACCTGCAAAGAACTACGTTTCCTCAGGTTTGGCAATTTCTACCGCCGCTACATCCGCAATTACAGCAAGGTCGCAATCCCTCTCACTAGCCTTACATCCACCCGCTCCCCGTTTCAGTGGACCCCGGCAGCATCTCATGCTTTCCACCAACTCAAGACCCTTTTCACCAGTGCTCCCATCCTACGCCACCCCGACCCCTCCCTCCAGTTCGTGGTAGTTGACACCTCAGACACTGGGACAGGGGCCATTCTCTCACAGTGGGACCACTCTTCTCAAAATCTGCCCATCCCAAGCCGCCCTTGGTCCCAAATTGCTCTGGACTTACCGGCCTACCTCCCTCTGAAGGTAACTCAATCATTCCCACTATTGTCAATTGCTTTTCCAAATATGTCCATTACGTACCCCTCCCCAAACTACCATATACCTTTGAAACTGCTAACCTCCTTGTCCAGCATGTCTTTAAACTCCACGGAATCCCCATCAATATTGTCTCTGACTGACGTCCTCAGTTCTCCTCCCTTGTCTGGAAGGAATTCTGTAAAGTGGTGGGCGCAGCAGCCAGATTGTCTTCAGCATACCATCCACAGACCAACGGCCAGACGGAGCGGGCGAATCAGTCCCTGGAATTGGCCCTCCGCTGTGTTGTTGCATGCAACCCCTCCTCCTGGAGCTCATTCCTCCTGTGGATTGAGTACGCCCACAACTCTCTCACCAGCTCTGCTACCGGTATGTCCCCATTCATGGCTTGCTACGGTTTCCAACCTCCATTATTTAGGGAGCAGGCGGTGGCGGTTCCTGCGGTAAAGTATTACCTCAAAAGGGTCCAGGCCGCGTGGAAACACATCCGGGCGGCCTTAACCTGGTCCGCAGACAAAAACAAATGGCTCGCGGACCTTCATTGCTCTCCTATGCCTGAGTACAAGGTGGGTCAGTCCGTTTGGCTTTCCTCCCATGACCTGCCACTTCAGACGGAATCCTGCAAACTCACTCCACGCTTCATTGGTCCTTTCCCTATCATGAAAATCATCAATCCCACCAATCGGTCCAACTGAAACTTCTGCAATCTCTAAAAATTCATCCTCCTTTCCATGTGTCACAACTCAAGCCTGTCTCCACCTGCGCTCTTAGACCTCAACCCCCCCGCATTATTGACAACCATCCACCCTTCACGGTTTCGTGCATCCTCGATGTGAGGCCCAGGGGAAGGGCGTACCAGTACTTGGTAGCCTGGGAGGGGTATGGTTCAGAGGAGCGCTCCTGGATTTCCTGCAAACTGATCCTTGATGACTCTCTTCTTTCGGATTTTTACGCGGAAGCCGAGCAGGACGCCAGGAGGCATGAACTGTGCCCTGCAGTTCTTTTGTTGTCTCTCTCTCTCTTCCTCGTAATCAGCACCACCTGTCATCAGTCAGCCTTCATCACCACCTGCATAAAAGCCTGCCAGATCCAAGACTCCACTGTCACAGTATTAACGTTCTCCTGTGGTACAACGGCTCTCAAGTAAGCTACGCCATTCCTCGCTATTTTGCTGACCTCAGTGTTTCTCCTAGTCCTCAGTGTTCCCTCTGTGTCCCTTGCTGAATTTACTTCTTCCACCACGCCGCCAAGCCAGCCGCCTGTTCTCGCCACCGCCTGCCACATGTTCCCTGCCTCGCAACCCGCTGGGACAACTCAAGGACCATCTCCATTCCCTTTTTCAATAAACCTTTCATCAGAACCTCTCAGCCTCCGCCTGGTTCTGGGTCCAGTCTGAATCAACTCATGACAACAATCTTCATTTTAGATTTCAAAACGGTTCTGTCGCTGCTGTTTTCTTTTCTGTTTGAAATGGATTAAAATTGATCTTTGAATATTTAAGATTGCCAACCCGTTTTAACCTCCTTGCTTGCCGTACTATGAGTGTGCCAGTGTACCGCAGCATACTCGTTCGTTCGTTATTTATAAAACCTTACATATTTAACAGACATGTTATGCCATTATATAATACCACACAAGAAAATCGCAGACTCATTGTAAAAAATGTGTGGGATTGTTGTGTACCAACATTGACATATTCGTCACAGAAGCCTGCGCACCTAGCATTATTTTTAGTAAGGCCGTGATAGGCTGTTGCAGATTAAATTGGCCATAAATTGAAGAAAATCATAGTGATAAAGAACTCAACACCAGTATCACCAGATAAAGAGCTACTATGATAAAATAATAAAACAAACATTACATTAAAAAAATAAAAAATTACATCTAAAAATTTATTTTTAGAGATTGTGTCTCTAGTGGGGAGGGGGCCACAAGCACTTTGGTGGGTGGGCACAGCCCCTTAAGGCCCGCCCATGGAGACAGGTGAGACTGTTCTACTAACTTACTACTGCTACTACTACTACTTACTTTAACTACTACACCAGTTATAACAATATACTATACAACTACAAACTAAAACTGTGTATCACTATTACGACCACTATTCCTTTATTACTACTATTACTACTACTACTACTACACTACTAATAATTAACTGCACAACTACTACTACTATTAATATATCACACTACTACTACCACACTACTTACAGGGCAGCGGATACTATACTACTAGTATAGTATAATATACTACATAGTACTACCACAACATTGTGGAGTGATTATATGTCATGGTCTACTGGAATGGTAATTGTCGGGATCATTTTTAATACTGTGCAGGGAACAGTCTTGTTTAAATTGTATTCCCCCACAGAAGAAGAAGAAACTGATTCGTTCATTCCAAGGGTGCTTTCAATGTCTATTTTGGGAAAAGTGTTGTCTTTGAAAAAGGGGGCGTGGTCAACTGATGTAACGAGATTCCCAAGGCAGGCTCTATTAATAGCACGCCCGGCAAGGGAGAGGAAAAGCGACATATCTGTGATGAAGTGCTGTGTTTCCTTGCTGCCACCGCTGCTTTTGAACGTCACACACATTTATATTTGGCCTGCTGGCACTCGCCACTTCTATTTTTGGAAATAAACTGAAAAGTATATCAGAGAGGTTTGTTTTCAAGCGAGAAAGAGAGAGACGATTGACATAATATTATTTTTGTCATAGAAGATCATATTACAGTTTAGTTTGGATTTGTTTTTTTTGCCTTTCACAAATTCCACACAGGTACACTATTCATCTCATCAAGGTTTATGTTCCATTCACCTGATGATGTTTTTTTTTTAAGTGTAAAATTAACATAATCTGCAAAATAAATGTCTTATATTCGAAACACAAAATAAAATCCATTCCTTGGTATTCATGGTTACAAAATACCAGACACAGTCAACGAAGAAGTTTGAAGCTCATCTGTACTCGACTACCACAGCCACCTTTTGTGTGCATGTGCTAAATGTCTTTGTGTTTTTCTGTTAACCACAAATCAGGTGACTGTGACTCTCCTTTCCCACATGCAAGGGCATTACAGAAAGTAAGTACTGTAAAAAACAGAAAAAAATGAACTGGTTCCCAGCATATCACAACGCACACAAAAAAGCATTGACACTCACAGCGATTTAAATGCATGTTTTTGAAAAGTGGAAGGAAGCTGGCGTACTTGGCGAAAACTCAAACAAGCAGAAAACACTGAAGCCTGAATTTGAACACCTGAGCTCAGATCTGTGACACGTATGTGCTGCCTCAATTATTTCCTTCGGGAAAAATAGTTTCCAAATCCCCACAAATCATCCGGGAAAAGATTGCATTCCACATTGGTGTTGTTTCCTGCTCCGACTGACATTTTGTCAAGGTTTTTTTTTACGATGTTATTTGTATAAATGACATTTGCGACGACGAGTAATTAAACACTTGTGCAGTGGCAGCACGCAGGAATGCATTGATTTGATTTGAGGCAGCGGGAAGGATATGAAAGGTGGCACGAATGGAGCGTTTTAATTAAAAACTGCAGAGACACAGTGACCCTGGAAGAAGAAGCACAGAATGTGCTCGATTCTGACCAGGCCAATCTATGACAAACAATAACGGGGAGCCAATTAGTTCCATCACAGGGAGTCGCAACTCTCTAAAAGCTCCCACTCTCTGTTCTAAACACTCTTTGACTTCACGACCCACACGAGGATTTTAGCGTCGTGCCGTCATTACCTCTCTCTCTCCTGTCATCCATACTGTTCTAAAAGCTGCAACGCTGCATTGCAAATTGCCCCATTGTCGGACGAACTTATCTTATTACTGCAACATTGGCTCAATGAGCCACACTCATTGAGATAAATAACTCATAACTATGCGAAGGTCTTGGGTATTCCCTCACTTGCACTCTGTTTCAATAGATGTTTCAAATTTACATAGCCACTCTCACCACACTTCAGTTGTAGAGCCGGGTCCACTGCCTCTGTCCTGCATGTGTCCCCTCCTGCCCTTGTCCTGTCCAGTCCTGTCCTATATTGTCCTGTCCTTCTTTCTTTCACACCACTGCCCCATACAACACTCAAATATAATGTGTCATTGTACTAGGCTCTTCCGATATGATTTAGTTATCCTTTCACTGTCTCTCCCTTTTGTTTTTTCTGTCACTCCCCTTTAAAACTTTGTTCTGTCCGACTGAAATTTTCAATAAAAATCCATCAGAATACAAAGAACCAGAGTGGCAGCTTAAAAACTCCACTGTGGCTTTACTGTTCCAGCATGAAAGGGATACAGATGTTTCTGCTTGACCTAACAGGACAAAAAAATATATATATATTTTTGTTGTTCTGTTTATTTCTATGGTGCATGTTGGCAGTTATCATGAATAACTTGTGAAAGCAGCAAATTTTTTCATGACATGGTGTCATGTGGGCTCAGGCACGGTTCGAATGGTCTAGTGAGACTAAGTACTGTACACTTATTTTTCCAGTGCTTCAGTTTTAAATGATGAGCCTTCCATTGTGTAATTGGCCGTTTGAGTGCCTGCTAATCACATTAACCGGGAGACAGAGCAGAGTGCACGACGGTGTTCAGTGAACTGAATCCACCAGCAAAGGTGGAAATGAAAGAAAATCATGTTTGGTTTAAAAGGGCTGGGGATGTGCTAATCACGTGACCCCATTGGCTTTCGAATCATTAATTTGCTAATTGGCCATTAGAATGCTCTTTCTCATTTCACAACCATCCCAATCTGGTTTCAAAGAAGGTATCTTGATAATAATATATAATTTATGAGAGTTAATAAAATGATTTCAATTCTAAACATGCCCATCTGATGGGTTGTGCTGTATTGTTCCACTGCAGTCCTGTAGGTGGCGGTAATGTACATTACACTGTGGGTATCAAATGCCACATAATTTAAAAAAATAAAAAATAAAAAATGGAATATACAAACATGGTAACAGTCTTCATAACATTTTAGCATAACTACCAAGGGAGCATAGACATATGACGTCAAATGTTTGCACACACAGCGATTGTTTTCTTTTTCGCCACAGCTTCCTCTGCTGGATCTGTTGGGTCACTTGCAAGCAGACTGTAAAAGCGAAAAAAAAATAATTTAACACTCTTTTGCCTTTATTTGGCATCAAAATGTAAAATTCAATCCAGTTTCATTTAAGCAGGGCATTCAAGCTACATTTTAATATTTACCCTCCTTCCAATGAAGTTCTGCAAATAACATTTATTTATTTTTAAAATATTATTTAATTAATTCATTCATCTTCCATTCCACTTATCCTTATCCGCGAGAGGCACGGTAGCCAGCCAATCGCAGGGCACATAGAGACAAACAACCAGTCACACTCACATTCACACCTATGGGCAATTTAGAGCAGGGGTGCCCAAACTTTTTTGCCCCAAGATCTACTTTTCAAGCAGCCAACCTCCCGCGATCTCCCTTTTTTTGGGGGCGGGGGTGGGGGCCGCGACCATGTCGCCGGCAACGGGATGGATGATTGGCTTTTTTTTTTTTATGTCACGCGATGTCATGCGATCGACCAATACTACCTTCGCGGTCAACGGGTCGATCGCGATCGATGGATTGAGCACCCCTGATTTAGAGTCTTCAATTAACCTACCCTCCATGTTTCTCCAATGTCATTGAGGGTCAAGATGGCTGCCGCCGTTCTCGTCCAATCGCTGACCTTTGCAAGGCCTATGCTAATAACAATAACAAGACAAGTCGTTTGGTCCCACTAGACCTGACGACCGACTTGGACAATCTCATCGCTCTTACTGTAAAGATCGACAAAAGGCTTTTGGGATCGCGATCTGGACGGGGTTCGGCAGAGGGCTGCGTCACCGCGCACTTGGAGGATGAGCCTCGGTGACCAGTCAAACCAAGGCAGATCCCCTGTTTCCGGTCTCAATCCACTGGCTAGCATCACCAACGGAAGAACCCATGCAACTGGGCAGGTTCCGTCTCTCCCCTGAGCAACGTCAACGCCGGCTGAGGGAAGGGCGGTGCTTCTACTGTGGGCAGTAGGGTCATTCCGTGAGCAACTGTCACGTCAAGGTTGCCAGTAAGGGCACGGGAGTGATGAGTTTAAATTTCATTAAGGAAGACCCTGCCCGGGTTCTTCCTAAAGTGACATGATGCTCTCCTGATCAAGAAATTCATACACCTGTATTAATTGACTCTGGTTCTAACGCAAACTTACTCAACTCCCTCCTCGTGAGACGGATACACCTTAGAACCTTTCAAATAAAACGCCACCGCAACACCTATGCTGCAGATGGCAGTTTTATGGGCAAGATGACTCACCGCACCCAAACACTCACATTGACATTTCCTGATTCTCATTCAGAACGCATTCGTTTTCATGTTTTTGACGCCATGAATCATGTCCTTATTTTAGGGAACTCATGGTTGAAATTACATAACCCCCACATTGACTGGTCCTCTGGGCAGGTTATGTCAGCAATTGTGCCCAGAACTGTTTCAAGCCTCCATGCGATGTTCAGGGCTATGTTTCAAATGAAAATCCACAGACCCCATCAGGGGATCCTGACTTATCTCAAGTGCCCACCTGTTACCAGGACATTAAAGACATTTTTTCCAAGCCAAAGGCCAAAGGCCAAATCCCTTCCACCCCACAGACCTTATGACTGTGCAGTTGACCAGCTGCCTGGAATCATACCTCCACAAGGGAGTTTGTTCTCTCTTTCAGGGCCTGAACACAAGGCTATAAAGGAGTATGTGGATGAATCACTCTCAGCCGGGATTATTCGCCCATCTTCCTCCCCTGTGGGAGCCGGATTTTTCTTTGTGGACAAGAAGGACAAGACTCTGCAACCCTGTATCAATTACAGACGACATAACTGTGAAAAACAGGTACCCTCTTCCTCTCATCTCCACCACCTTTCAGTTCCTTGAGGGACCCCAGGTTTTCACCAAACTAGACTTAAGAAATGCATATCATCTAGTTAGGATAAGGGAGGCGGATGAATGAAAAACAGCATTCAACACACCAACAGGACATTACGAGTATTTGGTAATGCGTTTTGGACTAACTAACGCTCCAGCTGTTTTCCAGAACTTTGTCAATGACGTCTTGCGTGACAGGTTGAATGTGTATGTTTTTGTATATTTGGACGATATTTTGATATTCACCCCGGATGAGGAGACTCACATCATTCATGTCCACTCTGTGTTGCAGCAGTTACTACAGAACGAACTTTATGTCAATGCTGAGAAATGTGAGTTCCACAAGTCGTCAGTTTCTTTTCTGGGGGTTGTGCTGGCTCCAGGTGAAATCAAAATGGACCCTTGAAAAGTTGATGCCGTGACTAATTGGCCCACTTCCACGTCACACAAGGATGTACAAAGGTTCTTAGGGTTCGCTAATCTCTACAGAAAGTTCATTAGAAATTTCAGTTCTATAGCCTCCCCTTTGCATGATCTTACCTCCCACACAGACGTTTCGTATGGAACCTGCTTTGTCAGGCAGCTTTTCAGAAACTAAAATCGAGCTTTACCTTCGCTCCCATCCTCAGTTTGCCAGATCTCAAACAGCAGTTTGTGGTAGAATTTGATGCGTCTGATGCCGGTATAGGACCAGTGCTCTCCCAGAAATGTCTCAAGGATGGTAAATTACATCCTTGTGCTTATCTCTCTAAAAAAATTGACTCCAGCCGAGAGAAATTATGACATAGGTGACTGTGAACTGCTGGCAGTCAAGTTGGGTTTGGTGAAGTGGAGGCACTGGCTAGAGGGGGCACATACTCCGTTTTTAGTATGGACAGATCACAAGAACCTGGAATATCTTAAGTCTGCTAAGAGACTAAATGCGAGCCAGGCTAGATGGGCTCTGCTCTTCACAAGATTCCATTTCACGTTATCCTACCGACCTGGTTCTAAAAATGGTAAGCCAGATGCTTTATCGCGTATTTTCAGCGTAGAGAATTCTTTGTCCGACCCTAAAACCATTTTGCCCGAGTCATGTTTCATTTCTGCTTTTATTTGGGACATTGAGACTGCGGTAAAAGAGGCTCTCAAGAACTCTTTTAGCCCTGAAAGTTGCCCTGAAAGCAGGCTTTATGTGGCTCCGACCTTAAAGCGAAGAGTAATCCACTGGGTTCATACTAACCGGACTGTATGTCACCCAGGCATTGCTAATCATCTCAATCTGTGGTCGAACAGCGCTTTTGTTGGCCCAATGTTAGAAGGGATGTTATATCAGATGGAACACTTAATTGCACTTCTGAAACTACCCTCAGCTAAAGACACTGCCGAGTTAATGATACACTAGGTATTCAAGTTTCATAGTTTCCCCAAGAATGTGGTATCTGATAGGGGTCCCCAATTCATTTCACGATTTTGGAAGGAGTTTTGCAGCCTCATAGGTGCCACCGTCAGTCTGTCATCTGGGTTTCATCCTGAAACCAACGGACAAACCGAGAGGCTGAATCAAGACCTGGAGACTGGGCTCTGATGTCTCGCTGCACAGGAGCCACAATCCTGGTCTCAGAAACTGGTTTGGGTCGAGTTTTCTCACAATTCCCTACCCTCTGCATCCACTGGTCTATCGCCTTTTCACGTTGTGCATGGTTACCAACCATCTCTGTTTCCCGCCATAGCCCCAGAGTCCACAGTTCCAGCGGCATTGACCTTGGTGAGACGCTGCAGGAGGACCTGGGAGCGAGCCCGCCAGATGCTGCTGCGCCAGGGACGGTCATACAAGACCGCAGCTGACCGTAGGAGGACACCGGCCCCGAACTACAAAGTGGTTCAGCGAGTTGGCTCTCTACCAAACATATTCCAATCCGGGTGGAGTCCAGGAAGCTCGTTCCCAGATTTGTGGGGCCCTTCGCCATCACAAAGATCATCACCCCGGTCACCATGAAGCTTAGGCTCCCAAGGTCAATGCGGGTCCACCCTGCTTTTCATATCAGCGTGCTCAAGCCCGCCCGGGAGTCCCCTCTGGTCCCGCCTTCCAGGCCCCCGTCTATCCCCCGGTTCATGGATGGGGGCCTTGTCTTCACTGTGAGGCGGCTGTTGGAGGGGGAGGGGGTTTCAATATCTGGTGGACTGGGAGGGCTACTCACTCGTTTGGGACTTCCACGTTGCGCATCCTGGGGCTCCGGAGCCGCCTGGGGCCGGCCGTTAAGGGAGGGGTACTGTCATGGGTGTGCGTTCTGGTTATTGTCTTCCCCCTGTCTCGTACACACCTGCTCCTGAGAGCATCTTCACCACCTGTGAATCGTTCACCCTAATTAACCCTTGCATTTAACCTTGTGTCTCATTCTTTCTAGTAGCCATTTCGTTGTACCTTGTCATCCCGTTCTAGCATTCCTTGTTTCCACGTCACCGACTCACAGTAAGACTAGACCCTGTTCCGATTATCGACCTTGCCTTTTTGCCTCACGTTTTTGGATACTGTTGCCTTTTTGGATTGCCTGCCTGTGTACCGACCTCTGCCCGTATATCAAACCTCACTTTTTTTAAACTGTCCATTTGTAGTGGAGCCGTGCATTTTTGGGTCCTATCCTCTGTTCCGTTCAGGACAGTTTTATATTTTGAACGTTATTTTTAACACTGTGATTTCTGTCATGTTGTACTGTAAAAATGTCAACAGAATTATTTAGCATTTACCATGTGAAGAATTGTCAGCTAAGATTTATCTTCGAGTCATATGCAGTCATCAAAGGAGCCACATGTGTGTGGCTCACGAGCCATACTGTAGGTTCCCGACCCCTGCACTTGTGGTACTCATATCACACTGTGAGAATCACTACATTACTGAAATGTATTTGTTTTAGGGGTAAAGAATTTGATTACTGTTTAAGTGTCTTGCTTTGAGCCTTCATAAGAAAAAAAAAATTCAGCAGTACAGGGAAATACTTTTTGTGGTCCTGTTTGAAAAGTCATGCAGCATGTTCGTGACAGAAAGTCATGTTGACATCATGTTAACATAATTGGCCCTCTGAAATGTCAAAACCCACACGTGAGGTGCCCTCGCTCACTTCATTGATCCTCAGCCAATCATTGTCTCTTCTGTCTTTCGATGCAAATGTCAGGCCGCTACATCCATGCAATAAAAAACTGCGTGTGCCTGGTGCTATAGCTCATTACATGTTGCGTGTGTGGGTAAATCTTCCCTGCTGAGGTGCCTTTAAAAAAAAACAAAAAACGCTTCTATTTATGATATTGGAATTCTCTCCCAGTTAATGAAAACAGAGTAGATAAGACTGAAAGTAATAACTCAACTTAATTTCCTGGCTCCTCGATATTTTAAAAAGTAAAGAAAAGAATCCCTTTATTGGCCTGTGTCATTCATCTGCTCTGGCTGCTACTTCCTAAAACAAGTCTCATGGTTCTCATCAATGACATTCTCAGCTCGCTGTCTATAAAGTTCTCCACTTGTGTGCTGCTTGGCCCCAGGACTACATTTTTATTGCAAAAGACAAATGGCAAAAACTGCACCACACATAAGGGTGGTGTTAAATTAATCCTGGTCCTGTTTGGGACCAATTCTGTAGTCCATGCAACATATTTCAAAAAATACTATGGAACTACTGAACAAATGTTTGCATTATGAGCATTTGTGGTTTAAATGTTTTGCTGCGTTTTATGACAATGACTAGACATAAAAGCACTGATGGAGTGCCACACACAGTGCTGCGTTCACAAAGGCGTGCGTGTGGGAAGTGTTACCGCTTCACAACACATCGAAAAACTAAAAAGCAGAATGGTGTGCACAACATGAGCTTAACCTGCAATGATAAACCTTTTTTGTTGTTGTATTTTTTTATGTATGCTATTTTTAGATAAAAATAAATCTTTGTTCAACTGTCAAACCACACGTGCATTTAGTACCGCCTTCCACTTCCTGTTTTGTCGTCATGAATGTTGTATTGTGAGTGTCACACACTTCCTGTGTGGGCGCTGAAGCCATGGAGGTGACGTGAACTTCAGTTCAAATCTGTCTGCAATAACAATGCATCGTAGTCATAGTAAAATGAACAACAATACAATACAAGTGTTTCAATTTCCAATTAGGTTTTTTTTTGGCTAACCTCGAACTCTTCCCAGTACTTGAAAATCAAAATATGTTCACCATAGACAAAACATTTGAAATGGGTTTCATTCTTTGGACCGACATCCGTGGCACATAATAACACTTCTGTTATTTCAGGCAAATCAGTAAGATAGTTGATTCATTCATTGGCTGGAAATAAAGGACAGGGTGCTGCTGGAAATGTGAGAGCGAGGAGAGATGCAAAAAAAAAATAAAAAAATTGTGGAAGCTTTTTTCGTCCGCTGGGGATGTGATTCTTTTAGGACTGCAACAGCAGTAAGTGGAAATGATGCGGAATTCTGAGAAATGAGACAAAAAGCCCACTGAAAGACGGCTCTGGTGCATTACCGCGTGATTTGGCGTGTGCGCGCGTACGTGTGTGTGTGTTGAGCAGTTCAGTGAGAAATAGGCAAACGGGGCGGGTCTGGCTTTGTTCATCAATGACGTCAGAAATAGCTGGCAGCGCAAAAACAGGCCGACATGTTCCAATGACACCTTTACTGGTGGCTGACACGCTGAGCAGTGTGTTTGTGTGTGTGTGTGTGTGTGTGTGTGTGTGCTTGAGTGAGCGGTAGGATCTACAGAACACAACATGGCTCTGGTTGCATTTTCTCTTTGGGTATAAGTGCTTTTGGTTTTGTTTACCCAAAATTCAACAAAAATTTGAGTCCGTCAGTATAGCACTTAACCCTAACCCCAGCCCTAATACTAACCCTGAGCCCAAATCTCATTCCCCCCACCTTAAACCACAAATTCTAACACCCCAATACAAAACCCACCACTAACTCTTATTCCAATTCTAACCTTAACCCTAACCCCAACCCTAACCCACTAAACCCAACCATAAGCAACATTAACCCCATCATTTAACCCTTACGTGTAACCTACCCAACCCTAATTCTAATCCGCCACATAGGGGCCCGATGTAATTGGTGACTCTCGTGATTGGTCCGTTTTAGTCACATGCTGTGATGACGTACTCAGCTTTTCCCTTGGTTCCACAATACGGCCATCCTGACTTTCATTTAGTGGCCGCACATACCACCTACGCCGCCGCCTTCTTGATCGATTTTGCAATATAATTAAACGCATCATCTGGTCATCTAGGGCGGCACGGTGGCCGACTGGTTAGAGCGTCAGCCTCACAGTTCTGAGGACCCGGGTTCAATCCCCGGCCCCGCCTGTGTGGAGTTTGCATGTTCTCCCCGTGCCTGCGTGGGTTTTCTCCGGGTACTCCGGTTTCCTCCCACATCCCAAAAACATGCATGAATTGGAGACTCTAAATTGCCCGTAGGCATGACTGTGAGTGCGAATGGTTGTTTGTTCCTATGTGCCCTGTGATTGGCTGGCAACCAGTTCAGGGTGTACCCCGCCTCCTGCCCGATGACAGCTGGGATAGGCTCCAGCACGCCCGCGACCCTAGTGAGGAGAAGCGGCTCAGAAAATGGATGGATGGATGGATCTGGTCATCTAGGTCCATTTGTTCTAGCAGGCACTGTTCCACGGTCGCCATTGTTGTTGCTTTGTTCCTTGTTCCGGAAAGTAAAAACGGCTACCGGAATTGGCCATAAAATGCAGAGGAAACTCCACCCTGTGGTGTCCTAGTCATCATCATCATCATCATTTCAGTTTTCATACTTTCTGTGACATTTTTGTTTGGTGGCGTGCTGTGAATTTTTCTACTATAAAACGGTTGCCTTGGCTCAGTAAAGGTTATGAACCACTAGCCTCAACCCCAATCCCAAGCCTAACCCAATAAACCCATATTTGTTGGTCTTAACATGAACAGTAGGAAAAACAGAATTTGTTTTTTTGGCACCCTGATATATTCCATAATGCACAGGCAACAAAGTATCTAAAACAGGTGATAGAAATTGGAGTATATTTGATTAATAAATAGCAACAATTCAAAACTTTAAGATTATCTTTCATTATTTTCGTTGTATTATTTTATAAAATTTAAATTGAATTTATTGTATATTTTTCATTGCTATTGTATTTGTATTGTATTTTGTTGCTTTTTATATGTATTTTATTTGGATTGTAGTATATTGTATTGTATTTTTGATTGCAGTTCTTATCATCACTACCAATTTGTTTGTATTGCAATTTCACTGGCAAATCTACTGCCATTTTTAAAATATTTTATTGCATTTTTCTTGCCATTTTTCTTGCATTTTAACTATTCTCATATTTGTTTCTTATTGCAATTTAATTTAGTCATTTTTACTACAATTTTTGTAGAGCTTTATTGTCCTTTAATTTAACTATATTATGTACTGTATATACAGTCGCTGAAATAAATATTTAACACGTCACAATTTTTCTCAGTAAATATATTTCCAAAGGTCCTATTGACATGAAAATTTCACCATCCAATTCATACATTAAAAAAGTACAACAAACAAGCTCAGAAATGAAGCTGTGTGTAATAATGTGAAATAACACATGGAAAAAGTATTGAACACTCCAACCAATGACAGCTTCAAGACGCCTCCTGTATTGCTCTGGTGTGATTTTAGCCCATTCCGCCACACAGGCAATCTTCAAATCTTGAAGGTTCCGTGGGCTTCTCTTATGAACCTTGAGTTTCAGTTCTTTCCATAGATTTTAGACTGGATTCAAGTCAGGTGATTGGCTGGGCCATTCTAGCAGCTTTTTTTTCTTTGAAACCAATTGAGAGTTTCCTTTGCAGTAAGTTTTGGATCATTATACCTGCTGAAATGTCCACCCTCGTTTCATTTTCATCATCCTCATAAATGGCAGCAGATTTGTGACAAGAATGTCTCTGTACATTTGCCCATTCTTCCTTCCTTCAATAATGTGAAGTATACCAGTACCATTTGGTGAAAAGCAGCCCCACACCATCATGATGGTGTTTTTGGGGTGATGTACAGTCCCATTTCTCCTCAAAACATGGTGTGTATTATGGCATCCAAACAGTTCAATTTTGCTCTCATCCAACCAGACTATATTTTCCCAGTATTTAACTTGGCTTGTCCAAATGTTGCTCAGCAAACTTTAAACGAGCTTTGACACGCTTTTTTTCAGCAATGGGGTTTCGCGTGATGAGCGTGCATACAGGCCATGGTGGCGGAGTCCTTTACTTACTGTTTTCCTTGTGACAACAGTACCTGCTAATTCCAGGTCTTTTTGAAGCTCTCCACAGGTGGTCCTTGGCTCTTGAACAACACTTCATATTATTATTCGCACTGCTATGTCAGAAATCCTGCGAGGAACACCTGATCGAGGCAAATTTATGGTGGTATGATTGTCTTTCCACTTACATATTATGGCCCCAACCGTGCTCACTGGAATGTTCAGAAGCTTAGATATGCGCCTGTAACCAATGCCATCATTATGTTTTGCAACAATTAGTTTGCGCTGGTCTTGAGACAGCTCTTTGGTCTTACCCGTCATGAGATGTGTCTTGACTCACACCTTGGCAATGAGGCCTTTTTGTTGGCCATCAATTAGGACTGTTGCTGATTGATTATTGACAGATTGTTGGTGTTGTCTTGGTTTTCCATGCCTTTTTGCACCTCCCTTTCTTCATGTGTTCAATACCTTTTCCCTGTGTCATTTCCCATTTTTACGCACAACTTAATTTCTAAACATATTTGTTCTACTTTCTTTGAATGTATGGATTACTTGGGTTGTTCCCAACATCTGGTCAAATTTTCAGTTCAATAGCACCTTTGGAAGTATATTTAGTGAGAAAAATGGTGACGTGTTAAATACTTATTTCAGCTGCTGTACCGTATATATACTGTATTATTATTAAAAATAACAATTAGTATTAAAATCGTACATAAGCAAACCGGATGAGATTCGACATTGCAGCATGTGACATTGCAAACACATCTCACATTTTGTTCAAATCACATGACGGAGGAGGCATTACAAAAGAAAGTGATGGCTCAAAATAATGATCCTCGGGTTTTCGTCTTCAAAATGTGTTTATCTTCACCAAATAAATGAAGTGAAGTTGCTCACAAGCGAACAAGGCAATGAGTTGCTAAAACGTGAGAGGAAACAGAAAGAGGGAAGAGAGCGAGAGAGGGAAGCACACAAGGGTGAGTGAGAAAGAGAGAGAGAGAGAGAGAGGGACAGAGCTTCAGAGGGAGGAAAATAAGGTTTCTAGCATTCAGAGTGGAGGAGGATGAGGTGAGGGATGTTGCTGCTCCTGCTGGTCCTGCCGCCGTGTGGACACAACTCTGCGGGCTCGCAACCACAGGATCGGCCCCTCGCTTGGGCTGCTGCTCGTCTGGGATGTTAAGCCGCCTTCGTCCTGTGAACGGGAAAGAAACCAGGTAGGGAGGACTTTTGGCTGCCATTCATGCTGTGTTATCTTCCTTCTACATCTTCATTTGGCTACCTTCAAGTTCACTTTGCACATCTGCTGTAGCGCTTTAAGATAGGCGTGTTCAACCTCTGGCACGTGGGTCATACATCATTTACATGCAAACCTGAAAACACAAAACCTCAGAGGAACTGTAATAAAAAAGCCCACAAATATTTGACCTACAAATGCTCCGAACATATAATGATAAAACATTGTGCAAATCATTTTTGTTATTATTTGTAGCATGGTGGTGTAACTGCCTCACAGTTGAGTAGTTCTGGCTTCGAAGCTCTGATCACGTGTGGAGTTTGCATGTTCTTCCCGTGTTTGTTTGGGTTTTCTTTAGGAACTCCGGCACCCTACCACGTTCCAAAAACATGCAAGGAGAGCTGAGAATGTGAATGATTTATTGTCTATATGTGCCTGGTAATTGGCTTGTGACCAGTCCAGGTAATAATAATAATAATAATAATAATTTTAGGCGGCACGGTGGCCGACTGGTTAGAGCGTCAACCTCACAGTTCTGAGGACCCGGGTTCAATCCCTGGCCCCGCCTGTGTGGAGTTTGCATGTTCTCCCCGTGCCTGCGTGGGTTTTCTCCGGGCACTCCGGTTTCCTCCCACATCCCAAAAACATGTATTAATTGGAGACTCTAAATTGCCCGTAGGCATGACTGTGAGTGCGAATGGTTGTTTGTTTCTATGTGCCCTGCGATTGGCTGGCAACCAGTTCAGGGTGTACCCCGCCTCCTGCCCGATGACAGCTGGGATAGGCTCCAGCACGCCCGCGACCCTAGTGAGGACAAGCGGCTCAGAAAATGGATGGATGGATGGATAATAATTTTATGTGAATAACGTTTTTACCAACTAAAACATTATTCTGTTTTGTTTCGTATTTATATGACGAAGGGCCCCATTTTCGTGACTATTTTAAATCCGGCGCGACGGGTGGGCATCGCAACTGCGTGCCAAGGCCGAGTTAGACTGGTGCTGGTAATTTTGTAGACCAGTGCAGCCCGGCGGATCATGAGGATGATGTGCATTTGCAGCTATCTGTTGTGGTGAAGAGAGAGCTAAACCAAAAGGCAAAGCTCTCGATTTACTGGTCAGTCTACGTTCCTACCCTCACCGATGGTCACGAGCTGTGAGTCATGACCAAAAGAAAAAGATCGCGGACACAAGCGACCGAAATGAATTACTTCCCCAGGGTGTCCGAGCTCTCCCTTAGAGATAGGGTGTGAAGCTCGGTCATCCGGGAGGGGCTCAGTCGAAACGCTGCTCCACATTGAGAGGAGCCAAATGAGGTGGATCGGACATCTGGTTAGGATGCCCCCCGGACGCCGCCCTGGTGAGGTGTTTCGGGCACGTCCCGCTGGGAGGAGACCCAGGGGACGACCCAGGGCACGCTGGAGAGACTACATCTCTCTGCATTGATATTCAGTATAAATATATTTTTTGTCATCACATAGGTTGTTATGTTTAAATTGAATGCTAAGTGAGTGGAAAAATAATTTCAGTGACTTCAAATTTAGCACCTTGTTGCACTAGCGCGACACATCCTGCGAAGCGTCCCTTTTCAGGATATGACGTCACGAGGGTAGTTTTTCTCTCTGGCTGGTCAGCCGTTGTTGTTTCTTCCCATTCTGATATCGTCATTTTCATGTACAAGAAAATCCAAAACGTTGTGTTGCGGCGTGAGTGTTTAAATTACCCAAGCGAGAATGTAAGAATGTTTTCAAATCTTAGCGACAAATCGATGAAACAGGTTCAGAGAGCAAAGGACAAGTGGCAGCCAACGGTGTCGTCGGTACTGTCCAGCGATCATTTCACTTCCTACACAAGAATCCTTTGGGTTTCAAGTGCAATACAAGTTCTAAATCAAGTTCTAAAGCTAACCGCCATACCTAGAAATTTCAAACGAAGAAAACCGCAAACACAACATATAAAAACAGCGCAGAGTAACAAGTGACAAAACTTGCCCAGAAAAGAGTAAGTCATTTTTTACATCTTTTGGGGTGTGAACTATGTGTCAATATTTATAGGAAAACAATATTATAAGCAAGATGAAAGATGGGGATTTTGTCACTGTGTGTACCCTGTGTAATATTAGTATAAATGGTCATAGAGTTACACTGCAATGGCGAACTGATACCCTTTTCTGTGAAACGTATCCACAAAAACCATCAGTATGATTCATATTTGCAACGAAGCAAATCTATCCAATCAAAATGTTTTGCAGATATTGTTTATTACCACTCAGTGTTTTAGAGGCGATCAATATCCATCTCCAAACCTCCACCATCGGGCCCGTCCCACGCAGACTTGTGCGAGTCATCGTCACTTCCTGAACGATATGGTTCAAATAAAGAAGGTTGAAGTCCTTCGTTATAACTAGTTCTCTCCTCTTCATCACTCAACCTAGCGTCTTCCTCAAAAACAATCAATAAACCACTCCAACCTTTGTTGAAATCACTCAGAACCTCCTCCGCTTCAGCGTACTCTGCCATTGTTGCTTACATTTAGGCTTACCCTTAATGTTGTCATTACCTGACAACATGGCAACAGATAATGATCCTCGCGATCGTCTGAATGATGGGGAAATTCATAGTAGTGTGTGAAAAATAGAAATTACATTTTTTTAGTGTATAAAAAGTAGTAGTTCTACTTTCTACTAATGTCTGGAGTTAAACATGACAGAGACCCTTTACAGACACGTATGCCAAACTAGCTAAAAACACTTGCTCATTAAATGCCTTATCATATAGTTATTGATTTATTCACGAGTTTGTCTTGTCGAGTGACGCTCCAGCATGAGGCGGCTGACAGCACGTTTAACGACGTCTTGTGCAGCCGCATGAGATGTTTATTGATTCCGAGGCAGCATCCACTTGTCCGTGCTTTAAAGATGATGGTTCTACCATTTCAGATAACATCGGTCCATAAAAGGTTTTCTTTCACTTTCAAAAGCCATGAAAGCATAACAGTTTCCACTGTCAGTATGTTACAAGCTTGTAGGATGCCATCTGACTGCAAACTAACCTTGGTGTTGAATGTATAATAACCTGGGGTAGTGTAATAGGTATACAGATAGGTGCCAATATTTTTCAAAGTCGAAATGGCATCAAAAAATGTGACTTTTCAAAGACGAGAAGATAGCTCCTCCAGCCAACACTGCAGTGTGCCGCAAAGTTCAGCGTCAATTTGGTTTTGAGATTGAACGCGTGTCGCATGTTGTCACTATCCGTTTACATCAGGGGTATTCAGCTAATATTTTAAAAAGGTCCAAGGTCCATTGAATCGAATTAAAAAATAAAAATGGAAGACCTTAAAAAAATAATCTTAATTACAAATCATACTTTAGACTGACAGAGTTTTGGTCAATCAGGCATGCACAAGTGCATACGGAATCAAATTTAGTTGGCATTTGGCTCAGCGCAGCATTTGGGCTATACATTTCAAAGTGTAATTCATAGAGTCAAATAAAAATGCACAAATGTATTTTATAAACGTAGGCAGCAGTAAATTAAAAGTGCATAAACAGTCAGATTTTGAGAACTGCCGTCATATACAGCATAATGTGGGAAGATGATTGGAGCGGCGTTCTGTAAAAGGTATTCGCTGAGCTGTCCGTTCACCCTGCATCGGCACTTCTCCCTCCGGTCACGCCGCCTCCGCTTGCTCCGCTGATGGCTCGTGCTGCTAAGCGAGTCCGCTGCTCCGTCGGCCGCTGGCTCTTTCCACTTTAAGCTCTTCGAGGCTCGCAAACGCTGAACATGTCACATTAATAATCATGATCCTCAAGGAAACACTGCTTTAAAAATTGCCAGCGTGTTACAGATTTTCTCTCGTTTTGGTTCCGAATATAGAACCAACAGGGCAGGGGCGAAAGTATTCTAGTGGGATACAGGGCAGCGGGCCACCCCAAAATCATGAAAAATGATCACCTTCCACAGAAAAGCAGTTTCTCAAAATAACTAAAATATCATAGTGTCATGAACGGAACAGAGGATAGGACCCAAAACTGCACGACTCCAAAACAAATGGACAGTTTCCAAAAAGAGAGGTTTAATAGACGGGCATAGGTCGGTACACAGGCAGGCAATCCAAGAAAGGCAACAGTATCCAAAAACATGAGGCAAAGAGGCAAGGTCGATAATCGGAACAGGGTCAAGTCTTACTGTGAGTCTGTGACGTGGAAACAAGGAATGCTGGAACGCGACGACAAGGTACAACGAATGAGACACGAGCTAATATACAAGGGGTAATTAGGGTGAACGAGGCACAGGTGGTGAAGATGCTCACAGGAGCAGGTGTGTGTGAAACAGGGGGGAAGACAAAACCCGGAACACACACACACACATGACACATAGATACTGTAATTGCTTGATGAATTGGTCTTAGCGTGTTTAAAAAAAAGTTGAAGGATTGTCAAAGTGGCCCTCGCATCAATTTTCCTGCATGCCGAAAAAGTTTGGACATCCCAGGCTACGAACAAAGTCAGACAGACAGAGAAACAACTAAACAACAACAACACCATAAGGATTATGAAACAAGTTTAATAAGATCTTTGAGGTATAAACAAATGAGAAAGTAACAAAAAATATAAAAGACCTAGAAAAACAAATTGACATAAAATGGAACTGCAAAACTTGCAAACACGAAATTAATTTGTAAACTATGAAAGATGTTTTTTTTTTTTTTTAACAAAAGTAACCAACTTCCACATATGGTAAACCATGCAAAAACAAGGTAAAGCGGAAAACCTACAGCAGGTGACTGGGACATAGCACCGGTGACAACTTTAAACAATGTCTTTTGTCCCCCACAGATAACAGCTAACACAATGTTTAGGCTTTGTTCATGTTTACATACAGTATATCATATTTGTATAAATAAAGGATATACATGTATCTAAATTTGAACCTGTCTTTTCTTTATTGAATGTCACCGTGCTGCCGAAACTAATCATGTGCTGTATATGATAGTACAACGTTGCATATATAAGGTATCCTAAACCAGCTGGTGAAGTGTGTTGTAAAGTAATAATGACATAATAAAGTACAAAGCTAATCATATGCAGTGTATTGTTAGTATCCAAAAATAACCGGTCCATCCAAGTGTAATGGAGATTTGAACATCATCCTCATAGTTATTTTATATCTGCTTGTTTATTTGTCATATATACACTACATACAGTATATACTGCAAGTATATACACAACACACATACTGTATA
The DNA here is from genome assembly GCF_024500385.1 of Phyllopteryx taeniolatus. Classification (NCBI taxonomy): domain Eukaryota; kingdom Metazoa; phylum Chordata; class Actinopteri; order Syngnathiformes; family Syngnathidae; genus Phyllopteryx; species Phyllopteryx taeniolatus. The sequence goes on along the minus strand of NC_084513.1, from coordinate 2,108,033 downwards.
TAAATTATCATATAAATACCTACGCAGACATATGCACCTATGCTCCCCCCCCTCCCCATCCTTATTTTTAAACATAGTTCGGGAGCAACAGGATTTCAATTCATTATCATAATCATTCCAAAGGTTGAATCCTCTTACGGAGACACCTCTCTGTTTTATATTTGTTGTTGTTGTATATATTTTTGAAACCCCCCTGTTCCTCTCAGATTATAACAACTGCCTCGTATTTCAAACAGCCTCTGAAGTACTGTGGCAAAGTCGATTGTTGTTAATTTTATACATTAGCTGTGCTGCTTTGAATTCAACTACGTCATAGAATTTCAGTGTATTTAAGTTGATATATAGTTGATTGGTTGGTTCTATATAGCCGGTTCGATGAATAATTCTGATTGCATTTTTTTTGTAGCTTGAATTTTAAAACCACTCTATTACTTTACATTCTCTTTTATTATATTTTAATATATTTTTATGGTGTTTTTTTTTTCTTTATTACAAAGATGGATTTGGGAGCAGGAAGGAATTAAAGGCATATGCAAGTAAACCTAATTAGGAGGTTGTAAGGAAACTTGTAAGTCAAGGTACCACTGTCTATAAAATTTGGTTTAACCTAGTCAGTAATAGGGGAAGCATGGTAGTTAGTGTGGTTAATGGTTAGCACGTTCTTCAAATCCCTCCAGTTTTCTCCGGGTACTCCGTCTTCCTCCCATATTGATAAAACATGTTAGGTCAACAGTAGATTTTAAATTGCCCATATTATCGTAGGTAGGGTTTGTCGTGGTGGAATGGAAGCAAAACAATGTTGGTTAACCCAAGCGCAGGGAAGCCAGCAAAGCATGCGGGGTAGGAGGGAATGTCAAAAAAAATAAAAATAAAAAAAGAGACTATTTACAGAAGGAAAACAAAGGTACCTCACACCATGTCTACACGTCGTATGTGCTGTGATTGACTGTCAATCAGTCCAGTGTGTACCCTGCCTCTTGCCCGAAGTCAGCTAGGATGCGCTCCAGCTCACCCGTGATACTAATGAGGGCAAGCAGGATAGGAAATGAATGGATACCCTACATCTCTTGCTAGTTTGGGTGGTACGAAGCCTTTGATTTAAAACATTTAGTACAGATTCATTTCGTATGGATGAAAAAAAAAAAACTTGCTAAGATAAAGTTTCACGTGTCCCTTTTCATCTTCAAATGAGACATTTTACAAGCGTCATGTCATTTTTAAGGATGAAAAACAGAAGCCAGCCAGTGGATGCAGTGTTATTTAGTGGGAGCTTTACATCAGTGTTTCCCAACCTTAATTGAGCCAAGGCACACACACTTTATTTTTCATTAGTCAACATCTCACAGCACCTCACTAAATGATAATTGTCACAAAAAAATTGAATACACAGGTTTATTGCCATCTGGTTTAAGACCATTTAATTTTCTGCCTGTAATTATATGTTGCTTGTAGATAAACAATTATACATTTTTTTTGTAGTAAACATTTTGAGGGAAATTAGGTCTGCTAGCAACCGGTTTATAGCGGCGTCCAAATTTAGCAAACACTTCGAAAACATCTTTGCTGTTTGACACTAAGAAGAAGGAGGAAAAAGCTTCTGCGTAGTCATCGCATTTTCACAAAAGTCGTACAGCTTCCTCTAGTGGGTGTGTCCGCAATGACAGCGACGAGACTGCCATCTCGACCGGGTCTGCTGCACTTCCTGTCAAGAGGTTCGTCCCCGGAGCAGCTACAACGGGGGGTGTCAGTTAGGCACATCCTGTGCAGAAAAAAAATGATAAAACAACAACATTATTGTCCTACTTCCTGCATGACGATATGTCAGCAAGCACCCACCCCCCAACTCGCCATTGTCGCTGCAAAAATCTCCTGTAATAGCAGCACTGCTCTCTGTGTGCCTTGTAGCAAGTGAATTGACATTTTACATGACAAAGGTGGCCTGTGTGGGCAGACTAAGTGAAGAGCAGTCACAGGCACAAGTAAGCTTAACAAAGTCACATGCAAGCTCCATGGCAACTGTGCTGGTAGAAAACACCAAAAAAGGACCATGGAGATCAACCGACGTGAATGCTTGTACACTTCTTTTATTTCTTAACAATAAACGGAAAAAGAATCTTCAGAACATCTTTTTTTATATTGTCTAAACGTCATTTCTGTTGACCGTAATCTAAATTGTCTTTAATGTTTATGGAAATGTACATTAGATTCACTGAAGGCCAAATTGAAACACATACATCGAGATTCGAAATTGTCTTAGATGCTCCCAAAGACACATAGATGTGGTTTGTTTACAAAGATGTACATGAAGTTCCGAACCCTGGATTGTATGTTGGGTTTATTGACGACTCCGAATTGTCTTCTGTTTAAAAAATGTTAAGTTTGCTGCAATGGCTTGCTTCGATGTTAACCAAAACACAAAGTTGGGCTCGCTGAAGACTCCAAATTGTCATCTGTTTATGAAAAAAAAATGTAAGCTTTGCTAAAATTTTCTATGACGATTACGACAATATATGTGAGGCTCATCAAAGACTTTTGTCTCAATTGTTCACAACAAAATTTGCATATTAAGCTTCTCGAATGCTCCAAAACTGGATTAAAATCTCATGTTGGGTTTACTAAAATGTTCTTTGTTTGCGAAAACATGTGCAGTCTGTTAGGTTTGTTTATGAGTGTTTGTAAAATGGATCAAAAAATGCGTACGATGTTTACAAAAACATGTACATTAGGTTATTGAGGACAATATTGTGGTTGAAGCTAACAAAAAAGGTCATTTCGTGTCGTTGTAGACTCAAATTCTCTTTGATGTTTATGCAAACGTACACTAGGTTTATCAAATATTCAATTCTCTTCAGTTGACCAAACATGTATGTCAAAGATGAAGTTATTGCTGATGTTTCAGAGGATGATGGCACGCTGGACGGCTGGTTCAAATCCGGCTTCGCTTGTGTGGAGTTTGCATGTTCTCCCCGTGCCTGCGTGGGTTTTCTCTGGCTACTCTGGTTTCCTCCCTCACCCCCCCCCCCCCCCCCCCCCCAAAAATGCACAGTAGGTTAATTGAAGATTTCTGATTAGCCATTACATCTGCAATGTTGCGGCGCCATTCCCCTGCGATTCAAATTTCAAAGCGCAGCAAAACTGGCTGCCAACGTTAGATCACAACGGACTCTGCACGACAGTTCAGGTCAATTCAGTGGGCATCAGTTTTCACTCTTGTACTCGCGCAGTTCTCCAAATAAAAGACAAAGGCTTCAAGCGATTTATTTGTAACTGCCAGTTCAAATTTACTGTAAAACTGACACGTTAAACAAAAGACAATTAAATATTGTATTTTTACAACCAAACAATACACTGTATATATGAAAGTCCCCTAGCTTCATGCGAAAATAAAATGTGAAACGCCATAGATGGGCTAACACAAATGTGTATAGATGTTATGGTATTTACAAACTTTCCAACAAATACTACTTTAAGACATGGGAGCAGTATCACATACAACAAGAGAGAAATAAACTGCATATTTACACACCAAAATGTGGAACCAAACCATGTTCTCTCTACTAAGTAGGGAGCGTTCTCTACTTGTATTTGTCTTGCTCTTAATTACGCTGCATCTAGATGGAGTAGAGCTCAGTGCTGCTTGGTCCATTGCGGTATACGCGGCACTGCACTGAAGCCGTGGGACTCTAAATTCGGACTTCGAAGCCACTGTGTATGGGTTGACTATCAGATCGTGTAGGTGTATCTAATGTTGTGACTGCTAATAGTATGCTGACGGTGTATGCGAAAAGAAGCAGATAGCGATCTATGACGGGTAAGTCAAGTGCCCTTCATGTAGTCGTCTGTTTCCGTCGTGGTGTTTCTCTTTGCACTGCAGCGACGTCATGGTTGCCCAGCAACCCATTGAGCAAAACAGAATCCCTCTCTGCGCCAGAGGGGGGTGGCCCCCTGTACACACACACAAACACACACTCTCACACACACGCACACACACACACACAGGCAAAGATCTTCACACACGCACACACTAAAACACACAAAGATCCTCCTTTTGTCCCTTTACACAACAACACATGCATGTCCATGAGTACACGCGTGGTACTTTGAGAAACACATAATATATTGTATGTGTTCTTTCACGTCTTAGCCGATATGTTGAGATGATGCGTGTGTTGTCTGAAGGGAAAAATATTCAAATTCAAACAGTTGAAAGTGGCTTTAAATAATAATAAAAAAAAAAAAAAACAGAAATTCTGTTTGCAGAGACAGGTGATGCCTGCTTCAACCCCTGACGTCAAATAAATCCTAATAATCTTGACAATAACAAAACACATTTATATTTTTGTGGTGAAAAATGATAACAAATATCCAATCATCTATTCTCTTGACTCTTTATTCTGTTCAGGGTCCTGGGAAGCTGGAGCCTATCGCAGCTGACTTCGAGCAAAAAGCAGAATGCAATAGAATATAGCTTTATTGTCACAGGCAGGGGCCTTAAGTGCCCAGGGAGCAGTTCAGTGTGCAGTATAGGTGTCTTGTCACAACTGTGGGTCCGGGGGGGATGTTGAGGGTGGATGGTACATTGCCGCATCCTCTCAAGCTGCTGATTTTTTTTTTTGGGTCCACATTCATCTGGCAGTTGGCGACTTGAACCGGGGTCCCGGGCGTGCTGGAGCCTAGCCCAGCCGACTTCAGGCGAAAGGCGCCCTGGACTGGAAGCCACTCAAATCGCAGATATATCATTTTTGTAGTATGATTTCTTTGTTAAAGTATTTAAAATGTAGAGGAGACGTTTATCAAATGATTATAAAATGCATTTGTTGAAATAACATATCAGCGGGTTGTGCCCTGGACACCTCACCGGAGAGGCATCACCTGTGACAGATGAAACGTGACTTGTTTTTTATTATGCTGAGATGTGAGCATCCCACTCGCACAAGTGCATTGTGAAAGAGAGTTAAACAACTTTGGTGATGTTGGAGTAAACATCTGGGTTACTTGTCTTTACTATTCAAACTAAGGCATCCACAGAGAATGCTCCCAAGCGTGTGTTTTTGTTTTTGTTTTGCATGCATTAAATGCATCCATTCTCTCACAGTTGTGTCTCTGTCAAGTTGCAAAGTGACCTCATATGTCTGAAGAATTCTGTAAACTGTTGTGTTGCCAAAACAGTGACAGTCTTGCATTTCCTGAGGCCATGTTGAGGGATCAAATACTAAGAAATGATCACATGGCTTGAGGGAGTCATATCTAGTTTCAAACTCTTCAATTAACCCCCTGAGTAAGTTTCTCTTTTCTCTGTCAGCATCGGCATCAGAAAAGGTTTGTGTCCTGTACTGACGTTAACTATCAAGTAGCGATGCACCAAAATCTAGGCGGCTGAAATATTTCCGTCAAAAACAGCCCAAAAGTGCATTTTCAGCTTTGGACCGAAAGACTTCCATCACCGAAATAAAACGGCCGAAAAAACATGTTTACTGCTGCTAACTCCTAGCATTGCTGCGTCTGACGCGCAAGCTTGTACAGTACATACAGGTAGTTAAGAAATCTTTGCTGTTACTATTACTACTGCCCCTGCCCGTTCTGTCCCTCTGTCTGTCCCCTAAAACCCTTTTTTGTCCGGCTACATTTTCAATAAACATCAGAATAATAAAAAAAATAAGCAGAGAGCGTATTTCAAACTCACTTGTTGCACATCAAAACTGATCCACCATTCTGCATGGCTATGCAGCTGAAAAAGACAGGTTAAAAAAATAAAATAAAAAGTTTGCTATTAACAAGCAATCCCCATTGGGCTTTACTGACTATGTGGTTGAATTGACTGGTGCGTCGCTATTTTATACACAGTCTAAAATCGTGGTTTGATCAAGACATAGTCATGCACCATAAATCATCCATAAATGTAACAGTTAAATAAGGCCCACATTCCACCAGTGCTAACATAAATACACATTAACAACAAAACTGAATGTCTACATTAAGTCAAGAATTCTAATTTGCATGGCACACTGAATTGTGGGAACCGCGCGGCTTTACCATCATTATGCTAGCGGCTCGTTCAAACTGGAGCGTCCCTAATGTCGCCCAGCCTTGCTGGTTTCCATTGATCGCTTAATAAGGTGGAATGCACATTCATATAATACATATTTAGAGTATAGGATAACCTTTATGAGTCCCACAATGGGGAATTTGCACCATTTCAGCAGCAATAATGGATACTGGAAATACAAAAGGAGCATACAAGAGAAGACATTTGGCGGCTGCAAATGCATCCGCCAGATTAAAATAACAAATATTTATGCCATAATTTATTAATGATTACAATTAATTACAACCGAACAGTATGGAAAATTATTTTTATCCTACTACATCTCATACTGCAATAGCGGTCCTACTTTAATGTTCTTTATATAATAAAAAAAAAGAAAGAAAATTCAGACAAATTTTTCAAGAAGTGAATTTCAATAGGCAGTTATAGCCATAAATGCAATTTTACCAATGATTGGCCAAGTTTTATAATTAATAATTGGCGGGTTTGATTTATGTTTATATTTTAATTGATGTAAGCGCTTTGTGTTGAAAAGTGAATGAAAAGAGCTTATTAATTCACTTTGATTGATGCGTTCAGATTTTGAGCTTGGGCTCCCCAGTTTCTGTTTTCGGTTTCGATAAAGAATCACTACTGTCAAGCAGATGTGCGAACTGTCGAATGCTCACCATTAGTTCATCTTTACAGTCTCTAATGGTCAGCTTTTCCTTCTGAGACTTCAAGGATGTGGTCTTCAAAATGTTAAATGCTCTCTGCAGATATGCTGCAATTCACTTGTATTAATTTTCACCTGCTGCATTTTAATGGGTGACAATAGAGTTCACACAATTTCTTCAGTGCATAAGTGTTTTTTTGCTCCAACTTTCTGCAAATAAAACAGCAATAAGTTGATCACAGAGCGATTACATGTCTAACAGTAAAGAACACTGGTATGAGCTGACTTTGTGTAGCTCTCCAGTGTGTGTGCAGACTGCAACTTGGCTCTCAACTCCCCGCTGCTGGTGTGTGCGATGTTCTGCATTATCCGTGAGCTGCCTTCACATGAATGATATGCACCCTCAACATTCACTCCAAGCCACTTCAGTAATGGAATATTCTCAGAATAGGAAAACATGAGACGTCATTGTTTAGCTTTAGGAACTGGAAAAAAAAATATTCCACAGAGCTTGCTGTTGTTCTTCATTGAGTTTGTCTTGCCACCTCGCAAGCTGATGTTTCGATATTTCTTTTTGGTCAGTTTGTTTATTAGAAATAGTTTGTGCAACATTCACATGCTCCTTGCTCTATTCAGGTTTGTCAAATAAATATATATAAAAACATTCTTTTTACACAATATTTGGCCAAAACTGAATTTTAATTTAGGCCTACATAGAAATATTCTGTTAATTTTTGAAACTATTTTATTATAATGCGCACATATTCTAAACACAGACCGTTGAACAAAAGTAGGATTTAAAAAAAAGAAATCCAGTTTTTAATTTGAATTTGGGACTTTTGTTTCATAATCTGATATAATTTTCGCTCAGATGAAAAAGGTTTTATTAGCTTACTGTACCTTTACTTGTAGATGAAGTCCATCGAGTCTCACAACAAATATCTCTATTTCCTGTAAAAGAAAAAAAGAAGAAAAGGAGTACCCTTTTCTTTGATGAGCTTCAGAACCCTCTTCATCTAAAACTCTAAAAAGATTATTGCCAGTAAAAAAAAGTATTCCTCTGTCATTCCTACACCGAATGAATCTTTTGGTCTTTTTAGTTGCAATAATTGTCTTTCTACAGAAGCTGTTGTAGTTGGCATAGTGAGCACAAGATTAATTCACGTTGTCGCCTCCGGGACGGATTTGGGCCAAAAAGCTGAGAAGCTGTCTGGGAGTTTCTTACAAAGTCAGAGAATTGAGGCAAGCTAGCTAGATGTCTGTGTAGAAGAAAGGTATCGACATGAGTCAATGCCACAGTCACACTTAAGGAAGCTGTCTGCCACAGTGTGGAGACAGAATATTGTGTGCCTCACCTCGCGCTTTATCTGCTGTTTGATGCAATCAGAAAAACTTAATATGTAATATTATATCAAATATCAAATACTGTACATTAGCTTGACTATGCAAAATCAGAATGCATATTACAAGAGTCTTTGTATTGAAGACTTGAAGAGGGACAGAACACGCAGTTTCCAATATCCTCCTCTGTGATCAACAACACAACAAAGGATAAAGCTAACCGAAAAGGCGTAGGATGAAGATTCAAGCTTATTATGCATTGAGATATACATATAGACATTTCATAGGGTAGCTTACTGTTGCCAGTAACTTACGGTTGCCAGTGAGTTACTGTAAATTCAAATTTACAGTCAGTAAATTAGATTGCACAATCTAAGGTGAGTCTGGCTTCTCACTGCCACACTTGCCCATGTATAGGAAAATTGCAAATTCAGCAATTTTAACAATGAAATCATGGACGTTATTGTATTCAAAAAGAAAGTCAATATTAATCACAGTTGAGGGAAGAAATTCAAACGAAATCACCGACGAGAGAACTAAAACGGTAAATATTTGATGTCATCATTGTTTTTTTTTTTACTCGACACCAGAGCCTCCCCTGCCTTCTCTAACCATACATCCCTGATGGGTACACAGTTTTGATCAATACTGTTCATTTAACAATATGTTTGCTATGGTGGATGGTGCAGAACTGCACTACATCATACTCAGATCTATTTCTAATATTTGGGTTAAAGGTTGATGTGTTACTAAGTGTATATGTTTGCGTGCAGGTGTGAACATGGAGTTCCTTCTGCTGAGTCATGAGGAAGACATCGCCAAGATGACAGTCAGACAGGTTATATCTGGCCTGAACTCATCCTGACACATCCTCCTCCTCATCATCACAGCTCATGGTGGACATTTTATATATTTTTTTTTAAATAAAATTTTTTTCTAAAAGAATCAGGGACATAATTCTCCTCCAGGACGAGATGACAAACCTCTTAACCTCAGTCTTCATCGTAAAGCGGATCTGAGATTAAGTATCAAGCCTGTTTCTGGTGGAACTACATCCCCTGACCTCGTCAATTTAAGCAATTATGGGAGACAGGAGCTGGGTATGTCTGAGCCCGGCTGAGTTCAACCAGCTGCAACAGTACAGTGAGTGTAAGTATTTACATACCATGACACACTATCTATGTTGGTGTTGGTGTGTTTGTAAAAAACAAAGTGGTGTGTTTTAGTGGTGTTGTTGGTGTGATATGTAAAAAATCATTCCAGTTCCAACCAGGTCGGCTACATACCAGGAATATTATATTGGGTTTGTTGAAGCCTCTAAAGTGTCTTTGACGTTGAAAAAAAAAGTTGTATTATTAGAAAACTAAATTGTCTTTGATGTTTTCAAAAACATGTACACGAGGTGAGTCACTGATGGTGTAGTGGTACACTCACCTGACTTTGGTTCGGGCAGCTTGGGTTCAGTTCCCACTCATTGACAGTGTGAGTGTGAATGTGAGTGCGAATGGTTGTAGGTGTCTATATGTGCCCTGCGACTGACTGGCAACCATTTTAGGGTGTAGGCCGGCTTCCGGCTGAAGTCAGCTGGGATAGGCTCCAGCGCCCCGTGACCCTGAACAGGATAAGCGGTGTTCAAAATGGATGGATGGATGGATGTACCCTTGGTTAATTGAAAACAAATTTGTAGTCAATGTTTATGAATGACGGCACGGTGGACGACTGGTTAGAGCGTCTGCCTCACAGTTCTGAGGACCGGGGTTCAATCCCCGGCCCCGCCTGTGTGGAGTTTGCATGTTCTCCCTGTCCCTGCATGGGTTTTCTCCGGGCACTCCGGTTTCCTCCCACATCCCAAAAACATGCATAAATTGGAGACTCTAAATTGCCCGTAGGTGTGAATGTCAGTGCGAATGGTTGTTTGTTTGTATGTGCCCTGCGATTGGCTGGCAACCAGTTCAGGGTGTACCCCGCCTCTTGCCCGATGATAGCTGGGATAGGCTGCAGCACGCCCGCGACCCTAGTGAGCAGATGCGGCTCAGAAAATGGATGAATGTTTATGAATGTTTACAAAAACTGTGCATTAGGTTAGTTGAAGACTACATTTTGGTCGATGTTTATGAAATTATGCATGTCAAGTTAATTGAAGACTATATTGTCTCTGATGTTTACACAAATTGGCATCATAACAGTCAAACTTCACCCTCCTGCTTTACGATTATTTTGGTTATAAACTGAACAACCAGCAAAAAGTAGTGCTGCGTGGGATTTTGACCATATTTCTTCTCCTGCTTGCCAAATGTTCTCATGGTCTATCACAGTATCTATGATGGACTGTAGGCAGCACTGCTGAATCCTGAAGGCACACCATGGTTCGGCCCGCGGTTTACCACAGTTGCCAGTACGTTCCCGCCCTGCCGCATCGTGTTCTGATGAGGTCCCTCACACTTTATACGGATGAAACGTTGAAGCCAAGCAACTTTGGAACAGCCTTGTGGCCCTAAGAGAGTCGAATAAAGCTCGCCTGCCTGGCCCGGCTTCAGAGTCAGCATCAGCGCAAGGGGGGAACAAATTGCCACTCAATTAATGTTTGACTGTTTTTTAATTCACGAATCCTTCTCTTGTACCAAAACTTACTGGAGTACCCATTATTGGCATACACACTGCACAGTGCACTCTCATATCGAGAAAATGTCTGCTGTGTCAGACCGTAGTCAAACGTAACTAGCATTATCGCGCCATGTCTATAAACCATCACACGTGATTGAATGCGATAAAACGGCTACCCTTTCCCTAGTTTTCTGTGAGAACAGTGGAAAAATGAAAAATGATGACACAGGTGGCCTCGCAGTTTGAAGTTCTTATGAAACTGATTCAGAAGAAGGAACCAGTTGGCACAACACCTGATGCTGCCACGGTACCAACATTTTCATGTGAAGCAGTTACCATGCAGCCACCTACCACCTCCACTGCTGTCTGCCCACAGCTCTCTCGACCGGAGAGGTTCTCTGGAGATTCTGAGAATATTAAGCCATTCATCACTCAGTGCGAACTCCACTTTGAGCTGCAGGCAGCTGCCTTCCCCACCGAGCGGGCAAAGATCGTTTTTGTCATTTCCCACCTTACTGGTCGTGTGGAGGCGTGGGCTACTGCTGAATGGAGCCGCAATATCGCCGCGTGTCATTACAACAAGGCAAGCGCAGGGTGTCAGATTACGCGATTGAGTTCCGCAATCTAGCAGCTGAGAGTGATTGTAATAATAGGGCACTGCTCGATGCATTTTTTCAAGGACTATCCCCCGCCGTCAAGGATCATTTGGTCCCACTAGACCTGCCGACTGACTTGGACACTCTCATCTCTCTCATCGTAAAGATCGACAAGAGGCTTTTGGATCGCGAGCTGGATGGAGTTTGGCAGAGGGCTGTGTCGCCGCGCACTTGGAGGACGAGCCTTGGTGACCAGCCAAACCAAGACAGATCCCCTGTTTCCGGTCTCAACCCACTGGCTTGCGTCACCACGGATGAACCCATGTAACTGGGCAGGTTCCATCTCTCCCCTGAGGAACGTCGATGCCGGCTGACGGAAGGGCGGTGCTTCTACTGTGGGCAGTAGGGTCATTCCGTGAGCAACTGTCACGTCAAGGTTGCCAGTGGCACGGGAGTGATGAGTCTAAATTTCATTATGGAAGACCCTACCCGGGTTCTTCCTAAAGTGACACCATGCTATCCTGATCAAGAAATTCAAACACCTGTATTAATTGACTCTGGTTCTGACGCAAACTTACTCAACTCCCTCCTCGTTAGACGTATGCACCTTAGAACCTTTCAAATAAAACGCCACCGCAACACCTATGCTGCAAACGGCGGTTTTATGGGCAAGATCACATTGAATGGTCCTCTGGGCAGGTTATGTCATGGGGCAACAATTGCGCCCAGAACTGTTTCAAGCCTCCATGTGATGTTCAGGGCTATGTTTCAAATGACATTCCATAGACCCGATCTGGGGATCCAGACTTATCTCAAGTGCCCACCTGTTAACAGGACATTAAAGACGTTTTTTCCAAGTCCAAGGCCAAATCTCTTCCACCCCACAGACCTTATGACTTGCTGCCTGGAACCATACCCCCACGCGGGAGGTTATTCTCTCTTTTAGGGCCTGAACACAAGGCTATGAAGGAGTATGTGGATGAATCACTGGCAGCCGGGATTTTTCGCCCATCTTCATCCCCTGCGGGAGCCGGATTTTTGTTTGTGGAAAAGAAGGACAAGACTCTGCGACCTTGTATCAATTACCGGGCTCTCAACGACATAACCGTGAAAAACAGGTACCCTCTTCCTCTCATCTTCGCCGCCTTTGAGTTCCTGGAGGGAGCCAAGGTTTTCACCAAACTTGACTTAAGACATCTAGTCAGGATAAGGGAGGGGGATGAATGTAAAACAGTATTCAACACAACAAGTGGACATTACGAGTATTTGGTGATGGCTTTTGGACTAACTAACGCTCCAGCTGTGTTCCAGAACTTTGTCAATGATGTCTTGCGTGACAGATTGAATGTGTACGTTTTTGTATATTTGGACGATATTTTGATATTCTCCCTGGATGAGGAGACTCACATCATTCATGTCCGCTGTTTGTTGCAGCAGTTACTACAGAACGAACTTTATGTCAATGCTGAGAAATGTGAGTTCCACAAGGCGTCCGTTTCTTTTCTGGGGTTTGTGCTGGCTCCATGTGAAATCAAAATGGACCCTTGCAAAATTGATGCTGTGACTAATTGGCCCACTCCCACGTCACACAAAGATGTACAAAGGTTCTTCGGTTTCGCTAATTTCTACAGAAAGTTCATTAGGAATTTCAGTTCTATAGCCTCGCCTTTGCATGATCTTACCTCGCCACACAGACGTTCCGTATGGAACCCGCTTTGTCAGGCAGCTTTTCAGAAACTTAAATCAAGCTTTACCTCTATTCACATCCTCATTTTGCCAGATCTCAAACAGCAGTTTGTGGTAGATGTCGATGCGTCTGATGCAGGAGCAGTCTGATGCAGGAGCAGTGCTCTCCCAGGAGAGCACAAGGATGGTAAATTACATCCTTGTGCTTATCGGTCCAAAAAACTGACCCCACCCGAAAGAAATTATGACATTGGTGACCGTGAACTGCTGGCAGTCAAGGTGGCTTTGGTGGAGTGGAGGCACTGGCTAGAGGGGGCACATACAGATCACAAGAACATCTTAAAACTGCTAAGAGATTAAATGCGAGGCAGGCTAGATGGGCTCTGTTCTTCACTAGATTCAATTTCACGTTATCCCACCGACCTGGTTCTAAAAATGGGAAGCCAGATGCTTTATCGCGCATTTTCTGCGCAGAGAATTCTTTGTCTGACCATAAAACCATTTTGCTCAAGTCATGTTTTGTTTCTGCTTTTGTTTGGGACATTGAGACTGCAGTAAAGGAGGCTCTGAAGAACACTTTTAGTCCTGAAAATTGCCCTGAAAATAGGCTTTATGTGGTTCCGACCTTAAGGGGAAGAGTCATTCACTGGGCTCACACTAACCAGACTGTATGTCACCCAGGCATTGCCAAGACTCAATCTGTGGTTGAACAGCGCTTTTGGTGGCCCAATGTTAGAAGGGATGTTACCAATTATGTCAATGCTTGCCAGGTATGTGCTGTTAACAAGTCCTCTCGTAAATGTCCTTCTGGGGAGTTGCGACCCCTGCCAATACCACAACATCCTTGGTCAGACATCTCCGTAGACTTTGTGACGGGATTACCGGCCTTGAAAGGAAATACCACCATTCTCACAGTCGTGGACAGGTTCTCTTAAGATGGCACATTTCATTGCACTTTTGAAACTCCCCTCAGCTAAAGACACTGCCGAGTTAATGATACACCAGGTATTCAAGTTCCATGGTTTTCCCAAGAATGTGGTATCTGATAGGTGTCCCCAATTCATTTCGCAATTTTGGAAGGAGTTTTGCAATCTCATAGGTGCTACCATCAGTCTGTCATTTGGGGTTCACTCCAAAACCAATGGACAAACTGAGAGGCTGAACCAGGACCTGGAGACTGGGCTCCGATGTCTCGCTTCACAGGAGCCACGATCCTGGTCTCAGAAACTGGTTTGGGTCAAATTATCTCTGCATCCACCCGTCTATCGCCTTTTCACGTTGTGCATGGTTGCCAACCATCTCTATTTCCTGCCATAGCCCCAGAGTCCACAGTTCCAGTGGCATTGACCTTGGTGAGACGCTGCAGGAGGACCTGGGAGCGAGCCTGCCAGATGCTGCTGCGCCAGGGACGGTCCTACAAAACCGCAGCTGAACGTAGGAGGACACCGGCTCCGAACTACAAAGTGGGTCAGCGGGTTTGGCTCTCAACAAAGTATATTCCACTCCGGGTGGAGTCCAGGAAGCTCGCTCCCAGGTTCGTTGGGCCCTTCCCCATCACAAATATCATCAACCGTGTCATCGTGAAGCTTAAGCTCCCGAGGTCGATGCAGGTCCACCCAGCTTTTCACGTCAGCCTGCTCAAGCCCGCCTGAGATTCCCCTCTGGTCCCGCTGTGAGGCGGCTGTTGTCGTCTCGTCTGAGGGGGAGGGGGTTTCAATATCTGGTGGAGTGGAAGGGCTACGGGCCTGAGGAACGTTCATGGGTGCCGTCTGCATTTATCGTGGATGACTCGCTCATTCGGGACTTCCACATTGCTCATCCAGGGGCTCCGGGGCCATCTGGGGTCGGCCGTTAAGGGGGCGGGGGAGGTACTGTCATGGGTGTGTGTTCCGATTATTGTTTTCCACATGTCTCGAACACACCTGCTCCTGAGATCCTCTTCACCACCTGTGCCTCGTTAACGCTAATCACCCCTTGCATTTAACCTCATGCCTCATTCTTTCTCGTCGCCAGTTCATTGTACCTTGTTGTCGCGTTCCAGCATTCCTTCTTTCCACATCACAGACTCACAGTAAGACTAGACCTTGTTCCGATTATCGACCTCGCCTTTTTTCCTCCTGTTTTTGGATACTGTTGCGTTTTTTGGATTGCCTGCCTGTGTACCGACCTCTGCCCGTATATTAAACCTCTCTTTTTTAAACTGTCCATTTGTTTTGGAGTCGTGCATTTTTGGGTCCTATCCTCTGTTCCGTTCATGACATATATTACATCAGTCTGCTGGTCTGCAGCTCCAGTTTTATAAGCAAACCCTAACATAAACATGGACATGCACTAAATGGGACAGGGACTTTCATCTGGTGGCCTTGTGGCATATTTGTTAGTCAAACAAGCACGTGCCTGGACTCTTCTTCTTGTCCTTGTGCAGAGGTTTATAACCTGTTACCAATGTCTATCCATCATTCCCTGAGAGAGTCACTGTCTAAGGTTATTGAGCATAGATGTCTGATTAGTGAGACACTGCATATTACCAACAATAGTAAATTCTGGGGCTGGCTAAATAAGTGGCAGGCTATACATTTAGTACCTGGGTCTTCAGTGAGGATTTTCCCGACTTAATCCAACTCATCTGAAGCACTTCAGAATCAATATTTATCTAATAACATAACAAAACATAATCACCAGAGATTCTGATTATTAAATGTATAATGTGAGCAGATCGCTTCAGGGCTGTTTTACTAGTCAAACTCAATTTGCTCTGACCAACCAATCAGAGGACATAAAAATGCTGACATTATTGTGGGACAGCTAGTTGACCTTGTGAGGTGAATTTGAAATCTGATTGGTCCAAGAAAGAGTCCCATTGCTAATATACATTTAGTTACAGTACATCGGCCAGCACTGCTGATTCTGAAGGCCCTAGGCAGATAAGACTAGCAAGGCAGTATGTAAAGGTGGAAATCTGATAGGCCAAAAAAAATCCAACATCCACATATACGTACATGAATCAGTGCAGCTGTTGTGAATAAATTAACACAATTTCATGGAAGAAATGTTAGAATTTAGTTTGTAATTGTAGGTCATTGTAGAGACAGCCAAACTCCGAGTCACAAGAAACATCCAGGCAACTGGTTGTCATTTTAACGAAGCAGAAGAAAATAATATGGTGCGGGATGAGGGCAGACAGATCTGCCCCTAAAACGAGCCACTTTCACCATGGGAAGGAATGTGTGCAAATACCGTATGTCTCTAATTTTTGATCTCTAGGGTATTTTGATGAAAGCATGATTAAGACATGGGAACTGTATTAAATTGAGAAGAAAATGTCTCCTTTAAGTTACCAGAAAACTTTATTTGTTATATAAAGGCTATGTGGCATTGAAGATTCTTTAAGGAAAAATATAACAATATAGAAACTGATGAAGCGTGCCATTAGTATTTATTGAACTGCTGTGAGCAATTGTTTTCCCTCTCTTTCCTCCACAGACTCGACAAAGAAGTTAAAGGATGTTCTCGAGGAGTTCCACGGTGAAGGAGTGCTCTCCAAATACAACCCTGAGCAGGTGTGTGCACATCAGCGTCATCTTCATTCTCTTATTTTTCTCACTATTGTATTTTGTAATTGAGTTTTGGCTACAGGCAAGATACTGCATCCATCCATTTTCTTCCGGTTATCCGAGGTCGGGTCGCCGGGGCAGAAGCTTTAATTGGGAACCCCAGACTTCAGTCACAGTTGGTAACCAAACAATATTGGTCTGGACCCAAAAGCAGACTAAGACTGAGGAAGCAGTGTGAAGGGGTTTATCGGGGTGAAGCGCAAGGTGAAGAATTCCATGGCTTGAGCTGGGTACGGAAGAGCAGGGAGTGTGTGGGAGACTGGAGTGTGAGCAGGTGGGTGAACTTGGCAGTGCAGTTGGGGTGAGTGTCGTGGCTGGAGGCACAGGAAGGCACTGGAGGAGGAAAACAGAGAGTAAGTTCATGCACGGGTAATCAGAGAATATATCCTTATGAGCAGGAGTAACGAGTCGGCCGGTGTACCGCATGGGAGCAAGAATACTCTGGCGCTGGAACACTGGAACTGGCAGGCTTAAGTGCAGGCAGTGATGAGTGCTGATTGGAACCAGGTGTACAGGAGAGGAGGTAATTGGTGCTGGGAAAAGATGGTAAAAAGAGGAAAAAAGTACTACCAATGCTCCGCAAAGGAACTGCAGGGCACAGATTGAACAACTTTCCTCTCCCCAGCCACTTCAACCGGCTCTTCACGGAGACATAGTCTTTTCAGCGTGTCCTGGGTCGTCCCGGGGTCTCCTCCCAGTGGGACGTGCCCAGAACACCTTGCCAGAGAGGCGTCCAGGAGGCATCTTAGTCAGATGCCCGAGCCACCTCATCTGGCTCCTCTCAATGTGGGGGAGCAGCTGTTCTATGAGCCCCTCCCAGATGACCAAGCTTTTCACCCGTTCTCTAAGGGAGAGCCCGGGCACCCTGTGGAGAAAACTCATTTCGGCTGCTTGTATCTACAATCTTGTTCTTTCGGTCATGACCCACAGCTCGTGACCATCGGTGAGGGTAGGACCGTAGATCCATCAGTAAACAGAGAGCTTGAAGAGAATTGATTTTACCACAACAGACCAATACAGATTCCACATCACTGCAGACGGCTGTGACCTCATGCAAACCATTGTTAATATTAATATTCCGCTTTAATACTAGCTGTAATAGCTTATTGAGAAAATTTTACATATTTTTTTCCTTACAAATGTATTACTTGTCTAATGCAAAACTTTCTTATCAATTTTATGTTTCTTTTTAGTCTAAAAATAAGAAAAAAAATCCTAGAAACAAGTCTCTTTCCCTTTCTTGGAAATATTTTTTTTCCACTGCTGAAGACTGTAATGAACATGACAAAAATGCAGCCGATTTCATAATAGTGCTTTCTCCATATGACATGCTTAAGGTTAATTATATTCCCAGTGGTTTTGGTAACTAGGCGGCACGGCGGATGACTGGTTAGAGCGTCAGCCTCACAGTTCTGAGGACCCGGGTTCAATCCCCGGCCCCGCCTGTGTGGAGTTTGCATGTTCTCCCCGTTTTCTCCGGGCACTCCGGTTTCCTCCCACATCCCAAAAACATGCATTAATTGGAGACTCTAAATTGCCCGTAGGCATGACTGTGAGTGCGAATGGTTGTTTGTTTCTATGTGCCCTGCGATTGGCTGGCAATCAGTTCAGAGTGTACCCCGCCTCCTGCCCGATGACAGCTGGGATAGGCTCCAGCACGCCCGCGACCCTAGTGAGGAGAAGCGGCTCAGAAAATGGATGGATGGATGATTTAATATGTACCAGTACTGTAATGTAGGGCTCTCGCTATCGAACATTTGTTTTAATCAATTATTCTATAAACTATTCCATTGATTACAGGTAATCAAACATTTGGACATAAAAATATATTAAAATTTCTCTTTGCAGTATATTCTTCCCCGATTAACATTAGTTAACCAATTATTGTTCTTTATTTGGTATTCTTTTAATGATTAAACAAAAACAAATAAACAACAATTACCGTAATTTCTTGTGTATAATATAATAATAAAATAATTTATTTCCCCCCAAAAATTGGCAAAAGTCAATAGTGTGCATTATACATGGGTATAGGAGAAAAGACTTTCACATCTTTTAAATGTATGCTGCCATCTAGAGTTTATGAAAAAGGTGTAGAATACACTTTCATTCCAATATGACAGGGGTACATATGACTGCATATATGTACATTTGTGTTCATAAGTTTACATACACTGGCAGAATTTGTGAAATATATATATTTTTTTTTAAATACAACTGATGACTGAACAAGAACTATCATTAATTTCTCTATTGTTATCTTTTGTTTAATGATAATGCTTTTCTGAAATGGTTGACAGTTCAATTTAAATCCCATTAAAATAAAATTAAATGTGTTTTGCCTGGTCCCTCATGTTTTCTTTAAAGAACTGTAGACATCTTACAAATTTTGCCTGGGTAATCAAACATATGAGCACAATTGTGTGTTTTCTCATTTACTAAATAAAAGTTAGGCTGTGAATTTCAAAACAAGAGCAAGTAAATAAAAAGAACGTATTTTGTGTTCAAATAAAGTGTTTAACTTCAGAATAATTATTTGAAAAAACTAACAAAATACAGATAATACTTCATGTTTTGATCATATGGGTAGAAGCAAACTCATTCATTGTAAAAATGCTTTATACATAGGGTGAAGGGTTTTCCAGAATTTTGAGGTCAACTTTGGGGGTGCGTATTATACATGGGTGCACATTATACACGATAAATTCCGGTAAGCAAAATCACACGAGACATAGTGATGTTGTATTTACCAACCTTTTTTGAAACAAATTTACTTATTGGATACATATTTTTTTCCATAAATTGATTACGATTCAGTTACTGGTTTGGTCCGTAAAATATCAGAAAATAGGGAAAAGTGTTAATCAGCTTTCCAAAGTAATAGCAGAGGTTTGCAAATGTCTTATTTTGATTAAACTTAAAAAAAGGAGTCTGCATTCAGGGAGGACTACAGAAATCAAAGAAAATTTGCTGTTGAGAGGCTGACATCAGAGAATTTGGACAATTTTATGTTAAACAATGGCTCTAAATGATTAATATATTAATAAAATAGTTGTTGATTAGATTGATAATCGATTAGTTGTCAATTAATCAATTAATTGTTGCAGCTCTACTGCAATGAATACTGAACTTCATATAAATCATTATTAAATATCATATTATGATATGGTAAATTATTGTATTGTTGTGATGAACTACCTGTAGCATGGAATAATGTTTTTGTGTACAAATTAGTACAAATGTATACTTATAATTTTAAAAATATTTGATTTTACATCATAGGAAGTTAGTTAGCGATTTAATGAGGCTTGCAATGACAATCTGCCAATATAATATTCTCACTGGGCGGCTGGTTAGAGCGTCTGCCTCACAGTTCTGAGGACCCGGGTTCAATCCCCGGTCCCGCCTGTGTGGAGTTTGCATGTTCTCCCCGTGCCTGCGTCGTTGATATGGACCAATATCACCCCCTCTGTCAGCAATAGGGCCCCCCAGCCAGACGCGAGTAAGGAACCTCTTTGCGCAGGTTGCTTACAGCCACACGTTGTCGTTGCACTGTTAAAGCAGTGCTTTTTATATTAATATGGGTCGATGTCAGCCATTCTTCGGGGGGCCCCTTCAGGCCCACTATGTTGTAAGTTCTCTTGCTACAGGTGACATCAGTGTGAGTTCCCAGCTTTTATTAGGTCGTAGCTTTTTTCATTGACCTATGTAAATATAATTGTGGTTGGATCTGTTTGAATGCTTTTTGATGTGGCTATTATAAGATAGCCGAAATACACGAACGTCAGGTTCATCCAAGGCTTCAGACTCTAGAGTCTGCAGTCTACTAAATTGCCTCAAAATAACAAATAACATAAAACATACGTACAGGTATGTCAGTTTCAATGAGGACTTGAAAATGTCTCAAATCTTTCCAAAAACATGCATGTTCGGTTCATTAAAGTCTCTCAATTATCTTTGATGCTTAAAAAAGTCTGCTTGGTTAATTGCAGACTAAAATGTCTCAAATGTTTAAAAAACTTTAGGTTCATTAAAAAAGTATAAATTGCCTTCAATATTTACGAAAACACCAATGCAAAGTTCATTGAAGACAAAATGTACTTTTTACATGTATCTTAGGTTCATTGAAGACTGAATTGTCTTTAATCTTTACAAAAACATATGTTAGCTTCATTGAGGGTTAAATTGTTGTCCGTGTTTTGAAAAACATGTACAGTGGAAACTCGGGTTACGAATGACTATGTTTGCAAAGAATTCGGATTACGTACAAGATTTTTGTAGAAAACTTACAAGTTACGTATTATTTTCGCATTTTGTATGTACGAACGGAAGGATCTATGTTGCGCTTCTACTCGCGCTGCGTGACGATCATTGACTCTGTGCACAATGCATTGATGTAAGCTGCAAACTAGTCGTCTGTTCCACGGCGTAAACTGGAAAGGGGCCTCAACATTCTCGATCTTCCAATCACAAATTTAAATAGCGTTTGTGATTGACGTGGTAAAAAAAAAAAGATCCAGAAATCATGTAAAAGTTGATCCTTTAAAGTATGTATGTTTTTTTTTATTGAATTGTAGCATCTTTTTAATTAAAACAACGAACGGTTAATGTTGGCGTAATCACGTTAAAATAGCTCTTGACGGAAGCGTTTGCTTAATGCAAGTTGCGCCAACACGTACATTCAGCCAATCAGATTCGACCCACAGCCGTCATATTATCAACGAAGACTGAAAAAGGTGCGCTATCGTCGCGCTGAGCAACCGTCATTGACTGTGCGACACGCAATGCAACTAACGTAGGCACTGTATGTTTGTTGTTGATGTTTTGCTCTTTATTAGACTGATAAAAATGATAATGCTCTCGCTGGTGATAGCATGAGCGAGGCAAAAATAATAAAAAGAAAAGATCAAAAGAAATGCGCAGAAAATTCGCCAACAGAGCAATTAATCTTTTAAATGACAATGTGACGTCCCTCATCGGTTTGTTGTGCCACAATTAACCAATGAATTAGAAAAGAAACAGACAAAAGGAAAAAAAAAAATCAGAATGTCCCCGTGTTATTATGGAAGGAGGGTCTTCTTCAAGGAGCTCTAATCTTCCTCCTCTTAACCCCACCTTAGTTAAAGTTAATGAGCAATAAACGGTTATCATATTTACTGTATGTAGTGTTTTATTTCATTATAATAGTGTGTTTTCACTTATTTCTGTATTGCACAGTATTTTTAACCACACACTGATATAAAATGGTAAGTGTAATTGAATTTGGAGGCTGGAACAGATTAAATGCATTTCCATTCATTTTAAAGGGCAAAATTACCTCTGTTTAAGAACGTTTCAGGTTACAAAAGGGGTCACCCAATAAATTTAATTTGTAAACCGAGGTTCCACTGTACTGTTTTTGTTTTTGTTTTCTTTCTTTTTTTGCAGGAGGTGGGGCTTGCAACAACCCCTGAAAATGCTTATCAGCAGTTTATCCATCCATATCGTAGTATATCATATCCATACTCATACCCCTTATTAGGGGTTTAAATTGTTCAATTGTTAACGCCCCGTTTCACATTCCTCCGTGCCGCTGCTGTCCTACTTTTTTTCAGCCTTATAAGAGCACAAGATCTCACCCAATCAACCAAGTTTGACTTTTCCTCTGTCTAGTAACGTCTTTTATTATGTTGTGCCGTCATCTGCAGAGGTTGAAAGTCTATTTTGACAGTGCAGGGATTATAATGTACATAACTCTTGTCAAATGTAGGGAGTAAAATAAACAAATGTCTGAAAAAGAAATAAGTAAAGAACAAAGACTGTACCTGAAAAATCTAATTAAGTATAGTTATGAAGTATTTTTACTTCATTTCTACCCACCACTGCCCTAAGGTTCATTTACAACTGAATTGTCACAATTGTACAATAGGTTTATTGAACATCGTGTGATACGATGCAGTTCAACGACCACTTTAATCATTGTTGTTAAGAATATTTCTGCTTTTCTCATCTTTTCTCTCTTCCACCTTTGGCTTGATGAACGACGTGAGCGCTCCCTTTGAATCCGTGTGGGCCAGACAGAGTTTGCACGCACATGCACGTGGGCTCACCTGGCGCCACAATG
Organism: Phyllopteryx taeniolatus; assembly: GCF_024500385.1. NCBI lineage: Eukaryota > Metazoa > Chordata > Actinopteri > Syngnathiformes > Syngnathidae > Phyllopteryx > Phyllopteryx taeniolatus. The sequence goes on along the minus strand of NC_084513.1, from coordinate 2,085,388 downwards.
GCTGACTTTGGCCTCTCTCGCTGTCATCCATCAATTTTCTTGTGCTTGCAGGCATGAGTCATTTGGTGCACTGGAGCATCCGCAGTGTGAATTGGCGACAAAGGAGGCGTCTTCCATCTTGTTTCAAAAAGGAGGGGAGATGAGCAACGTTTTTTTTTTTTTGGGGGGGAGGGGGGGGGTTTGTCACGTAGTTCGTTTGTATCATAACTCTTTGAAACTGATGCGTGGGTAAAACAGACGGCGTCCACACACCCACATGATATCCCTGCACCATCACATATGATCCATCATGAAGCTTGCTGATTTCCAAATTCTCCCGAGCGAAAAGTGTGACACAACCAGGCAAATGAATTAATAGTAAGAATAATAATTTATACATAACATAGACCTGATTGACTTGAAAAGGGGCTTAACAAAACACATACAGGCTTTCATTTGCCTGCTTTGAATGCAAGATGAGGATCTTTATTGCCATGTGGTTGAAAGATCCACTCTGAGCATACATTTCATGTGACATGCAGCGTCCCCTTTGTCCATCATTTTGAACGTGCCAGACGAGCTCCATCAGATGTATTGTGCCCTTCCCAAATGAACTATGCAAACGTGTCATGGCTGTCCTTGGCAACGATGTCACGTTGGTCACGCAGGTGTTGCAGACAGGAAGTGTGAAACCTTTTGAATATTATCACCACAAACGCATCCATCCATCTTCAGCAAGTACACAAATGGAGTGGGTTTTAATATTTTATTGGCATTAGTTTAGCTGCTCCCAGGCCTCGTGGATAGGCCTCCGCTGCTGCGCCGCTGTTGCTGCTCCTGCTTCTCCCAGGGCCTGTTGACAACTCCGGTGTGGCACACCGACCGCTACGAGTCATGCTTCCCTTTTGGAAAGGTGATGCCCAATCCTCCTGTACGCAATTCTTGACACCGGACGATCTCTGTTGACACTCTATTTGCTTGTTGTGGGGCCACTCACAGTGACACAGCCTATGATTACTTCCTGGATGGTCCTCTGATTCGCACTTTGGAGTACATACAGGATTTCGCCACTACTTAGCCACTCCTACTACACACCGGTAGCACTGCCAGGCTTATCCTGCCCTGTTCTGTCTGTCTAAAGCTAAAACATGCAACAGTAGAGACACGGGTGGGTAAATAAAAAACGTTACTGACTAACGTGATATTGCGTTGCATTGTGGGATAGCTATCAAAGATTACTGTTCCAAGAAGTCACCACTCAAAAACAGGTAGAAAAAAAGATTGGGTCCGTTTGAGTCTGCTTTGCAAGTGGATCAACCGCTGATGACGTGGGAATACTATCAGAATTCATGTTAATAAACTTGTTCCCAAAAAGTGAAAAAGAGACAATGTCCACAAACCAATGTTGATGTTCAAGCTGTGATCTATGAAAATAATCACCTCATCTTCTTTAGTTTCTGCTATAACAGCTGCGTATGTGTGTGTGCTGTGCGCTTATCGCACAATGCATGGCGAATTAAAGTCTGCTGGTGAGTTTTACCAAAAAAGGAAAGAAGAGTGCGGGTGGTGGTTTCTTTGGGAGCTGGCGGGGTTAAACCAACAGTGGCAAGTTGGGGGGGGGGGGGGGGGGGGAATGTTTCGTGAATGACGGTGGTCTGAACCCACTGCGCAGCTGCTTGTTTCCATTCCAAATCCTAAGGTGCATAACCTGATCTGCTTTACCTTTTTTGGTGTACAAAAGTTGGCCCCTTCGATGTTTTGATGGTTGTTATCATAGCACTCACTGAATAACATTTAATTGAAATATACCACAAAAATACCACAAATGTGGTTTCCTTCTCTTAAAGCGTATTAAACACTACAGGGCCTTGATTTATGAGTTGCATTCGTTTCATTTCTATCTTCCCCACTGAAATCAATTGAAATGTCATTAATCAGAACCAGCCCCCACCCCCAAACCCCCCAATAGCACTGTATTCTTCTCAGTGCTCATTGCAAGTATTTTCATTTTGTATTTGACTGTTTGACTATTTGTCATGTTCCATTAATGGCTGAAAGTGCATTGAGGAATGTCCCTCTCCTTTTTTCTTTTCTTTCCACTCGAGCAGTGGTTTCTGAAGCTCGGTCATAATTCAAATTTTGGCTCATAGCACAAAAAAAAAAACGACCAGGTTACGGCTTGTAACTCTTAAATTATAAGTCCAGGTACTACCACTGCACTACACAACAAGGCTTGGTAAATTTTGAGTTGAAATATTCTATTTGAGTGCGGCGTCGCTGGGTTGGCGGAGTGATTTCAAAGTGCTAACAGCAAACCATAGACATGAATAGAAGACGAGATACGGCAGCGCGTTATAGCAGCCCGGCGAAGCGACGTGCCTGCGAAGGGGCTACGTTAGTGGGGTCAACGTTCCCATCAAATGCAATGCATGTATATTGAAAATAAATATGTTCTCTTATTTCTCAACCGATTTTCACGAGGTTCACATTTTTTTGTCAGCGTCAAAGCATGTGCTCAAAGTAGTAGGCTAGGAGGGGCAAAGTGTCAGAATACGTCATAGCTACCGATGGTTCATATCTAGTATGACAGCAATAGATCTACAAGCGGAAAACAATCTATGCTCCTTCCTGATAGGCCGCAAAGCAACCACTTCCAAACATGGACAAGTTTGCACCGGACGCATGTAAGCGAGCAATCTTTTTTGAGGACTGTAGACATTAAAAACAAAAGAAAAGTAACAGACTTCACTGTAAAAATTATATGAGAGTGGAACTTGCCAAGGTGAAAGAGAACAGCAAAATCACATTCATGTACAATTTTCATTGAATTTCGTTGTTGTTGGAAATGTTTTTCTTTGTGTGAAATTCATGCTGTGGGCCCCCATCCACAAACAGGGGGGGAGGGGGGGGGGGGCTGGAAGGCGGGACCAGAGGGGACTCCCGGGCTGGCTTGAGTAGGCTGATGTGAAAAGCAGGGTGGACCCGCATCGACCTCGGGAGCCTAAGCTTCATGGTGACAGGGTTGATGATCTTTGTGATGGGGAAGGGCCCAATGAACCTGGGAGCGAGCTTCTTGGACTCCACCCGGAGTGGAATATGTTTGGTCGAGAATCAAACTCGCTGACCCACTTTGTAGTTCGGGGCCGGTGTCCTCCGACGGTCAGCAGCGGCTTTGTAGGACTGTCCCTGGCGCAGCAGCATCTGGCGGGCTTGCTCCCAGGTCCTCCTGCAGCGTCTCACCAAGGTCAATTCCGCTGGAACTGTGGACTCTGGGCCTATGGCAGGAAACAGAGATGGTTGGTAACCATGCACAACGTGAAAAGGCGATAGACCAGTGGATGCAGAGAGAATTTGACCCAAACCAGTTTCTGAGACCAGGATCGTGGCTCCTGTGAAGCGAGACATCGGAGCCCAGTCTCCAGGTCCTGGTTCAGCCTCTCAATTTGTCCGTTGGTTTCGGAGTGAAACCCAAATGACAGACTGATGGTAGCACCTATGAGATTGCAAAACTCCTTCCAAAATTGCGAAATGAATTGGGGACCCCTATCAGACACCACATTGTTGGGTAAACCATGGAATTTGAATACCTGATTGATCATTAACTCTGCAGTATCTTTAGCTGAGGGGAGTTTCAGAAGTGCAATGAAGTGAGCCATTTTAGAGAACCTGTCAACAATGGTGAGAATTGTGGTATTTCCTTTCGAGGCCGGTAATCCTGTCACAAAGTCTACGGAAATGTCTGACCAAGGACGTTGTGGTATTGGCAGGGGTCGCAACTCCCCAGAAGGATGTTGACGAGAGGGTTTGTTAGCAGCACATACCTGGCAAGCATTGACGTAATCGATAACATCCCTCCTAACATTAGGCCACCAAAACCGCTGTTCGACCACTGATTGCGTTTTAGCAATGACATACAGTTCGGTTCATGTGAGCCCAGTGGATGACTCTTCCCCTTAAGGTCGGAACCACATAAAGCCTGTTTTCAGGGCAATCTTCAGGGCTAAGAGTGTTTTTCAGAGCCCCTTTAACCGCAGTTTCAATGTCCCAAACAAAAGCGGAAATGAAACATGACCTTATCTTAGGGAACCCATGGTTGAAATTACATAACCCCCACATTGACTGGTCCTCTGGGCAGGTTATGTCATGGGGCAGCAATTGCGCCCGGAACTGTTTCAAGCCGCCATGTGATGTTCAGGGCTATGTTTCTAAGGACAATCCACAGACCCCATCTGGGGATCCTGATTTATCTCAAGTGCCCACCTGTTACCAGGATATTAAAGACGTTTTTTCCAAGTCCAAGGCCAAATCCCTTCCACCCCACAGACCTTATGACTGTGCTGTTGGCTTGCTGCCTGGAACCACACACCCACGAGGGAGGTTGTTCTGTCTTTCAGGGCCGGAACACAAGGCCATGAAGGAGTACGTGGAAGAATCACTGGCAGCCGGGATCATTCGCCCATCTTCATCCCCTGCGGGAGCAGGATTTTACTTTGTGGACAAAAAGGACAAGACCCTCCGACCCTGTATCGATTACCGGGGTCTCAACGAGATAACCGTAAAAACAGGTACCCTCTTCCTCGCATCTCCACCGCCTTTGATTTCCTGGAGGGAGCCAAGATTTTCACCAAACTGGACTTAAGAAATGTGTATCATCTAGTCAGGATAAGGGAGGGGGATGAATGGAAAACAGCATTCAACACACCAACGGGACATTATGAGTATTTGGTAATGCCTTTTGGACTTACTAACGCTCCAGCTGTTTTCCAAAACCTTGTCAATGATGTCCTGCGTGACATGTTGAATGTTTATGTTTTTGTCTATTTGGACGACATTTTGATATTCTCCCCGGATGAGGAGACTCACATTATTCATGTCCGCTCTGTATTGCAGCGGTTACTGCAGAATCAACTATATGTCAAGGCTGAGAAATGTGAGTTCCACAAAGCGTCCGTTTCTTTTCTGGGTTTCGTCCTGGTTCAAGGTGAAGTCAAAATGGACCCTTGCAAAGTCGATGCGGTTATTAATTGGCCAGTTCGTTCTGTCATGAACGGAACAGAGGATAGGACCCAAAAATGCACGACTCCAAAACAAATGGACAGTTTCCAAAAAGAGAGGTTTAATATAAGGGCATAGGTCGGCAATCCAAGAAAGGCAACAGTATCCAAAAACATGAGGCAAAGAGGCGAGATCGATAATCAGAACAGGGTCAAGTCTTACTGTGAGTCTGTGACGTGGAAACAAGGAATGCTGGAACGCGACGACAAGGTACAACGAACTGGCGACGAGAGGGAATGAGACACGAGGTTAAATACAAGGGGTAATTAGGGTGAACGAGGCATAGGTGGTGAAGATGCTCACAGGAGCAGGTGTGTGTGAAACAGGAGGAAGACAAAAACCGGAACACACACCCATGACACTGTGTTGGTTTTGTTCTTTGAACAACGTGACTTTGTGTCCAACATTTAAAAAAAATATATACATACCTGTTTTACATTTGAAATATCCATCCATCCATCCATTTTCTCTAGTGCTTATCCTCACTATCCCAGCTATCTTCGGGCGGGAGGCGGGGTACACCCTGAACTGGTCGCCAGCCAATCGCAGGGCACATAGAAACAAACAACCATTCACACTCACATTCACAGCTACGGGCAATTTAGAGTCTTCAATTAGCCTACCACGCATGTTTTGGGGATGTGGGAGGAAACCAGAGTGCGCGGAGAAAACCCACGCAGGCACGGGGAGAACATGCAAACTCCACGCAGGCAGGGCCGGGACTTGAACTGTGAGGCAGATGTGCTAACCAGTCGTCCACCATGCCGCCGCCTTTGAAATAAACCATATTTTATTTTTCCAATTCAGAATGGTTCTGTAAATGGGAATGTGAAACCTGCGGGGTTCAGTACCTCAAGGTTAAGAATCCTGCTGTAAAGAACTCAACAGACAATTTCGTCTCAGTCTGCCTATGTCTTCTTCAGACTTCAGAGAGACTTCGGACAGGAATTATTACTATATTAGTTTTCATTGTATCAGTTTAGACGCCACTCTCTGGGTCAGTGGGGCAAATTGTCATGTGCAACGTATGCAAATGCACTGGGCGGCATTGACGATTGGCTTTCCAATTTAAAGATCTACCACGAGCTGTTTTTGGACTGTATTTGAAAGGGGGAATAAATATAGTCAGCTGGAATGAATATTAAACAGTGTGAGAGCAAAAACGCTGTAAATTTTGAATGTCACACAACACAGGATGGCTGAGGTCAAATTAGTGGCGAATAGTTTTTTTATCTCAAGTTTTCCAAAACAGATCTTCAGTTGTAGATTATTGTTGGATGTCATAACAAGAACTGTATTGGTTTTAAAGAATGTATGACACCTGATGGATTTAAATATTCCTTCATTTGTATTTTGCCCTTGTCTACCAGGCTTTCGCCATTCTTCTTTATTGGTCAAATTGTTTCAAATTCATGGTTGTGAACATCTCTATTCAGAATTTTTAAAAACTTTTTTATATGAAATATGTGTTGAGTGGACAAGCTGATTTAAAATAGTTATGGACGTGGAGACTAATGACATCATCTTGAATCCTTTCATCCTCCCTTCCTTCTTTTCTCATTGCTTGTGATCTTTTTACGGATGCTCACATAAAACAGCAGCGAGATGTTCTCGACAAAGTAAGGCTCGGCCCAGGTGGTGCTGCGGGCGCATGCTGTGTGTATGTCTCTGTCAGTGAACTTCATGTACATTGGCTCTCAACATTCACAACATGCTGCTCAGCGTCACCCGACAGCAGATGTAAAATGGCAGCAGGGGGTGGACTTTACTGGCTCAATACATGCAAAGATTGACAGTGCATTGTTAAGTGGCGTTAAGATTATGCTTTGCCGTGGCAACACTGACAACAATTATTTAGCCGTCTGACGCATACTGTATGTGTTTAAGGTATTCATTGTGCATGACGGTGACCATTCTAACCCACTTTCCATTGTTTTTTGTTCTGCTGGGTCATTATTCTCATACTGTGTACCACTAAATACAGTACATTGGCATTTTAACACTACACTAACAGTGAAACTTAACAATGTGCACCAAATTGACAAAACCATTGTGACAGACTCCACGTACAGGAAGTGAAAAGTTCATAAAATATAATGGTCTCGTAACATTTCCGGAGGTATTCCACGCATACACTATATGGACAAAGGTATTGGGACACCTACAGAAAGTGAAAAGTGGGGATAATATAATTTATGGAGGAAATGAATGGACCTAAAACATTACCCTGAGGAACTCCACTCACACACTATATGGACAAAAGTATTCAAACACGTGGCCATTGTGGGTATGTCTTTTGGACATGTTCTTCCACACCGTACTAATACACCAGTCATTATAGACCTCACTTTTTGCACTCGGTACAGACAACAGCCTTTCCCAAACTGCTCGCACAAAGTTGGAAGCATACAATTGAACAACTGGCTTTGATGAGATGAAGAATCAAGAAGTGGCCAAGTCCAACCCACAATTGATAAGTTAATTAACCGATGTATCCCAACACTTGGGTCCATACAGTGTACTTTACTTTCATCAACAGGCACGTTTAAGTGTTTTCGATATCAGAAGCTCATTGTGTTGCTATTGTTTCATTCATTCAATCATCTTTCTTTCACAGAGGCTTAGCCCAAAATAGTTTTTAGGTTTTTCTGCTGACATGAAGCAAAATTAATTATGCCGTACTTGTCATCAACTAAATATGTGCCCCTCGTGCAGCCAATCGACTATGAGGGCTTCCAGCTCTTCATGGCCACCTACCTGGAGAACGACATCCCGGAGGAGCTGTGTAAGCACCTCTTCACCTCCTTCAAGAGCAAAACGGGCGGCACCTCGCCTGACCATTGTCGAGCAGCAGGAAGCTTACTGGGTGAGCTCCCCTCACGTTAAATTCATTCATTCTTCTTGCAGTATACAACGCGACAACTTTGAACGTGGAATCCTTAACCTGGAAAGGGACAACATTTAGCAACATAAATGGAGGTTCCAAACGATCGTCACTACAGTGAAAAGAAAAGAAACTTTTCAAACTAAGTATAACGAAGAAAAAAAAAAATCTATATTTACAGAATAATTATATTAACGATTCAGAAGTACAGTAGATTAGTAGTTAGCATATCAGCCTCATAGCTCTGAGGTTGTGGGTTCAAATCTCAGCCCCAGCTTTCCTGTGTGGAGATTGTATGTTCTCCTGTGCTTGTCTGGGTGCTCTGGCTTCCTACCACATTTCAAAAGCATGCGGGTTTGGTAATTGAAGACTGTAAATACTGTTATGAAGAATATTTTAATTATGTTTCCGTATCTTTTTTGTGTGTTTTAATTACCCATAAGTGTGAACGTAAGTGTGAATGGTTCTCGGTGTTACCCTGGTCCCCTACTTTGGACCTTCAAATATATCCGCTGAGATAGGCTCCTGGTAACCCGTGACCCTAACGAGGACAAACGCTCTAGAAGAAAAGATGAATGGATGGATTAAAATAGGATGTCAAGGTGTTGGAAGTGGCCACCACAGCTGCCTAACAGTCAAAGGTCCAGCGTTTGAATCTCAGCTGTTTGGGTTTTTCTCCGGACACGCTCTTTTCCTTCTGCATTGAGGATTCCAAATTGTCCGTGGGCGTGAATGTTGATGAGTCTATATGTGCCCTGCGACTAGTTGGCAACCATTCCAGGGTGTCTCTCTCAAAGTCAAAAACCGGATAGGCTCCAGTTTAGCCACGACCCCAATGAGAACAACTGAAGGAGAAAATGGATGGACAGTTGTTTCGGCCTTGCACTGCCACCTGGTGTTTGGTGAATTGCAACTAACACGGCGAAGGAGGGATTGAGTTTGCTATTTTCACTAGTGGTATACATCTCCTATGTTCTCGGGTAAAGAAGAGAGAAAGAAATATTAAAGCTACAACATGATGTTCATTCAAGGCAACCGTTTATGTTAATGCTTAACATTTTCCCTACTCTTGTTGTAATTACGGTAGAAGAGAAGGTCAAGCATTGGAATTAAGGCCCATTAGTCCTGCGTCAATGTTGTCTTATTGCTGCTCAATGTGTTTCCTTCTCAAAGAGTCCTGCTCCATTGATGCTGGTATCTCTATTCACACCGAGGTGGCCTGTGCCCCCATCACAGGTACTAGCACAACTGCCTTGACAGGCTGGCTGTAGCCCCTCTCTACTGCTGCTTGTTGTGTTGATGGGTGATTTCTTTTTTTTTTTTACATTGTGGAATCCATGTCGTGACATTTGTCATAACTTCACCTGCCTCCGAGTCCCCATTGAATTTCTTTTCTATGAGATATTATTGTGTTCTGCTCCTTTGCTTTAAACAAACCAGCGTTGTTTTTTTGTTTGTTTTTTTGCAACAAGGGAACCTCTAAAGTCGAATGCCCAAAACATGTTCAGTGAACATCAAATGGGTTATTGCTACACAGTTTGCTTTTCTGAAACACTTATTGCAATCAAGGATAAGCTTTACCGTCCGCGCTTACTTGTTATCAAAGTTAAACTGATAGCGTTTAACTCCCCCCCCCCCCCCCCCCACCCACCCAAAGAATTCAGGATTGCAACACACACTCACGCAAAACTAAATTGCTCCTTTTCACAAAAGTGAAAAAGCCTTTCTCACATACTACAGCAACTCATTTAATATATGTGAAATGTGCTGCGTGTTTATGAGTCTTTCAGTAGTATGTCAAAGTAGTGTGTCAAACCTAAAGCCTGGGCCAGAGCTGGCCCACCACATTATTTTGGCCTGTGAAAGCAAATTATGGGCGTCGAGTTAATGTTTTTTTTTTTTTTGCTAAAATATCAAAATTGTAAATTGTCTTGCGATGTTGCGAGCATTTTTTGTTACCAAGCCCCCTTTTAAAAAATTATATAATAGGTGAACAAACCAAGTTTTACTGGCTTCTGATTTTCAAATCTAGTTATACATCAATTGGTTGTGTATTTGTAATAATATAAGATAATCATACATTTATATGGGTTCATAATGGCCCACCAAGGGAAACTACTGTGGTCTGTGCCAAAAATGATTTTGACACCCCTGAAGTAGAGTGTTTTTTTTTTTTTTTACAACGACTAACTTATTTTTACACTTGCATCACCATTAACAATGGTAAAAGGAGACATCTCCTACATTGTTAAGAGTGTTTAAATTGTCACCATTAACCATTTTTATTTGTTTATTTTTTTCCTAAAATAAGGAGCAAAATAGTAAGACTCAAGCATCAACATATCTGAGTATTTTATTACTTTTATAGCTTACTAGTTACAGTGTAGAACTTATTTTTACACTTCTATGGCACTTTGGAATGTTAAAATGTGACTCAACAAATTAAACCCGGCAACTGATGATTTTCAAATGTGAAACATTGTTTCGGGTCAACTAAGGCCTCATGTTCGACTTCCGAGGTTCGACTTGATTCCTTCTTTAAATGACTCCTTCCTTTTGTGTCCAAGGCATGAACGGTAAGAGCATTCTGTCAGCAATGGGTCGACATACGCCAGAGCTTGCCTGCGGCACCGGGGCCACCACCTCCCCTTGTTCGTCTCGATCCTCCTCGCAGAGGTCCCGAACCGGGACCCACACGCCTGGGGGACCCCACCGCTCTCCGTGCAGCCAGGTCATGTCTTCCCAGAGCAGCAATAACACCCTGACCCCCAACGCTGGCCCTGCCCGGTCGCCAGTGTCGCCCCCGAAACTCTCACCTGGTAAGCCAGGCAACTTATCTTAAAAATCTTCGTCAATTGTAGCGCAACTATGTCAATGTTTTTTTTTAATTTATTTCCATTAATCATTGGATTTGTATTCACTTTATTGGAATGTATGAGAAACTCCACATATAGTGGTGCCTTTCGGTACGAGAGACAAGACTTAAAAGTTTTTCAAGATACAAGCCATCATTCGGTCAAGTTCTTTCTCTGACTTAAGAGCAAAAAATTGAGACACGACCGCTTTGCCTTAAGTCTGCTTAGCTTAATGCTAAGAAACAATGCAGAAGGCCTCAGAAGGGCTAACCGATAGCGTCTGTTGTTGTGTTATAACTACACTTTACACCTATCTGATCGGCTTGATCGGTATCGGCTGATAATTATCATTTTATGCTGATTGGCTGATCGGCTTTAATGTCATAATTTGCCAATCTCCGCAAAAGACATTTACTCCGTTGTGTACCAATCGAAAAACTAGTTTATTTTTAGCCTTGTAAAATCTTAAACATCTGACAGCCAATAAAGTTTTTTATTTTTTTTTAAACATGTTGCCGGTGTGCGACAGACAACACGTAAGGCCCTGATCAGATGACACGACAAATTCGGTCTTTCACGATTGCACTATGTCAGACTACTGCAATAAAATCTTGTATTCCGACACCACCGCCTCCCGTCTTTTACGATCACTGGGCTTTATCTTGTCAACTCAAACGCGACCGGATACACTCGTTACCATGGCGACGACATGGCGCCGTTATTATAGGAACACAATGGGGGGAAAACGTGTGGTGGGGGTCACCGGTGCTCGGGAGATTCCGTTCATTTAAGGATTGCTTTAGGTATGGTCACGTACTTTTAATACGATACGGCTCACAAGCAGGCAACAAAACATTATGTCGCCTAGCAAGCTAGTGCTAGCACTAATGGTTGTAAGTAAACATGCCGGCGTTATGTGGAATCATGCTCTCAAGTTTCGGTGTGTGTGATGTAATTTCATGACAATAAAGCAATTCAATTACAGTCAGTTAGCACCCATTATTTCAGTCATGTTGCAATGATGGTTTGCCCTGATTGATTAGAATACATGACCTGACTAGAGCAGTGATTTCCAACCTTTATGGTGCAAAGGCACATATTTTACAATTGGCAAATCTCACGGCACACCAACAAACAAAAATGTCACAAAATGTAGATACACGGTAAATACTCTATGTACATCTTGCCATCTAATAGAACAGCATTTATTTGTTATGTCTGTTACTATGCCTCACTGACATAAACAGAGGAACAAAGATACGTTATTTCTTGTAAAGGAATAATGCTTTTGAGCAGTTCAGTAAAATTTGATAATTTCCCACGGCACACCTGACGATTGCTCATCAAGTATATAGAGTAAATGACCAAGTCATTTAAATAGACACATCGCTCCATCTTGTGATTGGATCGGTGATCGGTTATTGTTTTTTTTCAACTCGCTGATTGGTGAAACCAAAAATCCTGATTGTGTAAAGCCTAGTTATAACCCTTTAAGCAATGGCTATTTGAACACAAACGGTGCAACAACACATATAGACAATGTAAAAATACAGGCACATATTCTTTAGCCTTTGTGGAAAAAAAAAAATGACTGCAGCTTATTGAGTCACAGTAGTTGTAAAATTTTGTTTGTATCTGTATGACTAACGCACTTTCCCCGGTAGCCGAATCGCACAAAGCAGGAGGAGCTGTAATGAATTCATCATGTTCCACAAACTGTTCAATTCTTTACATCCTATTTTATCCATCTATGTTCTTTGCCCAGTCCATTTTAATTTGATTTAATTGTACTAATCTTAATTATCTGGAGGGGGGGGGATTTTTTTTTACATTCTTCGTTACATTTTTGGTTCCATACCACACAGAGAGGCAGGGCAGAAAGATATTGATAATGATGTCATGGAGATGTTTTAGCCATTTATGTATTGTATGTATTGTAACAGTGTTTCAATGTCATTAACCTAGTTTAATTTCCCGTAGACGCAAAGGAAAACTCTAACAAAAAGATCTTGTTATACATGTACAATAAGATCCAATAGAAAATCTGTATTCAACTAAATTTACATTTACAGACACAAAAATAATAATGCGATTGTACAACAGTGCTACACCGTAGATCACTGTTTGATTTGTTGATTGATGTTAAAATAACATCGACAGAGAGAAGCCGCTCTGAGAAGCATTTGTCGCTGCGGAGGAGCCCATCGCGCCACAAAGGATCCCCTCAGTCAGTGCCGCAGGTGGTCTTCCTTAAGGACATCGTCTGCTACCTTTCCCTGTTGGAGCGCGGCACGCCAGAGGACAAGCTGGAGTGTGAGTGACAGGCATGGGGACAGAATGAATCAGGTTTCTAATTCGCCTCAGACAATAACTTTCCACTGATTGATAGGTCATCGCAAAACCGTTACAGTTTGTCTCGCGAAACATGTCGTCAGCCATCTGCACACATTAATACATTAAACACTTTTATGCCCACAATGGGTATAGAAACATAAGGCACAAACATAATGTTTGAAAAACACACACGCAACTTAAAATGGACTTTTAATCAAATCAAAGTGTTTTATAATGGAAAAATGAAGATCTCATAGATCCTGTCAAGGAAGCACACAACGCTGTGGAGTGAGCACATGCCAGAGTCGACGAGAATGCTAATCCCTGTGTAATGTAAGAGCATCCTTACAACATCCAGCAAATCTCCCTCTAATACATTTGAGTGAGTGTGTTTACATTATTCTTCGATATGTCCTTTTCTCATGTTCACTTTTTAATGTCTGCGTGTGGACAATGGCAAACAATAGTGAAATGACGGCGCATGCCACCTGGGGCGATTATTTGTCTTTGACACGCCGCTGTCTATTAGTGGGACGGTCCACAAGCAGCTATGGTCCGATCCCTGCCGCAAATAGCGACAATCCACGTTTCGTGCCCACCTAAAAAGATGAATAATTGCCTATAGAGGCCATAAGATGGTTGCAAAGCACAACTGTTGTCGAAATGAAACTCTTCAACTCACTTTACCTTACTGTAATTCCTTGACACCAAGATGTCACAAGTTGGCAAAAAAAAAAAAAAAAAAGCACTACCTTTGTCGAAATGAATCTCCTCAACTCGCTTCAACGTAGTTCCTTGGCACAAGATACCACAAGATGGCGTGCAAGTAAAACATTTCTTTCTTTAGCCCGAGCACGGAAACAGGAAAAAGCGAATTTTCAGCGAATAGCGGTGGCTAGGTTCCCCAGTAACATCTGTGCAAAGGTTAATTTGCGGATATGCAGGGCTTCGCTGTACATATCACTGATCATGCTATGATGCTAAAGCCCCACTTGACTTGGGTGCACATTGAAGAGGCTCATTTCCACTCACGGGAAGGAATATTCAGCCATGTGAACTGCATTCCTGACCGTTGAGCAGTCATGAGCGCTCTCTTCGTCTCCCTTCCAGTCATGTTCCGGCTGTACGACACGGACGGCAACGGCGTCCTGGACAGTTCGGTGAGTTTCCCCACCATCTTCTTCATCTTTCTGTTGTCTTTCCGTCCTCCTTACTTACCCATTGTGCTAAGAATAGAAGCTGGTTGGCAGGCGGCGTGTTGACATTAAGATCGTTTGTAACCCTCAGTCCGTTTTAATGCTAGCCAGGTTCCGAGGCATAAACAGAACATTGCAGACTTAGTAGCATGTCTTTACATCACGTTTGGACGTGAGAGGTTGTGTGATCCATGTGCCGCAATGCTTTGTTTTGTCCTATTTGGGATCTTTGGTAGGAGCTGGACCGCATCATCAATCAAATGGTGCATGTTGCCGAGTATCTGGAGTGGGACTCGACAGAACTACGGCCGGTGAGCAACAGAGTACACACATTTATAACCACTGTAAAGTAAATAATTGGCATGAGGTGGGGTGGTCCGGTACACTAGCCCCTCCCTTTGGGACTGGTCGGGGGGCTTTGGTTGGGCTAGGGGACCACCGTGGCTCCTGGGGAGTGGCTGGGGTCCCCCCTGGCTGGGTCCCCCGCGGGATAGACTTGCTGGCTTGGCGCCCCCTTGTGGATGGAGCGGGCTGGGGCCACCCTTCCTCAATGTGCTGGCTCAGCAACACTAGTTGACTAACATGCATGTGATATGATGTTCATTCACTAATAGGTTGAACTAAGGCACACTATAGGCTTTAATTGCTTGTGCTAAGACAACTAACAATGAGCACAGGTTATATTAAGTTATCACCTCACAGGTCTCATCTTGTCGTATTGGTTAGTTGTTGCATGTCCTCCCCATCAACAAAAGAGAACACAGTTTGACTTTTGTAACGTTACTTGTGGTCAAATATCTAGAATGTCCAACTATTGTTCGCACCCCTATTCCCCTTGAAAGAACTGTAACTTCTTGCGCTTTCCTTTCTCTGAAAACAAATATAGTGCAGCTGAGGCTTTGGTCGGTGGACGTCAAGACAAGCGATATGCCTTTGGCGGTACAGCAAACTCATTTGAAATGGCATTGGAAAATATAACATACTGTAAATGTGTTTTCACGGGCTATTTTTTAAACAAAAACAGGCTTTATTGTTCTTAACTTGTATGAAAGTGGGTTGTGACTTTGCAACAATAGGAAAATCCCGGGGCCCAGGGTGACAACAGTTGAGAACCACTCCTTTAGATGATGTGTGTCCAAAGTCTGGCCATTTGCAACCCACTGAACATTTTTTATTGGTCTGTCCCATATTCTAATAATAATATTAAACACGGCCTGCAAGATTACAAGAAAAACGATAAAATATTGGCAAAAATAGCACACATTTCTAAATGAAAAATAAAAATATGTGTAAAAATAAAATTATATAAAATAACGGAAATTAAATCATACAACGTATTATACATTATTGAAAATGTCACATGATCACACCGATAACACCAAACTGAGATTTAGACCGTTTTTTCTGTTTTTTTTTGTTTTTATTTTTGTATGTTTAGCACATGTTGGCCAAGAAGCGGGGCCTGGTTTTAAAAATAGATCACCAACGATGGGACATTGTGAAATCCTAGGAATGTTGTAGAATTGATCGCTTGAAAATAATTATAGAAATAAAGTGTTGCATATTGATAGTTATCTGTTTCCTACCTTGTTAAATCATTGCTGATAAATATTGAGAGAAATAAATAACATGTCTTCTCCTCGACGAATATCATTATTTTAAAATGGTTTAAATATTTATAACAACATATTATTAAAAGTATTTGACCACATTTTTAATTTCAGAAGCGTGTATCAAGCTGGTAGCCCTTCACAGTAATCAGTACAAAGAAGTAGTGCAAAATTTCAAAAAGGTTGGCAACCCCTGACCTGCAGGGTATTGAATTGGGTTTAGCATACATCATAAACACAAGGTGAGGTGGAGCCCCCTTCTTCCTTCCATTTTTCCATATGTGGCCCTCACTGGAATAATTTTGGGCACTTCTCCTATAGACACCCACAGAGACGCAGTCTCCAGGTTTGAGCACCAAATTCTGCTACTTTTGAGGGGTTACACGGTGTATTGTATGTCGAAATCTCAACGAACCGAATCTAATTTGAGCTAGAAAGGGTGTCTCAGTGCTTCTGCTTCTACTATTGTAGATTCTGAAGGAAATGATGGAGGAGATCGACTACGACCGGGACGGCACAGTCACCCTGGAAGAGTGGATCCGAGGAGGCCTGACCACCATCCCCTTACTGGTTCTGCTAGGCATGGATGCGGTTTGTGTCCACATTTCTCTAATTTCTTGCCCAAAAATTACAACTATAAATGTCTTTAAAGTCTAAATGATGTCATTCATGGGGGTTTCAGTGAACAAATGTACTCATGAGACACAAGAGACCTCTGGCAAGGTGTAAACATTTGTCACCTTCTGTTGCACAATCTATTTAGATATGTCATCTCAATAAAATTGAATTAATATATTCTAATTGACTGAAACCTACCTGTATAAAATATAACTCCCTACCTCAAAGACTGTCTGCAGCCAGGTTGGCATTGCAAATGGGAATCAGTTGTAATTGCCTCACCTGGATAAAGGGTTAGGTTTTAAAGGTCTCAAAAATATTGGAAATTTTCAGCCTCATTTACTTAAGCTATCCTGAACTAATTAGTGCGATGGAAACGCAAACCACATGGACCACAGGAACCTTTTGCTAGGAGGAACTCAAAAGTTCCTGGGCTGGTTGGTGGCAAAGCTCCTAAGATTTTGAGGTTAGCTGTTGCAAAACAGCATACTAATTATAACACAAATACGGTTTCCTCCCACATCGCAAAAACACGCATGGTAGGTGGATTGAAGACTCTAAATTGCCCGTCGGTGTGAATGTGAGTGCGGATGGTTGTTTGTTTATTTGTGCCCTGCGATTGGCTGGCGACCAGTTCAGGGTGTCCGGGATAGGCTCCAGGACGCCCGCGACCCTAGTGAGGATAAGCGGTACAGAAAATGGATGGATGGATTTCCACATTTAAATCTACATCCAAGTGTTTTTCCTAAATTGTGCATTTCAAAGTTCGTCATTTATTTATTGTGTACATGCAAAAAGCAACCATTTGTATTTCTCCCACCAGAATGTGCAGGAGGACGGCCAGCACGTTTGGCGCCTAAAGCACTTCAACAAACCGGCCTATTGTAACTTTTGTCACACCATGTTGCTGGGCGTGCGCAAGCAGGGCCTCTGTTGCTCCTGTGAGTGGGTAGCTATGACCATGCTAACGTACATGTATGTGACATGTAATTTGTCACTAAAAAGTGTTTTTTCTTTTTTTTTGGGGGGGGATGGATAGTATGCAAGTACACCGTGCACGAGCGCTGTGTGTCCAAAGACATTGCCGCCTGCATCAGCACCTACGCCAAATCTCGCAGGCACACCAACGTGAGCACACAGGCACACACACACACACACACGCACACACACACACACACACACACACACACACACACACACACACACACACACACACACACACACACACACACACACACACACACACACACACACATCATACTGTATGTACTCCCGGGTGGCAAGAGACTGAGCTTTCTCCGTTGGAACCACTGGTAAACATATCCTTGTACAGTATGTCATTTGACCAAAGCAGAGCAATTAAGGAAACAGGGTAAATGGCTTGAATGGTGGTTTTAGCCTTCTTCTCTCCCACCGTAGTTTACAGTTTTTTTTTACAGACCTGTGAGAAAATCCCTTCCACATAACCTAGGTGATGGAGGTTTGGTTCCCTGTCGGTCCCGTTCAAAGTTGCTACCACGTCTTGTGAGCTTCTCTGAGAACGATTTACGACATTCACTCGATTTATCCTCCTCACCAAAAGGCTACGCTGGACTCATTTGGATTTATTTTGATGGAATTTGAAAAAAAAAAAAAAAAAAATGAAACCTTTTGGGGGTATATCTGGATGCAACACCAAACACAACAAATATCACTCCAAGTGTGCAGTTTTCAATTACTTTTCTGCCACCCGGAAGTACCCTGGCACCTATTGTTTACACATGAAAATTCTGTGGTAACTTTGATTGACTTGTTTGTGTGTGTGTGTGTGTCTGTAGGCTATGCAGCACGTGTGGATGGAGGGCAACTCCCCAACCAAGTGTGACCGATGTCACAGGAGCATCAAGTGTTACCAAGGCCTGACCGGCCTCCACTGTGTGTGGTGTCAGATCACTGTGAGTAAGGATGGATGGATGGATGCGAACACTTTAAAGGTGAAGCACTTTTGCTTTATTGTCTTGTATTTATTATTCCGTGACTAAAAGCTCTTTAGATTTATTGACAGTTATGATTGTCAAAATGTTACCCAAAATACGGCCTCCACAGGCGATAAAGCCATTATGATTGCAACCGTTTGCGCCTGTAACAGATTGCAAGGGCTTCTCGGTTTATGAGGCCGTTCCATTCCTATAGCAGAGACGTACACTGGATCCATACATGAGTCGATAATTAAGTGAAACTAACGCAGCACAGTGCAATATAGTACAGTAGAGTCATAATCATAGTCAATATTTCGATGAAAAACACTTATAGACCATAGATATAAAAGTTGTGATGCACTGAATTTTCAGCCACTGAAAATATTCAGCTGAAAATGGCCCAATCGGACCGAAATACTTTTGTCACGGAAATAAAACGGCTAAAACAGGATGTTGTTAAGATGCAAGCAAAAACTGTAGCCAGTGCGCAGTCGTGTACACTATATTGTAAACTGAAAATAAAGTAAAATAAAAAATGGCGCGTCCACATTGAACAGTCCCCCAACTTCCAGCTGTTTCTTCCTCTTTCGCACGAGCCCTACCTTTCCAGATCGGTCAAATGGAGCATGTTGATTCTTGGAGCAAAAACCTACTGACCACTGTAGCAAGGCCCATGCTCTCAGGTGGGAGCACCAGAAGCTCAAAACAAGAGTCATTGGCAACAGAATAATAAGATGGTTGGCACTGCCAGAGAAGATTTGGCATTTTTTTCTTCAAGGGTCCAACCCACATACATAGTCAGCTGTGCTGTTGATCCCACAAATGTATGTTCCTTAAAAATATGGTATCATTGAAAAGGGAAATAAACAGTCTTACCAACGGTATAAAGTTTACTACAAGGAAGCATCGTTGCAACAAAGTAATAGCTACCAAACACAAATGTCCTTTTTATTTTTGGTGTGCCGTTTGGTTGCAATACTACTTATATCCACTAGATGTCATCACTGTTTTGTTTTTAACATCAAAGCTGCGCCACAGAACAGCAAGCAAATGCCATCAAGTCTTTTTCTGTCTAGACTGTTGTATAATATGTAAATCACATCATACTTAGCACTATTTTTGTATTCAGTGTATTATGTAAGTGTAGAATTTGCATGGTCTCCTTCCCCCCCCCCCCCCCTCAGTCCTCCTCCAACGTTCCCCAAAATATGCATGTTGGTTAATTCCATCCATCCATTTTCTGAGCCGCTTCTCCTCACTAGGGTCGCGGGCGTGCTGGAGCCTATCCCAGCTGTCATCGGGCAGGAGGCGGGGTACACCCTGAACTGGTTGCCAGCCAATCGCAGTGTTGGTTAATTAAAGATTTTAAATCGTCCATAGGCCACTCCTTGAGCCGTCACCTTATTGTGGTGGAGGGGTTTGTGTGTCCCAATGATCCTAGGAGCTAAGTTGTCTGGAGCTTTATGCCCCTGGCAGGGTCACCCATGGCAAACAGGTCCTAGGTGAGGGACCAGACAAAGCACGGCTCAAAGACCCCATATGAAGAAGACAAATTATGGACTCAAGTTTCCCTTGCCCGGATGCGGTTCACCGGGGCCCCCCTCTGGAGCCAGGCCTGGAGTTGGGGCTCGAAGGAGAGCGCCTGGTGGCCGGGCCTGCACCCATGGGGCCCAGCCGGGCACAGCCCCAAAGGGTAACGTGGGTCCCCCTTCCCATGGGCTCACCACCTGTGGGAGGGGCCATAGGGGTCGGGTGCAATGCGAGCTGGGCGGTGGCCGAAGGCGGGGACCTTGGCGATCCGATCCTCGGCTACAGAAGCTTACTCTAGGGATGCGGAATGTCACCTCTCTGGCAGGGAAGGAGCCCGAGCTGGTGTGTGAGGTCGAGAAGTTCCGACTAGATATAATCGGACTCGCCTCCACGCACAGCTTGGGCTCTGGTACCAGTCCTCTCGAGAGGGGTTGGACTCTCTTCCATTCTGGAGTTGCCCACGGTGAGAGGCGCTGAGCAGGTGTGGGTATACTTATTGCTCCCCGGCTCGGCGCCTGTACGTTGGGGTTCACCCCGGTGGACGAGAGGGTAGCCTCCCTCCGCCTTCGGGTGGGGGGACGGGTCCTGACTGTTATTTGTGCCTATGCACCAAACACCAGTTCAGAGTACCCACCCTTTTTGGAGTCCTTGGAGGGGGTGCTGGAGAGTGCTCCCGCTGCTGGCGGACTTCAATGCTCACGTGCGCAATGACGGTGAGACATCGAGTCCGAGTGGACCATTTTCCGCGCCTCCATTGCTGAGGCGGCCGACCGGACCTGTGGCCGTAAGGTGGTCGGTGCCTGTCGTGGCGGCAATCCCCGAACCCGTTGGTGGACACCAATGGTGAGGGATGCCGTCAAGCTGAAGAAGGAGTCCTATCGGGCCTTTTTGGCCTGTGGGACTCCTGAGGCAGCTGATGGGTACCGGCTGGCCAAGTGGAATACAGCTTTGGTGGTCGCTGAAAAAAAAACTCGGGCATGGGAGGACCTCTGTGAGGCCATGGAGAAAGACTTCCGGATGGCTTCGAGGAAATTCTGGTCCACCATCCGACGTCTCAGGAGGGGAAAGCAGTGCACCATCAACACTGTGTATAGTGGGGATGGGGCGCTGCTGACCTCGACTCGGGACGTTGTGAGCCGGTGAGGAGAATACTTCGAAGACCTCCTCAATTCCACTGACACGCCTTCCCAAGAGGGAGCAGAGTCTGGGTTCTCTGAGGCGGGTTCTCCTATCTCTGGGCTTGAGGTCGCCGAGGTGGTTAAAAAGCTCCTCGGTGGCAAGACCCCAGGGGTGGATGAGATTCGCCCGGAGTTACTCAAGGCTCTGGATGTTGTAGGGCTGTCCTGGTTGACACGCCTCTGCAACATCGCGTGGACATCGGGGACAGTACCTCTGGATTGGCAGACTGGGGTGGTGGTCCCCCTTTTTAAGAAGGGGGACCGAAGGGTGTGTTCCAACTACAGGGGGATCGCACTCCTCAGTCTCCCTGGTAAGGTCTATTCAGGGGGGGTGGAGAGGAGGGTCCGTCGGGAAGTCGAATCCCAGATTCAGGAGGAGCAGTGCGGTTTTTGTCCTGGCCGTGGAACAGTGGACCAGCTCTTCACCCTTGGCAGGGTCCTCGAGGGTGCATGGGAGTTCGCCCAACCAGTCTACATGTGTTTTGTGGACTTGGAGAAGGCGTTCGACCGTGTCCCTCAGGTGGCCCTTTGGGGGGTGCTTCGGGGGTATGGGGTACCGAACCCCCTGATACGGGCTGTTCGGTCCCTGTACGACCGGAGTCAGAGTTTGGTCCGCATATCCGGCAGTAAGTCGGACTTGTTTCCGGTGAGGGTTGGACTCTGCCAAGGCTGCCCTTTGTCACCGATTCTGTTCATAACTTTTATGGACAGAATTTCTAGCCGCAGCCGAGGCGTAGAGGGGCTCCGGTTTGGTGGCCTCAGTATTGCATCTCTGCTTTTTGCAGATGATGTGGTTCTGTTGGCTTCATCAAGCCGTGACCTCCAACTCTCATTGGAGCAGTTCGCAGCCGAGTGTGAAGGGGCTGGGATGAGAATCAGCACCTCCAAATCTGAGACCATGGTCCTCAGTCGGACAAGGGTGGCGTGCCCTCTCCAGGTCGGGGATGAGATCCTGCCCTAAGTGTAGGAGTTCAAGTATCTTGGGGTCTTGTTCACGAGTGAGGGAAGAATGGAACAGGAGATCGACAGGCGGATCGGTGCAGCGTCTGCAGTGATGCAGACTTTGTATCGATCCATTGTGGTAAAGAAGGAGCTAAGCCAAAAGGCGCAGCTCTCGATTTACCGCTCGATCTACGTTCCTACCCTCACCTATGGTCACGAGCTGTGGGTCGTGACCGAAAGAACGAGATCCCGGATACAAGCGCCCGAAAGGAGTTTCCTCCGCAGGGTGTCCGGGCTCTCCCTTAGAGATAGGGTGAGAAGCTCGGTCATCCGGGAGGATCTCAGAGTAGAGCCGTTGCTCCTTCACATCGAGAGATGCCAGATGAGGTGGCTGGGGCATCTGATTCGGATGCCTCCCGGACGCCTCCCCGGTGAGGTGTTCCGGGCACGTCCCACCGGGAGGAGACCCTAGGGACGACCCAGGACACACTGGAGAGACTACATCCTTCGGCAGGCCTGGGAACGCCTGGGGATCCCCCCGGAAGAGATGGATGAAGTGGCTGGGGAAAGGGAAGTCTGGGCGTCCCTGCTAAAGCTACTGCCCCCGCGACCTGACCTTGGATAAGCGGTAGAAGATGGATGGATGGATGGATGGATGGATGGATGGAAATCGTCCATAGGAATGAATGCGAGTGTGTTTGCATGTGCCCTGTGAATGACTGGCGAACAATCTCTTCTCGGCCAAAGTCAGCTGGTGTAGGCTCCAGCACAGCAGCGACCCTATTGAAGACAAGCTCTTGAGAAAATGGCTGAATTATCACATTTGTGTGCGCGTCTTCGTGCTGTCGTCCGCAGCTCCACAACAAATGTGCGTCCCACGTGAAGCCAGAGTGTGACGGAGGGGCCTTAAGGGACCATACTCTGCTGCCCTCCTACATTTGTCCTGTTGTCCTGGTGAGTCACATTCTACACTCCATATTGTACCACATTATACAATGGCGACTGACGACAGGGGCTGTCCTGAGCGACCAACATGAAACAGATGTGGCAAAAGTGCTCACACCCTGTACTCACTGTTGGGCAGTAACTAATTACGTGTCACTACATTACGTCATTTCAGGACAAAAATGATGTAATCCATTACATTAATGGCAGAAAATGTGTCATCTGCTGTATGCGGAACGGCACGTGACCAAAAGCGGAAACCGCGATAGCTGACTTCCTGTGTATGCTACGCTAACGAGCATAACTAGGATTTATGACGGGATTGTTTTGAAGCCGAACTTACTAAAATTGTTTCAGTCATCTTTTGTGGCTCTGTGGTGACATCTTGTGTTAAAAAAAAAAAAAAAAAAAAGACGTCAACGTTTAAAGTTCCCACGGGTGCTCTATTACGGTCCCCTTCGCCATTCATCGAGCGAGGAGGAAGTGCTTTTACCTGTTTTGCCTTATACGGAAGTAGGTTGCGCATGATTACAATTTCGGTTACTTTTGAAAAATAGCCGCAAGAGCTCAGTTTTTCCTTTCCTATCACTTCCTCCTTCTGAAACTGACGCTTGTGATTGGCTAGTCATATGCCAGTCTGACTTTGTCTCAAACATGACATATGTTTCCAAATATGACCTCGAAGCGCCACCTTGTGCTGTAATCTATTAATTTAATTGTCTGAGATTTCAAAAAGGTTAGACTCACAGTGACACTTTTGAACACATAAAAGCTATCTTCGGGCGAGAAGCAGGGTACACCCTGAACTGGTCGCCAGCCAATCGCAGGGCACACGTAGACAAACAACCATTCGCACTCACATTCGCACTTACGGGCAATTTAGAGTTTTCAATCAACCTACCATGCATGTTTATGGGATGCGGGAGGAAACCGGAGTGCCCGGAGAAAACCCACGCAGGTACGGGGAGAACATGCAAACTCCACAGAGGCGGGGCCGGATTTTGAACCCCGGTCGTAAAGAAGAAATATATGCTTAATTCCAAAATAATGATCTATGGTTTTAATCCATTTTTTTTTTAGCGGAAACATTCAACGGTCCTGTTGATGCATTCATTCAAAATTAAGAAAAGTTAATCAAAATGTAATTAAATGTCATTAGTTACATTACTTTGAGAAATTAAGTGATATAGTTACACTACTATTAGATTTCTTGTAATTGTAACTAACCTGATTTCCAAAGTCATCTTCCCAACAGTGACTGTATTGAAGTAGAAGTACAGATTAATTGTCAAATGATCTCCAAAACCATTTTGAGAACTTGACAGTTGGCGCAACGAAAAATATTCTATGCCCAAATAAGTGTTTCGCTCATGTCAATCATCTATCTTTATATTCAAAGAAATAGCTTTGCTAAAGTAGCCAATTGAGTGACAGAAAATGCTGGTAGACAACCCATTCGCTACAAATCAGACCATTCTCTTAAATAAGGCCAAAGATGGAGAATATCTTGCTTCTGTTGTCGTGGTTGTTAATGCTCCCTCGTTACGTTTTTTTTTTCCCCCCCCTGCCTCATGAAACCCGACAAGATCTCAACCGATTGACTTTAAATGTAGCTGTCGTACCTATATGCACCTATACCTATCTATTTACATCTTTTTGACCTTGTGTCATCTGCTGAGGGTGCAAAAGTAAGAAACGCATTTTTGCAAAGTAAGGAGGAGAAAGTACGGATGTTTGTTTTCGAATAAAGTGAGTAAAAGTCATGATAAAAATACTTGTGGCTTTAAGATAAGGAGAGAGCCTCTAAGAAAAAAAAATACTTGCTCATTGTTTGGAATTTACCTCTTACATTTTGCTTGATACACATCATTATTATCAATTTTTCAAATTAAAGGAAGATGTCTGCTGGAATGCGTTGTGGTTACCTGTAACATTTGAATGTGATGTCAGCAATTTTATTTTATTCTCTGAGTGTTATACTTTCATGAGGTCATATATGCAGAAAAATGGGCTTGTTGTTGCACTTAATGTATTTTAGAATGTATACAATTCTCATAGTAACAGTGGCGTAGTGGTTAGCACTGCTGCCTCACAGTTCTGAGGTTATGGGTTAAAACCTCGGCGCAGGCATATTGCATATTCTTCCTGTTCTTTGCGTGGGTCTGACTTCCTCCCACATTCCAAAAACATGCATGCTTTTTACGTTGAAGATTCGAAATTGTCTGTGGGTGTGAGTCATTGTTTGTCTCAGGTGCCTTGCGATTGGTTGGCTACCAATCCAGGATGTACCTGCATCTCTCACCTAAAAAAACCCTAATGAGGATAAGCGACATAGAAGATGAATGAATGGATGATTTATTCTTTTAAGGTCTAAAGCTGCACATGACTCCACTCGCGTCATCTTTCACCGGTCTTGTCTTCAGGACCGCCAGTCAGTGGTGAAACGCGGCGAGGGCGAATCGCCTCCCGGCATCAGCCCGGACGACATCAACAAGATGTTCAAATTCTCCCCTGGAGACGGACAAGCCCTGCAGGTAATTCAACGCTCATGGTGGGTCTCCAAGCAAAACTTGATCTGTCGGCTAAAGAATTGACATTGTTGATACAACTTCCTCTCTACAGATCTCACCCTTCCCAGGCACTCACCCGCTTTTGGTGCTGGTCAATCCCAAAAGTGGCGGAAGACAGGGGGAACGGTAAGATTTTGTCAACCTTTTGCAAATGTTTAGTGGTGGTTCCCCTTCCAAAGCAAGAAATTCACTCAGCTCTCTGCTTCTGACTGGCATCTGACAATGACGTCATTTTCCAAAACAGTACAGTACATTTACCAACAGTACAGGAAGTGAAAAATGAAGAAAATGTGTTCTGACTTCTGAAAATGCCTAAGTAGTGTAGTAAACAAAGTACAAATACTGTTACTTTCAGGTAACTGTACTTTACTTGACTATCTAATTTTCTGCGGACCTTTGATTGTACTCCCTACTTTTCAAAACAGATATCTGTAATTTCTACTCCTTGCTTTGTCAAAATAGGATCATTACTTTTAGCAACATCCACAGACAACAAAACGAAGCAAATTATCACCATGAAGTGCTTTTGGTATCTTCTTTAGGGTCACTCAGTCATCACGAAAATGTAGCCGAATAATGAAACTCCGAGGTCTTATTACTAGTGGCCAAACATTTGCACACATGCCAGTACAATCATTCTCTCAAAATGTGTTTTCTATATTATATACCATTTTCTTTCCTCATTTCATTTCATGTACTTGATTTTGGCATGTGCCACTCACTACTCTGCTCACCGCAGTGTTTGGAGTGCAAATTATGCAAAATCAAATCATGGTTTTATTCTCCCGAACAAGTTATTTGCTAAACCCATCCATCATTTTGATCATCTATATTCTATTTTCATGATCATATTGCACATTTTGCATGTCTCCTTGAAATTGCTGTCCACCCTGTCATTATGGGGTAACTGTGCCATTAAGAAATCCTCATTACTGTCAGCATTTTCTTTCTTCCGTGGAGGCTGAAACAGTGGTTAGTTGCATAGTAAATATTTAGATTTATGTTATATAGTTTTAATCATATGTGTGCAGTTGGATGTTGTCAAGCTTAAAATGTTCACTATGTCACAGTGCATATCTAACAGCATAACATCAATTTAATACAGTGAATATGAAGTTCAGTGGAACATTTCGGACAATTTTTTTTTGAAATGCGAACTCTCAAAGGCACCTTAGTGATATTTACTCAAAAAAATACTTCAATTGGGGACCTTCAGGTGGATAAAACACGGACAGGACAGGGACATAAAACAACGTGAACCAGGAAGCATTCACGAATATGAGTGAACAGAATGGGAGACGCACGACATTCCCCATTCATGGCCTCATTTCGAAGAGGATTGTTTCATCTGTGTCAAATGCATTGTGCCTTGTGACCAGCAGTTTCTGGCATTCAAAAATTGAAAGTTCAATATCATTTGCGAGTTCAGCTTTTTTACATTTTTTATTATTATTATTATTATTTTTTTTTGAAAGTTCATAATGCAAACAACGCTATGGGAAAGCGGTGTCTTGATGGCATAGCCGGCGGATTATTAAAAAAAAAAAAATATATATATATATATATAATTTTATTTATTTATTTATTTTTATTTTTTTGATGCAGTGGATTTTAAAAAATAAATTTTTATGACCACTTCATAAGTTCATAAAAAGGGAAACCATTATTGGTACATTATTGTTTTTTTGTTATCACAGAGGGAATTGTATATACGTAAGTGGCAGTAAACATTTATTTTTACTTTTGTATTTAAGTAAAAGTAAAAAAAATAAAAAAGTACAGACTGAATTTTACTTAAGTTGAATCAGTACTTCTACTTTTATCAGTTTTTTTTTTATACAAGTACAGTATCTGTACTTCTACAAAAGTACAGAGTGTGAGTACATTTGCCACCTCTGTTCTTTTACCCATTTAAAATAAATATTTAAATATAGATACAATTAAAGAAGATTTGACAAGATTTTTAATTTCTCTTTCGGGCCTTCCAAACTGGATTCTTCTCCTTCTTCTTCAGGGTTCTCAGGAAGTTCCGGTACCTTCTCAACCCACGGCAGGTGCACAGTTTGGACCAAGGTGGCCCAGCGGTCAGGTAAAGTGCTATGCATTCTTTTGATTGAAATCTAATTAATGATCAACATCCTCAACCTTGAGTAGTCCCATTGACAATTATTTTTAATAGATAATAAATTATGTGACACTCAGCAGCCAAGACATTAGGTACGCAATCCAATGGATGTAGGTCGCCTACAGGGTTAACTTGTCTCTCAAAAGAGGCCGAGTGTTGCCATGGTGCCATAGCAACGGGCTCAGCTGGCAGCGAGGTGAGAGGGAGATTGGTTTTGGCCCACTAACACACGCATGTGTTAGACTGTCGCTCATAAAAATCCCAGTGCAGAACAGACAATAGGGATTAAGTGGATTAATGAACATTTCACAGTGACATAGACAATGGAAGTGACTCATGTGTACAGAAACTCCAACCCCCTAACCACTGAGCTATTTCCACAATTCCCAGCAATGGTACAAACCCTAATTTTCTCTGGATCCATGGGAACATATGATAAGATTCAACATAAATTCAAAAGAAGTACAACGTGATGAGATTTGACAGATAGAAGCATCTGAACATGTTAAATGGTATTTTCCATGTTACATCTCAATTACTGAATTCCTCTGCATCTTCATACTGGAAACAAATACAAATTTACAAGAAATAAAATCTGAAGACCTGGCAGAAATATTCTTAACAATATTGCAGACTGTCAATGCCTCTACTCTATAACAAAGATATTCCTTTGTACCCTGTATCATATGAATTCTGCGGGTGTGTACTGTATACCCGGGACTATTCGTGGGCGTTAATGTTCCGCTGAGCGCCAGGTGGCTGGCCAGAGTAAAAGGCGTCTTTGGCCACGTGCAGCTGCCACAGATGAAAGCCTCCATCGGCACCTTTGTCCCGACTCAGATGAAAGGTCCCTTTGAAGGTCACGCGCCCGCATCGGAAACTCTCAGTTGAAGATGGTGAAGGTGGAGTGAGCACATGTGGATGGACAGTCTCTCTTCATCTCATTCCTAGGCTTGCAAAGGGGTCACTTTATGAGACACACCTTACACTCAGGGTTTCATAATGACATAGTGCCATCGTGCCATTAATCCACCATAAATCTGAAATAAGCATAAATGGTAAATACCACATGCATTCAATACACTACTGATAACATTAGCAGACATTAATAACAAAGATAATTTTCCATGGCAATTGTGTAATTTGAATAGCATCTGTCATTACCATAGCGACCAGATCGGTGTCTTGCTAACATTGTTCAGAATTGTGTCGTGCCTTTACGAACTTTGGCAATTGGGAAATTTGCTGAAAGCAGTAGTAACACCAGTGAAGCTAACATATTATCACATATGTCCCTCCAGGCTCAACTTTTTCCACGACGTTCCTGATTTCCGAGTGCTTGCGTGCGGCGGCGACGGCACCGTGGGTTGGATCCTGGACTGTATAGGTACCCGTAGGACTCCACTCAATTGAGTTGTATTTATGTCAACCCTCTCAATTTGAGATGCTGCACAGAATTGTGATGTGTTATAAAAAAAATGTTGAAAGGAACTTTTTTTTGCTTTCTTTTCCAAACCACAAACTAACCTAGATAAATGCAGACTATGGATAGAGCTATGCAATCATCCACATATCATTTGAACCCCTACATTTGACCTCTATTTACAGTACAACCTACATTAAAATAGTGTTTCCATGAAATGTTATAGATTTATTGCCAACAGGCATATTATTTTCCCATCAGATTTCAGCCTCTGTGTGTCAGATGCCATGTCAATCTAATCTGCACAGGGCCTTCAGAATCAGTAGTTGCATTTCAAACTAGATTAGCAATCACCAATTAGATGGCAAATTCACCTCACAATAACAGCACCATTTTTCGGCCCTCTGATGGTCAGACAGAGCAAGGCAAGTTAGACTGGCAAAACACATCTGTAGCAATCAGCACACATCAATACATTTCAAAAGTATTTTATTCACATTCTTTATGTTTTTGTCATGTTATTAGATACATTCTGAACTGCTCCAGATGATATACATGGAAAGTTTTTGTGCTGTTATATTACATTTTGGTATAGTATTGATTGCTTCTTGGTTTCTATAATTGCAACGTGATAATGGTTGTATTAAGAGGTGGATAACTCCCCACTGACGGCCCAGGTACCAGCTACTGCTTTCAAGGGACCCAAGGACCCTTTGTTGATGGTAAACAATGTACAGCAGGGGTATGGTCTGTAAACTAATGCAGATAAATGCAAGCTACAAATAAAGCTATGCAGTCGTCTACAGTCATATGAATCCCTTAAAAATCTACAGGCACGTCTTTGTCTGTTGGATAAAGCTACGCGGTTTTCCACATAGTCATTTGAATCTATCAAAACTCCTTTGTCTGTTAGCGATGTATGCGTTAGCTTCAATCTGTTTTTGTTTTTCACGATTTTCTAGTTTCACCTGGATATAAAGTATGGTAAAATGTAACTTTCAAACTTTCAAACACTCCTCTGCCTGCTTATGTGACAAAAATGTTTTGAAACAGAAAATTTGTGAGGTCGTCATGACCGATGATATTAATGCAAATGAAAGCCTCCAAACCTTTTTGAAAAAAAAAAACAAAAACAAAAAAAACCCTGCCATTTCATCTTGTCTGTTCAGTTACGGGTGAGCAAATGTGACAACCGAAATATGTCTCTGCAGACAAGGCCAACTTCGCTCGGCACCCCCCGGTGGCCATCCTCCCGCTGGGGACAGGCAACGACCTGGCACGCTGCCTACGCTGGGGGGGAGGTGAGACCCCTTACGTGCTACCCTACGCAGGCAAAGTCATGACTTAAAAGTGCAAACCGTTTATTGGAAACAGACTATTGAACAATATTTGTTTGTGATACTCCAGCTTACAAAAATGTGCGAAATTGTACACAGCATGTGAATTACATCCACATGATAGAATTACATGGCAATAAAGATATGTACTGTGGCTGCATTATGTAACCTCATGACGGGAAAAAAGGTTATTAAGATGTTAAGTGGAAAGCGGTTAAAGCCTGAATCATGAGTTTTTACTCAAGGATGAGGGGCACACAGTTTTCATGAAGTTGCTGTAAAAAAAAAAAAAAAAAAATAGGCAAATGGATATTTCAAAAAAGGCGAGCTTGTGGCAACACAGCCATTTCTTTGATTTACCATCTTATGTGACAAGCTACACTGCTCAACCGTGAGTCACCCAGAGAGAAAATATCATCAATTGCTCGATATTTTTCGGCTTGAAGATAAATTGACAGGATATGTAATAAAGTACTGCCTATGAGTTTCATAATCCACTGTAATAGAGTCACATTAATAGTAGTTAAATAAAGGCACTTACAATAAGGCAGTTATTTAAAGTTAGACCCAGGAGTATTTTGACTATGGGATATGTTGTTTTATGATATTTGCCTCTATACACCACCACAAATGATTTGAACCAAAATGATCACGATCAGTCAGCCAAGACGTTTCACAGAAATATCACATATACCATTGAATTCGGTCAGCCATTTTTTTGGTGTTTTGATGCATCATTGTCCATAATTTACCCAATGTGCAACAAATAAGGCTTATTCTGTTCTATTTTTTGTATATATACACTACAGTAAATGTGTGTTTTAATGTGTTGTCAGGATACGAGGGGGGCAGTTTGCTAAAGTTCCTGTGCGACATCGAGCACAGCATCGAGGTGGTGCTGGACCGCTGGAACATCGACATCGTGCCCGATGACAAGGAGGAGAAGGGCGACCCGGTGCCCTACAACATCGTCAACAACTACTTTTCTATCGGAGTGGTAGGAATGTTTAACTGTAACATATTCGTTACTGCTGCGATTGGCTGGTGACCAGTCAAGAGCATACTCTGCCGCTCGCCCAAAGTCAGATGGGATAGGCTCCAGCTGTTGTGTTTTGGATGAGACATTCTTAAAAATATATAAATATGGAGTTACATGTTTTGCGTTTGACAGCCAGGATAAAACAACCAACAACCCGTTGAAGGAATTTAGTAAATCTTTTTTTTTTTGGGTCAGAAAAAAACAACAACCCTCGTAAGAAGCATGCCAACAACCCAATATAAAACATGATTTTACAAGATGACGTCTGTAATTCTGACTGGCATTCCAGTAGACTGCACTATGATCACTGCACCGTGTTGTGTGCATCCATTTTTATGGTCTCGGTAGCTACTGTATGTGAATTACCAGTTCTGTCCTCTCGCCATAATTATCATAAATATCCTTTGTATTTTGTCTTTCAATTTACTATTCCTAAATTATAATACACAGGTAACATTGTTTCATAGTACTGTATGCCAAAATATGTACTTACATACATGCATGTAATGCCTCACCCTAATAATAAGATGACGTCAACATGTAGCAGATGCATCATTGAGTTGTTCCCTTTTGGACAACTTTCTTCATTGGTTGATTCAGTTGGTTGCCAGGTTACTGTTACTGAGCAACTCATCTTCTGATCGACTCGTGTTCCAATGGAGTTATTGGCCAAAGGACTCATTTATGTTTTTTTGTTTTTGTTTTTTTTGTGGAACAACACACACGCACACACACACACACACATTTATCTTCAGGTTGGTCAAATGGTTATGTGTTGTCACACATCAACAGTGTAGCATCGTCATGGCAACGCAGCAGCTGTGGAGTCGATACTCACTTGAATGAAGCCTCAGTCATTACACTCACTAGATAAATAACTATTTTGCAGCTCGTTAACTAACTAACTAACTAACTAACTAACTAGATAGTTGTTGACCAGTGAGCTGAAAACAAACCAAATCCTGTAAGTATCTAGCTCACTAACTAAGAGGGTATCTAACTTACTAGGTAACTCACTAACTGGCTACATAACAAAATAATTAGATATCAGTTAACTCATCATTTGACTAACAGGCTAGGTATTCAGAGGTGAGTAGAGTAACCAAATATTGTACTCAAGTAAGAGTACTCTTACTTTAAAATAATATGACTTGAATAATAATAATATAATAATATGAAGTAAAAGTAAAAAGTAGTCCTCCAAACATTTACTTGAGTAAGAGTAAGAAAGTACTCAGTGGAAAAAAGAATGTGAATGTGAGTGCGACTGGTTGTTTGTTTCTATGTGCCCTACGATTGGGTGGCGAGCGGTTCAGGGTGTACCCCGCCTCCTGCCCGAAGACAGCTGGGATAGGCTCCAGCAGCCCGCGACCCTAGTGAGGATAAGCAGTAATGAAAATTGATGGATGGATGGATGGATATATTCCCAAAAACTTTCAAGATAAACGATAGTATCGTTGATATTTTTATGCCACTGATATAATGATATTAGAGCAAAATAAAGAATTTGTACACATCTTACAAATTGTGCCCTGGTAATCAAACATATCAGCACAACTGTGTAATGTTCTCTCATTTACTAAATAAAAGTAGGGGCGCATTTCACAATAAGCGCAAGTTAAACGTGTTCTAATCAGGTACTGAAAAATAAAGTTTGGCATCTTGACACAACAGTGAAGTCTCAAACAATTTTACACAGTTTAATTTAACAAATCGTAACTGAATCATTTTCGAGGTTATGTTTTTTCAAAACGTTTGTTTTGGGTCATAATGGCGTTGCACATTGCACATGCATTTTTAATAAGAGCTCCCAGTGGTAACCGTGTGGTCGCCTCGATAAGGAGCTCTCTAGTTCTGTCTGTTTTTGTGTTTTTCGTTTGCCTTTGGAGACGTTACGCGACTTACTTACACAAGGCAAGACTTGCTAAACATTAGGGAGTCTACTCCGGACTTTCTTTCACCAACTTTCACAATTTCTTTACTCTGAGTTACTCACTGGTGGAGTGGCTGTGATATATGGCACTTTGAGGCGACGGCACAGGGGGAAGCAAGCCAGAGTGCAGGTCAAGCTCCGGAAGAGAGGATTCCGAATGCCGCTCCCATCGATTCACCTCGCAAATCTACGCTCTCTACCCAATGAAATGGCGAGCTTCATCTTCTCACAAAGACCAGAAAAGACTTCGGACCTTCCGCTGCCCTGTGCTTCACGGAGACATGGCTATGTGAACGCATCCCGATGACCCCGTAATGCTCCCGGCCTTCCAACTACACCGAGCGGACCGCGTCACGGAGCTATCAGGGAAAACACCAGACGGCAGAATATGCTTCTACAACGAAAAATGGTGTACTGATGTCTCGAAGCTCAACAGACACTGGAGCCCGGACTTGGAGTCGCTGTTTTGAACTGTAAGCCATTCTACTTGCCACGCAAAGGTCGCCTCTTTCATCCTCGCCGTGGTCTACATTCCTCCCCAGGCTCATACGAACGCCACACTGCTAAAGCTTGCCAAATAAGTAAACGAACATGGAAAAAAAAAGCACCCAGATTCACCCCTCTTGGGGACTTTAACAAAGCTAAACTCAACCACAAACTCACTAAATACAAGCAACACATTGACTGTCCTACCAGGGCCAACAATATTCTAGACCACTGCTATACCACGCTAAATGACGATCGAGAACCGATTGGAACCGGGACAAACGTTCCGGTTCTCCCGGAATTGTTCAAATTTAAAATTTCAGTTCCCAGTATCGATGCCTAGTCCGCTGACCCCGAAGAAGAAGTGGCGAAAACGAACAAAGAAGAACTCGCACAAGATGTGCTTGTGTCCAATGGCGGCAGCGGCGAACAAAAGTGTGTCTTAACGTTGTTAAAATTAATGACCAGACCACTTGGAATAAGATTATATTGTGCGAAGGAGGCTTTCACGATGTGCAGTGTGTGATGCACTTCAAGCCTCAGCCTACACCATGCGGAGCTTCAGTGAAGTCAACTCTCAGTCAATTGGGTGAGTGAAACAATAAAATACGTCGATGACAACATTGAGACAGCTAACAAGGTAAACGGTTGGTTGCACCTTTGCACTGATGGGTTTTAGTGTTTATTTTAGTCTTCAAAGCAATGTAAGAGCCGGTGACAGAAAAAAAAGATTAACATTGAGCTAAAACTGCACCGTAGCAACTTTACATCACAATGAATTGGGACAAAATTCACATAAATGTTGTCTCACATGTGCCTCATCGGTGGGTAAGGAAAGGAATCAATGTTTTATAGCATTTGGTTCCATCCATCTAAAAAAATAAAAAAATAAAAAATCACCGGTACCGTGTGAGGTTACTTTCCGTGCCAAAATGCTGAGTTCCAGTGTGTACCCTTGAAAATAAAATGCTCCAAGCTTAAAACAGGAAGTCAAGTTAAAACTTGCACATAGAAACCATTTGACGTGATAAAACAGTCCCAAATAAGGATTTTAACAATTCTCTATTTAACCTTTAGCTGAAAAATTCATTAATAAATATTAATTCAATTGGGTTAGTTCCACACACATTGCTTTTTAGTTCATAGGTTTGATATTAATACTGGTTATAAGGAACCTCGAGTCAAATGCTAATTTTAGTCAATGCTGCGGGCTGCTAAGATAATGGATGTTCGTAATTTGGATACCCTTTATTTAAACCATGCAAACTTTTTTTGACCCAGCCCCCGAAAAGAATCGGAATTGATAATCGTTTGGAACTGGAATCGAAATAAGGAACAGTAATCGGGACCAAAATAGCTCAAATTCAAACAATGTCCCACCCTTTTGCCAGTCTGGTAGGGATTAAAATCGCTGACTAACTACAACCGATCAGCACCCACCCCCCCACAACCAGAGAACAAAAGAGGACTATCTGATGACTTGAACACCTTCTACTGCAGATTTGAAAAGGACACTTTCACACCCCACACCCACCCAGTCGCACCACCAACCACCATCGCATCTCTGACTTCTGCGTTGACCATTCATGAACAGGATGTGAGACGCATCTTCAAACTACAAAAGATCAACAAAGCAGCGGGCCTAGACCTTGTGTCCCCATCCTGCTTCAAAGTCTGCACGGACCAGCTTGCTCCAGTCTTCACACAGATATTCAAGAGATCTCTGGAACTGTGTGAAGTACCATCCCATTTCAAACGCTCCACCATCATCCCAGTCGACAAGAAACCTGCAATCTCGGGTCGGAATGACTACAGGCCTGTCGCCCTGACATCTGTGGCCATGAAATCCTTTGAATGCATCGTGCTGGACCACCTCAAGAGCGTCACACGACCCCTGCTGGATCCCTGCAGGTCTGCGGATGATCCAGTCAACATGGGAATGCACTTCATCCCCAATCTCCTCTCCTCCAAGCTTCCCCAGCTCAGCGTCTCGCCTGCCATCTGCCAGTGGATTTACAGCTTCCTGACAGGCAGGACACAGTAGGTGAGGCTGCGGGACACCATGTCATCCACCTGCACCATCAGCACCTGGGAGCGCCAACGATGTGTCCTCTCTCCGCTACTCTTCTCTCTCTCTCTACACGAACAACTGCACTTCAATGCACCCAGCTGTCAAACTCCTGAAGTTTGCAGATGACACCACAGTCATGGGGCCTCATCAAAGACGGTGACGAGTCTGTGTATCAACGGGAAGTGGAGCAGCTGGAGCTTTGGTGCGGCCGACACAGCCTGGAGCTGAACATGCTCAAGACTGTAGAGATGTTCATGGACTTCGGGAAGCATCCTTCGCCACAGTTGCCCCGCAGGCTGTTGACTGGCCTGTCAACTGTCGAAATCTTCAAGGTCCTGGGAATTACAGTCTCTCAGGACCTGAAGTGGGAGACCAACATCAACTCCAGCCTCAAAAAGGCCCAGTAGAGGATGTACTTCCTGCAGCTACTGAGGAAGCACGGCCTGCCACAGGAACTGTTGAGGCAGTTCTACAGAGCAGTCATCGAATCAGTCCTGTGTTCATCCATCACAGTCTGGTTTGGTACTGCCAGAAAAAAGTACAAACTCCAACTGCAACAGACAATCAGGACTGCTGAAAAAATGGCCGGTACCCCCCTACCCACCCATGAATACTTGCACTCTGCCAGACCTAAGATAAGAGCATGCAAAATCCTCCACATCCTGGTCACCATCTCTTCCAGGTCCATCCCTCAGGTAGACGCTATTGATCAGTGCAAACTAAAACCAGCAGACCTTCCAACAGCTTTTCCCTCTTGCCATTAAATTGCTAGCGGCTAAGTGACCCTACTGTGTTTTTATGTTTTTATGTCTCAAAAGAATTTTTTAACAAAATGGCTGTCTACTGCTGTACTAGGGTGGCTACAACTTCCCGAGACAAATTCCTTGTGTGTTTTTGACATACGTAACAAATAGAGAGGATTCTTATTCTGAGAAGTACAAACAAAACTGACTCTGCCTGTTCCATTTTAACCGCCATTTGTTCCAAATTTTCTCTTCCTTTGTCAGTCATTTTCTGATCTTTTGCCATCTTTTACTCAACTTACATGCGCTCTCTCTCTCTCTCTCTCTCTCTCTCTCTCTCCTTGTCTCTGTCTGGTCTGTGCACAGTAAATCCATCCATCCATCCATCCATTTTCAGAGCCACTTCTCCTCACTAGGGTCGCGGGCGTGCTGGAGCCTATCCCAGCTATCATCGGGCAGGCGCCGGGGCACACCCTGAACTGGTTGCCAGCCAATCGGAGGGCACATACAAACAAACAACCATTCGCACTCACAATCACACCTACGGGCAATTTAGAGTTGTCAATTAACCTACCATGCATGTTTTTGGGATGTGGGAGGAAACCGGAGTGCCCGGAGAAAACCCACACAGACACGGGCACAACATGCAAACTCCACACAGGTGGGGCCGGGGATTGAACCCTGGTGCTCAGAACTTTGAGGCAGATGCTCTAACCAGTCGTCAACGGTGCTGCCTGCAGAGTAAATGATTTCAGTAATTACCGCTTGCTATGCAGGTTTGATTGGCGGAACTCGTATGTGATTGGTCGGTACAGTTAATCACTACCGTAAAGCCTGAAATATGAAATATGTGCCACTTAAAATAGAGCCACCCAGTATGTCTTGAATCACCTTTCTTTTTTGGCTATGGTGTGGGTCATTTTGGGACTGCTTCTGGGTCCAGACGCGGACCGTGAGTTAGTGACCCCAATTTTAAAAGATGTTGCAACAATCAAGCGAGCAAGAGTGAGCTGTTTAGCTCCGCAGCACAATAGCTAGTTAGCTCGCGGGCTAGTGAACGTAATAAATAGTTAACGTTCCGTAAAATGTCCCAGTTGTTTGCATCTATGGAGTAAAAGCCGTTCCACCAGCGGCTCGCTGCGTTATGAGCGGCGCGCCAGGTGTTACCACAACAATGAAAATTTGAGTCTGGAAAAAAAGTCTCGAGTTGGTCGAATTTGTGAAACGATAACCCGCCCTACTGTTCTTCTGATTGGCTAGCACCAAGACAGGAATGGTATTTTTAGTGGATACTGATTCGCTGAAGCACTTCAGCAACATACACACTCACACAAATTTTATTTTTTTTCATTGAGGAGCAGTTTTGCCATTTATTTCTTCATTTGAGGAACAACTTTATAATTTTCAGGAGCAATTTTTTTGCAACTCAATCGCAGAGGGATCCGAAGCAAGGATTTTATAAACAATACAATTATGACAACATGATGGGGGAGTTGAATGTAGGGCTGCAGCAAATGAATATTTTAGTAATCAAGTATCCTACTGAAAATTGTATCAAACGATCGATTATGTGATATTCGATACCTACCTGACTCAAAATTTTGCTACTTACAGATCATCAGATTGGCCGTATGTCACAGTGACTACACTGAGCAAAAATCACACTGTATGTACCATTATGGTTGCATTATACTGTCCTAGTGACAGTAAAAAAAAAGAAAACAAAAGCCACACTTTCGACGGTACTCATAATTAAAAGAGACACTCCGTAGTCCGCAGCGCTAACGTTATGTTAGCAAAGACTAATGTTAAGCTCACCGATTTGCGCTGTTAACTTCACCTTTGTCAATCGGGTCCCGCAACGCGGCCTCATACCCGGCAGAGAGAACCTTCCTTGTAACAAACAACGGGTGCTCACCTTGCATTTTATTATGAAATGGTACCACACTTTCGCCATTTGTCTTTTTTCTCTCTCCTCAATTCGGCATTGTATTTTGCAACCGCTGTCTTCCCGCTCACTTCCGTATCTACGCATCGGTGACGTGAGTGCATTGTGTCACACACGCCACTGCCTGCTTCCGTCTTCGTGAACGTCTGCGCGGTAAACCTGATTTGCAGTTTTGCTTTTCGATGTGTTTTTTGATGCACAAAATGCGAATTTTGACCTACAACCTGCAATGCAAGAACGCTTAAGTCGACCCTTGCAAACATACGTAGGTAAGAAATGTGCATCAGTGGACGCAGATTCGCAATACCTTTTGTGTCCCTGATCATTTTTGTGCGTCTAGGACATGGGACGCACATACAACAAGATCCCTGCACATTACTACACACCTCTGTAGGTAACTAATTAGCTAAAAAGCTAGAAATCTAGTTAGACAGACAACTAACCCACAGAGTAGCTAACTAACTAGGTGACTCCAATGGGTTAGATCACTAATTCCCGACTTGGCTGCAGTGGCACACTAGTGTGCCTTGGGAGCTCATCAGAGGTGCCATTGAAAATTATCCAGTTTTGGTTCATTTGTCCCCCAAAAATTATTAATTACAAATATATTTTGGTTTATCTAGCTATGCCAGCAACATATAGTGACAGGCAGAACAATAAAATGCTCTTCCAGTAGATGGGAGAAGGTACAAATATTTGTGTTGTAGGGCTGCACAAATAATCGACTTTTAATCATGATCGAGATTCTAGCTGCCCCGATTAAATGAGCCTGATCGTCGGCGATTTTTTTACTTTTAAAATGCAGTCACTGCTGCACATGAAAAGTGCTTCATATGCAGCAGTACCCGTAATCTAGTCAGCCAGCCACCAGGGGGCAACACAGTTAAGGCTTCATTAAGCCCCGACACCGCACTCCAGGGCTACCTTCAAAATAAAAGCCTAAAATGGCATTTATATCCATCCATCCATCCATTTTCTGTACCACTTATCCTCACTAGGGTCGCGGGTGTGCTGGAGCCTATCCCAGCTATCTTCGGGCGAGAGGCGGGGTACACCCTGAACTGGTCGCCAGTGCACTGAAAACTGTTAATGAAAACCGTTACATTTTGTTTGTTGAAAGGTAGTGCAATAAAGAGATTTTCCCCTAACATGAAGAATAATCATGACTAATAATCGTGATTGTAATATTGATCAAAGTAATCGTGACTTTTATTTTGGCCATAATTGTACAGCCACCTGTTGGAATTCATACAACAAACTCCTGTAAGGCATGGCTTCCCGCGAGTATCAGCTTTGTGTTCAATTAAACAGGCCCAAGTAAGCTAAATTGAGATAAGGCTACCGTTATTTCATTGTTCGTACTTTGTGTGACATTTTTTGTTTTGTGGTGTCCCATAAGATTTTTCCAATCTAATATGGGTGGCTCAGCCTAAATGTTGTTAAAATGTAATATTGTGCTAGATAACTAAATAATTACATAGCAGTTAACTAACCTTCTGGCTAACTAACAGGCTACGTAACTAAGTAGCTAAATTAACTAATAACTTACTAAATAACTGACTGGATAGCAAGCTAGCTTCTACTACCTTCCAAAGCATTATATACATTTTATAGATTTTTACACC
Source organism: Phyllopteryx taeniolatus (assembly GCF_024500385.1). Taxonomy (NCBI): domain Eukaryota; kingdom Metazoa; phylum Chordata; class Actinopteri; order Syngnathiformes; family Syngnathidae; genus Phyllopteryx; species Phyllopteryx taeniolatus. The sequence goes on along the minus strand of NC_084513.1, from coordinate 2,045,004 downwards.
AGATGGGTATTTGTGGTGTTTAGTCAAATTCTAAGCCGGGTCATCAACATACCATCTTAAGAGCCAACCATCTGTTTTGAAATGTTATTTTATTTTTATTTTTTATTACCTTCTGTGTCCCACTCCCCAGTGTCATGGCATAACTGCACGAATAAAAATAACTCTTAGTCATCGCATGTACAGTTTATCGTAGAAAAAAATAAGATACAAATGCCCAAAAAGGACATCGTGTGCACAGGTAGAAGAGGATGCACCGTGGCGATGTTACACAACTGCACCCCCGCTGATGTCTGCGTGCTTGCCAGACTGAACACACTTGTCAATGAGTGAACTGTGTCTTCTGGTTTCAGCTTTCTGAATTGTATCACTTTCATTTCCCATTCAAATCTACAAACAGTCACAGTCCTGTGTGAAGATGATGTTAGTTTCGTAGTATTACTATATAGAATTGCCTAATTATTTAGTTCATATTTTAATAAATCTTTGTATGAAAAAGTAATGCATAAATCTTTGCATGAAAAATTCATGCACTGTAATTAAATTTTGCAGGTGAAGGTTACTTCTTTATTAGTTTATTATTTTACTATACTATACAGTGAACCCCCGCAGTCACATTTTGAAATTTGCCTTAACACAGATTTTTTGGGGAGAACTTACACTTCATTATTCACTGACAAGCTCATCTCATCTATCCATCCATCCATTTTCCATACCGCTTATCCACACGAGGGTCGTGGGCGTGCCGGAGCTTATCCCAGCTGACTCTGGGCGAGAGGCGGGGTACACCCTGAACTGGTCGCCAGCCAATCACAGCGCACATATAAACAAACAACCATTCACACTCACATTTACATCTACATGCAATTTAGAGTCTTAACCTACCGTGCATGTTTTTGGGATGTCGGAGCAAACCGGAGTACCCGGAGAAAACCCACACAGGCACGGGGAGAACATGCATACGCAACACAGGGGAGGCCGGATTTTTAACCCGGGTCCTCAGAACTGTGAGGAAGACGTGTTAGCCAGTCAGCCACTGTGCCGCCAAGCTCATCTTTTTGTCTTTTTTATGCTATAACAGTATTGTTGTGCTGCCATCTAGTGGCATCTTGGTGCCAAGGAAACAATTTGGAGTGAGGCGCATCATTTAGACAACAGTAGTCCTAACCCTGGTGGCAAATGGATGGATGGATGGATAGCCCTAACCCTCCACCCTCTTGTGGCATCTATAGGCAATTATAAACCCATTTAGTGGCATTAATTCCTCACATAAATCCGCTATTTGCTGCAGGGCTTGGTCCCTGTTCCCTGCAAATAGTGGGGGTTCTGTATATACTGTACAAACCCTACAGTGGAACTTCTTTTTTTATATATTTGTCATACAATTTGTTGTCTTTTATCTAGAAAGTGAACTGTTTCATATAATTATTTTCTTAGAAGTTAGCTATCTAGCTAATTAACTGGCTAGCTAACTAGTCTTTAGCCAACTAGCTACATAACTAGGCAAGTAACTCCTAGCTAGCTAACTGCATAGATTTGTAGCAAGTCTTTTTATAAACACTCCCTAGAGTATGTATGTTACTAAATCCAGAAAAATGACCACCAGTTTCTTTTGCACCTGGAAATAGGGTGCGTGAATTAAGCGGCGGTCCACCAAAATTGCGTGTTGTCATTTTTTCGCACAAGGTAATACTTGTAATTATTTTCAAATTACGTTGTTGAGAAATCCCTTTCCCACCTCATTTTTGAATTTTTCAATTCAGTTGGGATTTTCCGTGGTTCTGACAAAGATGAAAATGTTACTTGATTTCGGCGTTGAAAATCACACATTCATAGGATTCCTCCTCGATAGAAACCTGTATATCGTTGAGTCAATATTATTATTCTTGTTTTCTGTGAAATTCCAAGTAATTCCGGGGATGTGGTTGCTCTCAATTTGACCCGCAAAATGACATGGCTCGAGTGGACACCGCCGTTGAAAAATCAGAAAATGGCTTGTCTCGGCAAACAAGAAACATCTGGTTTCAGTCTCATATTTCCTAATGATTTACATTTATTTCTGGGCAGAAAATATTGTCAAATTTTCAACATAAAAAAGGCATAAAATACATAATCCTTATTTGATTCTTACAAAGTAGGGCTCATTTTATTCATTTAATACCGCTCTATCCAATGTTATCTTTTTTTATATAAATGTATTTTGGAAATTTTACCGAACTAGAGGGGTTCAAAAAATCACAAAATCTACCAACCAAGTCAGTAAATTATCATCACTGGAACAAACGAGATTATTTAACAAAAAATATATTTGCATTTTTTTTAAAGTGGACATGTACACTTAGAATAAATGTACTACACTGTACGTGAGACCCGGAGTGACAGATCATGGTGCCTATCTGGACACCTGAGCAAAGCAGCCGCTATGACTCAGCCCATCACGTCAGCATGAGATGCTCACCAATCTGCTTGGCTAACCTTGTGCTTCAAGGTTTGGGTGCCATGGCGACATCAGGCTCAATCTGAGCTCTTCCACAGTTACAGTACATGACGCTGACTTGGCTACATGGTGTGGAGCATGTGGTGGGTCCCAGGCCATGACAAATCATGCTAGTGTTTGTTTTTTTTATGCTGTGAATGCAAACTTGAGAATGAAGTCCTACATCCTACAATTCACTTCAAAGATGATACATTAGAATTACTCCTAAGCAAAGAGGATGGTAGCCAAATATTGTACTCAAGTAAGAGTACAGTTACTTTAGAATACTCTGACTGAAGTAAAAGTAAAAAGTAGTCCTTCAAATATTTACTTCAGTAAGAGTAAGAAAGTACTCAGTGAAAAAAAACTACTCAAGTGTAACTGGTGAGTAACTTCTGATTAAAAATAATAATAATAATAATCAGAGCATGAACATTAAATAGAATAAAAATAAGTAATGTATGGGAGTCTACACACACCTGCCACCATTTCAATTTTTAAGTGCCCACAAACCAACAACACATGGATTGGGGTTTAAAGAAACATTATTTGCCTTATTCATTGAAATGACTGAATGAAGCAGCTGTTTCCTGAACAGACTTATTGATTGTCTGTGTGTGTGTGTGTGTGTGTGTGTGTGTGCGTGCGTCGTTTGTGCGAATGAGCGAGAGAAAGAGAGAGAGAGATTAAGATTACAGCATGGCACGTATCCCCAAAAAAGCGTGTTTTACAGTGAGAGGGCTAATGTTGCCAGATGCACTGCGAAAACAACAATAGAAACATCTGCAGTTTACCGCAAGGTGTTTTCTCAAGTTAGAAATGGGCTGAAATTCTGTATCCACTTTTGGGTAGAGGCAAGATTACACTGCATCATAAAGTTGTTGTTTATCAGAGTTTGTAAAGTAAACACTCATGCGGCTATTTTCTTCACCCCAAAAATGAGTCATTTTGATTAGCCTGTGAAGGCTTTTATGTGCCGTCATGTGACTAGCTTGTGCCGACTGATTGGTGAATTGGACTCAAATGACACAAGTGATCATGTTGGATTGGCGCAACGGTGCCCTATGCGGAAGTTGAAGGTGAAGTCTAAAAATAGATCACTCACACAATCATGGATAAATAAAAGTAACGAGCGGCATGTCGGTCATTGTAACAGAGTAAAACTATTAATTCTTCTTAACATAAATACTCAAGTACAAGGTATGGTGTATTCAAACTACTCTGACCAGTCCAATTTATCCAAAATGTTACTTGAGTAAATGTAGTGCGTTACTACCCACCTCTGCTCCTAAGTATTAAAGTTAGTACTTTATAGCAGCGCTTTCAACTAATTCCATCGATAACGAGCCAGCTTGCAAGGTATCAGGCAGAACTAGTTGTGTTACAAGTTGGGCTATGTTCGGAATCACTCCCAATTCACTGTATAGTGAGTTTGCCTCTTTGTTGTGCAGTTCAAATGTGTAGTGACTATAGGTTATCCCCTATATCATAGGTGTCTAACTCAAGGCACGGAGGCCAGATGCAGCCCGCCACATCATTTTATGTGGCCCGCGAAAGCAAAACATGCTCGTCAACTTCCATGATTTTTTCCTAAAATCTGTACCCAAATTCCAAATTGTCATATTAATAAACAATAATGTTACCAAACCGTTCTTCTTCAGTAACTTAAACAATACTTGAACAAACTATTATCCTTGTCTTCTAATTTCAAAACTAGTTATCCCTCTAGTTTGTTGTGTAATGGTAATAATATGATTTTGTGATTAAACATTTCACTGTGCTAAAGGCCCTCTGAAGGAAATCATAACTACAATGCGACCCGAGACAAAAATGAGTTTGACACCCCTGCCCTATATATTGCCTTCAACATGTCCCACATTGCATTTGAAAAACTGTTGAACAGACGATGGTCACTAGAAAAGCAATATATTCCATGATGTATTGTGGCAATACATCCATCCATCCATTTTCGACCGCTTATCCAAGGTCGGGTTGCGGGGGCAGTAGCTTTAGCAGGGACGCCCAGACTTCCCTCTCCCCAGCCACTGCATCTAGGTCTTCCGGGGGGAATCCCGAGGCGTTTCCAGGCCTGCCGAAAGACGTAGTCTCTCCAGTGTGTCCTGGGTCATCCCCGGGGTCTCCTCCCGGTGGGACGTGCCCGGAACACCTGACCAGGGAGGTGTCCGGGAGGCATCCGAATCAGATGCCCCAGCCACCTTATCTGGCTCCTCTCTATGTGGAGGAGCAGCGGCTCTACTCTGAGAGCCTCCCGGATGACCGAGCTTCTCACCCTATCTCTACGGGAGAACCCAGACACCCTGCAGAGGAAACTCATTTCGGCCGCTTGTATCCGGGATCTTGTTCTTTCGGTCACGACCCACAGCTCGTGACCATAGGTGAGTGTAGGAACATAGAACGACCGGTAAATTGAGAGCTTCGCCTTTCAGCTTAGCTCCTTCTTTACCACAACGGACCGATACAAAGTCCGCATCACTGCAGACGCTGCAACGTTCCGCCTGTCGATCTCCCGTTTCATTCTTCCCTCACTCGTGAACAAGACCCCAAAATACTTGAACTCCTCCACTTGGGGCAGGACCAACTGAGGACCATGGTCTCAGATTTGGAGGTGCTGATTCTCATCCCAGCCACTTCACACTCAGCTGCGAACTCCTCCAGTGAGAGTTGGAGATCACGGCTTGATGAAGCCAACAGAACCACATCATCTGCAAAAAGGAGAGATGCAATACTGAGGCCACCCAACCTGACCCCCTCTAAGCCTCGGCTGCGCCTTGAAATTCTGTCCATAAAAGTTATAAACAGAATCGTTGGCAAAGGGCAGCCTTGGCGGAGTCCAACCCTTACCGGGAACGAGTCCGACTTACTGCCGGATATGCGGCCCAAACTCTGACTCCAGTCATACAGGGACCGAACAGCCCGTATCAGGGGGTTCGGTACCCCATACTCCCGAAGCACTCCCCGCAGGACTCCCGAGGGACATGGTCGAACGCCTTCTTCAAGTCCACAAAAAGCATGTAGACTGGTTGGGCGAACTCCCATGAGCCCTCGAAGACCCTGCCGAGGGTGTAGAACTGGTCCACTGTTCCACGGCCAGAACAAAAACCACACTGCTCCTCCTGGATCTGAGATTCCACTTCCCGACGGACCCTCCTCTCCAGCACCCTTGAATAGACCTTACCAGGGTGGCTGAGGAGTGTGATCCCCCTGTAGTTGGAACACACCCTCCGGTGTCCCTTCTTAAAAATGGGGACCACCACCCCAGTCTGCCAATCCAGGACTGTCCCCGATGTCAACGCGATGTTCCAGAGGTGTGTCAACCAGGACAGCCCCACAACATCCAGAGCCTTTAGGAACTCCGGGCGAATCTCATCCACCCCCGGGGACTTGGCACCAAGGAGCTTTTTAACCACCTCGGTGACCTCAACCCCAGAGATAGGAGAGCCCGCCATAGAGAACAGACTCTGCTTCCTCATGGGAAGGAGTGTTGGTGGAATTGAGGAGGTCTTCGAAGTATTCTCCCCTTACCGACTCACAACGTCCCGAGTCGAGGTCAGCAGCGCCCCATCCCCACTATACACAGTGTTGATGGTGCACTGCTTCCCTCTCATGAGACGCTGGATGGTGGACCAGAATTTCCTCGAAGCCGTCCGGAAGTCTTTCTCCATGGCCTCACCGAACTCCTCCCGTTTTTGCTTCAGCGACCACCAAAGCCGCATTCCGCTTGGCCAACCGGTAACCATCAGCTGCCCCGGGAGTCCCACAGGCCAAAAAGGCCCGATAGGACTCCTTCTTCAGCTTGACGGCATCCCTCACCGTTGGTGTCCATCAACGTGTTCGGGGATTGCCGCCACGAAAGCCACCGACCACCTTACGGCCACAGCTCCGTTCGGCCGCCTCAGCAATGGACATCATCCACTCTGACTTGATGTCCCCCGCCTCCCCCGGAACATGAGCAAAGTTCTGTCGGAGGTGGGAGTTGAAACTCCTTCTGACAGGGGATTCTGCAAGACATTCCCAGCAGACCCTCACAATACGTTTGGGCCTGCCACATCGGACTGGCATCTTACCCCACCATCGGAGCCAACTCACCACCAGGTGGTGATAAGTTGACAACTCCGCCCCTCTCTTCACCCGAATGTCCAAGACATGCGGCCGCAAGTCTGATGACACGACCACAAAGAACCCCCCTTTCAATGGACGCCTCCTGGCGTCCTGCCAGGCTTCCCCGGGTGAGCCACGTAGAAGTCGTCCAAAAGGGTATGATCGAGTATAAGCTTCCAGGAAATCCAAGACCCGTACCCTTCACAGTCGACCAGGTACTGGAACCCCCTCCCCTTAGGCGTCACGTCGAGGATGCGTGACACCATGAAGGCCGGATCGTTGGCAATAATCAGGGAGGATGGAGGGGGTACGGCCGGAGGGCTTAGGGCGCAGGTGGAGACAGGCTTGAGCAACGAGACGTGGAAGGTCGGGTGAATCTTTAAGGACTGTGGAAGCTTCAACTGGATGGAACTGGAATTAATTATTTTGGTAATTGGGAAAGGGCCAATGAAACGGGGAGTGATCTTACCTGATTCAGTTTGAAGTTGGAGGTCGTGATAAGAAAGCCAGACAGATTGGCCCACCTTTTATTCGGGCGTCAGGGAGCGATGACGGTCTTACGTCTTTCCACACTGCCTGGATTCTCCAGAGATGATCCTTGACGGCGGGGACTGCCACTGCCTGCTCCTGTTCTTTTAATAATGGGGGTTGGTAACCATAGCAAGCCATGAATGGGGACATACCGGTAGCGGAACTGGTGAGGGAGTTGTGGGCGTACTCAATCCACGGGAGGAATGAACTCCAGGAGGAGGGGTTGCGAGCGGTAACACAACGGAGGGCTGATTCTTGGGATTGGTTTGCTCGGTCCGTCTGGCCGTTGGTCTGCGGATGATATTCTGACGACAAGCTGGCTCTTCGGTGGCTACGGGGAATGACGGAAGTGCGGAAGACTGTGCGGGAGGCGGATGTGAAGCTGACGGATGTGGGCTCCTTGGAGAGTTAGTGCTTTCATCAGTGCCTCCGAGGTTGCTGGGTACATAATGGCCAAAGTATTCTGTCACGTATGGGGAGTAGCTGGACCCAAGAGCAGACAGAGGCAGATGTAAAATGATGACGAGTTAGGAACGGTAATGGAGGTGGTCCCAGGTGGGTTGGCAGGCAGTGGTGCGGACAAGTGGCAGGCAGTGGTGAGGACAGGCAGCTGGCTTGACAGCAGGACTGACGTGGATCAGGAACACGGGAACAATGAGAACAAGGAGAGAGACAATAGTCCAAAAAGGGAACGAGGAATAGAGGTAAAGGGGCCGTGGTACCGCTCGAAGTAACTGCAATACTTTGGTGAGGATTTCCTGGAACAGGTAGGCTTATATACCGGTGGTGATGAGGCTGATTGGATACAGGTGCTGAAAACAGAGAGGGGCCCCCTCCCCTCTCTGTTTTCAGCACCTCTCTCACCTGCCTGTGAGAGAGAGAGGACGCAAAGCATCCTCCCGGCTCCAATAATGGAACTGCAGGGCAGAATATGACAGATAGCTTGATATATATATATATATATATATATATATATATATATATATATATATACACAGTACACATGAACACAAGTGTGTAAACCTGATGTCATGGGGCCACGTGTGTGACCTTAGTGCTCTTGAGCAGAGTTCCTCTGGTCTTAGATTCGGGATTGGTCTCTCAGCATGGTTATTCATTACCGTCCATTATTCATAACCTGGCATGGACCTGGCAGCTGCTGACTTCCTGTCAGTGATACTTCCGCTGACCTTCACTGAATGCCAGCAATACTCCAACGGATGCATGCACACACATGCGCACGCACGCACACACACACACACACACACACACACAGACACATGCAGACACACATTTCCACTTGCACACAATTTTTTATTTTTTTTTGCACGTCTGCATGTTCTCTAAGCAAAGATAGTCATGAGGAGTAAATGTGAGTAAAGAGTAAAGTTCATGTAAAGGTATTCACAAGTGCAATAACACATTAGTTAGTAGTGGTTGCTCACCTAAAACTAAATCTATGGTCATAGACAGCCGCACTGTATCCCACTGGACACCCTCCAGTTTCCTGTGATACAGCATATCCAATATACCCTACTCGTAAAGATATTCAGCTTTCAGGATGAACCTAAAATGCACTATGACATGTACATGTAAACTTAATTTAACCTCCTCTTAACTTTGAAATGCACTTGTCAAACTGTTCAGTGTTTCAGTACTATTTTGGACAACTTGCCTTCACTCTAACAAGGAGCTGACCACCAAAGTTCACAACAGGTGTTTGAGCCATAAACCGACCAAAGATAGTTCCTGGATTAATTAGAATTGGCTTTTAAACAGTCCTTTTCATCATGCTGTTTACGTTTCGACGTCACGAGACCATTATTCAACACTACCTTGCCATTGCAAACCTTAATGCAAGATGTTCTCAGAAGGAAGTGGCCACTGAGCTTAAAATGTTTCAGGTTTACTTAAGCAGGTTGCAACAGAGATACAGAGAGACTGGACGTGTCACAGAAAGACAGAGAGGTGGACGTTGTTGTTGTTTTCATGGATCAAACACCTGTTGTGAATTTTGCCATTCAGCTCCTTGTTAGAGAACAGTTATGCAAAATACTGAAACACTGAACGATTGGACGTGCATTCAAATGTTTAGAGATCAAATTATACCTATAAAGGTTACAATGTGTTTCATCCTGAAATTTCACCTGAAAACATTTTGTGAGTAGTATCAGTCCCATAAAATTTGCTAAACAAAATGTACAAAATGAATGAACAGAACACGTGGTTCCGGTCTGGAACGGATGGTTGTCACGGTAACAGACAGTACAACACTTTTGTTTGCCAAGAACATGCGAGTCACGAGTTTAATGAAAATTAAGAAACCAACAATGTGAGATACACTCCTCTCCAGCTGTGGATTCATGCTGCTTTGACTCCACCCCCCACATGCCGTTCAGTGTATGAATTATACAAGTCTTGTTTGGCTGTTTAACTACATTAGTTATAGTGAGGCAAGGCTAATAAATTGGCACGCAGGAGCAAAATAATGACCGAGTGTCAGATGTTATGGGTCATGTCTTGCAATGTTATGTGTCTAATACGGGCAATTTCGGTTGAGTCCCCAGCATGTCCAGATGTTGGCACAATTGCGTGATCACGTTCGCGTCGCATTAGTTCTATTTAAGCGTTTTACGGCTGTGTCGATGCCGGTTTGTGTCTAGTGTGACACTGGCGGTGCTAATCTCTTGCATGCTAACTCACTAGATTAGAGGTTTCTGTCTCCACCAGTTCCTGTGGGTTTGTCCTTTTCTGTAGCACATCCTGTTTCAACTTTAAAAGTAGTAATAATAATAATAATAATAATAATAATATGTGGTCTTGAGTGGCTGCCCACGGGCACCATGAAACCTTACGTAAACATAACCCCAAGTAAAAAGTAGTCCTCCAAATAAGTACTTGAGGACAAGTAAGTACTCAGTGAAAATACTTAAGTACTGTGTAAATGACAAGTCATTTGGGTTTTATTATTTTTTTTAATCACAGCATGAATGTTAAATAGACCAAAATATGAAATAGGAATGGGCAACTTCAGATATATCCTGACAATATCACTTTAAGTAAAGCAATTAAGTTTAACGGTCATAAAATAAAAGAAAATACTGGCCACCAGAAATGGTCTTAAATTAACTTTGTTTGCTTGCACTCATGTAACAGCACAATAGGCTCACCAGGCAGAGATTACATAGAAAACCGCTACATAATCATTAATTTAGAATTTTATGGCTGCAACACGTTCCAAAAAAGCTGGGACAGGGTCATTTTAACCACTGTGTTACATCACCTTTTCTTTTAACAACATTCAATAAACGTTTGGGTACTGAGGACACTAATTGTTGAAGCTTTGTAGGTGGAATTCTTTCCCATTCTTGCTTGATGTACAGCTTCAGCTGCTCAAAAGTACGGGGTCTCCGTTGTCGTATTTTACGCTTCATAATGCGCCACACATTTCAATGGGAGACAGGTCTGGACTGCAGGCAGGCCTGTCTAGTACCCGCACTCTTTTACTACGAAGCCACACTGTTGTAACACGTGCAGAATGTGGTTTGGCATTGTTTTGCTGAAATAAGCAGGGGCATCCATGAAAAAGACGTTGCTTGGATGGCAGCATATGTTTCTCTAAAACCTGTATGTATCTTTCAGCTTTAATGGTGCCTTCACAGATATGTAAGTTACCCATGCCATAGGTACAAACACAGCCCCATACCATCACAGATGCTGGCTTTTGAACCTTGCGTCCATAACAGTCCGGATGGTTCTTTTCCTCTTTGGCCCAGAGGACACGACGTCCACAATTTCCAAAAACAATTTGAAATGTGGACTCGTCGGACCACGGAACACTTTTCCACTTTTCATCAGTCCATCTTAGATGAGCTCGGGCCCAGAGAAGGGTTGAACATATTTGCAAATCATAGTATTCTGTTTTTATTTATGTTTAACACAACTTAATTGGGGCGGCACGGTGGCCGACTGGTTAGAGCGTCAGCCTCACAGTTCTGAGGACGCGGGTTCAATCCCCGGCCCCGCCTGTGTGGAGTTTGCATGTTCTCCCCGTGCCTGCGTGGGTTTTCTCCGGGTACTCCGGTTTCCTCCCACATCCCAAAAACATGCATGAATTGGAGACTCTAAATTGCCCGTAGGCATGACTCTGAGCGCGAATGGTTGTTTGTTCCTATGTGCCCTGCGATTGGCTGGCAACCAGTTCAGGGTGTACCCCGCCTCCTGCCCGATGACAGCTGGGATAGGCTCCAGCACGCCGCGACCCTAGTGAGGAGAAGCGGCTCAGAAAATGGATGGATGGACAACTTAATTGGAATTGGGGTTGTAACAACTGGTTTATCCAAAGCGTTTTTCTTTGTATGCTTGTAGAGTAAAATGATATCATCAGCTGCTGCTCGAAGGTTAAAGGAATTTACTTCAAGTGGCTCCTCACACACTGTCAAAATAAATAGGTTAAAATCTTCTTGTCTGTCTTGCAACTTTGCTGTTGCATGTGATTTAAAATGAAATACATGCTAACCGGCCACTACATTAGGTACACTTACAGGATTTAATAAAGCGATCCAAAACAAGAGTTGCATCAGAAACTTTTATTTGCAAAATATGTTTACGATGCTGTTTGTAAGTTTGCAACGGTGGACAACTGCACTGCAATATCCTAAGACATACAATATACAAATAATAAAACAAACAAAAATAAATACAGATATTCACTACCACTGAATAGCAATAACAAAAATATCCTATTTGTTTTGATAAAAAGAAAAAACACAATTAATGTATAATTTGTCCCACTTGTGTAACTAGGCAAGTTACAATACAGAATTCAAATATTGTTAAATACCTCTACAAGAGCCAATCATTAACCATTTCTATTCATTTCTTGACTTTGATTGTGTGTCTAATGTTGTTGTAAGTGAGTATAAACATACAGATTGAAACATGTTTGGGAAGAGGAATTAGATTAAGATCCAGATTTGAAGTTTGCTTCCTCCCTGCTACCCAAATATACCAAAATGCATCATGTATTGCTTTAAAACTGTCTCAAATCTGTCCATTTTCCACTGCTTGTCCTCATTAAACCTGCAGAAAGATCTACTTCGAGACTGTTTGCTCAGCAGATACTGTAGCTCGCTGTGTACGCGTAATTTTCGGAGAATTTTCGGCCTCACGAAGCGTTGAGACAAATATCTTAGTTTTTCTCCTTGTGTGCGCGCTACTTGAGCTACAACCCCAATTCTAATGAAGTTGGGAAGTTGTGTTAAACATAAATAAAAACAGAATACAATGATTTGCAAATCATGTTCGACCTATATTTAATTGAATACACTACAAAGACAATATATTTAATGTTCAAACTGATAAACTTTATTGTTTTAGCAAATAATCATTAACTTAGAATTTTATGGCTCCAACACGTTCCGAAAAAGCTGGGACAGAGTCATGTTTACCACTGTGTTACATCACCTTTTATTTTAACATTTAATTAACGTTTGGGTACTGAGGACACAAATTGTTGAAGCTTTGTTGGTGGAATTCTTTCCCAGTCTTGCTTGATGTACAGCTTCAGCTGTTCAACAGTCCGGGGTCTCCGTTGTCGTATATTACGCTTCATAATGCACCACACATTCTCAATGGGAGACAGGTCTGGACTGCAGGCAGGCCAGTCTAGTACCCGCACTCTTTTACTACGAAGCCATGCTGTTGTAACACGTGCAGAATGTGGTTTGGCATTGTCTTGCTGAAATAAGCAGGGGCGTCCATGAAAAAGACATTGCTTGGATAGCAGCATGTGTTTCTCCAAAACCTGTATGTACCTTTCAGCATTAAAGGTGCATTCACAGATGTGTAAGTTACCCATGCCATTGGCACTAACACAGCCCCATACCATCACAGATGCTGGCTTTTAAACTTTACGTCCATAACAGTCCGGATGTTCTTTTCCTCTTTGGCCCGGAGGACACGACGTCCACAATTTCCAAAAACAATTTGAAATGTGGACTCATCGGACCATAGAACACTTTTCCACTTTGCGTCAGTCCATCTTAGATGAGCTCGGGCCCAGAGAAGCTGGCGGCGTTTCTGGGTGTTGTTGATAAATGGCTTTTGTTTTCCATAGTAGAATTTCAGGTTGCACTTACGGATGTAGCGCCGCACTGTATTCACTGACATTGGTTTTCTGAAGTGTTCCTGAGCCCGTGTGGTGATATCCTTTACACATTGATGTCGGTTTTTGATGCAGTGCCACCTGAGGGCATTCAATGTTGGTTTTCGGCCTTGCCTTACATGCAGTGATTTGTTGAGGAACATTGTCCTTAAACTGTTCGACTATTTTCTCACGCACCTGTTCACAAAGAGGTGAACCTCACCCCATCTTTGCTTGTGAATGACTGAGCAATTCAAGGAAACTCCTTTTGTACCCAATCATGGCACCCACCTGTTCCCAATTAGCCACCTTTTTTGGAACGTGTTGGAGCCATAAACCTCTAAGTTAATGATTATTTGCTAAAAACAATGAAGTTTAAAGTTTATCAGTTTGAACATTAAATATCTTGTGTTTGTCGTGTATTCAATGAAATATAGGTTGAACATGATTTGCAAATCATTGTATTCTGTTTTTATTGATGTTTAACACAACATCCCAACTTCGTTGGAATTGGTGTTGTAAGTCAATAGAATAATCTCCCAAAGGTCTTTGGAATCATTCAGATGTTTGTTTATTTATTTTTTGATGATGAAGATGAGCCTTTTGTTGTTTTTGGTAACACAATGTCCCAACTTTATTGTAGTATTATAAATATTTAGTAAATTATGTTGCATTATAACTACGCTTACAAGTACGATTATCCTAAAAGTTATTTGGGTAAATCTAATGCAGTAAATGTTGCACTCCCAACCCACTTCTGTCCACTACTATCACTTTGGAATGATAGAAACCTGCTGTCAGGATTCAGGTTGCAAGTTGGACCCAGATGCAGAGAGGACGGAGGTGAGTTTGTGAACAAAGGTTTATTGCAGTTTGGAAGCGAACAAAGGAACTGAGAACTAAATCTGGGATTGGCAGGGTTCCAACGAGGACCGGTCTGGCAGGGTAGGAGGTTGTCGGTGGGCCGCAAGAGGTGAGCACTGGTTTGCAGGGAGCAAGCGCAAATGGCAGACTGGGGACAAAGAACAAGAATGAGGTAGAGATAAACTCACGAGTCTTCAGGAAGCAAAAAGATAGGCAAGGTGGCTAGGCTACGAACTCCACGTAGAGCGTTGATAGTCTAGCGACGAGTTGGAGTCCAGGTGCAGCTGCTAGACTCCAACACGTCAACCCTGCAAAGCGCTCATGACAAACACACACAAACACACACACACGCACACACACACACACACTGGGAGTGGACTTAGGTTGCTGAAACAGCACCCCTGACACCTGATTCCTCACAATATCTAGCATTTCTGGAAATGTCTGACTTGAAAATTAATTTTGAAGTATGTTCAAGACCAAGTACATTTCTTTCGAGAATTCAGGTTATAAGTGTAGGTGAGTGCCAGCAGAGAGGGCTTTTCTGGCTATGACAGCTCCGAGCTGATTTTTGGGTTGTTTCGCTGCCAGTTTACGCCCAATGTGACACCTGCTAATCTGGTGCATGCTAACGAGCTATAAAATCTTTCTGTCCACTGGGTCATGTGGGTTTGTCCTTTCCAGTTCCACTTTGTGGTTCGACAACTTTCAGATCAAAACAACTTTGATGCTAGCGACGACTGGAGGCGACAGCAAATATTTGGGGATTTTCTGATGTGACTGTCAGTCATGTTCTGGAAAGCTTCGGGTTGTCCTAAACCCAAAAGAGTTACAAAAAACATGTTTTTATGCACGCCACTTCCCAAGGCCATTTGATTCACCCCCTCCCAAACCCTCAATGCTGCCGCGTTTTCCACTTTTGTGCCTCGTTGTTGTTATTGCAGTCACCTTGCCGTAGTGTCTCGAATGTCGTGAGGCACTACAAAAAAAAAAGCTCCATATTCCTCATGCTTCCTATCAGTCCATCAGACTGTCTGTGATGTCCCGTCGCTCGGCAGGTCTCAAGTTCTCTGCCAATTAACGCGGAGCAGGCACATCTATTTTGAGAGATGAAACTTGCTGATGCCGTCAGATTGGTGCATCAGTGTCCGTCGGGTCACACTCAAGGTGGCATCTCGCAGAAAGCCGATAGAATCCAAATATGATAAGATAACCTTTATTAGTCCCACAATTGAAAAACATGAATACTGACCAAAACAAGAGGGAAAGGTTACTTAATGCTGCAAAGCACTTATCATGAATTTGTCAAAGAAAAATTCTGTAAGCTTTTTAATTGAGTGAAAAGAAGTTTGTATATTTTGTTTTTTATTAATAATTTATATACAAAAGCCCACGTTAGGCAGCACAGTTAACCAAGTGGTCAGCTCATCTGCCACACAATACAAAGGTTCTTGGTTCAAATCTTGGCTCTGGGCTTTCTGTGTGGCATTTTCTCCTCGTTCTTGTGCAGAGTCTAAAATGTCCATAGGTGTAAATATGAGTGTAAGTGGTTATTTGCCCATAGCCTGCTGCACTCTTGAGCTATCTGCTGATCAAAAATTCACTCAAAACCATTTGCTCAGCAGATAGCTCAGTGTTTATGCGTAATTTTGGGGTTTGAGACAAATAGCTAATATCCACCCATCCATTTTCTGTACCGCTTACCCTCACTAGGGTCGCGGGCGTCCTGGGGCCTATCCCAACTATCTTCGGGTGAGAGGCGGGGTACACGCCGAACTGGTCGCCAGCCAATTGGAGGGCACATATAAACAAACAAGCATTTGCACTCACATTCACATCTACGGGCAATTTAGAGTCTTCAATCAACCTACCACACATGTTTTTGGGATGTGAGAGGAAACCGGAGTACCCGGAGAAAACCCACACAGGCGCAGGGAGAACATGCAAACTCTACAGAGGCGGGGCCGGGATTTGAACCCCATTCCCCAGAGCTGTGAGGCAGACGTGCTAACCAGTTGTCTACCGTGCCGCCGAGTAGCTAACAATTGATATTTTTTGCCTCTTGAGGTGAAAAACTCACTGTGTGCACGAGCTACATGCTGAGGCAGAAATTCAGGTTGCCAATCAAAATGCATCCTCCGTTTGCCTTGCCTAGACTTTCTCTGTAGCCATGGCATCGTCCATATTTTCCTATATACTTTATAACCCCGGCGGCACGGTGGCCGACTGGTTAGAGCGTCAGCCTCACAGTTCTGAGGTGCGGGGTTCAATCCCCGTCCCCGCCTGTGTGGAGTTTGCATGTTCTCCCCGTGCCTGCGTGGGTTTTCTCCGGGCACTCCGGTTTCCTCCCACATCCCAAAAACATGCATTAATTGGAGACTCTAAATTGCCCGTAGGCATGACTGTGAGTGCGAATGGTTGTTAGTTTCTATGTGCCCTGCGATTGGCTGGCAACCAGTTCAGGGTGTACCCCGCCTCCTGCCCGATGACAGCTGGGATAGGCTCCAGCACGCCCGCGACCCTAGTGAGGAGAAGCGGCTCAGAAAATGGATGGATGGATACTTTATAACCCCGGCGATACCAACATCTAATCAATAAAATGAGGAGTATCATCATTTCATCAGTGTTTTTAACTTCATTCATGCAATCGGACGAGGCAACGTTGACTAAATATCAAAATATCAACCAATTTATCCTATAATATGTATCCTCTAACTTTGCTGAAAGGATATGAAGAGAGGATGCATTTTTATTAGTCACCTGAATTTCTACCCCCAGCATGTATAACCCCAATTCCAATGAAGTTGGGACGTTGTGTTAAACATAAATAAAAACAGAATACAATGATTTGCAAATCATGTTTGACCTATATTTAATTGAATACACGACAAACACAAGATATTTAATGTTCAAACTGTTCATACTTTATTGTTTTTAGCAAATAATCATTAACTTTGAATTTTATGGCTGCAACACGTTCCAAAAAAGCTGGGACAGGTGCCAAAAAGGCTGAGAAAGTTGAGGAATGCTCATCAAACAACTGTTTGGAACATCCCACAGGTGAACAGGCTAATTGGGAACAGGTGGGTGCCATGATTGGGTATAAAAGCAGCTTCCCTGAATTGCTCAGTCATTCACAAGCAAAGATGGGGCGAGGTTCACCTCTTTGTGAGCAAATGTGTGAGAAAATAGGCGAACAGTTTAATGACAATGTTCCTCAACAAATCATTACATGTAAGCGCAAGGCCGAAAACCAACATTGAATGCCCTCAGGCGGCACTACATCATAAACCATCATCAATGTGTAAAGGATATCACCACATGGGCTCAGGAACACTCCAGAAAACCAATGTCAGTAAATACAGTTCGGCGCTACATCCGTAAGTGCAACTTGAAACTCTACTATGCAAGGCAAAAGCTATTCATCAACAACACCCAGAAACGCCTAACGGCTTCTCTGGGCCCGAGCTCATCTAAGATGGACTGATACAAAGTTTAAAAGTGTTCTGTGGTCCGTTGAGTCCACATTTCAAATTGTTTTTGGAAATTCTGGACGTCGTGTCCTCCGGGCCAAAGAGGAAAAGAACATCCGGACTGTTATGGACGCAAAGTTCAAAAGCCAGCATCTGTGATGGAATGGGGCTGTGTTAGTGCCAATGGCATGGGTAACTTACACATCTGTGAATGTACCTTTAATGCTAAAAGGTACATACATGTATTTCATTTTACTTCACATGCAACAGCAAAGTCGCAAGACAGACAAGAAGATTTTAACCTATTTATTTTGACAGTGGTCTTGTGCGTGAGGAGTCACTTGAAATAAATTCCCTTAACCTTCGAGCAGCAGCTGACGATATCATTTTACTCTACAATCATACAAAGAAAAACGCTTTGGATAAACCAGTTGTTACAACCCCAATTCCAATTAAGTTGTGTTAAACATAAATAAAAACAGAATACTATGATTTGCAAATATGTTCAACCCTTCTCTGGGCCCGAGCTCATCTAAGATGGACTGATGATAAGTGGAAAAGTGTTCCGTGGTTCGACGAGTCCACATTTCAAATCTTTTTTGGAAATTGTGGACGTCGTGTACTCTGGACCATAGAGGAAAATAACCCTCTGGACTGTTATGGACGCAAAGTTCAAAAGCCAGCATCTGTGATGGTATGGGGCTGTGTTAGTGCCAATGGCATGGGTAACTTACACATCTGTAAAGGCACCATTAAAGCTGAAAGATATATACAGGTTTTAGAGAAACATATGCTGCCATCCAAGCAACGTCTTTTTCATGATCTTTGTTTTCCTCTGTTTTTGGAATTAAATATGATTTTTTATATACTCCTCCACTACTGCGTTGCCTCCCTGCTTCCCTGCACTTGGGTCCTCCATGTTCATGCCTTGCGTTCCTCGCCTTTGGACAAACCCCAAACGTGACAGATGTAACACAGTGGTAAACATGACCCTGTCCCAGCTTTTTGGGAACGTGTTGCAGCCATAAAATTCAAAGTTAATGATTATTTGCTAAAAATAATAAAGTTTATCAGTTTGAACATTAAATATCTTTGTAGTGTATTCAATTAAATATAGGTTGAACATGATTTGCAAATGATTGTATTCTGTTTTTTATTTATGTTTAACACAACGTCCCAACGTTATAAGCTTTCTTTTTTTTCTTTTTTTCTTTTTTTTTACACACAAACAGGCCTCTTCCTCAGGCCTTGGTTGCTCTGCTCAAGATCAACCTGCTCAAGATCCAATTAAATGATACACAGCACACACTCATGACCAACTGTCAATAAATCATGAGCCATATAGTCCTCCTCGAACTAATCAAAGTTATGTCAGATTACCACATTTCCTCAAAATAGTGGTACTGTAGTGGTAATAATAATGGGAGTACTGGTAATTACGTTTGCTATTATTGCAGTAGATGTGTTTCTACACCACCACCCCTCCCCTGCAGAGCAAAAAAAAGGCATTTATGGTTGACTCCCAGTAGAAAGGAGTGTTCCATAACACAAGCTGATGACAATTTGGCTAGATTTATGCCATGTACAGGGTGTCCGCAGATCCTTTGATTATCCAAAATTACAATATTTGGGGCGGCAGCAGCTCATCTTTTGAGTCCCGGTGGGGACAAAATGAAAAAATGTCTTTCGGATTTTCCACAGAGTTTTATAAACATTTCTGGTATGTACTATACTATACTAGGTAGAGATAAAACTAAAGGCCTAATTAGAAGCCATATGAACACAGCAGCAATAAAACTACTACTTTTTGCTGTACTTCACAAATTTGTCTTCGGTGATTCACACGGGATCACAGCGTTATACAACTGACTCAAAGCAACTGTCACCACAAATGGGGTCATACCACAGTTTCACTTTACAGAGGAACTAGACAAAGATGCCCACTCTCACCCCTCCTTTTGGCACTATTTATCAAACCCCTGGCAATAGCGATACAACAGACCACTAGTATCAAATGTATCTGTACTCATGTGTCAGAACACAAAATCAACCTTTACGCAAATGATATCCTTTTTTATTTACAAGAAACCAAGGTATCACTTCACCTTTTAACCTCATTAAGACATTTTCGCAATTATCAGAATATGCTATCAATTGGTCAAACTCAATAATACTCCCTATAACGACTAACTAATGGAATCCTGCGGACCAAAATCCAAACTTTCCTTTTCCGACAGGAAATATCAAATATCTAGGCATCAATATCTCAGCAAAACCTACAGAGTTAAATAATTTAAATCATGTACCTCTACTGGAAAACATTTGTGATGATTTAAAATGTTGGAACAGTCTACCTATCTCACTTTTAGGGTGTACAGCGACGGTAAAAATCAAAATATTACCACAAATAAACTATTTATTTTCAATAATCACATTCAAACCCACATTAAAATGGTTCTAAATGATAAACTCGGCCATTTTAACATTTTACTCTAAAAATAAGAAAATAGAATTATCATAGCTACCCTTCAGAAAGGTAAAGCAGAAAGAAGACTTGACGCACTCAACTTTAAACACTATTACTTAGCTAGCCAAATACAGCACCTCATGAAATGGTTATATCCGGCGCACATGCCCTTCCCTTTAATAATAAGGATTATACTTTACTGTATATTATTTCTTTTTTTTTTAAATCATCGTCTCATCAGTAAGGCATAGAGACTTCTTGTACTACATGAATAAGATGCTAAACAGGACAGGTTTGAAACGATTAAACTAATGAATTAATAAAATAAAGCGCTTGCCTAACCCCTAATGGATACCTGGTACTCACTAAAAATGCGTAAATAAACACAAGGAAAGAAGAACTCATAACATTTTGTCCAGATCCAGGAATTTGTTACAATGTTTTCCTTAATTTCAGTTATTTGTCCAAAAATGAGGGATCACTCAACATTACTGACGTGTGGCTTCCTTTATGGTGAAGGGTTTTATGTTCTTTCCTGCACAGGATGCCTCCATCGCCCATCGCTTCCATCTGATGAGGGAGAAGCACCCGGAGAAGTTCAACAGCAGGTTAGGAGATTTACTAGTTGACTTGTCTAACTAGCATATTTGGCTGAGATCGCCACTTTGTTGCTAGCGGGTTAGTTTGCAGCATTGCCTACCATGTAGATTTTTATGTTGGAGAGGCAACAATTGACCTTGCACTTTTAATCTGGAAACGTGAGCCAATCGAAACAAATCAATTGTTGCCTGCCCAGCTGGATCTGTTTATTGATCTATGACATACAATACAACACATCATTGTGCAGAATTGAATGAGATCCAATAGAAAATGTTGCCTTTTCAAAGATATAGAATAGTGTTTAGTTTTGATTGAGACGGCCAGAAAGTTACTGTATTCATCGTTGTCAAATGAAAAGCCCTTATGCATTGACTTTAATTTAAAAAAAAGGAAAAGTTTTTTAAATTGCTTTTCTGAGTTTATTAATTTTGTCAGAGTTAAAAAAAAAAAAGAAGAAAATTTGGTAATACACTGTACATGCTTTTCATTGGACAGCAGCAGTATGTTCACAGTGAAATACGATTTAAACTGAGAGCTGTGCCAAACATAGGGAGAATAGAAAAATTTCTGAAATGACCCTCAGTGCAGTGATAAAGTGCAAGGCTGTAGAATATATGTTTGTATATCCATCCATCCATTTTCTATAGCATTGGTCCTCATTGCGGTCAAGGCTGAGCCTATCCACACTGACTTTAGGAGAGAGGCAGGGTGCACCCTGGACTGGTCAGCAAGCAATTGCAGAGTACATTCGAACAAATACCCATTCACATTTAGACACACCTCTTTCTTCAATAAGTCCAACAACTATGCTTTTGGAGGGAAGATTCTGTAGTACCCTTAAAAAACACACACACAAGCACAGGGTGAGGATGCAATCTCGTCACAGACTTGAAACCAGGACCTCTTGAATGTCAGACACACGTGCTAATCATGAGGCAACCATGCTTCCCGCTTTAAATACTGTATATAGATACAAATCATGCAAACGAGTGTTGAATGAGATACATAGGATGGTGCAAATAAAAAAAAAATGGATTATTGAGGGAATGAGGTACGTATGACAGTTCTTAGAATATGGTGCTGCTCACACTCTCAACTGCAGCACTGTTGATGGTCAGTAGGGCTGGTTGGGAGTGTCCTTGCCTTAAGTCCTTAACTTATCTCCTTGGTCTGGCTGGCTTCTTTTCTGTAACTGGTCTCGTCATCATTGGAGATGAGACTCACCACTGTGTCATCTGCAATTATGACCCTATCACGCAAAAGCAATCTTCGCTATGATGCTAAAAAGAGGTGATTTTCTACAAAAGAGTGCTAATGCCAGCAGTTCGACAGTTTTTTGGTTTTCAATCCTTTAATTACCCACAAGGTACAGTATATTTGTTATATAATATAACAACAGCTCTTGATGTAATAAATTTGCCTTTTTTTAAATGGTTATACACAAAATTTTAAATAAAAAAAAGTGGTATTAGTATATTATCACGTTATGGGCTCAGTTATTACATTTGTAATTTTTTATTTTATTTTATTTTTTCCCAGGACAGTCACGTAATAATCAGCCAATAACGTAATAAGTTATTGCCTCATTGGCAATAAGTTATTACGTAGGTTAGGTTATTATCTTATAGGCCAGTTATTACATTATGGCCTATTACATTAACAAAGGGCAAATTTATTTAGTTACGCGCCATCATACATTATGGTCTGTTATTACGTTATAAGCTACTAGTCTCCATTACCCCATTCACTACTCGTTTTCCAAGTTCCCCATATTGCCAGCCGTTTTAGAGCAGAACAGCGACTTTGACATTTATATTTTTTGCTTTTGTGATACCTCAAACTAAAGCATTAAAAACAACAAAGAATGGACTTTAGATGACAAAAATAATAATTTCTGTGCAGATGTACAACTAAGAAATGCGCCACAAGCGACCCAGACTCACCGCCCAACTCGAGTTGAACGTCTGTGACTTTTTTTATGTCGTTCGTCATTGTACCTAGTTTGCTTTGAGACATTGTCAGCCATGATTGTTTTGTAGCGTTGATGAGTCATACAATACAAACAGAGGCTCTTTCACCTTGGGGAAGGAGGCTTTGTCACATAATTATCAGTTGACAGTTCATTTAAATTGCATTAGGAGTTTCTGTGTCCTCCAAAAATATGGGGCCTTTGAATGTTGGGACTTTGACAGGAACATCTCGGTTGACATGATGATTCGGAGAAAGGTTGATATATTGTGTGTCCAGGAGACCAGGTGGAAAGGCAGTCAGGCTAGAAGTTCAGGGGCAGGGTTTAAATTATTTTACCATGGTGTAGATGGGAAGAGAAATTCAGTAGGGGTTATTTTAAAGGAAGAGTTAGCTAAGAAAGTCTTGGAGGTGAAAATAGATCGAGTGATGAGGCTGAAACTTGAAATTGAGGGTGTTATGTATAATGTGATTAGCGGCTATGCCCCACAAGTAGGATGTGACCTAGAGGTGAAAGAGAAATTCTGGAAGGAGCTAGACGAAGTAGTTCTGAGCATCCCAGACAGAGAGGAAGTCGTGATTGGTGCAGATCTTAATGGACATGTTGGTGAAGGAAATAGGGGTGATGAAGAAGTGATGGGTAAGTACGGCATCCAGGAAAGGAACTTGGAGGGAGAGATGGTGGTAGACTGTGCAGAAAGGATGCAAATGGCTGTAGTGAACACCTTTTTCCAGAAGAGGCAGGACCATAGGGTGACCTACAAGAGCGGAGGTAGAAGCACGCAGGTGGATTACATCTTGTGCAGACGATGTAATCTGAAGGAGGTTACAGACTGTAAAGTAGTGGTAGGGGAAAGTGTGGGTAGCCAGCATAGGATGGTGGTGTGTAAGATGACTCTGGTGGTGGGGTGGACTATTAAGAAGACAAAGGCATAGCAGAGAACCATGTGGTGGAAGCTTAGAAAGGAAGAGTGTTGTTCAACTTTTCGAAAAGAGCTGAGACAGGCTCTTGGTGGACAGGAGGAGCTTCCAGAAGACTGGACCAGTACAGCCAAAGTGATCAGAGAAACAGGCAGGCGAGTACTTGGTGTATCTTCTGTCAGGAAAGGAGAGAAGGAGACTTTGTCGTGGAACCTCAAAGTACAGGAAATCCTACATGAAAACGGTTAGCTAAGAAGAAGTGGGACACTGAGAGGACCAAGGAGAGGCGAAAGGAATACGTTGAGATGCGACGTAGCGCAAAGGTAGAGGTGGCAAAGGCCAAACAAGAGGCATATGATGACATGTATGGCAGGTTGGACACTAAAGAAGGAGAAAAGGATCTATACAGGTTGGCCAGACAGAGGGATAGAGATGGGAAGGATGTGCAGCAGGTTAGGGTGATTAAGGATAGAGATGGGAATGTGTTGACTGGTGCCAGTAGTGTGCTGGACAGATGGAAAGTATACTTTGAGGAGTTGATGATTGAGAAAAATGAGACAGAAGGAAGAGTAGAAGACCAAGTGTGGTGGACCAGGAAGCGGCAATGATTCGTAAGGGGGAAGTTAGAAAGGCATTAAAGAGGATGAAAAATGGAAAGGCAATTGGTCCTGATGACATTCCTGTGGAGGTATGGAAGCATCTAGGAGAGGTGGCTGTGGAGTTTTTGACCAGCTTGTTCAATAGAATTCTAGCGGGTGAGAAGATGCCTGAGGAATGGAGGAAAAGTGTACTGGTGCCCATTTTTAAGAACAAGGGTGATGTGCAGAGCTGTGGGAACTATAGAGGAATAAAGTTGATGAGCCACACAATGAAGTTATGGGAAAGAGTATTGGAGGCTAGACTCAGGACAGAAGGGAGTATTTGCGAGCAACAGTATGGTTTCATGCCTAGAAAGAGTACCACAGATGCATTTTTTGCCTTGAGGATGTTGATAGAAAAGTACAGTGAAGGTCAGAAGGAGCTACACTGCGTCTTTGTGGATCTAGAGAAACTCTATGAGACAGTACCCAGAGAGGAACTGTGGTACTGCATGCGGAAGTCTGGAGTGGCAGAGAAGTATGTTAGAATAATACAGGACATGTACGAGGGCAGCAGAACAGCGGTGAGGTGTGCTGTAGGTGTGACAAACGAATTTAAGGTGGACGTGGGACTGCATCAGGGATCAGCCCTGAGCCCCTTCCTGTTTGCAGTGGTGATGGATAGGCTGACAGATGAGGTTAGACTGGAATCCCCGTGGACCACGATGTTTGCAGATGACATTGTGATCTGCAGTGAAAGCAGGGAGCAGGTGGAGGAACAGTTAGAAAGATGGAGGCATGCACTGGAAAGCAGAGGAATGAAGATTAGAATATATCTGCATGAATGAGAGGGGTGGTGGGGGAAGAGTGAGGCTACAGGGAGAAGAGATAGCAAGGGTGGAGGACTTTAAATACTTGGGGTCAACAGTCCAGAGCAATGGTGAGTGTGGTCAGGAAGTGAAGAAACGGGTCCAAGCAGGTTGGAACGGGTGGAGGAAGGTGTCAGGTGTGTTATGTGACAGAAGAGTCTCTGCTAGGATGAAGGGCAACGTTTATAAGACAGTGGTGAGTCCAGCCATGATGTACGGATTTGAGACAGTGGCACTGAAGATACAACAGGAAGCAGAGCTGGAGGTGGCAGAAATGGAGATGTTGAGGTTTGCTCTAGGAGTGACCAGGTTGGATAAAATTAGAAATGAGCTCATCAGAGGGACAGCCAAGGTTCGATGTTTTGGAGGAAAAGTTAGAGAGAGCAGACTTCAATGGTTTGGACACATCCAGAGGAGAGATAGTGAGTATATTGGTAGAAGTGTGATGAGGATGGAGCTGCCAGGCAAGAGAGCTAGAGGAAGACCAAAGAGAAGGTTGATGGATGTCGTGAGGGAAGACATGAGGGCAGTTGGTGTTAGAGAGGAGGATGCAGGAGATAGGGTTACATGGAAAAGGATGACACGCTGTGGCGACCTCTCACGGGACAAGCCGAAAGGAGAAGAAGAAGAAGAAGAATGAATTATGAAAAAACACAAAACATCATTTTAATCGTAACACATTCAGATAAACATTTTTATTTACAGTATGCATATTTTTTTGTTAAATTGATTTTGCCGCTTATCAGAAAGAAATCACGTGCCACCTGGTAATTAATGGTAATAAGTCATGTTTCCAAAGTAATTGTAATTATAACTAGTAATTGTAATTGATTTAAAGTTATAAAGTGAATTTTTAACAGACATGATTTTTAATATCACAATCATATTGAAGTCCAAGTGTTTGCCCATCACATTCTTTCCAGAGCTCTCAACATTGGCCTGTTGGCTCCTCCATGCTGACAAGGCAGTTAAGTATAAAAGCTTGTTCCGCCATCCCAGTGGGAACGGGACTTGTTTGCCTGATAGCATGAATTCAGCCATCTCCAACTACTCCGACTATGAAGCGAGAGTGTGAGAGTGATAGTGAGACATCTTGTTTACTCTTTGAATTTGAATAATTGATGCAGAGGTCTTCCATCTGCTGTTCTGTATGTATTTGCTGCATCAATGGCTGGAGGACGTGGGTGGCAAAAAGATACCTAAGTTCTCCAGTGGAGCTTTAGTCTCATGCATTAGGGGAAGGATTACACGACAGCATTTTAACATAAAAGTGAATAATTACAGTGATATTTTAGCTGCTCATTTACACAATGACGTTTTGGAGAAGGAACGCGTCTCATAGTGGAAGTTGTTTTTTGTGTGTGTTTTTTAAAGGTGGTTTTATGGTGTCTGTCGAAACACTGAAAGTATGCATATTTTCTAAAAAGATATATCTTCAGGCATTTTTACAGCCCAGTGTGAATGGGGACCGTTGTAAAAAATATTGTCCTCTCTGTTATCATTGAAATGTTGATATGGAAAAAAGCAGTCTCCTTTGGCCATCAGTCTGACAATGTCGTTTTTGGGGCCAGAAAATGCAGATATTTGATAACATGTCTCATAAGTTATCTCATAGTTTTAAAAAGTTGATTGTTTAAACGCTGAAAATGGATTACAAAAAAAAAGCTGTCATTTTGGCCGTTTATTCACGCAACTATGGCGTTTTGGGGCTTGAAAGCGCAAACAAAAAACAGGTCTCATAAAAGGAAAAGTTGACACTTATCGTTTTAATTGCTGAACAATAAAGGACTCGTGCGCATGTGTGTTAAGTGTTCAAACCACACAAATAACATTGGGCCAAAGCTTACGTGTTCCATTTCTTATTTAAAACTCTTTCTTGGAAAAGTGTACGATTGCAACACAACTCCTGCATCTAGTGGAGTTGCATTACTTACATACACTAAAGTGTTTCTCCAAAATGGCCACCACTTTGAGAGTGCAATGCATTACTGTACACGGGACAGTAATCAGCAGCTCATCTGTCCAGAAGCATTTTACCAAATGGGCAGACCGCTTCCTTTCTAACATATTGAGGAAAATGACTGTGAGCTCATTGTTTATCATAAAATCCACAGTGAATGTGCAGTAAATATAAAACTGTAAAGAAATGCACGGATTCACTGTCCCCACACTATTCTTGTTATTTTCCTTAGCAAAAAGTGTATTCGATTGTTGTTACTTTTTTATTCACACATTAAGAATAGCGTTTTAATGGCTTAAGCGTGCAATGCATTGCGGGTCAATTATTCATAACGGAGTGCGCTGTCAGAAATCATCATGGAAAAAAAGGACTGGCTCACTGAATGACTTACAATACTTAGCTTAAATAATATTTACAATAAAAAGTGAGAGTTTTTTTAAAATCCAGTAATCAGTAAAGTAACTACTTTTTCAAAGTAACTGTGGCAACACTGCTTAAATACGTCAAATTTTAAATTAAACTCACTTATCCTCGGACAACGTATATATAAAAATTCTCTTTTGGAAATGAACAAGCAGCTGGTATGCTTGCACGCAGTATTTCTATACCAGTGGCATTGGCAACTTCGAGCTTGGCATGCATATTACAGTTGTTTCTTTACATCGATTTAATAACCTGGGACAACTTAATGCAAAGCTTTCAAAAACCAAGAGGAAAAGCTTTCCCATAACCCTAAAATAATAATGATGAAGTCTGGAGCCTTGCAGTGTAATGCTAATAAACTATGAGTGACAAGTGAGCTCCTTATGGCCGCCATCACACTGAGACCCCAGCGAGAGCGCTAAAGTGACACTTTTGCAACACGCTAATCAACACTATTTACAGTAAGCCAACACTGAAGACTATTGTTCGTCTCTGAATGATCCTCTGCAGAGCTACGGACAGCTGATTGACAGCGGCAGCTGTTCCATTGTGGATATGACTTGGCACTTTGCGTCCTATTCGTAGCCGTTTGCCTAGAAAAGATGGTGTGTTTTTTTTTATCTCCACTGGTGACAAGATGATCGATCGCCTTTGACCCAGAGGGGGAGGCCCATAGCAACATTAGCTCGCTGCTGTATTTGTCCTCCTTGCCACTCACACACATTCCCACTTGTGTCTTTTCATGCACATCTCACACACACACACACACACACACACACGCACGCACACACACACACACACACACACACACACAGACATACCGCCCCCAACCTTAAGCAGCATTTTGCCATCCAGTGCCTGTTAGAACAGAGTGTGTGTGTGTGTGTGTGTGGGTGTGGGTGTGTGTGTGTGTGTGTGATGTGAGACCAGGTGCCAGGGACTTTTCACACAAGCTAACAAGGCTGACAAATTAAGCGTTCACATGAAGGGAATGACG
Organism: Phyllopteryx taeniolatus; assembly: GCF_024500385.1. NCBI lineage: Eukaryota > Metazoa > Chordata > Actinopteri > Syngnathiformes > Syngnathidae > Phyllopteryx > Phyllopteryx taeniolatus. The sequence goes on along the minus strand of NC_084513.1, from coordinate 2,016,616 downwards.
TCAGCTTGACGTGATTGGAACTGGAAGCGGTAGCCGCTTGGTCCATAATAGCTTTGGGAACAAAGAGTTGATGCGTCAAATTTAGCTGCAGACACAAAAACAGAGTTAGCTAAGCACTATCAAAATGCCCTTGAGCAAGGCACAAAACCTCCAAATCACTTACACAAAACGCGTTAGAAACTTCCCATTCCTACTGCAGTGTCCAGAAGAAAGCTAAAGGTAAGGTTATGTTTTTTTGCATTTGTTATTTCTAGCAGTGTATCTCAAATGTTATACAGTGACAGTCAATGACGCCACTCATATTGCAACACACTTGTCAGTGTAACATTTTAAGATACACGCTAAAAATGACAACAATTAATCAAGCTAATGTTACCTTAGCCTGTTAGTGGGCCTTATTATACTCCACAGTCTCTACTTTGCTGCAGCGCCCTCGTTTCCCGCTGCTCTCAGTCTTAGTTTAAATCTGCAAATACAGTATAGGAGACCCTCATTTGCCTCCATTGTTGTTGTTTTTCAGCTTCTCTTGTTCTGACTGTTGCATTCATTGCCTGATAGCATGAATTCAGCCATGAATTGAATTCATGGCTGAACTGAGACATGAAACCAGCTTGTTTCATGTCTCAACAAGCTGGTTTCCTCAGCTTGTTGAGACATGAAACATTTATACTAAATAAAAATATCAATATTCTGTGTATGGTTTACTTTTGTGCAGTGTTAGTAATTGATTAATTAATTAATTAAGACATGTTTTTGGGTGGGGGCGGGGGGTCACTGGTGACCGAATTTCCACAAAGTGTTAAAAACACTGTCCTGCTAGTTGACCGTTGACCTCTTGATCATCATTAGCTCTCTTTCTTGTGAGCTGCCTAGAGTAAATTATGTCATCAGCTGATTAGTGGGGATCAGACATCAGCACCTTCTTGACCTCCGTCTCACAACATTATGGCTGCGTGGATTAGATCAGAAGGATTTTGTCTGCAATTCTACCTCAGTCAAGAGTTTCAGGCCTTCCTGTGTGGAGTTTGCATGTTCTGCTGACTCTAAATTTTTCATTGGTGTGAATGTAAGTGTAAATGGCGACCATTCCACTCACCCAAAGTCAGCTGGGATAGGCTCCAACTCAGCTGCGTCCCTAATGTTTTAATTATTATATGATTTTTATTACATATACAGACGGACCTGTGTGTTATAATATATAGATGGATTTGTTGGTTCATTGCAAACTACTGTAAATTTGTGCATTTAGTAAAAACTATTTTCAATGGGTGATGAATTATTTTTTGTGTATTGTATATAAAAAAAATACAAAAATAAACAGAGGTTAGTTGGTAGACAATAGTGGGTAATTGCAGAGGAGGTGGAGAATCTTGTTGTCATGGAGTCACTCGTCATGTTGAGGATTAACGGAGATGGTTATCAGGTAAGAATGGGAATCATTTGGGGGGGGGGGAAGTTGGCATAGCTTTGCTCCAGGTCCTCAACTGTGTTTTCACAACAGCATGCTTCCAGCCATCACCTCCCTGCACTGAGGCCAAGTAGCTGTTTGGGACGTAAAAGTAAAGAGATAACATTTCTTTTAGATCTGTAAGTTCTCATGCTTGTTTGGGAGTCAAACATCTACAGCAGCTGCTGTTCCTGTGAACATGCAAAACCACTAACTATAAGAACATAAATGGTGATAAGATGAAGAAATGAGAAGCTTGTGGAATGTGAGTTAATTACATCTTTGCAGGTCGTCTCCAGTGGAAGCTGTTTAATGAGCTGCAACACATTTCCCTCATAGAGCAATGCAACTGTTCCTAATTGTGATGTCACATTAGCTCGCAATCACTTCTTCTGATAAAGCTTGCTGAGGGAGATGAGACTCTTTAGCCCCTTTCACACTGACTATTAAAGCTGGGAATATTCCACCTTTTGAGGGTGGGAGTGCGGGGGGAGCTGAAGTTAGAGCCATATACAGCTTTAATATACGACACTAGCTAAAGTCTTGGGCGGCTGTTCAGTTGAAAGCCTGTTTTGTTGAAAGCTAAATGACAAGTAGGCTATATTACATGTCACACTAGATGTCATGTAATTATCTAACTGCATAGAACAGTGCAGTAGGATATCTCGTTGAGTCGCTGTTTTGTGTTGTTGTGACAGACAGCTTGTCAACTTCAAAAATGAAAAGAAGATCAAAAACAAAGCTTGCGTCAAAAGCAAATCAAGAAAACATGCTATTTTGAATTCATTAACAAGCACCTTACAGTGTCAGGTGCTAGCTAGCTAGGCTTACACTGTATCATCAAGCTATGTCATGCTAGTTACGTAGCTAACAAAGTGTGAAAACGCAAGGCAGAAAAGGATTTGCTATTCCAAAATGTACAGTAACGAGCAGCTGGACTGTATTACTTGGTGTAAATGTGGTTTTAAACAGTAGAAGAACATCAAACTGAAACTAAAAAAGGATTAAGAGTATGCGTCACGAAGGGCATCCGGCTTAAAACTTTGCCAAACAAATATGAGCGTTCATCCAAAGAATTCCATACCGGATCGGTCGTGGCCCGGGTTAACAACGTTCGCCACCGCCACCGGCACCGGTGGAAATTCACCTACTGTGGGTCGAAGTCGAAGAAGAAGAAGAGGTGGAAAGCAGGTTCTTCGGCAGAAAGAGGAAAGGACAGAGCCTAGAACTGAATGTGGGGACTTTGAATATTGGGACTATGACAGTAAAATCTCGGGAGTTGGTTCACATGATGATTAGGAGAAAGGTTGATATATTGTGTATCCAGGAGACCAGGTGGAAAGGCAGTAAGGCTAGAAGTTTAGGGGCAGGGTTTAAATTATTTGACCATAGTGTAGATGGGAAGAGAAATGGAGTAGGGGTTATTTTAAAAGAAGAGTTGGCTAAGAATGTCTTGGAGATGAAAAGAGTATCAGATCGAGCGATGAGGCTGAAACTTGAAATTGAGGGTGTTATGTATAATGAGCGTCTGCCTCACAATTCTGAGGACTGGGGTTCAAATCCCGGCCCCGCCTGTGTGGAGTTTGCATGTTCTCCTCGTGCGTGGGTGGGTTTTCTCCAGGCACTCCGGTTTCCTCCCACAACCCAAAAGCATGCATGGTAGGTTAATTGACAACTCAAAATTGTCTGTAGGGGATAATGTGAGTGCGACTGGTTGTTTGTTTGTATGTGCCCTGCGATTGGCTGGCAACCAGTTCAGGGTGTACCCCGCCTCCTGCCCGATGATAGCTGGGATAGGCTCCAGCACGCCCGCGACCCTAGTGAGGAGAAGCGGCTCAGAAAATGGATGAATGGATGGATGGATGTATAATGTGATTAGTGGCTATGCCCCACAGGTAGGATGTGACCTAGAGGTGAAAGAGAAATTCTGGAAGGAGCTAGACGAAGTAGTTCTGATCATACCAGACAGAGGGAGAGTCGTGATTGGTGCAGATTGTAATGGACATGTTGGTGAAGAAAATAGGGGTGATGAAGAAGTGATGGGTAAGTACGGCATCCAGGAAAGGAACTTGGAGGGACAGATGGTGGTAGACTTTGCAAAAAGGATGCAAATGGCTGTAGTGAACACCTTTTTCCAGCAGGTGGATTACATCTTGTGCAGACGATGTAATCTGCAGGAGGTTACCAACTGTAAGGTAGGGGAGAGTGTGGCTTGACCGCATAGGATGGTGGTGTGTCAGATGACTCTGGTGGTGGTAAGGAAGATCAGGAAGACAAAGGCAGAGCAGAGAACCATGTGGTGGAAGCTGAGACAGAACGAGTGTTGTGCAGCTTTTCAGGAAGAGGTGAGACAGGCTCTCGGTGGACAGGAGGAGCTTCCAGAAGACTGGACCACTGCAGCCAAGGTGATCAGAGAGGGAGGCAGGAGAGTACCTGGTGTATCTTCTGGCAGCAAAGGAGAGAAGGAGACTTGGGGGTGGAAGCTCACAGTATAGGAAATCATACAAGGAAAAGGGTTAGCTAAGAAGAAGTGGGACGCTGAAAGGATCGAGGAGAGGAGAAAGGAATACATTGAGATGTGACATAGGGCATGGATGCTGGCTGTTCTTGATGGATCATGCAAAAAGAGGCTTCTCGCTCAGCAAGGATGGGCCCTTGGACATGAGAATGGATGGAGAGAGGTGACATTTTTATCATATTCAAAATTTACGGCAACAAACTATGTATCCAGACAAAGTGGGACGCTGAGAGGATCAAGGAGAGGCGTAAGGAATACATTGAGATGCGACATAGGGCAAAGCTAGAGGTGGCAAAGGCCAAACAAGAGGCATATGATGACATGTATGCCAGGTTGGACACTAAAGAAGGAGAAAAAGATCTGTACAGGTTGGCCAGACAGAGGTATAGCGATGGGAAGGATGTGCAGCAGGTTAGGGTGATTAAGGTGATGATGTTATGGGAAAGAGTATTGAAGGCTAGACTCAGGACAGAAGTGAGTATTTGCGAGCCACAGTATGGTGTCATGCCTAGAAAGAGTACCACAGATGCATTAGTTGCCTTGAGGACGTTGATGGAAAAGTACAGAGAAGGTCAGAAGGAGCTACATTGTGTCTTTGTAGATCTAGAGAAAGCCTATGACAGAGTACCCAGAGAGGAACTGTGGTACTGCATGTATATACAGGACATGTACGAGGGCAGCAGAACAGTGGAGAAGTGTACTGTAGGTGTGACAGATGAATTTAAGGTGGAGGTGGGACTGCATCAGGGATCAGCCCTGAGCTCCTTCCTGTTTGCAGTGGTGATGGATAGGCTGACAGATGACGTTAGACTGGAATCCCCGTGGACCATGATGTTTGCAGATGACATTGTGATCTGCAGTGAAAGCAGGGAGCAGGGGGAGGAACAGTTAGAAAGATGTAGGCATGCACTGGAAAGCAGGAATGAAGATTAGCCAAAGTAAGACAGAATATATGTGCATGGATGAGAGGGGTGGGTGGGGGAAGAGTGAGGCTACAGGGAGAAGAGATAACAAGGGTGGAGGACTTGAAATGCTTGGGGTCAACCGTCCGGAGCAATGGTGAGTGTGGTCAGGAAGTGAAGAAACGGGTCCAAGCAGGTTGGAACGGTTGGAGGAAGGTGTCAGGTGTGTTATGTGACAGAAGAGTCTCTGCTAGTATGAACGGCAAAGTTTATAAAACAGTGGTGAGGCCAGCCATGATGTACGTATTAGAGACAGTGGCACTGAAGAGACAACAGGAAGCAGAGCTGGAGGTGGCGGAAATGAAGATGTTGAGGTTCGCTCTCGGATTGACCAGGTTGGATAAAATTAGAAATCAGCTCATCAGAGCGACAGCCAAGGTTAGGTGTTTTGGAGACAGTTAGAGAGAGCAGACTTCAATGGTTTGGACACATCCAGAAGAGAGATAGTGAGTATATTGGTAGAAGTGTGATGAGGATGGAGCTGCCAGGCAAGAGAGCTAGAGGAAGACCAAAGAGAAGGTTGATGGATGTCGTGAGGGAAGACATGAGGGCAGTTGGTGTTCGAGAGGAGAATGCAGGAGATAGGCTTACATGAAAAAGGATGACGCGCTGTGGCGACCCCTAAAGGGACAAGCCGAAAGGAAAAGAAGAGTATGCCATAATTTTAAGAATGATAAGGTCCTCTGCTGAACATAGTGGCAGGCAACCTCGACTCTGACATGTCCATGTGACACTGAGCTGTTGCATCAATAGAGTGTCATTGCCTGATGTCAATAGCAGCAGCGTGCCTTCACGCCAATTAGTGTACATATTGTGAGACGTATGTCACTTGGCGAGCAATGGAGGGCGAGATGTTTCAGACTCAGGTGGGGGAATCATGATCATCAGAACATTGAGTCACCAACATTCTTAAACTCAGACACAATTTACAGCATAAAAATGTATATTTTTGTATGTATGTATATAACGAGTATATTCCCAACATCCATACAGCCATCAATTTTCTATACTGTTAGGGAGGACTATAGATGCCTATTCCAGCCATCTCATCCAGCTGACTGTCGCCGAGAGGCAGGGCACAACATGGACTGGTCACCCGTCGGTGGGGTTACAGAATCTTTGAGGGTTCCACACTAGTGCCAAAACATTGTTTGCCAAAATGATCTCTGCTATACTTTATTGCGAGTGTTTATGTTCCCTTTCTGCTCTATCTCGTCATTGTAAATGACTTATCAAAGTACAACAGATTTTTGTTTTAGAGTCCAAGTCCTCTCAGAAACAAACCAATGAAGAAAATACTTTAAACCAGTTCCTCGCTGGCCATTGGTAGTGTAGTTGTTCACATAGCTGTTGGTTCCTTCCTTGACGTCGGTAGTGTATTGCTTCCCAAACCTGTTGGTTCAACCCTGCCTGGCTATCGATAGTTTTGTGATTCACATAGCTCCTGGTTCATTCCTGGCCGTATTTAGCATTTTAGCAGAACCAACAGCACATAGCTGTTGGTTCTTTGTTGGCCATTGGTAGTGTAGTGCTTCACATACTGTAGGTGTTGTTTTCTCCCTTGGTACTGGTAACATATAACAGACATTAGAGGTTTTACAGACGAGTCGACTAGTCAACGTTCTATTCAGCAATGACATTTAAAGTGTGATGTGAGGCAGAGCCGCTTACAGCAACAGATGAGTGTGCTGAATATAATTAAACTGTCACCTTAATTGATTTTAATTGTCTTCTATGGTATTTCTGAATGTGCAGCTTTAGTAAGTGAGAGAGAACCAGTAAAGGGGGAAAAAAGCCTAACTCAAGCAAAAAATATTTGGCCAACACTGTGGTCCAACTGTGTTGTAATACTGACGTGCTGTTATTTTTGAAGGCCTAACTTTACCGGCGAAAGGATGTTTACACTGATGATGCCTGACTGTTGTCAAGCAAATCAGGGGGGTTGTTGCTGCCTGCGGTTGTGTAGAAAACCTTGCGTTGTGGAATACTGTACATCTTGCCGTCTGTTTGAACCCCTTGATATACAATGTAACACACTTTCAAAGTGGAAGGAGAGCAGGTAATTATTCCACCGCACACAAAGAGGTCAGTGATTGTTTGAAAACACTGCAAATTCCTACCATGCAGAATCCACTTCCAAAACTGTTCCAACTCATAAAAGGATGACAAGAAATGACATCCCATCCATCAGGATACCTTTGACATGTCTGTCTCTGGGGCACTTCAGGGCACTGTCGCTTCACAGGCCTCTAGGTTGCTTTGACTGACGGTTGGTATTTGCCCTGATTTATAGTGTCCACCAGCAGTGTTTCACAGCCCGCTCCACCTGAGGCAATGTTCTATGCATCCTGGTGAATACAGTCACTGAGGACTTTGTGGATGCAGTTTCCATAAAAACAGCAGTCTAATTCATTTATGCAGCTGTAAGGTGCACATGGGGAGTTTTGGCCTGGTGGGTCAAATTACCTCGAGCTGTCCTGAGGGTTGATTGACATGACTCAAGGCAGCAGACAGCTTCAATGTCAACAAGAAAAGTGTGACCTCACATGTTGCCAGGACTAGCATTGTTCTTTAAGTCCTTGATTGAAAATCTTTCTGTTTTGTTGGTTAGAATGAAGAACAAGCTGTGGTACTTTGAGTTCGGCACCACTGAGACCATTTCAGCCACTTGCAAGAAGCTCAACGAGTGCATCGAGGTCGAGGTGAGTCAATGCTTGAGAGTCTGCGCTGCAAAAGATGATAATGAGCAAATGAGAAAGAAAGTAGGTCATCCATTCGTCTTCCCAACCAAGAACACTCACCAGCTGCAACAAGGAAACTCAGTACAAGAGCTCTAGCAAACATTCTGTCTTTGCCAAGATATTGCTTTCAGAGAGGTAATTATTTCGCAATATATTTATTATTGTGGTTATAGTTTGCTGTGTATTAAATAAATGATTAACAAAAGTTTTTTTTGAAATAATGTCTTGGAGTACAAAACCCATTCTAAAGATTAATGATGACTGTTGTATTATTATAGTGGAATGAAAAATTTCTCACGGTTACCAAGGCTATCGAGTACAAAGTACTGTGTAAGGGCCACAAAAAAAGTACTCTTAAAAGTATTATTATTATTAACAATAATAATAACAATAATAATAATAATAAAATATGATTATGTTTTTGTATTAAACAAAAGTTGTAATCTTACAGAATAAATCTGTATTTTTCCAGGGAGAATAAAGTTGGTATATTACAATCATAAACAAATACAGTACCGGTTTTAAAAGGACTGCTGATGTTACACTTTAGTTGTCCTGATACATTGGTATCAGGTTTAACTGGTTTAACTGGACCCAGAAGGCTGAAGAAGTGGAGAATGGTTTATTGAAAAGGAATTTTGAGTTGGACCTTTGATGCATAATAGCGGGTCGTCGAGATGGGGAACGTGTGGGAGGCGGTGGCGTGACCAAGTGGACGGCTTGGCGGCATGGTTGAAGAGGTCAGCAAGGCAGGGAACAGGGAAGGAGCACTGAGGACGAGGAAGGAAATGGATGTCAGAGCAATTGCAAACAAGGCGTAGTTTACGTGCTAGTACAGAGCCGGTGTACCACGGTTGAACGTTAATACTCTGGCGTCGGATTCCCGGTTCTGGCAGGCTTAAATGCAGGCAGTGATGATGGCTGATAGGGAACAGGTGCGCAGGTGAGTGTGTGGAAGTGACTGGGGAGAGGGAGAGAGAGCGGGAGGGGAAGGCGAGGCACAAAGCGCCACCCAAGTTCAGACGATGACAGTACCCCCCAGTACCTCCTCCCAGGCTTCCAAGGATGCGCAGCATAGAAGTCCTTAATCAGTCCGTGATTCAAAATTCAAAATGAGCTCGCGAGAGATCCAGGAGTGTTCCTCCGGACTATACCCCACCCAGTCAACAAGAAACTGGAACCCCCTTACACTTTCATTCCAATATGACAGGGGTACATATGACTGCTTATATGTAGAGTTTTGCTCATAAGTTTACATACCCAGGCAGAATTTGTGAAATATTGTAGTTGTTTTTTTAACACGACTGATGACTGTACAACAACCACCATTAATTTCTTTATGGTTATGTTTTGTTTACAGATAATGCTTTTCTGAAATGCTTGACAGTTTAATTTGAATCCCATCCATCCATCCATCCATTTTCTGAGCCGCTTCTCCTCACTAGGGTCGCGGGCGTGCTGGAGCCTATCCCAGGTGTCATCGGGCAGGAGGCGGGGTACACCCTGAACTGGTTGCCAGCCAATCGCAGGGCACATAGAAACAAACAACCATTCGCACTCACAGTCATGCCTACGGGCAATTTAGAGTCTCCAATTAATGCATGTTTTTGGGATGTGGGAGGAAACCGGAGTGCCCGGAGAAAACCCACGCAGGCACGGGGAGAACATGCAAACTCCACACAGGCGGGGACGGGGATTGAACCCCGCACCTCAGAACTGTGAGGCTGACGCTCTAACCAATCGGCCACCGTGCCACCTAATTTGAATCCCATTAAAATAAAATTAAATGTGTTTCGCCTGGTCCTGCATGTTTTCTTTAAATAATTGTACACATCTTACTAATTCTGCCTGAGTAATCAAACATATGAGCACAACTGTGTGTTTTCTAATTTATTTAATAAAAGTAGGGCTGTGAATTTCAAAATAAGAGCAAGTAAATCGAAAGTATTACATGTTCAAATAAAGTGCTTAACTTCAGAATAGTTCTTTGAAAAAACTAACAAAATACAGATAATACTTCATGGGGTCAAAGCAAAATCATGCACTGTAAAAATGCATTATACATAGGTAAAGGGTTTTCCAGAATTGTGAGGTCAACTTTGGAGTTGCGTATTATACATGGGTGAGCATTATACACAAGAAATTACGGTAATCTGCACTTCTACTTTTATCAGTGTATTTTTACACAAGTATCTGTACTTGGGGCGGCACGGTGGTTTGAGCGTCTGCCTCACAGTTCTGTGGACCGGAGTTCAATCCCCGGCCCCGCCTGTGTGGAGTGTGCATGTTCTCCCCGTGCCTGCGTGGATTTTCTCCGGGCACTCCGGTTTCCTCCCACATCCCAAAAACATGCTTGGTAGGTTAATTGACAACTCTGAATTGCCCGTAGATGTGAATGTGCAAATGGTTGTTTGTTTATATGTGCCCTGCGATTGACTGGCAACCAGTTCAGGGTGTACCCCGCCTCCTGCCCGATGATAGCTGGGATAGGCTCCAGAACGCCCACGACCCTAGTAAGGAGAAGTGGCTCAGAAAATGGATGAATGGATGGATCTGTACTTGGACCTAAGTACAGAATGTGAGTAGTTTTGCTACCACTGTCTAAATGGGACTGATCACCTGCTACCTTTTTGTGCTGTAGTGCGACGGGATCATATTGGACCTGAGCAACACCTCCTTGGAGGGTATCGCCGTGCTCAACATTCCCAGCATGCATGGCGGCTCCAACCTTTGGGGCGAGACCAAGAGGCGGCGGAACTACAACCGCATGAGCAAGAAGGTTCCCGACAGGATGCCAGGCAGCACCATCACCGACCCCAAAGAGCTAAAGTTTTGCGTGCAAGGTGAGTGCAAATCAGCAAGTTTAGTGTCCTGAGTGATACAACAATGACAACAATGGATCTTGCTATCGTCTCTTTCCCTTGTTCAAAAGTAAGGTCCGTGAGGCGCATCTGGGACACAAATGGGCATCTGGGACACAAATCAGCTTGGCGTGAATCCGTATATTGAGAATTAAAACATCCATCCATCCATCCATTTTCTACACCGCTTAGCCTCACGAGTGTCGTGGGTATGCTGGAGCCTATCCCAGCTAACTGTGGGCAGGAGGCGGGGTACACCCTGAACTGATTGCCAGCCAATCGCAGGGCATATATAAACAAACAACCATTCACACTCACATTCATACCTACGAGCAATTTAGAGTCTTCAATTAACCTGCCATGCATGTTTTTGGGATGTGGGAGGAAACTGGAATACCCAGAGAAAACCCACGCAAGCACGGGTAGAACATGCAAACTCCACACAGGCGAGGCCAGTATTGGAACCCTGGTCCTCAGAACAGTGAGGCAGATGTGCTAACCAGTCGCCCACCGTGACGCCAGAATTAAAATATTTATTTTTTAATACTTTTTTGATTTTACAGTTAAATGATTTGTTATGACAACAGTTTGATCACCAGAATCACATTAATTGTGCATTTAAATTTTTTTTTTTCAGTTTCTCGTTAAATTTAAACTTTACTCTTGTAATATAATGACCTTTTTCTTAAGAGAAAAAAACCATTATTCCTGTACTATTAGGACTATTCTCCTAAAATTACGATTTGAATGTCCTAGAATTATGACTTTTTAAAATGCATCTTTAGTCACATAATACAACCCCAATTCCACTGAAGTTGGGACGTTGTGTTAAACATAAATAAGAACAGAATACAATGATTTACAAATCATGTTCAACCTATATTTAATTGAATACACTACAAATACAAGATATTTAATGTTCAAACTGATAAACTTTATTGTTTTTAGCAAATAATCATTAACTTGGAATTTTATGGCTGCAACACGTTCCAAAAAATCTGGGGCAGGGTCATATTTACCACTGTGTTACATCAGCTTTTCTTTTAACAACATTCAATAACCGTTTGGGAACTGAGGACACTAATTGTTGAAGCTTTATAGGTGAAATTCTTTCCCATTCTTGCTTGATGTACAGCTTCAACAGTCCAGGATCTCCGTTGTCGTATTTTACGCTTCATAATGCGCCACACATTTTCAATGGGAGACAGGTCTGGACTGCAGGCAGGCCAGTCTAGTACCTGCACTCTTTTACTATGAAGCCGCGCCTGTTGTAACACGTGCAAAATGGGGTTTGGCATTGACTTGCTGAAATAAGCAGGGGTGCCCATTAAAAAGACGTTGCTTGGATGGCAGCATATGTTTCTCCAAAACCTGTATGTACCTTTCAGCATTAATGGTGCCTTAACAGATGTGTAAATTACCCATGCCATTGGCAGTAACACAACCCCATACCATCACAGATGCTGGCTTTTGAACTTTGCGTCCATAACAGTTCGGATGGTTCTTTTCCTCTTTGGCCCGGAGGACACGACATCCACAATTTCCAAAAACAATTTGAAATGTGGACTCATCAGACCACAGAACACTTTTCCACTTTGCATCAGTCCAACTTAGATGAGCTCGGGCCCATAGTAGCCGGCGGCGATTCTGGGTGTTGTTGATAAATGGCTTTTGCTTTGCATAGTAGAGTTTTAAGTTGCACTTACAGATGTAGCACTAAACTTTATTTACTGACATTGGTTTTCTGAAGTGTTCCTGAGCCCATGTGGTGATATCCTTTACACATTGATGTCGGTTTTTGATGCAGTGCCGCCTGAGGGATCAAAGGTCACAGGCATTCAATGTTGGTTTTCGGCCTTGCTGCTTACATGCAGTGATTTCTCCAGATTCTCTGAACCTTTTGATGATATTATGGACTGTAGATGATGAAATCCCTAAATGTTTTCCAATTGTACGTTGAGGAACATTGTCCTTAAACTGTTCGACTATTTTCTCATGCACTTGTTCACGAAGAGGTGAACCTCGCCCCATCGTTGCTTGTGAATGACTGAAGCTCCTTTTATACCCAATCATGGCACCCACCTGTTCCCAATTAGCCTGTTCACCTGTGGGATGTTCCAAACAGGTGTTTGAGGAGCATTCCTCAACTTTCTTCTTTGCCACCTGTCCCAGCTTTCTTGGAACGTGTTGCAGCTATAAAATTCTAAGTTAATGATTATTTGCTAAAAATAATAAAGGTTTATCAGTTTGAACATGAAATATATTGTCTTTGTAGTGTATTCAATTAAATATAGGTTGAACATGATTTACAAATCATTGTATTCTGTTTTTATTTGTGTTTAACACAAAGTCCCAACTTCATTGGAATTCGGGTTGTATTATAAATTTATTCTTGTTGCATGAGCACATCTGCCTCACAATTCAGATGTCATGGGTTCAAATCCAGGCTTCCTATGTGGAGTTTGCATGTTCTCCCCGTGCCTGCATGGGTTTTCTCCGGGTACTCAAGTTTCCTCCCACTTTCCAAATACATGCAAGGCAGGCTAATTAAAGACTCAAAATTGTCCCTAACTGTGAATGTGAGTGCGTATGGTTGTTTGTTTATATGTGCCCTGCGATTGGCTGGCAACCAGTTGAGGGTGTACCCAACCTCTCACCCAAAATCAGCTTGGATAGGCTCCAGCATGCACACTTGTGACCCTAGTCAGGATAAGTGGTACACAAAACACATGGACATGGTGTGTACACTGATATTGAAGTGTGTAGACACTCAGACACGCATGTGCGCACACATATGGCGCACGCACACACACACACACACACGCACACAATGTTCTGAGTGGTTGTGAGAGCCTTTCCAGCCTTTCTTGGTCTCTGCTTTAAGCGCTGACCTGATTCTTCCATACAGTCCTGAAAGTATCCTCTTAAAACACACCCTCCTCACTCCCAGTTTTATCCTTATCTCATCACGCAGGCTGACCAGTAATACAATACTGTACTCCCTACACAGCCCCACTAGCCTCATACTCTACTTCACCTCTCGCTGAACCATCTGACCTAGTGTGTACACTCGATGACGATGTTTGAATTTCTTGTTTGTATTTCTTAGGTAAAAGTGACAAACAAGTGTTCGAGGTTTAAGTTTTTTTCTATATGAAGACATGCTATTTTCGTCTGTTGTGTACCTTGTTTAAACTGTTTAGCGTTGTTGGTGCTTTTTGGATGTAAAAATAAAATACGCTCATTTGGCCCGCTGAATTAAAAATTGATCATATGTGTATTAGATTAGATTAAGCATATTGGTGTGTACAAAAATAACTTAAGAACTGAATCCCTACTTCAAGAATAAGCATGTTGAATCATGGAACCGCGAAGGTTGAATAAAATCTGTTCGGGAATGGTTAGATCTGAGCACCGATTTGTTCGGATTTAGATTTCCCATAGGAAATAAACAGTTTCAGCTTCAAACTGTGGCCATCATAAAACCTTGATTAACTGCACAAGTTGTTTTAAGTAACAGTTTAACATTCTTAACTGTCATGTACTGTAAGTGTAAAAATCCAATAACCACAGTTAATATTTGTACATAAAAAGAGTGAAATAATAATTTAATGAGAAACTGTGATCATGATTCACATCGTAACATTAATGATTGTCACAAAAGTGTAAAAAGAAATGAGCAGCTGTAGAACGGAAACTCAAAAAAAACATCTTTCCTAAATTTGACAAGCAACGACATGTACGGTGACACTGGAGTCTTACTGCTTTTTAAGTCGCAGAAATTCAAATAAAAAGCAAAACAGCACCCGCAGACTTAATCCTTTGCTTAAATCTTCACACATTTACAGAAAATGTTGGTTGTTTTTCCAATCAAAATTACCACAAGTTACCAATACTATGTAACATACTGTAGTTCCAATATGAGGACAGTTACTGTAATTTCTCGTGTATAATGCGCATTTCCTCCCCCAAAAAATTGTCAAAAGTCAATAGTGCACATTGTACATAGGTATAGGGGAAAATGGATAAAAACTATGTATATATATCTATATATATATATATATATATATATATATATATATATATATATATATATATATATATGTATATATATATATGTATATATCACTGAACAACAACCATCATTAATTTCTTTATGGTTATGTCTTGTTTAATGATAATCCTTTTCTGAAATGCTTGACCGTTTCATTTGAATCCCATTAAAATAAAATTCAATATGTTTCGCCTGGCCCTTCATGTATTCTATAAAGAATTGTACCCATCTTACAAATTCTGCCTGGGTAATCAAACATATGAGCACCACTGTATGTTTTCTAATTTACTAAATAAAAGTAGGTCTGTGAATTTCAAAATAAGAGCCAAGTCAATAAAAAAGAAAGTATTACGTGTTCAAATAAAGTGCTGAACTTCAGAATAATTATTTGAAAAAACTAACAAAATACAGATAATACTTCATATGGGTAGAAGCAAAATCATGTATTGTAAAAATGCATTATACATAGGTAGAAAAAGTCTGAAAAATTCTTGACTCTTTACTTTATCACCAAGCTGTTTTTTTAATACATAACTATACATAATATTTATAAACATTATAGAAGTGGTTTACATAATTTTTACTGAGAATGATGGCTTGGTTTTAGCATGGTAAATAAATTAAAGGTAAAGAATGTTTGAAAAAGAATGAAAGTTGCCCTTGCATCCTTCTATTTATCGGTGTGTGGCCTTTGGAAGAAACATTTTGGACACCCCTGCAGTACACTTATTGGAAGCAGTCCAGCCAAAAGAAATTTAGGAACTGAAGAGAATAGAATCAGACTGTTAGAAGTAAATAAATACAAATAACAAATAACAAAAAAACAAATATTAATATTTAGGTTGTACTGTAAATGTAGGTCAGTGCTTCTGATAATGTTTAGGCCAGCCAGTAAGGCCTTGCTGCCCTGACAGCTCACCACTGGGATATTCGTGTATGACGTAGTGAAGGTAAGAACACATGCTGGAATTTTAGCATCACAATTCATTAGCTTCTGCTGCTCCTAATGCTGTTTGCGAACAGGACTCATAGTCTTGCTCTATGTGCAGGCACGTGTGCATGTGCGCGTGAGTGTGCCTTTATCATACACCTAATTGCTTATGGCAGTAGCATTGTCTGGTGCAGTAAAGTGGAGCTTTTAAATCCATTTGCTGGAGTTAATGTCATCTTCCAAAGCGACCCGAAATGCTTTGCGAAAAGCCCGGGGCGTGTGCATGTCTGTACCACTTTCATCTTGTTGTGCTACACCCGTACACATCCTGAGATGGGGCTCAGGTACGCTGGGTGATAGCGTCATTTGCGTGTCTTAAGTGATTGACAACAAAATCAATAATCTCCTGTGCTGAAATGCCTTTAGGTATTTTTGACGTGCATTGACATTTAAAACAACATGTGAGCTCCACTGCAAGGTATGTCATTCCATCCCCTCAGAGAAGATTAGATTTTCGTCGCCGTTTGTTTGCCAGTTAGCAGAACAACTTAACCAAATTAGAAGAAAGGGGCAGGGCCCCAAGGAAGAGCTCAAAAGATAGCGTGAATGGAATGGTCCACCCCAGATTTTTTTTTTAAATCATCCACTATTAACTTTGGGCAAAAGGCAGACACTCTGGATTGGTTACCAGTCAGTAACAGCGCACGCATAGAGACAGGCAAGCAATCACACCGTCACTGAATGCAAACTGAACGAACCCACGCTGCCTGCACACGCGAGTGAACCACTACAGTATCAATAACTTGAGCGTGCTAACTAAGAAAAACACATTTTCCACTTTGTCCAACTATTAACCAGTTGGACTTTGCGCTACCATGTCAAATATTAACGCTTGCTTGAAAGTTAGCAGGATTATGCAAAAACTAGGTAACCAATTTCAACTGACTTTCCAGATGAACTTGTTAAATGAATGTGTGGGTTTTATCATTAATTATTATTTTTTTAAATATTTATTTTGTAACATTTGAAGCACTGTTTTTCAAAATGAGCTAGATGGCAAATTAAAAAATGATCAATTTTGCCATGCCACTCATTGTGTACAGCATGGTCGTCAAACTCATTTATTTTGTGGGCCACATTATTGTTATGGTTTCTCTCCAAGGGCTGTTATGAAAAGCATATACACATACTGTAATAACATCATTGTATTATCACAAATACAGTACTTAATTTGACCTGCATTTGATTATCAGATTTTTTAACAACAAATTGAATTTGAAATCAGTAGTCATGGAAAATAGTGATAACCAAATACATGAGTATTGAACTTATGCTAAGAAGGAATTTGGTGAAAATAATGCTTGTAATACCTGTTAAAATTGACGAACAATTTCAAATTTGGTACAGGTTTTCTGCCAAAATGAAAGGAACAAATCCATTTAGCAAGAAACATTAAGTAGACATTATTTACTTTCATGGGCCACATAAAATGATGTGGTGTCCCGTTTCTGCTCCAAAGATCTTGAATTTCACAACTCTGGTATACAGACTATATTAACTTTTGGGAAACATGTTCAGACAAAGTCAATGAATTGTTTTAACAGGATATACGTAGTTAATGTTTGTAAAGTTTGCAGGTCTGTGTAAATGAAAGTAATTTTTCCAATTTTTGGGAAATCAGCACTTCATTTCATTGTTTTTTTTGTTTGTTTTTTTTTTGCAATGGGCAAGCAGTTACTAATTCCTTAAAAATGTTCAGCAGCAAGGAATGTACCACTTTTTTTGCGTTCCATCCATCCATCCATTCTCTACCGCTTATCCGGGTCGGGTCGCGGGGGCAGTAGCTTCAGCAGGGACGCCCAGACTACCCTCTCCCCAGCCACTTCATCCAGCTCTTCCGGGGGGATCCCGAGGCGTTCCCAGGCCAGCCGAAGGATGTAGTCTCTCCAGCGCGTCCTGGGTCGTCCCCGGGGTCTCCTCCCGGTGGGACATGCCCGGAACACCTCACCAGGGAGGCGTCCGGGAGGCATCCGAATCAGATGCCCCAGCCACCTCATCTGGCTCCTCTCAATGCGGAGGAGTAGCGACTCTACTCTGAGATCCTCCCGGATGACCGAGCTTCTCACCCTATCTCTAAGGGAGAGCCCGGACACCCTGCGGAGGAAACTCATTTCGGCCGCTTGTATCCGGGATCTTGTTCTTTCGGTCACGACCCACAGCTCATGACCATAGGTGAGGGTAGGAACGAAGATCGACCGGTAAATTGAGAGCTTCGCCTTTCGGCTTAGCTCTTTCTTTACCACAACGGACCGATACAAAGTCCGCATCACTGCAGACGCTGCACCGATCCGCCTGTCGATCTCCCGTTCCATTCTTCCCTCACTCGTGAACAAGACCCCAAGATACTTGAATTCCTCCACTTGGGGCAGGATCTCATCCCCGACCTGGAGATGGCATGCCACCCTTTCCCGACTGAGGACCATGGTCTCAGATTTGGAGGTGCTGATTCTCATCCCAGCGGCTTCACACTCGGCTGCGAACTGCTCCAATGAGAGTTGGAGGTCACGGCTTGATGAAGCCAACAGAACCACATCATCTGCAAAAAGCAGAGATGCAATACTGAGGCCACCAAACCGGACCCCCTCTACGCCTCGGCTGCGCCTAGAAATTCTGTCCATAAAAGTTATGAACAGAATCGGCGACAAAGGGCAGCCTTGGCGGAGTCCAACCCTCACCGGGAACGAGTTCGACTTACTGCCGGATATGCGGACCAAACTCTGACTCCGGTCGTACAGGGACCGAACAGCCCGTATCAGGGGGTTCGGTACCCCATACTCCCGAAGCACTCTCCACAGGACTCCCCGAGGGACACGGTCGAACGCCTTCTCCAAGTCCACAAAACACATGTAGACTGGTTGGGCGAACTCCCATGCACCCTCGAGGACCCTGCCGAGGGTGTAGAGCTGGTCCACTGTTCCACGGCCAGGACGAAAACCACACTGCTCCTCCTGAATCTGAGATTCGACTTCCCGACGGACCCTCCTCTCCAGCACCCCTGAATAGACCTTACCAGGGTGGCTGAGCAGTGTGATCCCCCCTGTAGTTTTTGCGTTCCAATCTAGTTAAATAATGACTTCTTGCACGTTACCAAACTGGTCTGCCCCTTCCTCACAGTTTATCAGTGCGCCATCGCTACCTCCCTTGTTTACTTCCTCTCTGCGCTCAGATCAAATTTCAACTTCCCGCAGCCACTTGATGAACATAAATAAAAAAGGGGTGTTAGCAAGCAGGAATGAGATCAAATTGCAGAACTTTTTAATTCACATAATAAGAACTGGGTGTGTGCTGTTATGTGATTTAATGTTATAAATAGGTAGGCTATTGGCCATTAAATGTTAAGGAATTACATTACAAATAGTAATACCCTTGCTCATATTATTGTTAATCTGTGGATGGCTGCTTGATTTTACATCATCATAGGAAGTTAGTTAGCGATTTAATGAGGCTCGCAATGACAATCTGCCGATATAATATTCTCACTGGGCGGCTGGACGACTGGTTAGAGCGTTTGCCTCACAGTTCTGAGGACCTGGGTTCAATCCCCGTCCCCGCCTGTGTGGAGTTTGCATGTTCTCCCCGTGCCTGTGTGGGTTTTCTCCGGGCACTCCGGTTTCCTCCCACATCCCAAAAACATGTGTGGTAGGTTAATTGACAACTCAAAATTGCCCGTAGGTGTGAATGTGAGTGCGAATGGTTGTTTGTTTATATGTGCCCTGTGATTGGCTGGTAACCAGTTCAGGGTGTACCCGCCTCCTGCCAGATGATGGCTGGGATAGGCTCCAGCACTCCCGCGACCCTAGTGAGGAGAAGCGGCTCAGAATGGATGGATGGATATTCTCACTAGGGTCGCTATATTTCAAGACAAGATGATTTGGGTATTATTTTTCCTTAATTGTCATATAAAATAAAAATCATGTATCTCCAAATGTTGTGAGTTTTTGTTTTCATCCAAAACTTTTAGTTTTGCTGATCAATGCACACTCACGCCATTTGGACACCCCGTACAGTAAATGCTTTTCAATGCATAGTGCCAGTATGTATTTCCCCCCATTATTTGTCCTGTCCAATAAAAAGCACATGTCTCTATCTCCAAATTTAGTTTCAATCCAAACAAATGTTTAAAAAAACAACAACAACAAAAATTATACATGCAACAGATGGTGGTGGACTGGTTAGCGCATCTGCCTCACAGTTCTGAGGACTGGGGTTCAAATCCCTGCCCCGCCTGTGTGGAGTTTGCATGTTCTCCCCGTGCCTGTGTGGGTTTTCTCCGGGCACTCCGGTTTCCTCCCACATCCCAAAAACATGTGTGGTAGGTTTATAGAAGACTCTAAATTGCCCGTAGGTGTGAATGTGAATGTGAATGGTCGTTTGTTTATATGTGCCCTCCAATTGGCTGGCGACCATTTCATGGTGTACCCTGCCTCTCGCCCGAAGATAGCCGGGATAGGCTCCAGCACGCCCGCGACCCTAGTGAGGATGACCGGTACAGAAAATGGATGGAAATGTAACAGGCAACAATATGTAATATATTTTCTCTTTATTTGTTATGGCCAACAAAAAGCATGTATCTCCATATTTTGTATTTTAAGTATTCTTCTGAATACCAAATTGTTTCATAAAAAAAGCAAAAAGCCAAAACATTTGGAGATACTTTATAGGGAATATATATTTTTGGTCTATCCACAGTGTGCTCCCGCCTACAGTGACTGACAACACTCACGCTCGGAGCTGCTATTTCAGGTCGGTCGCATCCAGAGACGACAAATTGTTTTCTTCTCACAGAACAAAAACGGCAGACTATAATTACCCTGATGCCGCTGCCAGTGTACACCCACCCCGACCGATTTGCGAGGCTCGAAATATTTCCTGTAGGAAGTCACTAAGCTGCTGACTGGCTGGTGGGAAAGTGGGTGACCTTTCACTGACACATTAATGTATGACAACTGCTTTGCGTCTTCAGCAGAGTACACATACTGATGATCGGGTCGATTTTGAGCATTTCTTCACCCTTCTTATCAAAGTGAGCAAAGGCTCAATCGTCGGATGGCTTTTAAAAGATTATCCTGGGATGTGTTATGGGTACTTTTTCCTTCCTGATCTGGTTGGAAAACAGTCAGTCTGACAATCATAAATGATAAACTTGTTCAATATTTCCAATCACAAATCCTTCTTTGTGTGATCAACACTGAGGTTGTCCAAGTCGTGGATTGTGACGTGAATCGGAACAGTAGCAAATTCGGAAGTGACCTGAAGCACACGTTGCTGCCGGACAAAATTAGAGAAGCAACTGATTGTGTTCGTGTAGACCAATATAGTGTAGATTATTTGTAAACAATTGGCACCAGGATATTTCCGAGTAACAGAATGCAAGTGACTACCTCTGACCCGAACCGGAACGATGACAAAAACTTGGTGTGTTTGCGGTTGCACAATCAGATATACCCCAAAAGTCTTTTTTCATTTCCTTCCAAAAAAATGAATGAATCGACTACAGTGTACCTTCTATTTCACCGGCAAAAAAGTACGTCATTGCCATTAATCCTAGCAACAGAAAACTCAAGCTCAAGCGGTAATGGCCTTCTTAGTTAAATAACTTGGGAATAGATCATCAACCATAGCAGATTGTACGTCAAACATTATCAGTTACCAAAAGAACCACTCAATGGTAGGCTAGACCCATTTAGAAATTATGGAAGTATGTAAGCCTTTAGGTTTAGGCTACATCTACCATGAACAAGGTTAAAGCATTTCATTTATTGCCATCCCTTGAATTAATTAGCCATTCCCTCAATGATCATGTTCACTTTGTCTGAATTTGCAAGATGTCTACTTTTGAATCAACTTACCTGTTGAAATGTAAATTACGGCAGGTGATGCGTATCCCTTCCAAGTAGTTTACCTCACGTAGCATCTTCGTTTCGACTTCACACATTCAAACCACGGCATTATGGAAGACTTCCCACACACCACGAGAAGAAAATTATCCTGCTTTCTCCACCAAATAACATAGAAGGGTTTGTTTACCAGTGGTGCCATCAGAAAACACTTTGGCTTTTGCAACCTGGAGGAACATGTGATGTCTGAGAGAACTGTCCAAAAATGTTTCTCGCGCGTCATTCACCACAAACCACGGGGCAAAGTTTTCAACCGCAATGTGGCTACGTGACAGTTCTAACAGTTAGGCCTCTATTCTTCTATTTGTTCTACTTTTACTTATTCTTCTTTGTATTTTCCGGCAGTCTGGATGCTTTGTGGCACCATGCTGTCTTTGACATGTCAACCTTGGTACTACGACACACATCTGGTTTGAGGGAGGAACCTCACGATTGTCGTACACTACAAAACCATGTGTTAAAAATCAGTGCGTGTGTATCAGTGCGTAGTGTGTCCAACCAGCATCATTTTATTACTTCTTATGCAATTTGTTCACTTGATATTTTGTACGGTGAGATAATATCAGCAAAAGCATCGGATTGTTTGCGCGCCGTCTTCTACAATCCGCTGACATGATGCTTGTTTTAGTTTTGGACAGGATTATAGTAACAAGGCGTTCTTTGTCACACGGCCAAGTGCTCTCCCCCGACTTTTAGCTCCCTTCGAGGTGATCTACTGTCGTTCCTCTTGACCATCTGCTACCACTCGGACCACCCTGAGACAATAACAGCCGGCTGAACCAGTGGGAAGAGTACACAAATACTGTATGTTTGCCTATGTTTGTCACATAGATGGTTTACAATGAAACCTGCAAACATTATTCAGTTAAATTGTCGCGTGTCTTTAATGTACAATCACCAGCCAATCTAATGAGACAAAAACCATATCAAACACATAACCAACAGTATAACAAAAGTGAAAAAAAATGATCTTTGCTTGTTCGTCCATTTGTTAGTTAGCACGCTACTTTCTGTTTCATGAAGAATAGGGTAACCATTTGTATTCTGGGATGGACAGTTAAATTGTGACTCAAAATCTGAAAAGTGAATATAAATTCCTCAATAGAGTGGTTAGTCCTGCTAACCCAAACTCTAATTTGAAACACTAACCCTGGCTTGAATCCTAATTAGAAATTCGAAACCCCCTTACCCTGTCTTAAAACCCTACTTCAAAGTCCTGCTTAAAACCTCCAACTCAAACCATGTTTAAAACTCTAACACAGGCTTGTAATCCTAATTTGAAAACCCTGACCCTTGTTTGAAAACCTTAACCTTAACTAGAAACCATATTTTGAAACCTTAATCATTGTATGAAATCCGAATTTTAAAACTGAACCCTTGTTTGAAACCCAAAGACAGGCTTGACATCCTAACTTGAAACCATAATTTGAAACCCTAACCCATGCTTGAAAACCTAACCCTTGTTTGAATCCCTAAACCATCTTGAACCCTTGTTTGAAAGCTTTACCATGGCTTGAAACCCTAATTTGAAAACCCAACCCTTGACCTCACCCAGGCCTGAAACCCCAAATCTATCTAGAACTCCTAATTAGAAACTAACCCTGGCTTGAAACCCTACTTTGAAAACCTTGAATCCCTTGAGGATTGATGCTTATAGAATACATTGTTTAAGAATGATCCTTAAAAACATTGGTTTTTATTTCAGTTTAACCCGTTAAAAGTGCAAAAATGGTATGACAATGTTGTTGTTAGTATGTAATATATGCAGGCTTGGGGAGTAATGGAATACATGTAACAGGATTATGTAATCTATCTATCTATCTATCTATCTATCTATCTATCTATCTATCTATCTATCTATCTATCTATCTATCTATCTATCTATCTATCTATCTATCTATCTATCCATCCATCCATCCATCCATCCATCCATCCATCCATCCATCCATCCATCCACTCTGTATCTGCAGCACGGTGAACAAGTGGTTAGCACATCTGCCTCACAGTTCGGAGGTTTTGGATTTGAATTCGGGGTGCTCCAGCTTCCTCCTTCATTCCAAAACCATGCATTATTTTATTATTATACATTCATAAGATCGAAAAGACCAAATACATATATATAAACATATATTGTATTGAAATGTAATTTATTCGGTCTTTTTTAGTATAGTTGTTATTGGAGGATGCAAAAAGTAATTAAAAGTAATCAAGTTAAATTTATTAATCTTATGGTACTTAAAAATTACATTACTAACTACATTTTTTAACAGGTAACTAGTAACTGTATCGTAATACATTTTTAAAGTAATCCTCCCAACCCTGCATAAATGTTGTATATGATTCACTGGCATCAGGCTGGAATTAGACAAAACAAAAAGCAGCCAATTCTCAGTGACTTGGCAGAGCAAACGGCATCCCATCCCAGGATTCAATGCTGCATGCTGGCGTTATGTAAGAGGCTGTTCTCATCTATTCTTAGCTCTACCTCGCTGATGCCGTTTGATGGCCGCTTCCAAAGCGCAGCTGATGTGAGAACACAGAGCGCAGTGGGGCTACTCCACCATCGTGCCTCAACCCAGTGGGGCACGGTCAGGTCGGTGTGCCCATGTTTGGCACGGGTGGTAGGAAGCAGAGGAGTGCAAGTGCATGTAGGCGTGCACTCAAGAAGGGCGAGCGGTTATATTAAACACTACATGTACAAACAATTATCTATTAATGGAGGTGGTTAACATCTCCAACAAAGCAAGCCAAATCTTGCGTGTTGTGTTTGTTTTGTGCACTCAAACTCCTGAAAAGCTATGAAAATATATTCAGAGGTGACAAACGTACTCACACTCTGTACTTTAGTGGAAGTACAGGTACTTTAAAGAAAAACAATTCGAAAGAATGGTAACATTAGAAGTACTGATTCAACTGTACTGAATTAAAAGTTTTTTAAAAGGTACTGTACAGACTGAAATGTCGAAGCACAAAAGTAAAAGGTAAAAATAAACCTTTACAATCAATTATATACAATACCCATTTTGATAACCTGGCACAAAGAAAAAAACACTACATGCATACAAAATAGTTTCCCTCTTTTATCAACCTATAAAGTGCTCATACTGAGAAGAAGAAAAATAACAAAGGTTGCATGTGTTTGTTTAAGACCAGCGAACATTGGCTCGACTTTTATGCAATCAAAACACGTTCCCATGAATTTGCTAACATTGTGAACTGAATAAAAATAAATGAAACATGGCTCTGTCTTGTAGCTGACAAAATGAAACATTTCAAAGACATTGGATGGGGATTTATCGGGTTGGGTTTCGCGTTTGATCAACCCCCCCCCCCCACCTGAAAAAAGAACAAAAAAAAGTAAAACAACGTTGATTTTTTTTAGGGAAAAAAATGACGAAAATTTGAAAGAAAAAAAAACCCTCGAATAGGTGAATCCACGGGTGCCAAACCGTGAGTATGCGGGGGTCCACTGTATCTTGCTGAAAAATGTATCGAAGTACAATAACATAGTATTTGTACTTTGTAACTTCCTACCATTCAATATATTAAGTACGGAAAATGAACAGGTTCACCAATCACACTTTTTGCATCCTATTGACGCCCCAGATAGGCAGACTAGCCAATCACAGTGCAGTGCGGAATGGAGTTCTCACTTTTACATTTCATGATTTTGGAGTTTTGAAAATATTCCTGTTGTCCAATTTAAAAAAAAAAAAAAACATTATTATTTAACAGTATGCTTGGGGTGCCTGCACAGTTGACGTTACGTGTTCTGGTTCCAATAGCCAAAAGTAACACAAATAAATATAGGCTTGGGATGTAGCTACGCGGTCGCCCGCATAGTCATTTGAATCCATCAAATTTGACCAAAATTACCTTTTTCTGCTCCGAGATAAGTAATACTGTATATAGTGGTACCTGGAATTACAAGTGTCCCAACTTATTGAGTTAAGAGCCCTTTGTTTGATCCTTTATTTGCTTTGTGCCGCAAGCCCAAATATTTGTTACAAGCGAGCTTCGGATACACTGATGGTCGGGTGAAGTTGAGAGCCACAGTCGTCGATGCACTTTCAGCCATTTATTGAACAGTATAAACAGTCAAATTCACAAATACAAAATGACAGGAAGCACTCACAAGCAGCTACAGTAGGCCAAAACCCCTGCACAGAGGCTCACACGACTAACTGGCTATGTTCCTGATGTCACTCACTAGACCACACCCCTTAAAGGCAAACAAATCAGGCAGTCAGTTGTTGTTGTGACTTCCGGCTTGTCCAAACGTACAGTAATTACCCTTATAAAACCAGGAACGCCAATGGCAGAATCTATTTAGAGCATCTTTATTTCAATTTTATATATGTCAAATTGGTGGCACGGTGGCCAACTGGGTAAGCCCATCCACCTCACAGTTCGGAGGGCGAGGCTTCGAATCCAGCACCGGCCTTCCTGTGTGACGTTTGCATGTTCTCGCCTGGTACTTTGGTTTCCTCCCACATTATACAAACGTGTTCATATTTTTTGTCTATATGTGCCCTGTGATTGGCTGGCATCCAATCCAGGGAGTACCCCGCCTCTCGCCCGAAGATAGCTGGGATTGGCTCCAGCGCGCCCGCGACCCTAGTGAGGAGAAGCGGTACAGAAAATGGTTTGCTTCACCTTAAGAAATTAGTTAACATGAAGTCAAACATGACGGATGATTTCAATTTATTTAAGTTCATCCAAAGTTTAAATTTTTCAGTGTAATAAATAGAGAACTGCACTGAAAAAAAATTAACAAACCTGTCACATTTATTTTTTTTAAGTCCAATTGTTGAAAATGTTTGGTTTGTGATTGAAATGTTTTTTTTTTTTTTTAATTTATTTTTTACTTTACAGTAATTTAAATTTACAGCTTGGCACCGAACTGAAATATTTCATTTGGACCAAAGGATTTAATTTTATTGAATGTGATCTGCGCATGCATTGTGGACTTGGACGGAAGGAGCGATGTTGACATTGATATGAAAAATTTATAAACTTTGCATTTACATTTAGTTTAAAGGGGACATATTTTTCCAAACCAACTTTTTCTAGTATGTGGGATGTAATATTGTCTCTATGGTGCCTCAGTAAGCATGTGAAATAGGAATTGAAATCATCCAGGCATTCCTGAGTTCCAGACGTTTTTCTGCGAGGCCTGAAATCAGGCCATTTGAATTTCTCGAGCTTATCTACTTCACTAGCGAAGATCTCTGCCCCCGAGCCAGCGCTGTCAATATAACAAACACGTGTGCTCTCACAACGGGGGCTTCTACATGGAGGCAACCAATCAGAGGAAAGGGGGCGGTCTTAGCCAAATATGGACAAACCGGATACAAAAACTGGGTCAAAGCGAAGTAGCTGTCAGAGGGGCCTTTTCTGGACACTCGTATGACAAAACCAAGATGTTTTTTGAAATGAAATTGACACTTTTATACTAACCCCATTATAGAGAGTCACCTGTAAAAAAAAAAAAACGTTTATGTTTTTAAGCATGGAGCTGTCCCTGACTGGACATAATATTCATAAAAAGTTAGCCATTAGCTGGTTATTAACAAGTTTGGAGAAAGTAAACATACACACGAGATCCCAAAAAATTCCACCTTTTCAATGATCATAATAACAGTTGAACTATCGAACTAGTTTAACAATATATTTATTATTGCAGTTGACCCCCTTCCACAAAATAATTTACAATAAAAAGTGGGATTCAGGCATAGATTTTTAAACTATTTACTACAAAAAAGATAAATATTTAGGGTGCAGCACTGAAGAAGACCCATAACAGTGTCGTGTTTGCATTTAGACACAGCAAGGCAGCGACATTGTGGAATTATTGACTTTGTTTGCACTGCAGTCATAACAGGCTGCCAGTCTGGACGTGTCTGGGCGCAGACCCTCAGGCCATGCTGGGACCACTAACTAAATGGCTTTTCTTCTCTACAGTCCCCTAGCAAGCACAGAAGGCTTTTTTGCAAGTGTGCAGAGTTAATGTGAAAAAGAGAACTAACTCATAATTTTCTCAGTGAGAGTTGATTGTGCTGTCGCAGCTCACAAATTATTACACCGGCTGTGCAAATGAAATTCATGTCACAAAAAATTTGTAATACCATGCAATTGTGTTTTGGGATGCAAATATCTCAGAGTTGTATTAGACTGCATGAACACTGAGTGGGGCAAATCCTAGAGATTAACACACCTGCCTCACAGTTTTGACATTCAGGGTTCAAATCTAGATGCATATGGTCTTTAAAGTCAGTTATGTCAAATATTACACATTGGATTGCATTTTTTAAGTTTTTTTTTTTTTTTTTTTTTTTTAGCATTCTCATGTCAACTTCCCCACATCACCGGTTGGATATAAATCAAAATCAATAGGGCTCTCGCAGACTTTGAAGAAAATTGCTTAAAAACAAAAACATTGGCCAACATCATTCTGGTCTTTGAAGTCAAAAGTCATGTCAAATATTAAGAATCGGATATCATTCAAAAGGAATAGGGATCTTGCTATGAAATAGAAAAATTACCCAAAGTTTGAAGGAAATCATTTTTAAAAAATAAAACTCTAACAAAGAGCTTCTTTCTTTTAATCTTTGATCTCAGTTACCTCAAACATCCCAGCTTTGATGTCTTTTAAAATCAACTGTTCCTTTGAAACACCACAGAAAACCCACAAAATGTAAAAAAAAAAAAAAAAAAGTATTTTAAGAGAACAGAGAAGACTTGTAAGGAACCATTTTTGAATCATTTTGATCTATGAACTCAACTATCTCCATAAGGATGCACTCTATATGCCTGCAAATATTCTCATTCATCCAGGTAATTTCATTCTCAGGGAATCAAATCAATTGCAACCTGACAACCAGAACAGTCCAGATGCGATCGATTCAAGATACTAAGAATATTGTACTGTACATCGTTCAAAATCAGCAAGGTTTTACCTCTGTGTAAAGCAAATGTGTTAAGTGTTAGCTTGTGTCTTGTGTGCAGATTTCAGCGACCAGCTGCTGGAGGTGGTGGGCCTGGAGGGCGCCATCGAGATGGGTCAGATCTACACGGGACTGAAGAGGGCCGGGCGCCGCCTGGCTCAGTGTGCAAACGTCACCCTCAGGTTGCTACTACTTCTTGTTTCCTATCTGGTTCCATGGCTCCACATGGCTGTCCCGACAGCCACGAAAAATATAATATCGCCATTCCAGAAGCTGGAGGGGGAAAAAAAAGAACAAAAACTCATTGTTGGCTTTTTTTTATGTTTGTAAAAGCTTTCACAAGTCTATCAGTATTAGCACAGTGATGTAGTGGTTATCAAATCTTTCTCGCGGGTGAGTGGTTCCGAGTTCGAATCTGGCCTCAGGCCTGCCTGTGGGGAGTTTGCCTGTCTGCTCAGTGCTTGAGTGGGTTTTCTCTCTGATGTCCAGGGTGTCCTGTATCAGTACCCAGGTATCAGTATTGGGTCGATACCGGTCTTATTTCAAGGTATTGGGTACTCATGAAAGCTGCAGATCCCAGCCACCGATACCTAAGGAAAAGAAATCTGGCATTGAGTCATATTTCGTCGGTAGTTGGTGCTACACTGCGGCAGTTTGACACATCATCGAATCACCATGTGCGTCACAAGGAACACATAAAAAATACTAGCAGTATTAATACTCTGTATCGGTCAGTACTCGAGAGTGAATACTCGTACTAGTATTGGTCTAAAAAAAAAAAAAAAGGCGTATCGAACAGCCCAATTTACAGTAAAACAGAAAGCAGTATTCATAAAAGGTAAGGGTCACTGCACATTTTGTACGAGTTGAAATAAATTTCCATTATTTCTTCTTATTATAGTTACAGGCGTATATCTGAGCTTCTGAACGTTCCAGTGAGCACGGTTGGGGTCGTAATACATAAGTGGAAAGCCAATCATACCACCATAAATTTGGCTCGATCAGGTGCTCCTCGCAAGATTTCTGACAGAGGAGTGCAAAGAACAATCAGAAGAGTTGTCCAAGAGCCAAGGACCACCTGTGGAGAGCTGCTGCATCACGTTCTCCTCCTTAAAATAGACAAAGTTCGGGCTTTCTTTTCCAAAAATCGCAAATACATATTGCCGAGATGCGGTCCAGTCAGCGTGGAAATTTCCTTCTAGGCTGTTGCGTCACCACTTCCAAATACGGGATGGCCGCACCCCCGTTGCCGTCGTCGTCCTTTCACACAGAGTAAGAGCAGTGTGACAAGGTCTTAGACCAACTCGAAAACTAAATAACAGCATTGAGTGTGAAATACAATACAAGTGCAACTTTTGTCCGCTGTGGACAAATGTTTCCTCAATGTAAACCTCAAGTGATTTGTTCTGTTGAAAGCAACTCTAAAATGCAACTCTGTCAGTCTTGCTTCTGGTTTTAACCCATTTTAGCCTCATACGAACTTCTTTTTGTGACATTCGAAAGCCCCCACAGTGTTGTTCCTTCTTTCTATTGCATTAATGGCACATCCACCACAGTACTGATTCTAAACTGTGAATGAATGGCTATTGCATCCATCCGTCCTTTTTCGATAGCGCTCCTCAACATTTGGTTCGCGGGTGAGCTGGAGCCTATCTGAGCTGACTTTGGGCTGGGTACACCCTGGACTGGTCGCCAGCCAAATCAAAGTGGCCATTGCATGAAAATCTTAAAGGTACCATGCCATCATTTTTTTAACATACTGTAAATATTGTCATAGTCTTTCACGTCATTGTATCAGGTTTGCAAGATCATTTGGGTTTTGTAAATGCCCAGGCTGTCCTTTTTCAAGCTATTCCAGTTGGTCTATTACACCCGGCAATTGAGACGGACAGTTTTCTCATTAATAATTATGTAAATAAGCTTTGCTCGGATTGCATCGCTGTTATTCTTAATTTAAATAGGGAAAACAGCTTTGCTCTGATTGGTTCTTGGCGATATCACTCGCTTGCTTAAAAAAATGGAAATGCCATGTTATCGTTCTGCTGAGTTGAGTGGGTGGGTACCAACCACGAAGTGGGCAGGTACTTGAATATTAATTGACGAAAGTCAAGCCTCGAAATAATTTTTTTTCTTTAAAGAGCAGTTTTGCTCATCATTTTTTCAATTGACGAGCAACTTTCTAATTTTGAGGAGACATTTTTTGCAGGTTTATCACACAGGGCCCAGAAGCAGAGTTATTTTAATTAAACAATAAAAATAGAACAATATATGTGGGAATTGAATGGAGGGCTGCAGCTATCAAATATTTTAGTACTCAAGTATCCTCCGAAACTTTCTTCTGTTTGGGTACATAACCCATTCTACCCGTCAGTCCTCACAGACCACATTTGTCATGTTTTCCACCTACATGACTAAAAGTTTACCCACTTACAGATCAGATGGTAGTACACAGGCCATATGTCACACAGTGACTACACTGAGCAAAACTTTTACACACTCTGTATTTAAGAAAGGTTAAAGTTAGGAAAGTTCCAAAAATGAACTAGTTCATCGTTCTTTTTTTCTCTCAATGTTACTGATGGGCTATTACACTCAAAATACTGATATTTAATTTCCCCATTGTTGCCACCCATTCAGTCCACATTAGTAGCCAGCTGCAGCTTTCACCCTGCAATCTCCAAAACATGAGGAAAAAGCTTGAATTGTCTTTTTTTTTTTAATGAGGAATTAAAACAAAAATGTTTTTTTTCTCTTAATTTGCAAACAAAAACATGCAGCACAGTATGAGAGGAATGAATGTGAATGGACATTGATAACTTTGCCTTCATTGCAGCTCTGGCTGACTATATTAACAAAGAATTTGATCTGATCTATTCTTATATCACAAAACAAAATAAATTCCATTTTATGACAATATGACCATAGAGTGTTTTAATTAAAGCAGTCTAATACAAATAATTTTCCCAGTAATAAAGTTTTACAAATATTACACAGTGTCCCACAACGCACCTCATGCACTCACCAGGGGCAGTGGCCACACTGAATTGCTTGCCAAATTCGGGGTTTATGATAAACGAAGACACTGAATGATGGCTGAACACACTATATACAAGCCATCATATGCCAGGGGAAGAAAGGTTTGTTACAACCACATCACTATGAAAATGCTACCACACTTTCGCCATTTTCCATCTTTTGCTCTTGCATTCCTCGTATCAGTTCAGCTTCGCCCTTTCCGTGCCAGCAATCAAGCTTCGCTTCACTTCTGCATTTTTCGTGACGTTTTCACCTCCATGTGTCCGTCGAGCACAAAGAACGATCTATGACTCGCAGTTTTGCTTTTCAAAGTATTTTATGAGGGGCAAAATGTGAATTATGACCCGCAAATAGCGATGCGAGACAGCTTCATTCTAGCCTTGGAAACTATATCACAACAGCCTTTTATTGACATTTGCATTGAATCAACAAACCACATAGATGTCAAACTTAAACCATGTCATGGACTCATTCCGACGTATATTATGCATGCAACAATAGAAAAAAAATTGATTTTGATGGTATGGGATATTTTAAATTAAGCATGCATGGCTTAAGTCTGTGTATAACTCAGTGGTTTGTCTGGGTGTCATGGGAAAAAGTTTTCAATGTTTGCGCGGCGTGAACAAGATTTAGAGGTGTGAGCCTTTGCATCCCGCCCTTCCCTTTGACCACCACCATCATCACTTTTCTTGCTCTTTACAGGACATCCCGTAGGCTGCCCATGCAGATTGACGGTGAGCCCTGGATGCAGCCGCCATGCACGGTGAGAGCCAACGCTTTTGATTTGAGTTTGGGGTACCTGCAAGTGTGTAGCACGGTTGTAATGGGAGCTAAATGGGTTAACTGTGTTGGGTTGTGCCAAACAGAAACAAAAGTAGGTCTGCAAAATGTACCCTCTCAAAGAACAAGTACATTGCTAACCATGCTGGGTTGTGCAGAACAAGAACTAGGTCAACATGGTGTTCACAAAAAAGTACATGGTTGGAGCTGTGGGAGCCAAGTGGCTTGTAACTTCTTGACCCTGGTAAAGGTACAAAGATCTTAGGCCACATTTCACCAAGTTAAGTTTAGTTAGCAACGGTACTGTTCTGAACATTCGGATCACACAGGGTATATATGGACAATAATTAGCCCTACGGGGTACAGAGTACATTGGATCTCAAGAGACAGAATAGACTTCTAAAGTATTGTACATGGCTTTTCAATGGGCTGCAAGCCTGCTTTTGTACTGTTGACATTTTGGAATCATGCAGTATCTCAGAAATGAGAGTACCGGTACACCCTTGACATTTTTGTTGTATTATATCTTTTCATGCGACAACATTGAATAAATTACACTTTCCTGCATTGTAAAAGTAGTCAGTGTCCAACTTGTACAACTCCAATTGCAATGAAGTTGGGACTTTGTGTTAAACATAAATAAAAAGAGAATACAATGATTTGCAAATCATGTTCGACCTATATTTAATTGAATACGCCACAAAGACAATATATTTAATGTTCAAACTGATAAACTTTATTGTTTTTAGCAAATAATCATTAACTTAGAATTTTATGGCTGCAACACATTCCAAAAAAGCTGGTACAGGGTCATGTTTACCACTGTGTTACATCACCTTTTCTTTTAACAACATTCAATAACCGTTTGGGAACTGAGGACACTAATTGTTGAAGCTTTATAGGTGGAATTCTTTCCCATTCTTACTTCATGTACAGCTTCAGCTGTTCAACAGTCCGGGGTCTCTGTTGTGTTATTTTACGCTTCATAATGCACCACACATTTTCAATGGGAGACAGGTCTGGACTGCAGGCAGGCCAGTCTAGTACCTGCACTCTTTTACTACGAAGCCACACTGTTGTAACACGTGCAGAATGTGGTTTGGCATTGTCTTGCTGAAACAAGCAGGGGCGTCCATGAAAAAAACGTTGCTTGGATGCCAGCATATGTTTCTTCAAAACCTGTATGTACCTTTCAGCATTAATGGTGCCTTTACAGATGTGTAAATTACCCATGCCATTGGCACTAGCACAGCCCCATACCATCACAGATGCTGGCTTTTGAACTTTGCGTCCGTAACAGTCCGGATGGTTCTTTTCCTCTTTGGCCCGGAGGACACGATGTCCACAATTTCCAAAAACAATTTGAAATGTGCACTCGTCGGACCGCAGAACACTTTTCCACTTTGCATCAGTCCATCTTGGATGAGCTTGGGCCCAGAGAAGCCGGCGGCATTTCTGGGTGTTGTTGATAAATGGCTTTTGGTTTGCATAGTAGAGTTTCAAGTTGCACTTACGGATGTAGCGCTGAACAGTATTTACTGACATTGGTTTTCTGAAGTGTTCCTGAGCCCATGTGGTGATATCCTTTTCACATTGATGTCGGTTTTTGATGCAGTGTCGCCTGAGGGATCGAAGGTCACGGGCATTCAATGTTATGTTTTCGGCCTTGCCGTTTACATGCAGTTATTTCTCCAGATTCTCTGAACCTTTTGATGATATTATGGACCGTAGATGATAAAATCCCTAAATTCCTTGCAATTGTACGTTGTAAACTGTTCGACTATTTTCTCACGCACTTGTTCACAAAGAGGTGAACCTCGTGTTGCAGCCATAAAATTCGAAGTTAATGTTTATTTGCTAAAAACAATCAAGTTTATCACTTTGAACATTAAATATCTTGCCTTTGTAGTGTATTTAATTAAATATAGGTTGAACATGATTTGAAAATCATTGTATTCTGTTTTTATTTGTTTAACACAACGTCCCAACTTCATTGGAATTCGGATTGCATAACAGTATACATTTGTTGTCCATTCAAAATAACTCACCACACTGCCACACAAAATGTCTTTTCTTCTATAAACAAAAGTGAGTACACCCCGAACTAAAAATGTCCAAACTGGGCCCAATTAACTATTTTCCCTCTGTGGTGTCGTGTAGTGTGAATTGGTAGCAACTGTGTTAAATTGGGATAATGGTAGCCACACAAAACATTG
The DNA here is from genome assembly GCF_024500385.1 of Phyllopteryx taeniolatus. Lineage (NCBI taxonomy): Eukaryota > Metazoa > Chordata > Actinopteri > Syngnathiformes > Syngnathidae > Phyllopteryx > Phyllopteryx taeniolatus. The sequence continues at coordinate 1,982,163 of NC_084513.1, read as the reverse complement.
ACACTGAAGGCAAAATTTGAACATTTTCCCTTAAGGGTGTACTCACTTTTATTACAAGCAGTTTAGACATTAATGCCTGTGTGTTGAGTTATTTTATGGGGACAGTAAATTGACACTTTTATACTCAATGCACACTGACTATATTGTAGCATAGTGTCATTTTTGTGTTGTCTCATGAAATGATATAAAATATTTACAAAAATGTGATGGGTGTACTCACTTTTGTGAGATACTGTACGTGTACTCTTTGGTCTTAGAAAGGTTACCATGCACTCCAAAAATTATGACAATCGGTATCATTAGTGTAGATTATACCACAATTTCTGACAGTGTTTACTCGTAGGGAAAAAAAAGTATGTCATGGTAATTTAGTACCCCAATGAAAGGGTATTGCTAATTGTGAAAATGTGTTATCTTGGGATCGTGACAATGTAAAGGGCCAAATAAATGCTTGCTGAACCATTCTGCTTAGTAGGAAATTGCTACCCTCAAAGGTTTCTGCTTTTGTACCCGTGATGCTGTATTTGGGAACATAGCTACCTTTGATCTTAAAAAAGGTACATACTGTTACTATGGAGTACAATAATTACCTCTATGGGATATATTGATGTAGATTATAAACCTATTTATGACAGTCACTTTAGGGATGACAGGGTCTGCTTTTGTATCCTTGACATCTTGGGATCATGTACATGTCCCTTTTTGGTCTTGGAAAAGGTTCGGACAGTTAACTAGACTGGGTATAAAAAGACTACACACCCCTGTTCAAATTCCAGGTTGTTGTGACCTAAAAAAAATGAGACTAAGATAAATCATTTAAAAGAAAATTACCACCATACATACAACGCAAATGAAAAACAATTTTTTTTTGAGAGGGGTAGTAAAAATAAATAACTGAAATAATGTGCCTGCACAACTGTTCAAACTTAACCAGTTACATTCAGATTAAATGGAAGTCAGCGTACCTGCCCCCATATAAAATACCTCTGATTAACCCTAAATAAAATGCAGATCTTCTTGTAGGCTTTTTATGACATTTGTTTTCCTTTTTTCAATTGAATTGCACAGATTATAGGTCACATTAATGGTGATTTATTTATTTATTTTATCTTGCTCTTATTTTTATATCACAGAAACCTGGCGTTTGAACAGAGGTGTGCAGACTTTTTATATCCACTGCACATATATGAATGTAGATGTTACTTTAATGGATATAAAGTCTCTCAACAAAGTACATCATTTTTGGTGAAATGGTACATGGATTGTCATTGGAGTGTTACGCTCAAAGATTCCACATTTGTACCCTTGGTACTTTTACATCATGGGCAACGTGCCTGTAGCCTTTTTGGTCTTGAAATGGTTGGAACACGTGGTCTCTTACTGTCCTGTATAATTATTTATGACACTGTATGGAAAGACTCGAGGATATAAGACAGCAACTCGATGGCCTTTACTCCTCAGTGATGAAGCTTTGACCTGCATGAACCGTGTTAGTCTAGATGGAACATCAATGGGATAAAACATCCTGGACAATTTTGCATCCTTGACCTCATGTTCTGCTTTTTTTGTATCCTTTTGCCTTGACTCATTTGCTTTCTCTTGCACTTGTTGGCACATTTCTCTGTACACCCCCAGACTTTCACATCCAACGGAGTCATGGTGTGCAATAGTGCAAGGCAGGCCAACACTGCTGTTTGTATTAAAAGGAAAAAAAGAAGAACATCAGCTATTTTGTGTACTCCATCGCTCAGTCGAACATTTTCCATTTTACCACAGCGGGTCTTCACGGGGGCGGAAGAGCCACTGTGTTTCGTTGTATTATGTGAATGCTAAAAGGGATTTTTGTTTTTTTATCACTATGTACTCGACTTCCGGAAAGCCATTATTATCACAGCGTCACAACATCAAGAATAGGGGTACTGTTCGAGTTCATCACCGACCCTCTTAGACTCCCTGGAAATCTTCAGAAGCCTGTGTTTCACTGATAACGTCATTTCTCCTCAATTCTGAACCTGATCTTGAATCTGATTGGATGAGCCAAGGCTATGGCTATTTCACACTTGTTGGGTTTTGATCTTAGATGGCAAACTCCAAGAAGAATGGCAATGACAGATGAATGTTCAACAACTTCCAGGATCTGTTGAGCAAGACAACAATCATAGAGAACTGTGAAGTCAGAAACCAAAAACCGTACGAAGATACCCACTTAGCTAAAAACAATCACATAAAGAACTGCAGTTGTTTCAACCACAGAATCAGCTAATTGATCCCCCCGTTGTCGCTTGTTGCCGTCATTACTGTGGAATAGCTTTGTTGTTGTTGTTTTTTTGTTGTTGTTTTTGTACCGCCACCAAGGATTTTCATACATTTTCAAGGACATTAGGCCACGGTAGAAACATAAACTGCCTGTTGGCAGCTGCTTATTTCCTGGAAAACGGGGGACAAAAGCAACCCACCAATCTCCCTGCTTCGGAAGTTGAATCAGAAGCTCAACAGAAGCGAGATGTTGCCTGGAGCTGACAGCCAGAACGGGGGTGTGAACAACTATTTTATACAACACAGCAGACAGTGGTGCTGACTTCATCTAAATATCAGAGTGCATGACGCCATGTTGCTCTGTGAAAGCCCACGCAATTGGGGCAATATGCCGCCTTTGCTATGTTCTGTGTGAAAGCCAGAGGGTGATAAATGCCTGATTATTTGTTACAGCTCTGATTTGCCAATTTGATTCTTGATTCTTTGAATTGGAAAGATGCTATAGGTCCACTAAAACCTAGTATGTTAGTTCCGTACAATAACGTACTGTACCAAGAACCAAACATTCCGTGTACTGGAATCAAGCAGGAACCACAATTCCAGGGACCTTTGGTCAAAATACTCCTTTTGTAGCTTTTCTGGGCCGAAAAGTATCCCTATTTCAACATATCAGGTACTTGCGAATGCTTCTGATTCCAGACACCAATACTTAAGGCAAAAAAAAGTGACATTGAGTAAGTCCTCCTCACCATTAGTTGGCGCTACACTGCGGCAGTTTGATACATCGGCGAATCATTACCTGCGTTAAAGAAAGAAAGGTCTTTGTTCACAATTATCAGTCATTGTAATTTTTTTTGTATCAAAAGTACTAGTGGTATCAGTACCAGTACGAGTGAATACTCGTACTGGTATCGGACTGAAAAAAAAAGTGGTAATGAACATCCCTACCAAAAAAGTACAGGTATGTTACAAATGATATGAAAACCTAATGTCTAAGGTACTAAAGGACAACCTTGAATACATTGTAGCCCTAAATATGATCTTGGTAATGTTCTCTGCTTTTTACAGATCAGGATCACCCACAAGAACCAGGTTCCCATGATGCTGGGTCCCCCTCAGAAGACGCCCTTCTTTATTTTCAAGAAGCGCACCCGCAGCCGGGACTAGAACACACACGTCTACATGCATCCACAGCAGACTCACTATACAATAACGATAAAACAAACAAATAAACATACACAAACTATACAATATACAGTATATTGTACCGGTGGCTCAACCAGGTCTGAAGCTCTCCCAGTGATGCCTCCAGTCAACTGCCAACACTCGGCAAACGCCTGCCAAACATGAAAACAACTGCAAAGGAAGTGATGCAAGGACGACAACAGGAAGTTGCCAGCTTAGAACAAGTGGCGTGAAACACCATCACAAATAATTCAGCAGCTTGTATGAACGCTCGATTCGGGAAATGAAGCAGCTTCATCCATTATTGATCCCTTTTGTTGAGAGCTGGCTGGCAGTGGGTCGTCCGGAATGGGAGCAAACATGTCGGCATTTTTGCATCCCTTTACTTCAGGCTGACTTCGGCGACACGGGCTTAAAATTTGAAAGTTGATATTCGAGTGGTCCAATTACTGTACATCCCCTCAGGGACTAACAACCAGACCCCTGCAGGTTTTTATGTACCAAATCTAAAACTGTGATCCCCCCCCTTTCTAAATGCATCCCGCTATTTTGGGAAGAGTCTAATTCGCCTCCCACGAAACATGAAGCCTGATTATCGTGTGGAAAGGTGGCTTCGTGCTGCATATGTCCCAACTGTCAAAAGGTCAGAGAGAATATGTCAAACATAAGTCCAACTGAAGAACTATACAGTATTTGTATATATCTGGAATGTAGGATTAGATCATATGTACTGTGCATACAATTGTCTTTTAATATATCCTTGTCATTGTTAGCTCAGCACTTCATGTCAATCTTGTTCACTATGATCACTGGGTCAAGAGGTTTACCCCTTAAGTCGAATTCGCATCCATTTTTTTACTCAGTCGTTGGAAATAATTTTCGTTTTAAAATGTCGGAATGATTCAATTATCTCGACTTAAAAAGTTATGAGGGTGACTGATGGAAGTTAAATACATACAGAAATACTGGTCAGCTGTTTGGAATTCTACACCATTTTCCCATCATAAGAAATATCGTAAATCAAACTGTCACCACACAATTTGTCAATGTAATTTTAATATTCAGGATGCTGGTACAATTGTACAAATAAGACAAATAGATAAAACAATAAATAATGAATAAATCATATAATGAAAGTGAATCGCATATATCAGATATAAGATGATGCTGGAATCTGGAAGTGGGTCCGCTTACCTCAAGAACTTCCCGTAAAAACCGATAAAGCAAAACACAAAATAAATCCTTTAATGCACGTTGAACTGACCTTGCATTTCAAACTCGTTTCTTTGCGGGACCATTTTTTCACCACGCAAAAATTGGCATATGACAATTTTAAATTAACATTCAAGGATAAGAATTAGTCAAGCGTCTTATTTTTTTTTTAAACATTCTCAATCGTCCCACACATAAAAAGATGCTAACTACTGCACTATGAAACATACAAACAACAAACTGCTCTACATTAACTTTGACAACAAGTGACGACACATACAGTTTGGTGACAATGACCTCTTAATTCTGTGACAGTGACGTAACTTGCTGTGTGGGTTCCTCAGTTTATGATGGTACTGACATAGGACGTAAAAATATTACGAATGGTGTGCGATGAACTAGTTTGCACAGCAGCCTAAGAATACGACATCACGCAGCACAAGAAGACACACTCAGTTACTGCAATTATGACCGTTTTTCATTGGATTGTTTTATATTTATGGCCAACAAGTGTTTTTCATTCAAATATTTCATGTAATTATGACTTTACAACAATGTTAGCATAGGTTAGTGTTAGATTGTGGCATGCTCCGATTCCGCATAAATTTGGGTTGGCGTTGCCACTGTAGCCGCTTAACTTCTTCGTGAAGTAAGTATCCCTGTATGTCGTTCAGATTTGGTAGCAATCAGATAAAATCTCAAGGACGCGGAAGTGGGTTACACCCAGTGTTGGTAATTTCGTGAACCAGCACGCCCCAGCACAACTAAAAGAGGGACGTCTGCATGTTGCGGGCGGGATCACAGCCGACTTCAATCCTGCCCAATCACAGCAGCTCCTCTCATTCGCTTTAAATGTGCCGCACTAGAAACGCACAGTCTTTGACATGGCAGAAGAAGCAACTGATTTGCTCGAGTCCAGGATGTTAGTGATTATAACAATATAATAATGATGACAAAAGAACAAACCCCAATTCCAATGAGGTTGGGGCATTCTGTAAAATGTAAATAAAAACAGAATACAGTGATTTGCCAATCCTTTTCAACCTATATTCAGTTGAATACAGTACAGAGACAAGATATTTTATGTTCAAACTGATAAAACTGTTTTTTGTTTTTTTTGTGTGTGCAAATATTCACTCATTTTGAAGGTGATGCCTGAAACACATTCCAAAAAAGCTAGGACAGGGGCATGATTAGATAGATGGCAGCATATCTTGCTCCAAAACCTGTGTGTACAGTACCTTTTAGCAGTAATGTTGCCTTCACAGATGTGAAAATTACCCATGCCATGGGCACTAACACACCCCCTTATCATCACAGATGCTGGCTTTTAAACTTTGCACTGATAACAATCCAGATGGTCCTTTTCCTCTTTGGCCCTGAGGACTCAATGTCCATGAGTTCTAAGTACAATTTGAAATGTGGACTCATCAGACCACAGCACACCTTTCCACTTTACGACAGTCCATCTCAGATGAGCTCAGGCGCAGAGACGCCAGCGCCATTTGGAGGTGTTGTTGACACAGTGTATGGCTTTCACTTTGCATGGAAGAGATTTAACTTGCATAAGTAGATGTAGCAACAAACTGTCTTAACTGACAATGGTTTTCTGAAGTATTCCTGAGCCCACATAGCAACATTCTTTGCACAATGATGCCGGTTTTTAATGCAGCGCCGCCTGAGGGATCTAAGGTCACGGGCATTCTATATTGGTTTCGACACTGCTGCTTACTGAATCATTTGATGACATTAGGGAACGTAGATAATGAAATGTTGAACTGAACAAATGAGCCTTTTGTTGCCCCAGTCCCATCTTTTTGGGAACATGTTGCAGGCATCAAATTCATCAAATGAGAGCATATTTGCAACAACAACAAAACATATTTGCAACAACAACAAAAGAGTTTATCAGTTTGAACATTATCTTGTCTTTGTGGTGTGTTTAATTAAATATAGGTTGAAAAGGATTTGCAATTTAGTATTCTGTTTTTATTTACATTTTACACAATGTCCTTACTTCATTGGTGTTTGTAATAATCCCAGTAATGGTCCCAGCAGGTCTAGGTTTGGACCGACTTGCTACCAAATTGTCACACGGGCGCATGTCAATGGACAAACCCTTGTTGAGCTGGAACGTTCAGCTTGTCGCAGACCGGTCTGCCAAATTGGCAAACGCATTACAAGTTTTGCGCTTGTACGAAAATCAGAATCTGCCGGAATTTGCACCTTGCCATAGATGCGCTGTGTACGAAAGTAGAGCCCATTGTCTTTAGCTGTAGCTGTCTAATGCAAAATACCATGAAACCCAAAAACAAATTGTTTCGCTGTGTTTTGGAATTAAAAAAAAAAAACACCAAAATTTGGAGATACTGTACATGTTTTTCAGCAGCTTGCTTGTAATGCTGACATGATAGGGATGCGATTGCTCGGAATTCGACTTTTGGGGATAACCATCTCAGTCCAATGTTGTTTGCAAGATGCTCGGTGTGAGACTGAATGAAGATGCGCTAAGGTGTGAGGCTTTGTGGCCTTTACACCAGGTTTTCCCTTTAAAAACACACTGATTTTCACTTCAACTTATCAACGCTGATACAAAAACACTGAGACTGTATATCACATAAAGTGCTTCTTGTATGTGTGTGTGTGCGTGCGTGCGTGTGTGAGAGGTGGGGAGTCGATCGCGTGTTTACTATACCGTCACATTTACCATTGAAACAATGTCGTAGACCACTATAACCACACTGAATGTACATACAATACTTGTCAGTGACATTTGATGTGCCGTCATCTAACCACATGCCTGCTGTAACAACAATAGAGTGAACAAAATAAGAGGAGGTACTCAAAAAAGTCGTCTTGGCTTGATTTATTTATTATTTTAAACAGCAAGTACGACACATACAGTTAGCAGCAGGGGTTTGTAGTATTGAGTTACATTTACTCCGTTACTTTTACTTAAGTAACTTTTTGAATATTTGGTACTTGTCGGAATAGTTTTAATGTAACATACTTTTGACTTTTACCTGTGAATTTTTGATAAGAAGAAACACTACTTTTACTGTCTTAGATTGTGCTACATTCTGCTCGCTATTTGTTTTATTTACAGGTGTTCATTATTGCTTGTTATTTTGGTTTTACAGAGATGAACTATATATGACAATTTAACTATTCTATGACTGTTTCACCAATCCACTATAAATACGAGTGACGCTCGACTCCCCTTGACCAATCAAACAGAGCTAGGCAGTCACATGACCGCACAGTCTCCACGCTGCGGCTCCTCACAGGACACAGGTGCAAACCTTTCAAAGTGAAACATTTACATAAAACACGGCAAAAATGTATATTTCGCATAACACATAAGACATATTTTACTCGCTCTGACGGAGGATAAGCGGTAAAATGAATGGATGAACTACAGCTATGTCATGCGCTGTCATTTGTAAAAAAAAATGTCGGTATTTCAGCCTACAACAACTCTACTTGGAACTTGAGTAATATAAAAGAGGCTGTCTCAGTCTGCATTTGCAAAATATAATGCTCATTGGAATAAAACCAGCACTTCAACCACAGCACGTGAATGCAAATTGCAGTTCGTCCGTCCCAATCAGACCCCATGGAGCTTTCTGTTCCTCACTGTAGAAAGGGTTGTGCAATTTCAAAAGTAGCAGGGGGGGTAAGCAAGCAGCAGTGTATCCATCGCACTGAAGATAAAGATGTAAGTTGGTAGAACTCATATTGTTTTTGAATAATGAAACAGATGTCAGCTTTGCTAATAACTGTGGGTGAATACGCCTTTCAAAGTCCAAAATAAGTTATACAAACCCCAATTCCAGTGAAGTTGGGACGTTGTGTACAACATTAATAAAAAAAAACAGAATGCAATGATTTGCAAATTCTTTTCAACCTATATTCTATTGAGCACACCATAAAGACGAGATATGGTATTTTGTGTTCAAACTGCTAAACTTATTTTGGAAAGATTTTCACTTATATTTAATTTGATGCCTGCACCATATTCCAAAATTTTGATACAGGGGCATATTTACCACTGTGTTACATCACCTTTCCTTGACAACACTCAATAAGCATTTGGAAACCGCGGACACTAATTGTTGAAGATTTGTAGGTGGAATTGTTTCCTATTCTTGCTTGATGTAAAACTTTAGTTGCTCAACAGTCTGGGATCTCTTTGCGCTTCATAATGCGCTACACATTTTCAATGGAAGACAGGTCTGGAGTGCTGGCAGGCCAGTCTAGTACTCACACGCTATGCTGTTGTAACACGTGTAGAATGTCGCTTGGCATTGTTTTGCTGAAATAAGCAGGGACGTCCCTGAAAAAGACGTTGCTTGGATGGCAGCATATGTTGCTCCAAAACCTCTACCTACCTTTCAGCATTAATGGTGCCTTCACAGATGTGAGAGTTACCCATGCACTAATACACCGCCATAGCATCACAGATACTGGCCTTTGAACTTTGCGCTGATAATATTCCGGATGCTCTTTTCCTCTTTGTACTGGCAGACACGACGTACATGATTTCCCCCAAACGATTTAGTCTCCTCAGACCACAGAACACTTTTCCACTTCGTGTCAGTCCACCCTTTCTGGGTGTTGTTGACACTGTAAATGTATTTTGCTTTGCATGGTAGAGTTTTAACTTGCATTGGTAGATGTAGCGATGAACATTGTAAACTGACTTGTTTTCTGAAGTGTTCCTGAGCCCACGTGGCAATATCCTTAACACCCATCCATCCATTTTCTGAGCCGCTTCTCCTCACTAGGGTCGCGGGCGTGCTGGAGCCTATCCCAGCTGTCATCGGGCGGGAGGCGGGGTACACCCTGAACTGGTTGCCAGCCAATCGCAGGGCACATAGGAACAAACAACCATTCGCACTCACAGTCATGCCTACGGGCAATTTAGAGTCTCCAATTCATGCATGTTTTTGGGATGTGGGAGGAAACCGGAGTACCCGGAGAAAACCCACGCAGGCACGGGGAGAACATGCAAACTCCACACAGGCGGGGACGGGGATTGAACCCCGCACCTCAGAACTGTGAGGCTGACGCTCTAACCAGTCGGCCACCGTGCCGCCTATCCTTAACACAATGATGCCAATTTTTAATGCAGTGCCGATTGAGGGATCGAAGGTCACAGGCATACAATGTTTGTTTTCGGCCTTGCCCCTTAGGTGCAGTTTTCTCCAGATTCTCTGAATCTTTTGGTGATATTATGGACCTTATATGACAAAGTCCGTAAATTCCTTGCAATTGTTATTTGATAAACATTGTTTTTAAACTGTTGGACAATTTTTTCATGCAGTTGTTCACAGAGTGGTGAACCTCACCCCATCCTTGGTTGTGAACAACTGAACCTTTCAGGGATGCTCATTTTATACCTAATCATAACACTCAGCTGTTTCCAATTAACCTGTTCACCTGTGGTATCTCCCAAACAGGTGTTTGATGAGCATTCCTCAACTTCCTCAGTCTTTTTTGCCACCTGTCCCAGCTTTTTTGGAATGTGTTGCAGGTTTAAAATGAAAAAAATGAGAGAATATTTGCAACAACATAAAAAACAATGTACATCAATTTGAACATTAAATATCTTGTCTTTGTAGTGTATTCAATTTAATATAGGTCAATCATTGTATTCTGTTTTTATTTACGTTTTACACAACGTCCCAACTTCATTGGAATTGGGTTTTGTGTAATTATCTCTGGTGAGCCTATTTTGCTGTTTCACTTGTGTAAACAAATAAAGTTAATTTAAGGGCTTTTCTTGTTGTTGAATTTTCCTTAGTTTAGGTTATTTTATGAAAAAATATATACTGTTATGTTATATTGTAGGCCAAGATTTGCATTTGCGCTTTCCTATTTTATATAATTTTCTATTTGACGTTCATGCACTATTTAAAAAAAAACAAATCTCAAGTTACTTACCAAATATTCAGCACTTGAGTAGTTTCTTCACTGAATACTTATTCAAGTAATTATTTGGAGGTCTACTTTTTACTTTTACTTGAGTCAGTATTCTAAAGTAACAATAGTCTAACTTGAGTAGCTACTAACTAACTACTCTTCCCTCCTCTGGTTAGCAGGATTAGCAATAAAAAAACAAAAATAAACTACAAGGGTGGTGAATGGGCCAAGGAAGAACCCTTTACATTTTGGCGAGGATATGAATTGATTTTGAGTTTAATGGCAACCAAGGAAGCATCCATGTCCCCAAGAATCATAATGGCCTGTAAACGATGAAGTAGAAAATTGGTTTTGACAGAGGTCTGTGCTCTCCTGAGTGACATTCTAATTATATGTGGTCATTATATTGAGGAAGTGTCAAAAAAGGGTCCCAAAACACAAAATTGGTTTTTCACATAATAAGTCTTAATTGAAAGCAACAGCCTCGAAGCAGCTAGATTAGCTTATTTTGGCATCAATGTTGCATTTGAGAAAGCTATAAGTTTTAACAAAAGTTGGAACTTTAAAGCCCTCCAAGCGAACAAAGCCAGTGGTGGGGAAAAAGAACATGGCTGGCTATTGTTAGTGTTTTTTGTTTAATAACAAACCTAATTATTTTTTGGGCAGCCTTCATTTTTTGTTTTATTGCCCAATAATTTCAGAAAGACATTATATTTCCACATAGAACCGGTGGCGAATGGCAATTTTTGGAATTATTTTTTAATAAAACTAAGGGGGTTGCAACCAGGCCCAAGTGTACCTCACCTCTCGCCCAAAGTCAGCTGAGGTAGGCTGTAGCTAACCCGTGACGCTAATGAGGACAGTCACTATAGAAAATGGATGAGCTTACAGGGAATCCTCAGTATACTGCGGTCCTGACAGACAGCATTTCAATGTTGCACGACCTCCATGGAGTGCAGCGACATGTCCATGTTGACGAGCCTAAGAATCTCGTCACGCGGCACAAGACGGCATGTTCAGTTACCACAGTCCTTACCTTTTTTTTTCATTTGATTGCTTTTTATTTATGGCCGAGAAGTGTTTTGGATATAAATATTTATTGTAATTATAACTTTAGTTAGTAATAGAGTACAACTTACAGTGTTGGGAAAGTTCATTTTCTATACGAACTAGTTCAAACTTCTGTTCAACGTTCCAAGAATGAACTTGTTCATAGTTTTCTTTTCTTCTTAATGTTGCTGATGAGCTATTTGCCTCAAAATACTGGCATTTCATTTCCTCATTGTTGCCACCCATTCAGTCCACACTAGTAGCCAGCTGCAGCTTTTACCCAACAATCTCAAAGTATTTTTCCAATTTTCCTTAGTCTTTACGTGTTGTCCCCATTGTTCTTTTTCTTGCAGGAGTTCTGAAATGTACAATGTTGTAGCTTTTAGAAATGTAGCAATCATCTACAACTGTGGCCAAAACAAATGCTTAACTGCAAGACGAGTTTCGTTTGGGCGCATAAAGTCATGTACAGTATTTTGAGAAAGTGGAGGGAAAACAATATTGCCAAATTGCATACATCAGAGTAATGGGGTGCTAGTTGATCACACCACAACTTGATCGCTAATCAGATAATGTGATTTTAAAAAAAACAAGCCCTCTGTTTTGCCCTCGGGTTTGTTGGTTGAGGGTCAAGGGCAGACCCTCCCCCTCCATAAAATCAATACCACAGCTTGCTGGGTGGGCAGCTGGCCTTTCCGTACATGCAACATTTTACTAAATAAACCCATGAAAAAATTTTGTGTTATTATTTTAGTTTGTACGGATGCAGATTTCTTATTTTAAAAAATGTTTAAAACCAAGTGATATGATCAAGCTATGTTTCTGTATGCAAAAACCTAATAAAGACAAAAATGATATGGATATCTTAAAAAATCAATAGCTTGTAATGTTAGCTAGATTAGTTAGCAAAGGCGAGCTGGCAAAGTCCTTACAGCAGCAGCCTCGCTTCGATCATCACCACCTAGCCCCCTCTCTGGGCAAGAGAGGAGCGGGTAGGAGAGAGGAGAAGCGCCAGTAAAACAGGCCAAAATCCATATGTGAAGGGGTAAGGCAATACAAGAGACTAATGCATGCTTGGTATGGTTTGATAAAATGCAAGAGTGTAAAAATAAATCTTAAATTGAGGTTTAAACATTTCTACAGAGATCTGGAGCCCGAAGAAAGAATACTCTTGGAATGCTCGTGATGGAACATAAGTCTCCAAGATATTCCATGTAATGTTTTATGAATCCTTGTCAAGAGTTTTGCTGAAGCAGGTTGTACTAACTGCAGACGTTTAATACTAGACATGGGAAGACCAAAAAGCAGTACGTTAGAATAGTCAAGACGAGCTGTAACAAATGCATGAAATATGGTCTCTGCGTCACTCAGGGATATAATGGGCCGTATTTTCGCGATATTGTGAAGATGAAAAAACACAGTTCTCGTAATGTTCCCGATGAGCAGTTGAAAGAAGAGAGTTGCTGAGTAACTTTGGGTAATAGTATTAAAAAAAAGTGGTATCCTGAAACAGATGCCTGTGTCTGGTAGGACCAATAATAGGCATCTCAGTTTTCTCAGGGTTAAGAGGATAAAAGTTACAGACCATCCATTGTTTAATTTCAACAAGACACCCCTCCAGATTACAGCAATTGCGTGGGTTAGTCAACTTTTATAGGCATGTATAGTTGAGTATCGTCAGCATAACATTGAAAGCTAATGTCATATTTGAGTATATCTCTAAGTGGCAGCATATATGTACTATAAATACTAAAACATAAAGGGACAAGTACCGATCCCTGCGGGATTCCACAAGTGTCATTCCAATAGTCACAGGTTGTACCTTTTAAGTAAGGGTCTACTAACAGCTGCCTTAAAAGCTGCAGGTACAGTGAAAGAGCGGAGGGATGAATTAATAATACAGTACAATACCTTGGCCTACAAGTCCCCCAATTTACACGTTTTTAGAGTTACAAGCTATTGCTTGGTTGCTTTTTGGCTTTGTGTTGCAAACCAAAATTTAAGGTATGAGCAAGCTTCTGGTACGTTGCCACTTGAGTAGGGGGGAAAAAAAGTAATTAAGGAACTGTAATGCCCTCGCAAGGCAAGAAAAGCCACAGTCACAGATGCAATTTGACCCATTTCTTAAAAATGACAAGCAGTCAAACACACAAATACAAAATGAGAACATTGGCAATCAGCTGCTTTAGTCCACAACTCGTCACCGGAGAGTAACCCGGCCAACCCAACTCCAGCTCCTGATGTCGCTCATTAAGCCACGCCCCTTAAAAGGCACACATCCAACACAAGTACTGCATTACGTACTGTAATTAAACTAAGCAATTAAACAAAACAAGTTTATTTCTTTACATTCCCTTTTATTATGTTTTGATATAATACAGTGTTATTTTCATTTATCAAAAACACAACAAAAAATGTTGGTGATTTTCAGGGGGCTGTCTTCCAATGGCATTCATTCTTGTTTCATCTTATACTTTTCATAGATTTGTCATTAGAGCTACAATCATGTGCCAGAGATTTCTGTAAGTCTTTAGCCGACACACTGGATTTTTCTTCACCTACTGAAGCATTGCTGTGCTCTTCTAGTCATATTTAAGGGAACGGCCACGTCTCGGGAAAGACGTTTAGCAACGGTGCAAAACCTTTTCTCTCTGTGTGACAAGTGGCCCTCTTCTTGCACTGGAAGCGAAGCTGTCAGTGGTGGAATGAAGGTTCTTCTCTGCTGCAGAGGAGCTCCCATACCCCACAGAATTGCTGGAGCAGAGAGGCCTCTCTACTACACATCTGTAGAACTGCATTAGGACAGAGCCCCTCAGATCAGCATTACTTAATTTTCTGCTGGGGTCGCATGCCTTCCTAACCAGACCAGGGGTGTTGTTGTTCCAGGTGAGATCATGGTTGAACTGGACAGCCACGTTTTTTAAATTGGAGATTACTTCCACAGTGGGCTTCACTGATGTTCAGGGACAGAAGACGTTTGTTTCTCTTGATCGCCACAGTCATCTCCTTGGTCTTCTTCCAGTTGTTGCAGAGGTTGTTGTCGCTTCACCAGCTCTCCAGGTTTTCCACCTCCCTCCTGTATGCAGATCATCCCCGTTGGTGACGCATCCTACCACCGCCGTGTCATACACGAACTTAAGATGTGACAGTTCAGGTTTTAGGCTGACCAGTCATTAGTCAGCATAGTGAAGAGAAGGGGACACAGCACACGGCCCTAAAAGGAAGCAGTCCTGAGAGGGATGAAAAAGGAGCAAACGCCATGGATCCTGAGACTCTGTTGTCGGTTGGTTAGGAAGTCCTGCACCCAGTTGGAACGGGAAGGGCTCAGTTCTAGTGTGTGTAGTTTCTTCACCAGTGTCCGTGGGTTGATGGCGCACGTACTGTAGGTGTCCTTACTCTTTAGGCGTTTGAGAGAGGTGTGGACCATTGAAGAGATAGCGTCCTCAGTGGAGTGGTTCTTCTAGAAGCATATTGGTGAGAGTCTACTCTGACATCACTGGTGTTTCTGATATACGAGGGGCAGTCAAAAAGTAATGAGCCCAATTTTTCTCTAGCTGTATTTATTGCAATAGAAAGGCAATATACACATAGAAATAAAGCCCAAAATGTGGGGATTTCATCACTACTTTTAAATATAATCTCCCTTTTTCTCAACACTGACTATCCATTGATGAACAAGGGCATGTACAGGATGCCAGCCTCATAAAATTCTGTAGGCTTTGCTTTCAACAAGATTTTGCAGCTTGCTTAACTTGTTCATCATCAAACAAGTGCTGACCCCTCACTTCTTCTTGTAAAGGTCCAAAAAAAAAGCTGATGGTTCCAGATCGGGTGACTATGCGGGATGGTTTATGGTGGTCCGGCCAGAGGAACAGATGATTTCAAGAGCTCCTTTGCTTGACACGGAGGTCACTTAAAGCAGCCTCCTTTTCTTTGCCTTTGATCCTGGACACCCACATTTTGACTGTGCTGTAGCCTGTTGTAGCTTCCCAATACACATTTTGCAATCTTTTAAAAATGTTTAGTGCTGGCTCCCCTTCCAAAATAAGAAATTCAATCACATCTCTCTGCTTCGATCCAACATTGATGCCATTTCCAAAATGGCTAAAAGGAAGAGGACAGATTAAACATTTTTTCCAATAAATCTTCAAGCAAGTATTTAAACTACAAATTGAGAACATTTTGGGGAACATTAGTAGGTTAAATTAAATTGGGCTGATTACTTTTTAACTGCTCCTCGAAGTTCATGACAATCCTTTCAAGAACATTTTGACTATCGGGGCTACGGGACGATAGTCATTCTGGCTTGGCGCGGTGGACCCCTTAAGTCCTGGAATAAGTGTAGATGTCGTTACGCATGTAGAGATGACCATCTAAGACAGGGAGGTATTTAATGTGTCTGCTAACCCCTCCACCAGCTGAGGACTGTTGTCGCTGCCAGCAGCCTTGCGTGGGTTAATTCTGTTGAGGGACCTTCTGACATCAGCCTGAGTAAGGGCATCTAATATTGTGTAGCAATGATTCTGGATATGGCGGCACGATGGCCGACTGGTTAGAGCGTCAGCCTCACAGTTCTGAGGAGTGGGGTTCAATCCCCGGCCCCGCCTGTGTGGAGTTTGCATGTTCTCCCCGTGCCTGCGTGGGTTTTCTCCGGGCACTCCGGTTTCCTCCCACATCCCCAAAAACATGCATTAATTGGAGACTCTAAATTGCCCGTAGGTGTGACTGTGAGTGTGAATGGTTGTTTGTTTGTATGTGCCCTGCGATTGGCTGGCAACCAGTTCAGGGTGTACCCCGCCTCCTGCCCGATGGTGGCTTGGATGGGCTCCAGCACGCCCGCGACCCTAGTGAGGAGAAGCGGCTCAGAAAATGGATGGCTGGATGGATGATTCTGGATATCTCAAAGGTGTTGTGTACATCAAAACGAATGAAGAAGTTCAGTTTATTTGGGCGTGCTGGGTCTTTTGAGCATTGTGGAAAATCAAGGATACTTTTGTCACCCTTTCCATCTTAATCGAATTATTCTTAATCATAAGTCTTCTGAGAACTCTTTTGTGCAAGTCATGGTTCACATCACGCAAGGGAGAACTGGTATGTGTTTTTTAGGACTCTCGGTTGGCTGACTCCAATTAGCTCTTGGAGAAGTCATTACACACAAGGGTTCAAATACTATTCCAACTCAGCACTGTTTGCCTCGTGTATCCAATAAAAACAAAACATTATCATTTGTGTGCAATTGGTTTAAATAGAATATGTTTGTCTATTGTTGTGATCAGATCACATTTCATGACCACTTTATGCAGAAATCCAGGTAATTCACACGGGTTCACAAACATTTTCTTTAAACTATTTATTTTGAAAGAGCTCCACATTAGTAATAAATAGCCATCCATATGTCTTTGCTGAAGTTTTCTGTAGCACTATCATCAGAACATTTGTTCCTCCCCGTAGGCTTATTTTCTAATGGTCCTAATTAGCATGCTAACATGAACCAATGTGAAAGACCTTGGGACAGAAACCATTAGGCTTAAACCATACGAAGTTCTTTTGAGTGCTCGTCTGTGGTCGGGTTTCTTCTCACAGTGCCACTCCGAAGTGACAACAAAGAGATATTAAGAGAAGAAATAGTCCAAGAACGAGGGGGAAGAAAATGTGGAGATCAAAAAGGGAAAGCGTGGCTTACACAACTGAGAAGAAGAGTGTGCCTCTGGCGAGGCTTCTTGAGCGTGGCTGCCAAGATAACAAGGCAGGAATTATCTGGCAAAGTGCTATTAATAGCCATCATGTCACATCTTGTCCCTCACTCGGAGAATATCCAGCGCCCAAAGGCTACACTTAAAAAATAAAAAAATAAAAATACTTTGGCCCGAGTCGTTTGACAGACGTCGCCGAGTTAGGACAGATGAGACTGTTTCACCAACTTCTAGCTGTTCAGTGAAAAGCATGCATCTGCAGATTTTACTTCTTTGGTTTCAGTTCAAAAGAAAAATAAGTAATGTGGAGATACATGATTTTCATGGGACAGCGAAGGGCAACGCAAGATTCTTGTATTTGTTATATTTTTGCACAGTAAGGCTACCCAAAGAAAAGCTTGTATCTTCAGATTTATTTATTTATTTTTAACCCAAAAAAGTGAATATGATGTTTCTTTGTTTTTGTTAGGATGATTAGAGGAAAGAAAAAAAAGTAATTCAAGATTTCGAGATACGTTTTTTTAATTCGACAGAAATGATATCACGAACTTTACACGTTAGGAGACTGACGCTTGTTTTTTTTCTTTTTACAGGAAAAACAAAAACAGTCGTTATGTTTTCTTATGAATATAAGAGAAGATTAAAAAAGGAAAAATAAGTAATTTAAAGATAGATGCATTTGAAAAGCATGTATGATTTTCATGATTTTTTTCTGAAAAGCAAAAATGTATGAATTTAGAGACACATGGAGACGCATACATTTCGTTGGACAGTGACTTTTTCTTAATCAGAAAAACACGAACATTAACGGTAATTTGTTTTTGGGATAAAAAGGGGAGGAAAGCTTCGATCTCCAAATTTGGTGACTGAAAACTTTGAACGATAGTATGTGTGAAAGTCATTTTTGCTGCGGGCCGCTTCGTAGTTACGGTTTCCCTCGGAGGGCCGTCATGAGCGCGAACACAGATACAGTAAATGTACAATTGCCTCATGTTATTACATATACCCAAAAAAATCGATAAATAACTATATTTGAAACCAGAAGCCAGGAAAAAGTTGTTAATTGAGATTATTTTGAAATGGGGATTGGTTACAAAAATGTTTGCAGTCAATGTTATATAAAAGGAAGACGATTTGCAATGTTGCGGCACGGTGGACGACTGGTTAGAGCGTCAGGCTCACAGTTCTGAGGACCCGGGTTCAATCCCTGGCTCCACCTGTGTGGAGTTTGCATGTTCTCCCCGTGCCTGCGTGGGTTTTCTCCGGGCACTCCGGTTTCCTCCCACATCCCAAAAACATGCATTAATTGGAGACTCTAAATTGCCCGTAGGTGTGAATGTGAGTGCGAATGGTTATTTGTTTGTATGTGCCCTGTGATTGGCTGGCAACCAGTTCAGGGTGTACCCCGGCTCCTGCCCGATGACAGCTGGGATAGGCTCCAGCACGCCCGCGACCCTAGTGAGGAGAAGCGGCTCAGAAAATGGATGGATGGATGGATTTGCAATGTTGTTATTTAAGCAAGAAACATGGAGTCGACGCACTTGATTTGCTTTCGCGGCCCACATAAATTTATGTGGCGGGTGTGGTCCCCGGGCCTTGAGTTGGACACCTGTGAGCTACATAATGCAAAAATAGTTAATACTAAAAGCCAATGAAACAAATAATTTTAGATGGGAAACGTGTTTTTTCATTGGACGCTGATAATACCGATGTGTTAGAATGCTGTACAATGAAAAGCGTGCATCTCCAAATTTTGGGAAAAAGAAAACACAAAGACAACATTTGTGGATGCATGCTTTTCATTGGACAAAAAAAAACTACATGATTTGTATTGCACATGTACTGCTCAATATTTATTAGGGCATCTTGTGATGATGTACTTTTATTTGTGTGTCTTTCTGCACATACGAAGAATGAATGTTCTGAGGTGAGTGTTCTTTGGCTAAAGAACAGGATTAGCCCAAATTAGACTTGGGCAAATTACGTTGGCGTCACACTGACCTACACTAGCAGTAGTCGGCCTGTCGAGGGATGAGTGAGTCGTCCTGACCTCGCAGCAAAATGCACAGTCTGCATATATGCTGCGTTTATTTTAAGCCAGAGCAGCACAATGCGCTTGCCCTCTGCGTGCCTCCCAATAGGCACCCACCACATCCTTGCCGGGAAAATAGGTGCGCTAGCGGCCTGGTGGGCTTCTGCTATTTCACGCTTAGAATGCGTACAATTGGTGTCAGAGGAGTGATGAAAAATGCTTTTATTTATTTACTTTTTTTTCATGACCTTTAACCTTTCTGCGGAAGTAGCTGTTTCCAATGCACACATTCTTGTCAACACATACAGACACATGTTTGGACAGGTAACTTGCATTCTGCTTGCTTTCTTGGTTTTATTTTTAATTCTGGTCAAAGGTGGATTGTTTGCAATTTGACTTGGGTACTGTGATGGTGTTTAACGTCAATAAAAAGTAAGTTGTGCATCAATGCTAATAATTTGGTTATGAATGCAGCAAATGTAGAAGTGACCTACTTCAAAGTACTGTATGTGAAGTACTCTGTTTCTCCTGAGTACATTTCCACTGACGCTGGTCCTTTAAATCAACTTTGGCGTCGACGGTTGAGAGGGGAAAATGGTGAATGAAATCCAGCCATTCATAAAAAATAGGTCAGTACCGCGCTCCGATTGGCCCAACGGCATTTCGTACATAATTCATGAGCCACCTCGCTCCCATTGGCTGCATAGGCTAACAGACAGGTCTGCGCGACCAATCAGTGCGCGCCTCCGCTTTGCGCTCGAGCCAGCGGAAAAGCAAGTGGAACCATGAACGAAGAGCTCAGTCAAGTTTTGTGAGTGGAGACGGTCGCATCCATCCATCCGAGCGTGCGGCTACAACCGCTAGCTACTCGTTCGTCTTTTTTCTTTTTCTTTCTCTCTCTCTCTCTCTCCCTACCTGTGGACATTTCTACCGAAATACTTGCTCAAGAGGAAACAAAACCCAGTCGAGGTAAGCTTCAATTGTCTGTTGTGCTGGCAGCGGAGAAGTTATTTTTCTTTCGGGCGAAACGGCCGATGTTTGAGGCGAAGGAGCGCAACGCCATTTTAGCAAAACATCTTTACGTTGCACTAGCACTTTTTGGGAGTGCGTCACAAATAAATTAATTCACATTTTATAATTAAAAGCATGCGTGTGCTGTGTTATTTGCATCGTTTTATTTTATAAGTAGAGGGGTATTTACATTTTTTTTTTTTTTTTTTTTTTTAATGAATGGAGGGGCCATTGGTTCCCCTCCTCTTGCGCGTTTCCACACGGATCGAGTTTCACTTCATTGACAAAACAAGGTGACGAGGGGTGGGGGGAAGGGCGGGGAGGAGTAAAAGGGGGTGTAGGGTGACCCGTGTAGTGCACTGAAGCTAAAAAGTTAACAAAAGTTTGTTCCTCCCACGTTGAATGTTGCACATTTTGAGCTGAGAATCCAAACAGTAGCTGGTGCGTACAGCGACCACTTGTTTTTAAATTCTCGGCCGTGGTGCGTTCAGGGATCACTTTTTGTTTTTAATTGTCGGCCATTTGCTATCTTTTTGCCGCTGCCGCAACCTTTGATAAGCATCCTGTAGTTGTAGTATTTCAAAATAATCCCAGCAGCAAGTGAAGTATACGTCTGGTTTCAGGTAAATATCAGTGTCAGGGCTTTTGAAACATGTTTAACTTGTGTGACGTGAACATGGCGCCACACATGCATGTTCTAAGTGCTATCTGCTCAGCGTCTGCAGTAATTGCCTCCAGCTATGCTTTATTCGTCATCCATTAACGAGAGATAGCAGAGTGAGTCATATCTGGAGGCCCACAGAGAGATGTGAGAATGGAGGCCACTGCATGCTGCTGCCTATTGTTGTACAAATACAACTTTTTATGTGTCCTTACTGACTGGACTTCATAATAGTGATGGCCATTGGTGCAACGGCTGGCCTCCTTCGCTCCTCAACCAACGAGAAGCTTTCATGGTGTTTTACGCAAGATGTGCAAGCTTATTGTACAGGCAAGCGTTTGCCATCCCAGTCCAGGAGTCCATCTTATGTAACTGCGTTACGAGTGTTTACGTCGTGCGACTTTCAAATCTAAAAAAAAAAAAAAAGCCAATTGTTTGCGGCAGCATGGCGAACAAGGCAGATGTAAATGATGTTTGTCGCTTTTGGTGTCTTCCAGTGACCCGCAAAGCGCCATCACTTTAGGACGAACCCTCCCCCCCCCCCCCCCCCCCTCCCCCCAGGCAACCGGAAACCGAACATGGACAGCTTCTACGACCAGCAGGTCCCGTTCATGGTCCCGCCCAACGTAAGTGACACGCGTCACACGCATCGTACGTTGGACGACCCACAATCCATCATTTGATTGGCAGATCCGCCTGTACTTCGATGTCATCGGACCGCTGTTAAAGTGCACTTTCCCCATATTCTTCCCCATTAACAGTCTCGTGTCGAGGAACACAGCCGGGTCTGCAGTGACAGGAAGCGGAAGTTCGTGGACACTGAGCTCGCCCAGGACACTGAAGGTGTGTGGCCTAGGTTATAATTAAGTCTACAATCACAGAAGAGAGTGTCACTAATATCTTTGTAATCTGATTGACAGAACTCTTCCAAGATCTCAGTCAGCTGCAGGATATCTGGATCGCAGAAGGTGAGCTCCGCTTGGTTTATGATCTGAGAATCCTTCTTGTTCCCATGTTTTGTTTCTGGCTAAATGCTGTGTTGGGAGTATTGCGGTGGAACATTAACTTGAGTGTGAACTCGCTGTACATTTTTGTGTTTTGCAATGAGAGGAAGGCAGCCAAAGTCCTGCATGCAACAACCTGCTGACTGACACACTTTGTTTTGTTTTTTTCATATAGTTGGCGATTGCTTTTTTTGTTTGTTTTGTTTTTAATATATATATATATATATATATATATATATATATATATAAACTTTTCTGCTTGTGTTCGTTTTTGCCATGCTTTAACTTTTTTCCATCCTTTCTCCTCACAGCCCAGGTGCCGGATGATGAGCAGTTTGTCCCAGACTTCCAGTCGGATAGCTGTGAGTACTCCTTTGTGTGGTTGTTGCCCGTATCCCCAGAGGCTGCTTCCTAATTGTGATGTTTTAAGCATTCCTACATCAAGACCCCCGATCTGCTGTTTTGGTGGTTTATGCGGAGCATCAGGTCATGCTTCTTTAACAATATTTGCCACAAACGTTCCCTGACCTGAAGTCTGGGTCAGCCGTTGTTTATTAAAATGTCTTAATCCCGTCAAAGACAAACGTCATCCTTTGTCCTCAGAAGTCCGCTTTGGGCTTGTGTGCGCTCTCTTGTCTGCCTCTCCCTCTCAACCATTTTGAGTTTAATCAGCCGATTGGCATGGGGCATCACATGAGCCAAGCTCCTAATCTGATTTCACACTTTCCCGCACTCGGGCCCCGCTGCCGGAGCAGACCAGATTCCAACGGATAGGGGAGTCTCTTACCATGTCCACCCTGCTTTGTGTGTGTGTGCGTGTGCGCGCGCGTGTGTGTGTGCGCGCGCGTGTGTGTGTGTGTGTGTGTGTGTGCGCGCGTGTGTGTGTGTGCGCGTGTGTGTGCGTGCGCGCGCGCGTGTGTGTATAGAAATGTATCTTGCTGGTTGAGGCTGGAGTTCAATTTTGGACAATGTGCCTTACCAGCCTTGTAGCATGATGCTGGAATCAGAAGTGGCGCGTGGGAAGAGTCAAAGCTATGCTAGTAAAGAGAGTTTGCAGTGTTGCTTCAATGTGAGTGTGAGATGAGTTGCTGACGGTGGCTGCAGTTGCCAGGCTGCAGGCGTTCTCCCTCGCACCAATTCAAGGCCAGATTGCAAAATAGGTGGTCACAATGAGACCGCACTGGTGAATCACAGTTTTTATACATGAGAGAGAAATATAAAAGCTCTCAACCCTCTAGACCCCCTGAATACACTTTGGACAAGGTAGAGGAACTAGAACCCTTCTGTTGGCAGCACATCATGCAGGGACCAGTTCAGGGAGGACCCTTTTGTTTATATTACTATAGTCCAAGTGTTCTCAGAAGAGTGGCATTCTGGTTTACTTCTGGTAGAATGAGAGCTGTCTCAGTATTTTACTCCACACAGAATGTAACTGGGGCGTAAAGATATACACGATAGTAGCATCAACCGTTTTGCATCATTGGAGTGCAAAGGAAAATCTTTTCCCCACCATTAAGCTTCAGAGTGGGCACACACAAGGGACCGCATGCTCGTTGTTTGCTCGGCCGCAGTCCATCAACGCCCTCGTCGTCTGACGCCCTCTCCTCTCCGGGATCTAGTTTCTTCCTGGCCATTATGCGGCGCCCTGGTAACTGCAGCCGGTGTGCAGAGGGCTGCGTCTCTGGTCTAATGGTTACAGCAGCAGTGGGGGAAGAAAATCATTCACCGCCATTAGATTGCAGCCACACTGATTCATGGGTATTGGGATTGGGTCTGTCCTAATGGGAATCAGACATGAAGTTTGATGGGTTTTGTGTGTCTAGTCCAGTTTAAATCGCACTAGCTACACAAACACTGGGGCATAGATGGAGGATAAATAACTGCTAAGTGGCTCTGGACAGATGAGGCAATACGTACAGGCATTGTCCGCAAGATGTGCGAAATATGATTAAGATAACTGCTGCACTTCTGCCTATGGCTTCAATTACGTAGGTGGTATCTGGACTTTATCTGATGTTGGCGGTTTTGTCATCTCTCTGATTCTGTCCAGTGATGTTTCATGGACCGCCGTCCACCAAGATCAAACGTGAACTGACCCCCTCCAAAGAGCTGTCCCCCTGCCACCAGGACAGAAGTCCCATGCCCTATGGAGAGAAGTGCCTTTACAGCTACAGGTACAAGATGGCTGAAGATATTTTAGGAAGAATAACAACAATTCCTCTAATTGACGTTTACCTTTTCACACTCAGTGCCTGCGACAGGAAGTGCACACCTGGCTTCAAACCATTAACCCCTCCTTCCACGCCGGTGTCTCCGTGTGGGTCTGCCAGCACAGCTGGAGCACGCCCCCTCAACGAGCCTACTCCTCCCCCTCGTACCAATGTAGCCAACCTGAACCCTGGACTGCGACCGGTGCACGTCACGCAGCAGCAACAGCCCCTCGCACAGACTGCAGGCCCGCAAAACCAGCCGCCGCACTCGGTCCACAGTCCGCCATTTGCCGTCCCGTGTGTGCTAATCGGCCAGGATGCCAATAACTTTACGCCAGAGCACAGGTGAGCAGCTCCACCAAAGGCCTGGGCTCTGCCCATTACCAATATCTACTACTGGTAGCGGTAATGCAAATTTCCCATTATTAGCAAATTCATTCCTAAAGTCAGTTCCAATTTATCTGATCATTGTACAAAGTGAAATGGGCTGCCGGTCACTCCTCGTTTTTCCCCTTGTCCGTTGCACAACACACATTGTCTGTTACGACTTCAAATCAGGCTGCAAGTGGACATTATTCACAAATTGTATGCCCAGCGATAAAGACGTGCTTTCAGTACCTCTTAAACTGTGATGTTATTTTCTCCTACTATCTTTAGGTTCCAGAGGCAGATGTCAGAGCCATCGCTACCTTTTTCCCCAGCTGAGAGTCAAGGGCGCACCCACTTTCTGGCCCAGCTGACTAACAACAATGGTCGCCCACATGAGGGCCGGCCCCTGTACCACCGGCAAATGTCCGAACCCTTGGTACCCCCACATGGCTTCAAACAAGAACTCGTCGACCCGAGATACGCCGAGCAGGGCGTCCCGAGCGTAGGCCAGCCAGCTCCCCCGCGTCAGGCTGCGTTCCACCCGATGGCCATCAAGCAGGAGCCCCGCGACTTCTGTTTCGATTCCGGTGAGTGACTCTTCATAAGCCGTCCCTTGAGGCAGCTCGTCCAAAGCTAGCTCGGGGTGAAGAATGTGCCTCGCCGTGTTTGCTCAGACTGCTGACACATGAATGCAAGTTTTAGCGTGTAATGGCGGCATGGGTGCACAGGTACTCCCTTTCACACTCGCACTTTCTGAGTTTAATCTGATCATTCCTCCCGAGTCATGCCAGTAAAGTAAAAGTGGGTCTTTCAGCTCAGCCTAAGCCTCTAAGGGCAAAAAGTAAATGGGTCATCCAGCCAGGTGGCAGAGAAGCTTCTCACTGAGCCTACCTGGAATAGATCGAGGCCAGAGTCCTCAGAGGACTTTGTGGCCTGCAAGGTACGACGAGTGGATCATAAAAGCCTTAAAATGTGTCCACTTCATGGTACAAGAAGGAGCCAAACACTTGTCAGCCCACCTTCAGGGAGGGTGGGGAAAGCTGTGAGCCTCGATGAAAGAGATTCACTGTTTGGTCACATGGTTTAAATCAAACAAGCAACTGACTGTTGTCCTTCTAGCACCCACGCACCCAGCTGTTATGCTCTGCGGCAAAAACGTCCTCTTTTCCTGAAAAGCTCTCACTTTTGTGGGGGGTGGGAAACCCCCAACAACATAATTTACTCTCCTTTTCTGCAGAGTGGATGACCGGCTGGCCTGGCAGTGATGTAATAACAAATCCTCTTAGCTTCTTATGGCCTTTAAACACCTACGTCACACAGGGCTATCATCTCGAGATGGACAGAGGATGTCCATGTCAGGGATATTGGTTGGGACTGTACTAGTGTTCTACGGCCAAGTGAAACCAGATATTTAGTGTGTCTGTCTTTTGCTACACAGACGTCCTGCGGTGTCTCGTCTTGCTCAAGGTTGATTGATTTCTGTCAATCTTATTAGTTGATGGGACACAGAATAATAAACAATTGCTTCGTGGTTGGTATGCAGAGACGAGCCGGAAGCCAGGCCCCGAACCCTCAGAGGGACGGCCGCTTGTAACTTGATTATCATTGAGATTTAACACAGCAGCCATAGCGCTAATCCTGTTTAAAGGCTTGGTGGGCGTGCGAGGGCTGGAGTGGGTTGTGCGGTGCGACTCAGATCTGGGTTTTAGTCCACTCTGAGATATGCGTGCGTAGGCGGGTGGCAGTTGAAGTTGCAGCTTAACGTGACTGGGAGCAGCCACTGATCCATCCGTCATTACTTACTGATATTTAGCAACAAAAAGCCAATCAAATATACTATTTAAAGCTGTGTATCTCTATACACAAAGTCCAAATATACCTATCAGCTGTGAGGTGGATTTTGATGTGGCGCACATTTGAGATGACACCAAAGGTTGTCTCTGGTCTAAAATTATACCCCCACTGTCTTTTTGTTTTGCAGAAGTGCCCAACTGTCACTCATCCTTTGGGAGAGCAGGGAGCTACTACCAAAATAACCATGAAAGTAAGTTATTGTTTTCTCTCTCTCTCTCTCTCTCTCTCTCTCTCTCTCTCTCTGTGTGTGTTTCTCATGAGTTTAGAAGTGTTTCGTCTATGAGGTATTTGTGTCCCCTGAGCCGTGTGGGGTTCAGCATGTGAGAACGAGTCGAGGTCAGCGGCATTTTAAATGACCGGTCAGGGGGAAGCGAATCGTGCATGCTAGCGATACATTGCGCTTTGGACTGTTGCATGATTGTGTGTGAAAATGCACTAATAATAAACCTTTTCAACTTCAGGCTTCTCCTTCGACAGAGATCCTCAACTCTACTTTGACGATACCTGTGTTGTCCCTGAACGATTAGAAGGTGAGGTTTCTCTGCCTTTTCTTCCACTCTTGCATGAATTACAATGAATAGTGTGTCAACTTCACACCTGCTACCTGGCAGAAATGTCTCACCACACTGTGCCCGTGGTGAAGTGCAGAACTCACCAGCTTGCTTTATTGTTGTTGTTTTTTCCCCCCCCCCTCTAAATTTGATCCCTTCTCCTCTCCCCCGTGCAGGTAAAGTGAAGCAGGAGTCCGCCATCTATCGAGACGGACCTCCGTACCAGCGCCGCGGCTCCCTGCAACTGTGGCAGTTCCTGGTCACTTTGCTTGACGACCCGGCCAATGGACACTTTATCGCCTGGACAGGTCGGGGAATGGAGTTCAAGCTCATTGAGCCTGAGGAGGTAAGTGGCTGGGCTGCAGCTGATTTTCCGTTGTAGACGTTACAGTTTAGTTTGTAACCTATGGACTCCCCTCTTAAGGTTGCTCGCCGCTGGGGCCTCCAGAAGAACAGACCGGCAATGAACTACGACAAGCTGAGTCGCTCTCTGCGTTACTACTACGAGAAGGGCATCATGCAGAAGGTAAAGGCACGTTACCCCTTTCTTTCCTTCCATCCTTTTCCATGCCAAGTGTTCGCAATATGGAGCTGTGTTTACATTTGAAGATGTCTAAGTCGAATGTTTTCTACTGAATTTTGCTGCTCAGGTGGCCGGTGAACGGTACGTGTACAAGTTTGTGTGTGACCCCGAGGCCCTCTTCTCCATGGCCTTCCCCGACAACCAAAGGCCTAACCTGAAGGCTGACGTGGACAGCCTGCAGGGACTGGACGACGACACCGTGCCTCTCACCCACTACGAGGAGAACGCTCCCTATCTGCTGGACAGCGGAGATCATTGTGTTGCTGGCTTGCCCTTCCCCGACGGTTGCAGCTATTGAACTACCACACGAACGTGCAAAAACACTCCAAAAGTCTCTTGACTTTTTTTTTTTTTCAAATTCAGAAGTGCGCTTGCAGGCACATTTGTGGATATCCTCCCTCGCTGACTTAAGGACAAAAATTGATCAGCTGCAAACAATGGACGAGGGTACAAGATTTGACAAAATGGAGAGAGTTTGTGAGACCGATGTACTCAAAATCAAGCGCCCTCCTTCACAGCAGAAAGATGCAAGGCCTCAACACCTTAAACATAACGCAAAGACTACACTTCTTCTATGTGGATCGACAAGAGTAGAGTGTGTTTTATTTTGTAACAAACTGATTTTCCTAAACAATCTAGAGAAATCAAAAATGTAACGACTTATTAAATGCAGCACTGTTTTAGAGTTACCTAGAAGTTTGTTGGTCCCTGTTTTTTTTTTATTTTGCTTCTGCACCTGAGCTAAAACATCAGTGAAAGGGCTGTGAATTGCATAAATAGATTGTCCAACATCCCTATTTTTAACTAACAATCATTTCTGTAGATATGACTTTATATTGCCAATTTTTGGGACTTTAAAGACCAGAGTATTACAGGCTAGTTGCTCTCTTGTAAATGTGTTCTTTCCAGTTGTCCTGCCCGTGGAAGAGATCTGCACCACCCTCTTTGGAGACTGCAGCCCTTAGTCCAAGTCTGTGCTGTATTGTTCAATTTTAGAAGTAATTGGCACTCTTTCCAAATTTTCTTTCAAAAGGGATGCATATGCAAGTACATGTCTCCCTCCTGCAGAGACCTTTTTATAAATGGTCAAGTTATTGTATTTTATTATTTTTTTTTTTTTCTCTCTCCTCTCTCCCCTCTTCTCTCCTTTCATTTTTACATTGCTGTCTCCGCGGTGGTCAACCAGCTTCTCCTGATGTGTGGGTTTGGCAGGAGCGTCGCGCCATTGCATGTGAAGAATAATAAACACAAACCTTTCAGACACCTTACCTTCTCCAAGATGACAATAAAGGTGACTTTGCATTGTATAATCAGCCACGACTGCGTCCACCTACATATCACTTTAGTGTCGTTGGACGAACATTTGTATGTGTCTGCGTTTTATTCGGATGAGGGCAACATCATTAAAACTTATATAAAGTATATATTTTTGCTATAAGGCTGCAGTCCAGTTTTTGATTTTCAATGTATCTGCTGTATAGTTCTGGCGACAGCAAATTTCTTTTTTTTTTTTTTTTAATAAAAAAGAAACAATAAAATCTCATGAAGACCCACTGCAGGCTGATCTGTCTAATCAGATGTTATCACAAGGCATGTAAAGGGCCAGAGTTCCGGCTAAGGCCACTTTACGGGATGCACAGAAACAGACCGCACTTGTATAGGCTTCTGTTGCCACTGCACCCCTCTCACATTGTGTTCCTTACGCAGCTGAGTTTGTTATCATGTGTACTGGGTCAAATAAACACTATGCTTCACTGCTTGCTGTGCTGGTGTGTTTCTTCATGATCTTAACCCCCCCGCCCCCCCATCTACCCTCTGTTACTGCTGGAAGCTTGACCTGGCTGATATGAGTCACATGCTTTTCTTTCACATTTTCTACGTGAATGATTACCACCTACTCCTGTTGAGAAACCCTGTGTGAGTAAATATTTAGCCACTCAAGAGGAGCGTCAAACTTATCTGCCGCACAGATTCACGAGTCAAAAATACGCATTGCTACTTTTAGCATATCATGGGATTTATCTCTGAATACTGTAATTTACAGTTTAACAGGCAGTTGTGTTGCACAAGTCTTAGTAGCTGGTATTTTACCTGCCCGGATGTTCCCATAATGAATCTTCTTGGGATTGGAGATTTTTATACTGTAGGATATCATGATTTGACAATTATCCCTGCAGCTAAAGTACAGCAGAGGCCAATGGCAAATGGAGGCGCTGTTATTTGGCCATACACTGAGTTACGAGTGGTCATATGAAAAAAGGGCGAGAACTTAGTTGGTAGTAAAAAGTGAAAAGAGGAATTTGGGATTGGGTTTTAAGCCGATTCAGTGCACTAACCTTTAATATTCCTTTGTTGAGTGGTATCATTGGTTCAAAGAGTTTGACATAAATGCTTCTGGAATTAGTCTCATTGTTTGGAAGACCCGCAGCACTCTGCTTGTTTGGTGCTGAGTCAGAGCCTTATCGAAGCACATATAAGTGGCAGAAACACAGGTTAGTAGAGTGCCTTTAAATGCCATAAAAGGCCTTTAGTTTTTCTCATGGGAGACAACCTGCCCTGAGTACCCTGCATTTACACTAATGCGATTGTGGCATCAAAGGAATTTATGGTGTGTCTATGCCGAGTCAAGCATGGACAAATTATATTGTGCTGAATAGCAAGGCGTTGGCACGGTGAACAACTGGTTATCACATCTGTCTCGCAGGTTCAAATCCGGTCTCGCTTGTGTGGAGTTTGCATGTTCTCTCCGTGCCTGCGTGGGTTTTCTCCAGGTACTCCGGTTTCCTCCCACATCCCAACAAACATCCATGGTAGGTAAATTGGAGACTCTAAATTGCCCGTAGGGGTGAATGTGAGTGCGAATGGTTATGTATTTATACGTGCCCTTTGATTGGCTGGTGACCAGTTCAGGGTGTACCCCGCCTCTCGCCCAGAGTCAGCTGGGATGGGCTCCAGCATGCCTGCGACACTAGTGATGATAAGCGGTTCAGAAAATGGATGGATGGATGGATGGATGAATAGCAGGCAGAAAGACTTCAAGGAGATAAATACACACTAATATTTTGAGATCTTATTCTAATATCTTTTAATTGCAAACTGTGTGGTTCTGAAAATCTTTATTTGGATCCTCACCAAACATTTAATCTGTCCGGCATGTGACATCCCTCTCCAGATGTTCATGCAAATTTGTGTTCTTCTAATATTGTGAAATAACCAATAAAGCAACAAAACAATACCACTCGCCCTCACCTTTTTACGGTATTCATGACTGAAGTAATGATTTGCCAACAAATGCCACATCATTATAGCCAGCAATTCCTAAGCATCCAATCAAGATGCTTTTACACTGCAGGTCTTAATACCCAATGAATCTATTGTTATCATAATGACAGGGTAGCCATTCTGTTCACTTTCACTGCCTAATCTGAAGTTTCCTGATTCCTTGTGGGTTTTTTTTTCTGCTAACAGTGCTACCACACACAACCAAACTTAACCACATGAAAAAAAAAAAAAAAAACAGGAATTTACCACCTAGTGTGAATGCAGCTGGTACAGTTCGATTCAGTTCGGCAGGCTACACATTTGAATGTTGACTGTTTCAGGAAACAGCTGAAAAGTGCATCGGTGACTGTAGCTCTCCTTTCCCACGTGAGGTTATTATCGTTAGTATACTATGAACATTAAAAAAAGCTAGCCGGGGGGGCGGCACAAAAGATGAACCGCGATATTGCGGGGGAACACTGTAGTCGTCAATTGTTTCTTTTTGAAGGATTTTACCTTCTATTTTGATCACTTTGGCTGTGACGTGGGGGTGTCATAGAAATCCTATTTGCAGCATGATGAAAAGTAAACCCACGGGCCGAGTATAACGCCCTGGATCCATTCCAAATGTTGTTGACCCTGCCAAAGCATCGGCAGGGTGATGGATGGCTCGGAACGTATCAAACAGTGGCATCGTAAACAAGACTCCAGATCGATACATACACAGTTACAGAGCACTAGACACACACAGAGCTGGGCCTTGACGCAAGTGGAGATACATCACACCACATGACCGCAGGCCACTTCTTCATGGATTATTGATTCACGTATAAGAAACAGCAGCGTTAATGACGTTTAAGATGTGATTCTTCAACCTCGCGCTGTGTCAACACTCAAACACACACCTCCCGCCCTAAAGTCCATTCGGAGTGCTTGGTTCCAAACGGTGACATAACCGGTTTTTCAAAAATGCACAAAACCGCCTACTGATTTTGCTTCCTATTTAAGTTTTCATGCACCACAGTCACCCTCTGGTGGAGCTCATTAAAAAGCAGACGAGTGTCTAAAAAGGATACAAATTAAATAACCACATGAGCCACACAGTAGTTTAGCTTCATGAGAAAGTGTTCTGCATATATATATATACATATATATATGTATATATATATATATCCACCACTTCACCGGATCACTATTCCAAAGAAAAATTTTAAGAAATTGTTTTTTTTTTTTTTCACATTTTCAGTCATGTTCTCGAAAAATTGCAAATATTTTACAAATTCTGGCAAGGTATATAAAAACGTTTTGCACAACTGTAATAAGATGCAAAAACTGAACTGACTCATTACGGGTGGTGGTCAAATGTCATATGTCACAGACTTCCTTGTGACATTTATGATGCAGTATAATGAATAATTCAATAATTTAAAAAAAACATTATTTCCTTGTGAAATGGTCACTAGAAAATATAGGTTGTTTTTTTAACAATTACCACACAACCATTTCATTTAGGTTGTACAGTACTGTATACAACTGTGCTGTAAGAAAAGCAATACAATTTAATAATGAAAGTTTAAAAAAATCTGCACCGCATAGTTTAGTTAAACAAATTCAGTATACAGTAGACAAATAGCTGAAGAGGAGGAGAATGATCGTTTGGAAGTAACTTTCTATAACTCTCATGCTTTGCTTTTATGTGTTCCAATTAGTATTTTGTTTAATTTATTTTATACACGCCAGCATTATCTGTTCTTTGTAAGCGATTAATTTCCAAATGTAAATTGTTTTGTTGAGTTTTCCCCAATCCCACATCATTTCCATAGTTATGCAAGCACACCCAAACTGTTTTTTTTATTTTTTTTTTATCCCAGAACTCTCTAACAAATAACTCAACAGACACATTCTTCAATATTTAGCTGTAAATCAAATATTTTGTTTTACTCCATTCGTAGCAATGTGATTTCAGTCTTTGTGTGTGAGGAGGAAAGATTTTTCAAAGCAAAGCTGTGTGAAATCCACTCGCCGTTTTCAATCGACTGCAGCCCTACTTTTGGCCAGAAGAGGTCAGTCGACACTAGAATTGAAGCTTCTGCGACAATCAGGTGAACTGCTCCACAGAAGGCGGTTAAAATCGAGAATCAGGTTTGACAGTCGTCCGCTGTTGTCTCCCTGTAAGCTTACTCCAGGTGCTTATTTGACCACTTATTCGCAATTTGTTAACGGTCAATTCATAAATAGAACAAGCCTCGAATATTATCGGTCTTCTTTATAGTTCTGTCGATGTTTTCTTTTTTTTAATAAAGGCCCAGGAGGCGCTAGCTGCTAACTTGCTAGATAGCATTAGTTTTTTGAACGATTCAAAACGAGGTTGATATCGTTTTTCACCCATTTTATAGTACAAATTCATACCTCCGGTAAGATTGAAGAAGTCATGGATTTCTTTCAACCGGTTTGGCGTCAGGTGGCTTTGCCCTTCCGAGTGGGGCCTACTTTCAGTCCCATGGATTACTCAACCATACCTCCATTTTCTCACGTACTGGGTAATGCAACAAATCTGCGTAAGTCCCCATTTAGATTTGACGGGGGATGAAAAATACAAATGTTCATGAGAAAGTGTATTAGCTTTGAACTCACCAAGTGTTTGCCTGAATAACATTTGTGGTTTATCACAGGAGAACCTGAATGTAAGTCCACTCTGCCTGTGTGCCACATGTTTTCAGAAGAGACCAAACACTTCTTTTTGCAGATGTATGACCATTTATGAGAACATCGCTGATATGTTTGCTTCTCTAAATGTAAATTTCTTTTGTCGTCCAGGTCGCTCTATGATTTCGTGGCGGCCCATCATGACATTGCTTTAAATGACCCCAAGTTAACTCACTGGTGCTTGAGCTTGCCATACGAATACAAACAGCTCATACGATGTAAGTCTTTATTCATTTATGAACTTTGAGATGTATTTCTGCGCTCAGCTAAGATGTTTTAAAGTACAGCGCTATGAAAAAGTATTGGCCCCTTTTGTCAAATGATTATATTTGTGCATAGTTTCCCCACTTTGTTGAAGATCATCAAAGAAATGTAAATACCAGACAAATATAACCCAATTGAATTTAAAAGGCTGTTTTTAAGTGGTTTTCATTTATTCAGGAAAAAATAACTATTCAAAGTTACCTGGCCCTGTGTTGAAAAAGCAATTACCCCCCCTGGGCAAAAATTGCATACATGCCAGAGTTCCAAGGCGAACACCACTGCTGACCAAAAAGAACATAAAGGCTCTTACTTTTACAAAATAAAATTAAAACAAATCTGAATGATTTCCAAGACTTTTGGGAGGGTATTATATGGACTGACAAGATTAAAGTTGAGCTTTTTGGAAGGTGTGTGTGTCGTTACATCTGGCGTAAATGTAGCACAGCATTTCAGATAAAGAACATCCTACCAACAGTCAAACATGGTGGCGGTAGTGTGATGGCCTTGTGCTGCGTTTCTCCTTCAGGACCTGGACAACTGGCTGTTATTAATGGAACCATGAATTCTGTACTTTAACAGAAAATTCTGAAGCAGAATGTTCAGCCATCACTTTGTAACCTCAAGCTAAGGCGCACATAGGTCCTGAAGCAGGATAACGATCCAAAACACACCAGCCAGTCAATTTCTGAATGGCTTAAAAAAACAATGGATTTGGAGTGGCCTAGTCAAATTCAAGACTTTAATCCGATTGAAATGCAGTGGCATGAACTTTATAAAAGCCATTCATTCTCGAAAACCCTCCTTTTTTGCTGAGTTCAAACAATTCTGCAAGGATGAGTGGGCCAAAATATCTCCAGAGATGTGAAAGACTTATTGCCAGTTGTACAAAACACTTTATTTCAGTTGTTGCTGCTGAGGATGGCCCAACTACTTTTTAGGTTTAGGGAGCCATTACTTTTTCAAGAGGGCCACTAACTTTGAATAGTGTTTTTCCCCCCCCCCCTTAATAAATCACCATTTAAAAACAGCATTTTAAGTTCACTTGCGTTATATTTGTCTTATATTTACATTAGGTTGATATACAGTAAACAAAGGCGTGGCATTGGCCTGAGGTTCTGCCTGTGCGCTCGGGACCTGCTTTGGATAAGTCAGGAGTTGACAAGACCAGAAAAAACACTTTCGCCGCTTCTGCTGTTAAGCTATTGACCTGCGAATTTTACCAGATGTTGGGAACAACTCAAGTAATCCATGCATACAAGGAAAGTAGAGCAAATAAGATCAGAGGCGTATTGAAAGGTCAGATGACAAAGATGTTATGAGGTCAGTTAAAATTCATATTTGCATAATTTATGTAATACATGCACGTAACTTGCAGCAACTTTTCAACGATAGTTTAGCTAAAAATGAGGTTTTTATTACACATATTGAGCCCTCCCCCAACATACCAGAAGCTCAAAGACACCGTGGTGCGGTTACTCTATCCACCACAAGGGCTACCGGAAGTGACGTTGCAATTGACAAACACAGCGCGCTACACTCTATACGCAATGGCGAGCAACGTGTTGGAATATGAGGAAGAAGACTGTTTTGACATACAGGAGCACCCAACTGAACTTGGCATCGTCAAACCATACATGTTTGAGCCGATCAGGAGGTCGGAACCTGACAGTGACGACGACGAGCAGCCAAGTAGCAGCTGTACAACAGAAAGAGATTGGCCACTGGGTCCATGTGACGGTATGTCAAAAGCATGTCTTTTTATACAGTCATGGCTTGGAAGAATGGCACCCTAGGGTGCCAAAACTTTTTAGCACGACTATACATAATATATAGATAGGTGTTTCAGTGACACGGCACAAGCTTTTACATAGTATGCAGTATTCCTATATATTGTGTGCCCCTTGCTCGAGTAGCGTTATAACACGCCACACAGAAATTCCTTGTCTCTACCTTTTTATCTAATGCTTTCTGCTAAGTCTTTCTCAAAATACGCCGGTTCGAAGTGATCAGCACAGAGTTTGGAATGCTTGCTAGGCACCCATAGCTGACCAAGGTTCTTCCCCTGTCGATTGACTTCCCCTATCCACTGGTCATGTATTCCTTTTTCACTTGGAAAAAGGAATACATGTGTAAATCAACTTACACACAACTTAATTTCTGAGCTTTTGTTCTACTTTCTTTGTATGTATGGATTACTTGGGTTGTTCCAACATCTGGTGAAATTTTCATGTCAATAGCACTGTAACGGACACGCCATCAACCAGATGTCCCCAGCAACCCCTAACCTCCGATAGTTCTGCATTCTCGCCTTCTGCCCCGCTGAGACAGGCGATCACAAGAAGCCTGGTTGTCACCTGTACCCTAAACTAATTAACAGCTTCTCTCCAAACCTGGGGTTCCAGTAAACAAAGATTCCCCCCCCCCCCCCCCCCCGGGGGTTTTATCCATGCTGGTCAAAGCATGCAAAGATCAAGTTAAAAACAAAAACATTTGCTCCTTTGAAATGCATGCAAGACACACTGGGACAATTGATGGAACACAAGCGACACTCGATGGCGATGGAGAGTTGCTGCCAGCCGCCAGCTGTGCCACAGATTTCTCCGAATTTGAATGTCTATTTTGATATTTTATGAACTTTGCATGAATGCTCCCAGTATAAATCATGACACCAATGTCACTGATTCTTTGCCACAGGTCTGATGTCAAATCTGTTTGCCAACTGAATCAGATGAGGTTTCACCTCAAACAACTCAAATGTCACATCACAAATATTAAAGTGCTCTCAGCCGCTACAGAACATTAAAACACTGAATGCATAGATTAAACAGGGTGTGTGCGTGACAATGCAAAGCTGGGAGCTGATTTCTTTATCTTTGATCCAATACTTTTTTTCCACTGTTTTAAAACTACAAATAATCCTAAAATGAAAATCAATAGGCGGCACGGTGGTCGACTGGTTAGAGCGTCAGCCTCACAGTTCTGAGGACCGGGGTTCAATCCACGGCCCCGCCTGTGTGGAGTTTGCATGTTCTCCCCGTGCCTGACACGAATAGAGTGTGGCTGGATCCAAGAGCAGTCGGCGGCAGATGTGAAAGGATGAATAGTTTATTGATGAAAGGTAATGGCGATGGTCCTCTGTGGGTTGGCAGGCAGCGGTGTGGACAGGCGGCTGGCTTGGCGGCAGGAATTACATGGATCAGGAACACGGGGGCGCGGGGAACAAGGAGACACAGGAGTCACAAAGGGAACGAGGAATAGGGTGACTTGCTTGTGGTAAATGGGCCGTGGTACCGCTGAAAGTAACTGCAGGCAGTATATGACAAGAATAATCAGAAGAGTTGTCCACGAGCCAAGGACCACCTGTGGAGAGCTTCAAAAAGACCTGGAATTAGCAGGTACTGTTGTCACAAGGAAAACGGTGAGTAACGTACTCCGCTGACATGGCCCATATGCACGCTCTCCACGAAAGACCCCATTGCTGGAAAAAAGGATGTCAAAGCTTGTTTAAAGTTTGCTAAACAACATTTGGACAAGCCAGTTAGATACTCGGAGAATATAGTCTGATCGGATGAGAATTTTTTTTTACTGTTTGGATGCCTTACGGCGGCACGGTGGCCGACTGATTAGAGCGTCTGCCTCACGGTTCTGAAGAGCGGGATTCAATCCCCGGCCCCGCCTGTGTGGAGTTTGCATGTTCTCCCCGTGCCTGCGTTGGGTTTTCTCCGGGCACTCCGGTTTCCTCCCACATCCCAAAAACATGCATAGTAGGTTAATTGAAGTCTCTAAATTGCCCCTAGGTGTGAATGTGAGTGTGTATGGTTGTTTGTTTATGTGTGCCCTGCGATTGGCTGGCAACCAGTTCAGGGTGTACCCCACCTCCTGCCCGAAGATAGCTAGGATAGGCTCCAGCACTCCCACGACCCTTGTGAGTATAAGCGGCTCAGAAAATGGATGGATGGATGGATGCCATACTGCACACCATGTTTGGAGTCACTGCACATCAACCTAAAAACACCATACCAACAGTGAGGTTTGGAGGTGGGAACATGATGGTGTGGGGCTGCTATTGTACCGAAACGTTCTTGACAAAAATCTGCTGCCATGTACGAGGATGATGAAAATGAAACGAGGGTGGACGTTTCAGCAGGATAATGATCCAAAACATGCTGCCAAGGAAACTCGCAATTGGTTTCAAAGAAAAAAAATAAAGCGAGAATGGCCCAGCCAATCACCTGACTTGAATTAATTGAAAATCGATGGGAAGAACTGAAACTCAAGGTCCATGAAAGCCCACTGAACTTTGAAGATTTGAAGACTGCTTGTGTGGAGGAATGGGCCAAAATCACACCAGGGCAATGCATGCAACTAGTTTCTCCATACAGGAGGCATCTTGAAGCTGTCATTGCAAAGAGAGGCTTTTGTACAAAATATTAAATAAATACCAATTGCCGTGTTCAATACTTATTCCCTGTCATTTCACATTATTACACACAACTTAATTTCTGAGCTTTTGTTCTACTTTCTTTGTATGTATGGATTACTTGGGTTGTTCCAACATCTGGTGAAATTTTCATGTCAATAGCACTGTAACGGACACGCCATCAACCAGATGTCCCCAGCAACCCCTAACCTCCGATAGTTCTGCATTCTCGCCTTCTGCCCCGCTGAGACAGGCGATCACAAGAAGCCTGGTTGTCACCTGTACCCTAAACTAATTAACAGCTTCTCTCCAAACCTGGGGTTCCAGTAAACAAAGATTCCCCCCCCCCCCCCCCCCCCCGGGGGTTTTATCCATGCTGGTCAAAGCATGCAAAGATCAAGTTAAAAACAAAAACATTTGCTCCTTTGAAATGCATGCAAGACACACTGGGACAATTGATGGAACACAAGCGACACTCGATGGCGATGGAGAGTTGCTGCCAGCCGCCAGCTGTGCCACAGATTTCTCCGAATTTGAATGTCTATTTTGATATTTTATGAACTTTGCATGAATGCTCCCAGTATAAATCATGACACCAATGTCACTGATTCTTTGCCACAGGTCTGATGTCAAATCTGTTTGCCAACTGAATCAGATGAGGTTTCACCTCAAACAACTCAAATGTCACATCACAAATATTAAAGTGCTCTCAGCCGCTACAGAACATTAAAACACTGAATGCATAGATTAAACAGGGTGTGTGCGTGACAATGCAAAGCTGGGAGCTGATTTCTTTATCTTTGATCCAATACTTTTTTTCCACTGTTTTAAAACTACAAATAATCCTAAAATGAAAATCAATAGGCGGCACGGTGGTCGACTGGTTAGAGCGTCAGCCTCACAGTTCTGAGGACCGGGGTTCAATCCACGGCCCCGCCTGTGTGGAGTTTGCATGTTCTCCCCGTGCCTGCGTGGGTTTTCTCCGGGTATTCCGGTTTCCTCCCACATTCCAAAAACATGCATGGTAGATTAATTGAAAACTCTAAATTGCCCATAGGTGTGAATGTGAGTGCGAATGGCTGTTTGTTTGTATGTGCCCTGCGATTAGCTGGCAACCGGTTCAGGGTGTACCCCGCCTCCTGCCCGATGATAGCTGGGATAGGCTCCAGCACGCCAGCGACCCTAGTGAGGAGAAGCGGCTCTGAAAATGGATGGATGGATGGATGAAAATCAATACTAAGAGGTGCGGTCTGCCTTCCGTTTGGTCTCTGGGCCAGCCCCCCTTCCCTCTCTTGTGCATAAAAGTCTGAATCCCCTTTGTTCTGGGCTCGCTCTCGTTTCTCAACTTGCCGAAGAAATTGGCGCCCGGCCAGGGAGCCCCACCTCTCACTACCTGGTGGCGGAGATGCACCGAACCTTGCCACCAAGCGCAAGACCGTAGGAAGCACCTTCTAGCTCCCCGAAACTACACTTTTGTGTGTGTGTGTGGGGGGAAGTTTACGGACAAAGATCTGTTGGGAAGGTATTGCAGTTTGCAAGTTTTTCCCTGACCGCATGGCAAACAACGCCACTGCAAGCGGTCTGGCTACTCTGCACTTGAATTCCTTTTTTTCTTTTCCCCCCTCCTTTTTCTTCCAACCACACTTTTCGCCGTCCTTGTCCAACCATCGGGAAGATTGACCAGCACGCCGAAATTGTGTTCTAAGCAACACGATTTCGTGCTGTCTTACGAAGTACATATTGGTGCATATTTGGGTTTAAATTAACGGTAACAGAAATTCCCAACTCTTGCATTGTCACCGCGCATGCTCATTCCACTCAATCTCTCGTTCTGTCAATTACCTTCCAGTTCCTTTACGTACGTTAGCTTGTAATCATTGTAGTCCAGTCCCTCTGCATTGTTTCCATGTAGTTTTCCCTTTTAGATTTAATCAAATTTTCTATAAAATCCCTCTTCCTGTCATGCTTTGTGTGTGCTTGAGTTTAAGTGAAGCCACTGAAATCGAAGAGTTGTGTTTCATTCCTGTAGCAACCTTCAGATTATGAGACTGATCGAGGTTTTTCGTCCCTTTTCCGAAATTTTACACATCTAAAAAGAGACGTGGTGCCTATTTAGGAGAATAGTTTCATTATAATGTCAAACGTAAAATCAAGCTAAACCGGAAGTAACGCAGGCATCTCTTCCGCCGTATTCTTTTCCTAAATTAATTAAGTTTTTATCCATAACTAATATAGCTACAGCACCTTTTGGAAATAATTGAGAAAAATGTTGATCTTAAATACTTACTTCAGCCGCTGTATATAAGCAGCAGCAAGGTCATCAGGCATCATTTGTAGTAATATGGGGCACAACAAACCATGTTTCAGAAACTACACCCAGCGATTCCAAGCCTCTATTTTGGACTTCACACTAATTGTGGAGCAGTCTCAATGCAACGTCAGTAGATTTCTTCACTGGCGTCAACTCCAGCAATATAGTTATGTGCACTCATGTCTTTTCTTCCGAATCTTCTGTTTAGCCTGTCAACTACGGCGTCGTAACTGCCTTCTGTTATCATCAATCCTGCAATTGGTCTTTCTGCAGGCCCAATTGTAGCGTTTATTGGGGGACATCAAATTGTGCGTCATTTAGACCGCCGCCTGCGTCACTTCTGTCATTGTCTGTGTTTTGGTTTGGGTTGTGTTTAGTTTTGTTCCATGTTTTCCTGTGTTCCATGTTTGTCGTGTGCTCATTAGGTTGTTGTGTCCACCTGGTCTCGTCTACTTTGTGTCTTGTCCAGGTGTTCCTCGTTGTTTCGTCAATTTGTTTGTATTTAGTTCCCTGGTTTCTTTCAGTTCTTGTCGGTTCATTGTCGTTGTCACATGTCTTGCCATGTCATAGTCGCCAGTTG
Organism: Phyllopteryx taeniolatus; assembly: GCF_024500385.1. NCBI lineage: Eukaryota > Metazoa > Chordata > Actinopteri > Syngnathiformes > Syngnathidae > Phyllopteryx > Phyllopteryx taeniolatus. The sequence continues at coordinate 1,941,025 of NC_084513.1, read as the reverse complement.
TTTTTATCATTGTGATTAAATATTATTATTTTGAGACTTTGAGGCTTTTTTATAATAAAACCCATAAGATCTCATACGTAGATCCAGAGGCTCAGATATTACTCCTTTTGGGATGTGACATCCTTCAGGTTCATAAGGTCAGAGAGCATCGCAATGGTCTTCCCAATGGCCTCTATCCCCAGAGACTTGACCTTGACTTAAAAATGGGTGTCCGTCTTTCCTCGCTCCATGCACCAAGCACCTTTAAAGTAAATGAAATGTTTTGCAACACTGCCTCTGATGACCGCAGTCTTGGGATCTAAATCTTCAAGAAATCCAAAGATGATGAGGAAGTGGGTTTCTCCTTCAAAGATGAGCGTTTCAAAGGCATAGCGGCTATGGCCTACCGAAAAGGTGATCGATAGTAATGGAGAATGTCACGTAGGCTTTGTCCTGGGAAAAGCAAAACTATCTCCCGCAGCTGCCCACATTATCCTGATGTCGGAGCTGGGTGCAGATGTATTAGCGGTGGAAATGCCGGATTCAGTGGAGAGTGAGTTGGACATCAGCATAGACAATGTGCAGTTTTACACAGACATGATTCAGTTGTCTTAGGATACGTACATAACCAGACGGTAATGTGTACATTGCCAACAGAGGACAGCGAATAAGAAAGTCCACCAAACCTTAGCAGTGACACTATATCTGCACTACCTAAAATCCGACAGATCATGCCACACAATCTATACCCGCGGCTGAGCTTGCTCACACAACATGGCTCATTGTGCCTTATTTCTTGTCCCTACATGGAATGGCCACTTCAGAAGAGGAGTCCTACTGCCTAATTGCTCCGGATCTTGACACTGAGGTGCCTTCTCATGCTACTACGCTCTCTGTTCTTCCAGCTAAAATGGGGTGTCATCATTAAGAGCGGCTCTCATCTTGGAAGCTTTTGGTGGACGCAATAGAATTCCTGACTCACATTACTGCGTCTCAACGGAGTGCCGTCAAAGCCAAGCATAAAGACTGTCGTGGCTGGCATTGATGCAGAAGGCCTCGCACAGCAAAAGAGTTGCTCAAAGGAGATGGCAGATCAGCCTCCCAATCGGCTAAGCGTAAAGCCAGCTTTCACCTACGTGGGACTTGACATGTTTGGTCCTTGGACGATTGTCACAAGACAAACGCGCTGAGTCAAAGCTACCAGCTAGAAAGCTGTGCTTTTCAAGTGCATGAGTACACACACCGTGCACATGGAGTTGAGTGAGGCAATGATTGCATGCATGCAAGTTTCATTAATGCCTTGCTACTGTTTTGTGCTCTGTGAGGACCTGCTAAAAATATGTTGTCACTGCGGAACTAACTTTACAGGAGTCTACGCAAGGCATTGCATATACTCCACAGATTCCGAAGCACCCAATGTCAGGAAGGACTTGAGTGATGAAGGCTGCACTTGAGTATTCACTCCTCCTGATTCGTCACGTGGGAGTTTGGGAGCGAATGATTGGCATCTCCAGGCAGGTACTGGACTTCATGCTAATCCAAAGTCCTACACACCTCACTAATGAGGTGCTGTCAACCTTGATGGCAGAGGTTGTGGCAATCATCAATTCCAGGCTGCTCGTGCCTACAGTGGGTTATGGAAAGTATTCGGACCCCTTTAAATGTTTCACTTTATATTGCAGCCATTTGCTAAAATAAGTTTTTTTTTTTTTTTTTTCCTCAATGTACACACAGCACCCCTTATTGACAGAAAAAAACAATTGTTGAAATGTTGTTTCTGAGACATTCATATATTTAACTCTGGTGCTGTCCATTTCTTCTGATCATCCTTGAGATGGTTCTACACCTTCATTGGAGTCCAGCTGTGTTTGATTTTACTGATCGGACTTGTTTAGGAAAGCCACACACCTGTCTATATAAGACCTTACAGCTCACAGTGCATGTCAGAGCAAATGAGAATCATGAGGTCAAAGGAACTGCCTGAAGAGCTCAGACAGAATTGTGGCAAGGCACAGATCTGGCCAAGGTTACCAAAAAATTGTCTGCTGCACTTAAGAGCACAGGGAACTGGCCCTCCTCTGCTGGTTGTAGTCAAGTAGTGCATTCCATTTGGCCTCCATTACTTTTAAGACTCAATTAATCAACAATCAATTCTGCACAATTGACAGAAATTGTAACAATCAGATAATTTATTTTGCATGTCCTTTTAGAAGGGGTTGTCATTGTAGTGCTACACCAGTCCAAGCACAATATTTTAAAGGCTGAATGGTGCAGGTGTATCTAATGAAGTGGTTAGTATCTTTCAACTGATATACTGTACACATGCATTGCTATTGGTTTCAACCATGTTCTGTTTTTCATAGATGGAGATTTTTTGCGGTTCTGCAAAGACACCCTGCCTTAGAACTGCGCTGGCAACACGCTTGTTTGAAGAGTACGTTAACCTGCCGTTGCAGCATGTGTCTGAGGAAAATGTTCCTTTTATTTTTTTTAATTGACTACCATTGCAGATAATGTCCAAGGCAACATGCCAGACATCATGTACAGCTGCCCAATGTAGGGATGAGCGATACCAATAACCGATAACTTGCTGCTTCTCCGAGCCGATAACCAATATTATAACTGATGAAAAGCTGGGGGCAGGGACCCCTGCTTATTTATATTGTATAAAATTGTTTTATATTAGAGATCGACCGATTATCGGCACCAATATTTGGAATTTTTGACATATATCGGCATCTGTATTTTTTAAAATCTGACATACCGCTATCAAGAAATTTATTTAAAACTGGTCTATTTCGGCTCAGATGCAGCCACGCCTCTCGGTCTCTCCTCCCATTTCTGTCTCCACCATCGTTCCACCCACAGCGTCATCTGATTGGTTAAGCAGCCACAGCACGAGTAAGGGGCAGAGCCCATCTGAAGCGGAAGCTCTCCTCACATACACACGCCGGAGAGAGAAAACTTTTTCTCGTGTGGAGAAGCTCCGGAGAGCAAAACTCTTGTTGAAGGTAAACACAGAAAACTCTCCCAAAATTGTAATAAACATCCCAGTGCTCTACATCTCACAACTACTACTAATGTTACTTTACAGTGAGCAGCAGAGTAACATAAGAGCGGAGTAAACATGAGCAGCAGCTCTGCTAGCTCAGAGTATCTCCCGACATGACTGAGAATTATTTCAAAGAAGGCTGCTGATAATATCGATATGGAAACAGTCTGTGATAGCAAAAGCATGTGTGTGTGATTGAGAGAAGGTTCGCAAAAAACTTAATTCACTTGTTTTATTGGTGGGAAGCACGCTAAGGCAGAGGCTGGTTTTCTTTTACTGTAACATTAGTTCGCCGGTGTGGCTCTAAGCGCTCAGCAGACCATGTATTAGCAATGGGGAGAATAGTGTGTGTTTACATGAAAGTCGCATGAAAAACTCTACAGCTCACGACTACCTTAATAACGTAACGTTAAAGGCGGAGTAAACAAGCGGAATCTCTTCTAGCTCGGAGTACCTCCGATATGTCTGTGAATCACCTGAAATATTGCTGTTGATGACATCGATGTGGAAACAGTCAAGTGATTGTAGAAGCCTGTGTGTGTGATTGTGAGAGTAAGAAATTCAATTCAGTCTTGTTTTGTTGCAGAGAAGTACGCTGAGATGAAGACTTTTTAGCGTAACATTATCTCGCTGGTCCTGCTCTAAATGCTTAGCAGACTCAATGGGAGCATGTGTGTTATGTTGAGAATAGTATGAGTTTGCGTGAAAGACATTTAAAAACTCTATAACTCACAATTACTAACATTGGTTTGAGACTTCTGAGCCTATGATCTGAAAATTAATGAAACTGAGATTCTATGGGCTATTTAGTGTTTAACAGTTCAATCTCTTGCAACAAGGCTGCTGATAATATTGATATAGTCACAGTCGTAAGAAGTATGTGTGTGAGAGAATAAAATTCAGTGATTCAGTGATTTATCTGAACAAAATGGTGGAACATTTTAAATACTGTGTGAGCTCATTAAAGCCCAACAAAATGGTGGAACATTTTAATACTGTGTGAGCTCATTAAAGCCCTAAAGGCTGTTTGTTATGGCAGGAGTTTTATTGCACTCATAGCAACTATTATGCTTTTTATTTAGCTCTTGTCATATTAATCATTAATAAGGTAGCAGCATAGTTTTAAATGACAATTTCAGGAGTTGGTTGACATGATGATTAGGAGAAAGGTTGATATATTGTGTGTCCAGGAGACCAGGTGGAAAGGCAGTAAGGCTAGAAGTTTAGGGGCAGGTTTTAAATTATTTTACCATGGTGTAGATGGGAAGAGAAATGGAGTCGGGGTTATTTTAAAAGAAGAGTTAGCTAAGAATGTCTTGGAGGTGAAAAGAGTATCAGATCGAGTGATGAGGCTGAAATTTGAAATTGAGGGTGTTATGTTTAATGTGGTTAGTGGCTATGCCCCACAGGTAGGATGTGACCTAGATGTGAAAGAGAAATTATGGAAGGAGCTAGACGAAGTAGTTCTGAGCATCCCAGACAGAGAGAGAGCCATGATTGGTGCAGATTGTAATGGACATGTTGGTGAAGGTAATAGGGGTGATGAAGAAGTGATTGGTAAGTACGGCATCCAGGAAAGGAACTTGGAGGGACAGATGGTGGTAGACTTTGCAACAAGGATGCAAATGGCTGTAGTGAACACTTTTTTTTCCAGAAGAGGCACGAACATAGGGTGACCTACAAGAGCGGAGGTAGAAGCAGGTGGATGACATCTTGTGCAGACGATGTAATCTGAAGGAGGTTACCAACTGTAAGGTAGTGGTAGGGGAGAGTGTGGCTAGCATAGGATGGTGGTGTGTAAGATGACTCTGGTGATGGGGAGGAAGATTAGGAAGACAAAGGCAGAGAAGAGAACCATGTGGTGGAAGCTGAGACAGGACGAGTGTTGTGCAGCTTTTCGGGAAGAGGTGAGACAGGCTCTCGGTGGATGGGAGGAGATTCCAGAAGACTGGAGCACTGCAGCCAAGGTGATCAGAGAAGCAGGCAGGCGAGTACTTGGTGTATCTTCTGGCAGGAAAGGAGAGAAGGAGACTTGGTGGTGGAACCTCACAGTACAGGAAATCATACAAGGAAAAAGGTTAGCTAAGAAGTGTGACACTAAGAGGACCGAGGAGAGGCGAAAGGAATACATTGAGATGCGACATAGGGCAAAGGTAGAGGTGGCAAAGGCCAAACGAGGCATATGATGACATGTATGGCAGGTTGGATACCTAAGAAGAAGAAAAGGATCGATACAGGCTGGCCAGACAGAGGGATAGAGATGGGAAGGATGTGCAGCAGGTTAGGGTGATTAAGGATCGAGATGGAAATATGTTGACTGGTGCCAGCAGTGTGCTAGCTAGAGGGAAAGAATACTTCGAGGAGTTGATGAATGAGGAAAATGAGAGAGAAGGGAGAGTAGAAGAGGCAAGTGTGGTGGACCAGGAAGTGGCAATGATTAGTAAGGGGGAGTTAGAAAGGCATTAAAGAGGATGAAAAATGGAAAGGCAGTTGGTCCTGATGACATTCCTGTGGAGGTATGGAAGCATCTAGGAGAGGTGGCTGTGGAGTTTTTGACCAGCTTGTTCAATAGAATTCTAGTGCGTGAGAAGATGCCTGAGGAATGGAGGAAAAGTGTACTGGTGCCCATTTTTAAGAACAAAGGTGATGTGCAGAGCTGTGGGAACTATGAAGGAATAAAGTTGATGAGCTACACAATGAAGTTATGGGAAAGAGTAGTGGAGGCTAGACGCAGGACAGAAGTGAGTATTTGCGAGCAACAGTATGGTTTCATGCCTAGAAAGAGTACCACAGATGTATTATTTTCCTTGAGGATGTTGATGGAAAAGTACAGAGAACGTCAGAAGGAGCTACATTGTCTTTGTAGATCTAGAGAAAGCCTATGACAAAGTACCCAGAGAGGAACTGTGGTACTGCATGCGGAAGTCTGGAGTGGCAGAGAAGTATGTTAGAATAATAGAGGACATGTACGAGGGCAGCAGAACAGCGGTGAGGTGTGCTGTAGGTGTGACAGACGATTTTAAGGTGGACGTGGGACTGCATCAGGGATCAGCCCTGAGCCCCTTCCTGTTTGCAGTGGTAATGGATAGGCTGACAGATGAGCTTTGACTGGAATCCCCGTGGACCATGATGTTTGCAGATGACATTGTGATCTGCAGTGAAAGCAGGGACCAGCTGGAGGAACAGTTAGAAAGATGGAGGCATGCATTGGAAAGAAGAGGAATGAAGATTAGCCGAAGTAAAACAGAATATATGTGCATGAATGAGAGGGGTGGTGGGGGAAGAGTGAGGCTACAGGGAGAAGAGATAGCAAGGGTGGAGGACTTGAAATACTTGGGGTCAACCGTCCAGAGCAATGGTGAGTGTGGTCAGAAAGTCAAGAAACGGGTCCAAGCAGGTTGGAACGGGTGGAGGAAGGTGTCAGGTGTGACAGAAGCACAGTTGGAAGTGGCGGAAATTAAGATGTTGAGGTTCGCTCTCGGAGTGACCAGGTTGCATAAATGAGCTCATCAGAGGGACAGCCAAGGTTCGATGTTTTGGAGACAAAGTTAGAGAGAGCAGACTTCAATGGTTTGGACACGTCCAGAGGAGAAATAGTGAGTATATTGGTAGAAGGATGATGAAGACGGAGCTGCCAGGCAAGAGAGCTAGAGGAAGACCAAAGAGAAGGTTGATGGATGTCGTGAGGGAAGACATGATGGCAGTTGGTGTTCGAGAGGAGGATGCAGGAGATAGGCTTACATGGAAAAGGATGACGCGCTGTGGCGACCCCTAACGGGACAAGCCGAAAGAAGAAGAAGAAGAAATGGTTTTCAATGACAGGGTCTTTAATAATGAAATCAACTCTAAGCTACTCAAATGCTGCAATAAATTAAGCATGGTGAGTTGAGCATATGTCAGCAGGTGGCCCACGTTTAACACTTTTATCTTTTTTTTTTAACCCTTGTTGCAGATGAATGGACCTAAGTCTAAAAGCGCAGTCTGGCAGTATTTCAATCAGCCAACACCACCAGCGAAGGTTGTGTGAAAAACATGCTATGATGAAGTCAGCATGGGAGCAACAATAGCAAGATATTTGTATATTTTTTGGTTAAATAAACATGCTTAAGGCATTTAAACAGGGCGGCACGGTGGCCGACTGGTTAGAGCGTCAGCCTCACAGTTCTGAGGAGCGGGGTTCAATCCCCGTCCCCGCCTGTGTGGAGTTTGCATGTTCTCCCCGTGCCTGCGTGGGTTTTCTCCGGGCACTCCGGTTTCCTCCCACATCCCAAAAACATGCATTAATTGGAGACTCTAAATTGCCCGTAGGCATGACTGTGAGTGCGAATGGTTGTTTGTTTCTATGTGCCCTGCGATTGGCTGGCAACCAGTTCAGGGTGTACCCCGCCTCCTGCCCGATGACAGCTGGGATAGGCTCCAGCACGCCCGCGACCCGAGTGAGGAGAAGCGGCTCAGAAAATGGATGGATGGATGGATGGAAGGCATTTAAACGAAGTGAAGTGTTTGTATTATTAAAAAAATGTACGCCAATTTTTACACTTTTACTGTAAATGAATATCTGCTCCAAATATCGGTTATTGGCAGTCTTAAATACTAATTATCGGTATCGGTCCTGAAAAACCCATATCGGTTGATCTCTATTTTATATGAAACTGGATTTTTATAGAATGCCATTTTATTCATATTTAATCAAATTAAAATAGTGTTATACTAATATATAATTGTCATATATCGTATGTATTCAACATATCTAATGTAATACAGTGGGGCAAAAAAGTATTTAGTCAACCACTAATTGTGCAAGCTCTGCCACTTAAAAAGAAGAGAGGCCTGTAATTTTCATCATAGGTATACCTCACCTATGAGAGACAAAATGAGAAAAAAAATAATAACAAATTATGGTGGAAAATATTTGGTCACATAAACAAGCAAGATTTCTGGCTCTCACTTAAGAGGCTCCTCTGTCCTCCACTCGTTACCTGTATTAATGACACCTGTTTGAACTCGTTATCAGTATAAAAGACACCTGTCCACAACCTCAAACAGTCACACTCCAAACTCCAGGTAAGCAGCTTGGTGTGAAGAAATCAATTGTGGGAGCAATTATTAGAAAATGGAAGACGTACAAGACCTCTGATAATCTCCCTCGATCTGGGGCTTCCACGCGAGGTCTCACCCTGTGGGGTCAAAATGATCACAAGATCGGTGAGCTAAAGTCCCAGAATCACCCGGGTTGACCTAGTGAGTGATTTGCAGAGAGCTGAGACCAAAGTAACAAAGGCTACCATCAATAACACACTACGCCGCCAGGGACTCAAATCATGCAGTGCCAGACGTGTCCCCCTGCTTAAGGCAGTACATGTCCACTCATCTTGTCATATTTGAAGGAGAAAGAATGCTGAGTTACATCCAAAGAACACCATACCTACTGTGAAGCATGATGGTGGAAAAAAACATGCTTTGGGGCTGTTTTTCTGCAAAGGGACCAGGACGACTGATCCGTGTAAAGGAAAGAATGAATGGGGCCATGTATCATGAGATTTTGAGTGAAAACCTGCTTCTGTCAGCAAGGGCATTGAAGATGAAACATGGCTTGTTCAATGATCCCAAACACACTGCCCGGGCAACGAAGGGAGTGGCTTCGTAAGAAGCCTAGCCAGTCTCCAGATCTCAACCCTGTAGAAAATCTTTGGAGGGAGTTGAAAGTCTGTTGCCCAGCGACAGCCCCAAAACATCACTGCTTGAGAGATCTGCATGGAGGAATGGGCCAAAATACCAGAAATAGTGTGTGAAAACCTTGTGAAGACTTACAGAAAACGTTTGACCTGTCATTGCCACCAAAGGGTATACAACAAAGTATTGAGATGAACTTTTGTTATTGACCAAATACTTATTTTCCACCATAATTTGCTAATACATTTATTTATTTATTTTCCCTCTCTCATTTTGTCTCTCATAGATGAGGTATACCTATGATGAAAATTACAGGCCTCACTCATCTTTTTAAGTGGGAGAACTTGCATAATTGGTGGCTGACTAAATACTTTTTTGCCCCACTGTATAATAATAATGCATTTTTATTGTCACAACAATACACAAGTACAATATGATTGAGATGCAATGCATACATTTGTATTTGTAATTGTATTTTGTTATTGTGCAATGTCTTTAGGTTAAAACATCCTTATTTCATGAGGTTAGTGTTATGTTTGCTGATAAAAATATTGTTCATCGTGGATACTTGCATAATGCAAACTGTTAAAACGTTTGGGGTAAAATTGTCAGAGCGAAAGATCTGTAAGGATAGTTTGGTTTTCTAGCAATCTAAGAGCATCTTCCCCTCATAGACAATCTTTATTTTTCTCCCGGTAGAAGTCACGATAGTCGTCTCCTCGTCACAGTAAAAGTGAAATCTGTAAACGGCTCACAACGCGTTAAATTGTGCTCTAAACGTTTCAGCCTTGGGAAGCGTTCATCTTTTTACCATAGCTATATATTTGTATCAACACGAAACTTTTATAAAAGCAAGAAAAGAACTCCTTGTGAACAGAGCTTTATTAGTTCGCTGGTTGTCTTGTCTCACATAGTTACAGGTAATGAGGACAGCACAACTGTTGCAGGAGGGCCCTTGTGTGTTTTGTTTATTCCATTTGTAGATGTAATTTATTATCCAGTGAGTGAATGTTACAAAGGAAGGTGTGTAGGAGCGGTGTTCTGCAGGGGTTAGTTTACCTTAGCTGTTAGCCCACCGCGACAACCGTTCTTCTCCATGCGGCCAAACTGCCCCCGCTCAATCCTGTGTCAGCTTGATTTGCCATGCGAGTCCACTGCTTTGTTGGTCGCCCGGGTCTTGCCGAGAGCAGCTCTCCGAGGGACGTGAGCATCGTAGTTATGAGCTCAAAGTCACTATAGGCGAGTATTTTCAACAAGTGCTGGTGATCATATGCTAATTTACTTGGGCTATTGATTATTTTTGGTGTTGTAGGTGAAGAATTCTAGTGAAAATATCCATGACTCTCCCAAGCCAATGCAAACAGCAGCCGCTGGCGTGCCACTGAATGATATGGCTCTTATCGGTCCAATTTTTTCGGTATCGGACCATTGAGTGTGACGTCATCCCTCCCAATATCGGGCCAATAACTATTGGCCTGATAGTTATTGTGCATCCCTAGACCAATGTATTTACTAACATTCAAGGGTCTGAATTAGTCTAGAGCATTTTATGATAACCTCATTGTTTTCATCATAGATACTTAAGGAGGATTTGGAGCAAGGAGCCTGTTTGGCAATGTAGATTATAGGAATATCCATCCATCCATCCATTATATATATATCCAAATACGCTATGCTTCTAAAGTTGCAGAAGACTTTGAACTGCCTGCCAGGTGGTCAGTCAGTATGGTGCGTGTGAGCGTTAGCTCAATGACAAGTTTATTTGTATAGCCCTTAATCAAAAAAGTGTCTCAAAGGGCTTCACAGCCTCACAGTTGGCAATGACTGACGACATCCCCTAAGGGGGGGGGGGGGATCTCTCTTCAGGATGCAATGGATGTCGAGTGGCCAAGTGCCACTTTTCCCCCCGTTTGACTCTCCTTGCCACACATTAACTGCTCCCATCTCTTCGTCACTTGCTCGCTCTCTTACATATAGAGACTACTGTAAATGTCACACATTAACAAGATGAACAAGGAGCTCTGAACATGGAGTTCTGGCTTTCCTTGCCCTCAACGGTCCTTTTCAAATCTGGTTTATAGTCAGTTGCCACTCAAAGCTATTCCTTCACGTGTGTGTATTTCGATTGGGTGTATACATGCGCACATCATCGTAAACGTCACGTCATTAATCAAGTTGAAAGTGCATCTTCTAATTAGCACAGTAGTTGCCATTGTTTTTATTTGTTTATTAAAAAAGCTCTTGATGAAAAACAACGTAAAAGTAATGAAAAACAAGATCTCTGCCAAATAGCTCTGGTCGGAAGCCACCATATTGCTTGTGTAAACGATGACGTCGGGCGAGCATTTACTGAAAGACCGAGCATATGCAGACAGAGCACAGTCCGATACATTTGGATTCACTGTTTACATGACAAAAATTTACTTCTGATCAGTTTGGGAAAAGGAATATGCCATCCCTGTGAAACCAAATGAAATTCCAACAGTTCTCTTAATTACAGTTGAGTTGTTTGTCGTGTTTTCATTTTGGGAAATCGTGTAGTCTGTGTTTCTGGGTTGCCTGGCAACGGCCAGTTGAGAGCAGCATGAATGTAAGAGCCCCACAAAGTCGGGCCACTGGTTGGTAGGACACCACTCTGGGTTTTGACAAAAGCACCATTACTTAAAATCCATCCATCCATTTTCTGAGCCGCTTCTCCTCACTAGGGTCGCCGAGGGCGTGCTGGAGCCTATCCCAGCTGTCATCGGGCAGGAGGCGGGGTACACCCTGAACTGGTTGCCAGCCAATCGCAGGGCACATACAAACAAACAACCATTCGCACTCACATTCACACCTACGGGCAATTTAGAGTCTCCAATTAATGCATGTTTTTGAGATGTGGGAGGAAACCGGAGTGCCCGGAGAAAACCCACACAGGCACGGGGAGAACATGCAAACTCCACACAGGCGGGACCGGGGATTGAACCCGGGTCCTCAGAACTGTGAGGCTGACGCTCTAACCAGTCGTCCGCCTCTGCCATTTGTTAAAATTTATTTTTTCCTCATTAATGACCCCAGAGCACCCCATATTGACAGAAAAAAAATGTAATGTTTAAATGTTTGTTTAAATTTTTGCTGATTTATTAAAAAAGAAAAACTGAAATATCACACAGCCGTAAGTATTTAGACCCTTTGCTGTGACACTCATATATTTATAACCCCAATTCCAATTAATTTGGGACGTTGTGTTAAAGATAAATACAAACAGAATACAATGGTTTGCAAATCATGTTCAACCTATATTTAATTGAATACACTACAAAGACAAGATATTTAATGTTCAAACTGATAAACTTTGTTTTTAGCAAATGATCATTAACTTAAGAATTTTATGGCTGCAACAAGTTCTAAAAAAGCTCGGACAGGTGGCAAAAAAGACGGAGAAAGTTGAGGAATGCTCATCAAACACCTGTTTGGAACATCCCACAGGTGAACAGGCTAATTGGGAACAGGTGGGTGCCATGGTTGGGTATAAAAGGAGTTTCCCTGAATTGCTCAGTCATTCACAAGCAAAGATTGGGCGAGGTTCACCTCTTTGTGAACAAGTGCGTGAGAAAAAAGTCAAACAGTTTAAGGACAATCTTCCTCAACGTACAATTGCAAGGAATTTAGGGATTTCATCATCTACGGTCCATAATATCATCAAAAGGTTCAGAGAATCTGGAAAAATCACTGCATGTAAGCGGCAAAGCCGAAAACCAACATTGAATGCCCGTGACCTTCGATCCCTCAGGCGGTACTGCATCAAAAACCGACATCAATGTGTAAAGGATATCACCACATGGGCTCAGGAACACTTCAGAAAACCAATCTCAGTAAATACAGTTCGGCACTACATCCGTAAGTGTAACTTGAAACTCTACTATGCAAAGCAAAGCAAAAGCCAAAGTGGAAAAGTGTTCTGTGGTCCGACGAGTCCACATTTCAAATTGTTTTTGGAAATTGTGGACGTCATGTCCTCCAGGCCGCAAAGTTCAAAAGCCAGCATCTGTGATGGTATGGTGCTGTGTTAGTGCCAATGGCATGGGTAACTTACACATCTGTGAAGGCACCATTAATGCTGAAAGGTACATACAGGTTTTGGAGAAACATATGCTGCCATCCAAGCAACGTCTTTTTCATGGACGCCCCTGCTTATTTCAGCAAGACAATGCCAAAACACATTCTGCACATGTTACAACAGCGTGGCTTCGTAGTAAAAGAGTGCGGGTACTAGACTGGCCTGCCTGCAGTCCAGACCTGTCTCCCATTGAAAATGTGTGGCGCATGAAGCGTAAAATACGACAACGGAGACCCAGCAGTGTTGAACAGCTGAAACTGTAAATCAAAAAAGAATGGGAAAGAATTCCACCTACAAAGCTTCAACAATTAGTGTCTTCAGTTCCCAAACGTTTATTGAATGTTGTTAAAAGAAAAGGTGATGTAACACAGTGGTAAACATGACTCTATGCCAGCTTTTTTGGAACGTGTTGCAGCCATAAAATTCGAAGTTAATGCAAGTTTATCAGTTTGAGCATTAAATATCTTGTCTTTGTAGTGTATTCAATGAAATATAGGTTGAACATGATTTGCAAATCATTGTATTCAGTTTTTATTTGTTTAACACAACGTCCCAACTTCATTGGAATTGGGGTTGTACATTGAGGAAAAAATGTAACTTTGATTGGTAGTAAATGGCTGCAATATAAAACTGTGAAAAGTTTAAGGGGGTCTGAATACGTTGCGTACCCACTGTACCTCACTACAGCTCATTTCAGTAAGAATCACAGCCATGTACCTTTTTTTTCTAAAACAAAAATTGGATCATTGGCACGTTGGATGTCAGCGCAGAGCTCAGTTCAGCAGGCATCAAAGCGTTTTCTCTGCACATTGCACACCTGTCTTGCTTTTTCTTTGGCTTTTTGTGGCATCTGCATCAACTATTTCAAAAAAAGAAAAAAACAGCCTCAACAAGGGCTGTCAAGAGAAAAATGCACACATGAAGTTACATGAAGACTTATGCTGCAGTTTATTGAAGTTAAGATCGACTGTTAGGAGCTTAGAAAGTTAAAACTATTTTAGTACGTTGAATATTTATATTAGTGCTCTTATTTGTTCGTTTGCTCTATTTTGCACCATAATTCTGTTTTGAGATCTACAAATTGATAGCTCTTAAAATTACATGTTTTAATCAATTTAGCTTTGCTAAATTTGAAATAACGTTAAGAACAAACAAAAAATTTAAATACAGTATCTACATTTTAACTGGAAAGCTGTGTAAACTTTTTTCTTTTTTTTGCTTGTCTTTTTTTTTTTTATTCCTCTAAAAGGAATTTTATAATTGCATTTTGTGACTGTTGTCATTTTGCAACTGGGCTTGTATTTCAGGAGTTTTGTGCGCTGTTGTAGAAAACTGTTGTCCTGTCGTGTCCCTGTGGAGGATAAGGTGTCCAGTTACAGTATTTCTAGCATTGACCAGACCTCGTGTGTTTAGTAAGCATGTCGGCCGTGAATATTTAAACACTAAGCTAACAGTTTCACGACGATGAACTGCTGTATTACATGAGTGATTATAGGCTACAGCTTAACTATATGAAAAGCGAACGTCACAGTATACTCGGAAGCGACATTACAAGCCACGCTACATTAGCTGAGTAGCTTCTGAATATGACTTGCAGTAGCTGTCTAATAATTCTTTCTAATCGTTCATAAAATGCAGTACATTGTAGTGACGTCAGTTTAATGTGAAATTGTCTCCGTAGGCTGATGGTAGACACTAGCAATGTGCAAGCTCGTCATAATGAGACGTTTACCAACCATGACTGTCCTTAGTATGACTATCTATGTACTTCCTTGTCCATTCCGCTTTCTTGTCAGCAAGCTCTTCGCCTGTCAGTGGGGGCGGAGTCCCATACCCCTCGCTTTCCCTTGAGCCCCCGACCACACCCTTCCCCTAGGAATTGGGATACCCCTTCGTTCACATGCACGCGCAAAACCAAAGGCTAAGGGGTAGAATTGGGATTGGCCCTAAATCTCATACTTTCTTCACCTTTTAACAGGAAATATTTACATTTCACATTTAAATAACCCATTCAGAAACACTTCATTATCATTTTTACACTGTTTATACCGTGATATATCACATTTAAGGGTGTCCCGATAAATGTTTTTGGCATCCGGTTCTTTGATTTTAAGGATCTCCCTATACGGAGTACCAATCCGATACCTTGACAATTCATTAAAAATTTACATAGATACATACGTACATACATACATGTATGTATATTGGTGTTGCACCAAGTACCGAACCAAATCATTTTGACGTAAAAAATTGCACGGTACCGTTTTTAAAAAAATTAATAAAATAAAAGATGCGACAGAGCTCCAATTGTATCTTAAAGGCATGTTGTAGAAGAAAAAGCTGAGCCAAGGCCAAGCCAAGAGAAATGTAAATACCCACCACTCACCCCATTACTATGGTTACCTGGTCCCTGACTGGAACCATTATCCCTGTGCTGTGATCGGGTGTGGTGGGGTGTAGTGCATCAAACTTTGGGAGACTAGTGGGGGTGAGGCGAGATGGTCACAGACCAATGACGACCTGTAACCATCACCCCAACCCAGGCCAACCAGCTCCCCAAAGCATGTGCGAATGTATGTGGAGCATTAAAAATCTGCGGGGGAAAGGCGGCATGGCAGGCCGGAAAGCAGGCTGGAGTGCTGGGATACCCGGCCGAGTGTCCTCCCCAGCCCAACACTGCCCTCCCCACCAAAGATGGGTGTATAACTGGAGGACCGGCAGGGCAGAGAAAAGGGGGGGGGGGGGGGGGGGGGCAACCAGACCGGACAACAGCACAGATGTGCCAGCAGCCAGCCCGCTTCCCCCCCCATCATTCCTTGTGCCAGTCCCCCAGGGAACCCTGAATGAGATCTGAATGTGCCCAATGTGCAAAGTATTTAGTGTTAGTGAAGAGGTTAGACTCCTGCGGCTCCGGCCCGACCGGCTGGAAGACCACAGAGAAAAAGGGGGGCAGGCCCTCCCCAGCCCACAGCTAACACCCCCCGGAACCGACCAGCGATCAGAACAGGGCACAGAAGGCGGGCCCGTCCAAGGCAGGAGGCGCTGGCACCCTACCATAAGTCCCAAGTCAGCCAGGGACCCAATACAGCCCGATG
Organism: Phyllopteryx taeniolatus; assembly: GCF_024500385.1. Classification (NCBI taxonomy): domain Eukaryota; kingdom Metazoa; phylum Chordata; class Actinopteri; order Syngnathiformes; family Syngnathidae; genus Phyllopteryx; species Phyllopteryx taeniolatus. Next base: position 1,925,127 of record NC_084513.1, on the reverse strand, counting down.
GAGAGAGGGCCAATGACCCCAGCAGAACGCCCCGGGGAGAGGGAAGAAGAGAAGACGGGCCCGGGACGCAGCAGCACGGCCCCCAACCCCCCACCCGGAGACCAGGATGAGCGGGCACCTCCCCGGTACCCAGGGACGGAGAGCAGCCCCGGGACCGGCAACCCCCAGGAGGGCAACACGGACACAACCTGACCTAAGAAGAGGAGGGAGAAACAGGCCCAGCATCCCCAGAGGCCAACCTCGCAGATCCATAAGGATAGGGGTTCAAGTACATGCAAGTGACCCTATGGCGTGCACAGGGGTCTAATATGAGAAGATATAATTTGGTCACATTACATTACATTTCTGTGTGACATTCTTTCCAAGGCAAACAGAATCAGGTTTCAAGGTTTGCCTTTTTATTGAAAGGTGACCAATTTTTCTTGGTTATCCATTTGCTTATTACGTTAGATATTTTCTAGTATTTACTCAGACAAAATTTTGCCATTGGTTAATGCTGAATAGCGTGTTTGTTTATCTTTCCAGTTTAACAGTATTGTTTTGTTTTTGTTCAGCGATTGCTAGAATTCAAGTATTAGTTGAGCATGTTTATTTGGAAGATCTATACCTTTTAAATCACCCATCTGACGAAGATTAGGAGAAATCGTAATCCTACAGTTCAAAATTGAGGAAAGTTTGTGTAACTAGTGACCAGAAGCGCTGTACGGGTGTACAATGCCAAAGAGCATGAAAATAAGTGTCTGGAGAGTTTTCAGTGCAATGAGTGCATGTTTGATTGTGAATAGCCCATCTTATGCATCCTATATTGCATAACGTGTGATCTATGAGTACTTTGAACCGGATTTTCTGTACCGGGGGGTTTTTTGTCACTGAGAATGTATTTCTATAGATTTGTGCCCAGTAATCATTGTCAGTCAAGGTCATTTTCCCATTTTGCAATGGGTAAGCGTATTCAATTAGTACTTGAAAGTAATAAGCTTTCACGTGACATGAATGCATTATTTTTGAAAAAGTGATATAGGTGGTCAATTCCACTTTGTTCGCATGTGCTGCAGTAAAGGGGTATTTTGGTCATCTCAAAATCGGGATTGTGCCAGATTGGGGAAGAATGATATTTTCCTGACTGAGATTGTGTAGTTTCTAGACTTTCCACCAAGATGATAAAGTGGCTGCAACAATTGGATTCATAAAACAATTATGGCGTTTGAGACGTGCTGATAAATGTAAGGTCTGAAGGTTTGGTGCTATTGCAGTTTATCTGTTCTAGTTCCAGCCAAGATTGTTGTTCAACATTTGGATGTAACCATTTAATAGGTGTTTGGCTAGCTAAGTAATAGTGTTTTAAGTTGGATGTGTCCAGTCCCCCTCCTGTTTTATCTTTCTGAAGGGTAGCTAGGCTAATGCTATTTTTCTTATGTTAAGAGTAAAATTTTAAAATGGCAGAGTCTAGCATTTGGAATCATTTTAATTTGGGTTTGAATGGGATCATTGAAAAAAAATAATTTGTGATAACGTTTTCATTTTTACTGTAGCTATACGTCGTAGAAGTGAGAGGTTGGCTGTTCCAACGTTTTAAATCACAAGATTTTTCAAATAATGTGATTTTAATTAATTCTAAGTTTTGCTGAGATATTAATGCCTAGATATTTGATAATCCCTGTCAAAATAGGAATGTTTGGAGTTTTGTCCTTAGGATTCCATGAGTTACTCATTATAGGGAGTATTATTGATTTTATTAGCATATTCTGATGATTGCGAAAATGTCTTGTTAAAACCTGGTTGAAGTGATGCTTTCCGATCTTTTAAATAAAGGATATCTGCGTTAAATTTGACATATATATTTTTTTTCCCCCTGATGCAGGAGGAGTACCAGATACCTTTTAATACTAGTGCTCTGCCATATTGCTATTGCCAGTGGTTCGATATAAATAGTGCGAATAGCAGGGGCCAGAGTGGGTATCCTTGAATAGTTCCTCTTTGTCAAGTGAAACTTTGTGAGGTGACCCCATCTGTGGTGACAGTTGCTTTGGGTGAGTTGTATAACGTTGCAATCCAGTGAATATATGAATCACCAAAGCCAAATTTGTACAGCAAAAGAAACGACCAGTTAACTTTGTCAAAGGCTTTTTCTGCATCTAGTGACAAGGCAGTTGTTTTTAGATTATTACGCTGAGACGTACTCATTAGGTTTATTAAGCGACTGATGTTGATGGAGCTCCGTCCTTTAATAAAACCTGTTTGTTCAGAATGTATTATCGATGGGAGAATTTTTTTCTTGTCTGTTGGCTAAAGCCTTAGAAATAATGTTGATGTCCGTATTAATTAGTGACAGTGGTCAGTAATTAGCTGGGTGAGTGGGTTCTTTCCCTGGTTTCAGTAGTAGTTTTATTGTGGCTGTGTTCATATGGCTTCTAATTAGGCCTTTAGTTATTATATTTATCAAAATTGTGGTTCTAGTATAGACCAGAAATGTTGAAATAACTGGAAAATCCATCATTGCCTGACGCTCGACCTGTTGGCATATCGTTGAAGGCCTTATGTAACTTAACGAGGGTTAATGGGGCGTCTAAAAACTCTTTACTTTCTGAAGTTAATTGAGGGCTGTTTAGGTTATTGAAAAACGTTTGCCATTATTTGGCTTATTGAGGGATGAATATAAGCTACTCTAGTAGTTGTAGAATATATCATCATGTGGTGATTGATTAAATTTGCCATTTGAATCTTGTATGTTTGTAATTAGTTTTTTCTTTATGAAGTTGGTTTGCGAGAAATTTTCCTGATTTATTATTGTGCTCAAAATTAGTGTATCTTAGCTTTTCTAGTAGGAACTCTGTACCTTTTGATCATATTCAATCAAGTTATCATGATAAGGTTGGTTCCTAAGTAGGTCTGTCGAATTTATTGCATATTCTTCTGTGAGTTTTGATTTTCATCTCCAGTTTGCTTTCTTTTTTTTTTTTTTTTTTTTTTTTTTTTTTTTCTTGTAGGAAGAGTACGATATGATTTTGCCTCTAATTCCAGCTTTCCCTGTTTCCCAAAGTAAGGATGGGGATATAGTTGGAGAATCATTCATATCTAGAAAATCTTTCCATTTCTTCATTACAAATATATCAAACTCTGCATCTTTCAGTAGAGAAGTATTAAAGTGCCACGTTGGAGAAGGGGAAAAAAAAGTTTTTATAACTTAAGAGTAATTTAAATGTGTAACACTGTATTTCAAAAGTAGAGGTCAGTAAATGATATCCCATTCTAAATCCATATGGTTTAATGACTTTGGCCTACCCTTTGCAGCTATAACGGCTTCAATTCTTGTGGGAAGGCTTTCAACAAGGTTTAGGAGTGAGTTTATGGAAATTTTAGCCCATTCTTCCAGGAGCATATTTGTAAGGTCACACACTGATGTTGGATGAGAAGGCCTGGCTCACTGTCCACTCACAATCAACCCGAAGGTGTTCTATTGGGTTGCGGGCAGGACTGTACAGGCCAGACAAGTTCATCCATACCAAATTATCTCATCCATGTCTTTATGGACCTCGCTTTGTGCACTGGTTTACAGACATGTTGGAACAGGAAGGGGTGATCGCCAAACTGACTGTCCAAAATCTCTTGGTTTGCTGACTCATTCAATTTCTTTCAGTGTCGCTAAGGGGCTAATATTTTGGACATTTCCAGCTTTGTGGGTACAGTTTGGAAATGGCCCTCTTCCTGTTCCAACTTGACTGTGCATCAGTGCACAAAGTTTAAGCTGTTACAACTGCAGAGGTGGGACTGATCTCATATTAAACCCTATTGGTTAAGAATGGATGTCACTTAAATATCTGTCAAGGCAGGTGAGCGAATACGTTTGGCAATATAGTGTAATATAACACCAAAGAACATTGGAGAATTTGGATTTGAAATTATGGTTAAACTATAATGAATTAACAAAATATCTACCTGATTAACACAAGTCATACATGATGAAACTGTTGTCTGGAATGCCATCACATGCCAAAACTTCATGGCAAAATATATTTTATTTTAATGTGTGTATAAACTGTAGTTTAAACCAGTGTGCCGCTGCACACTAGTGTGCGGTGAGTGTCAGGTGTGCCATGGGTAGGCCTGTCACGATAATTTGTTGAAGACGATATATTTTTCCAAAAACTATCACAATAAACAATATTGGAGGGGGGCCGGGTTTATGCCTCTGAAATAAAAAAAAGGGAAATCATGTAAAAAGGCCCACCCTCGACTGCAATGCTGTGTGGTTGGTCGACTGAAGACGAGCCCTTCACCTGTCAATCTCGGAAAGAGGTGCTGACGTTTTAAACAACTTTGCAGCGGTGGAACAAGCTGTTTAGCGCCTTAACTCGCGGGCTAACAAACAAACAAACTTTCCATTTGTGTTAATTGGGGACTCACACAACAACTGAGAGCAAAGCGCTGATATTTTAAACATCGCTGCGGTGGAGAGAGCTGTTTAGCTTCTTAACTCGCGGGCTAGTGAACAAACGGTTAACTTTCCCTGAAGTGTCTCTGTTGTGTGAATCTACGTGCTGCACGTGGAACAAGGCTATGCCGTATTGGACGGAGCCAACATTGGCAACAGTGTACCGGTCCGCTGGCGTTCCATGAGCGGCTAATAACACAGCTGTCCAACCTTGTCGGCTCTCTGTGTGAGCCACGTGCTCTCTCTCACCACAACAATTTATCGAGTCCGGAAAAATTATTGTGTCCATTTATTGAACAATATGTCGATATAGTAATTATCGTGGCAGGCCTGGTGGGACGTTTGCTAATTTAATCTAATATGTTAGAAAAAATGTTGTTGTGCACATAATGAACTTTATAAAGACAAGTCTGATAAAAATACATTTCCCACACCATGTGAAGAAATGGTCTTGGCTCGTGCTTATAAACTGCATGATCAGTTTTTTACATGAGAGGTGATATGATGCAAAGCTACTTGCAAGTGAAGAGTGGTGTGCCAAGCTGCTCACCAACACTGATCAAATAAATGGATTCGGTTCGAAGGTGTCGCTCTGGCTCAAGCTTCAGACATGATTGTTTAACTTCTCGGGTTTCATCTGTGAACCAGAGTGTCAGTCTCTTAGGACGCGTTTTAAGTCTTAATTCTGCCACGGTGTCGAGAGCGTTACACAGAGCCTCATTAAAATCATTTGTGAGTTTATGAATAGGACCCACATAAGAAGTAAATGAGGCAATTGCTGAGGCTGCTATAGCATTGGTTGTGGTCAGAATGAAGGAAATAGGCCAAGACTTCAAATTTTATGAGGTAATGGTCAGACATAACTGTGGTATAAGGGAGTACCATTACATTTGAGGTCGCAATGCCCTGGGTTAATGCCAACTTTAGCTATTACCATTATTATGGTTTGTTTTTTTGTATTAATTGCACAAAACCAAAAGTATCAATTGTCTGAAACACTGCACCTAAGAGTTTCCAACGGGTAATTCATTTGAATACTAGTTACCCATGATTAATATATATAAATATACCCCAAGTGAACTTTAAATTCTGTTTTTAAATGATTTCATCAAGGGGAAAAATTTACCTCCTTGTTAAATCATGAATTAATTGTGGCTCATTAAATTTTGGGTTAATTTTCACTGATCACACCCAAGCCTGATCACCTCGAGACCTGTTCAATCAAGAAATCACTTAAACAGAATGTCCTGACAAAATCAAGTTGGACAAAAGAAAAAAAGAAGAAAAAAGCTGAAACAAAATGGCACGATCCAAAGAAATTCCAGAACAGTCGAGAAATAAATTGTCATGTATCAGTCTGGAAAGGGAATCCAGCCAACCATTGGGAGAGCCATTATCCTCACATGGAGAAAACATGGAACAGTGATGAACCTTCCCAGGAGTGGTCGGCCTACAAACATTACCCCAAGAAAACAGCAATGACTTATCCAGCAACTCAGGACAACTTCTAAAAAACTGCAGGGCCTCCCTTGCCTCAGTTAAGGTCAGTGTTCAGGACACAACAATAAGAAAGAGGGGAAACAATGGCATCCATGGCAGAGTTCCAATGCGAAAACCACTGCTGACCAAAAAGAACAAAGGCTCGTCTTTTGCAAAAAAAAATTCTGAATGATTCCCAAGACTTATGGTAGCATATTATGTGGACTGACGAGATGAAAGTTGAGTTTTTTTTGGAAGGTGTGTGTCTTGTTACATCTGGCGTAAATGGTAGGACAGCATTTAAGAAAAAGAACATCATACAGTCAAACATGGTGGTGGTAGTGTGATAGTCTTGTGCTGCTTTACTCCTTCAGGACCTGGACAACTTGCTGTGATTGATGGAACCATGAATTCTGCTCCTTAACAGAAAATCCTGAAGGATAATGTTTAGCAATCGGTTTGTGAGCTCAAGCTAAAGCGCACTTGGGCTGGGAAGTATAACGATCCAAATACCAGCAAGTCAACTTTTGAATGGCGTAAAAAAACAACAAAATGGTTTTAGAGTGGCCTGATCAAAGTCCAGACTTGTTCAGTTCAGTTTATTTTTGAAAGGGGACAATGCAATTTCATAAAACACATGAAGTACACATGGTTAAAAAAGCCAGAATTAGCCAGAAGGCTAGTTTTCATCTGTAGTCCCCTGGCCATGATGTAAAAAAGCAGTAAAATACATCTACAAGACATTATAATACAGGATACATAATCAAACTATACTATTAAGAGAGAATAAAACCATAATTTTTTTGATCATAACAAAAAGACAACATAACATACTTGTCTTTTAGTGTTGGCAGCTATAGGTGTTAACTAGCCACATTTTCAGTTTTTTTGTGAAGGCCTTGTATGTTGTAAGCAGTTTAACCTCCTTAGGTACTGAGTTCCACTCACCAGCGCTCCTCACTGACCAGGCTGACTTACTGAAAGTGCTCCTGCGCAGAGGAATGAGACAGTCACCTCTGACAGAGCCTCGAGTGACACGCTCAGAGCTGTTTCTTTGGCTGATGAACTCAGCCAGAGGAGCTGGGGCCAGATCATGCAGTACTTTATAAATCAAATTTAAATCTGCAAATATGTGAAGACGGTCCCAGTTTAAAAGACTGTATTTTTTAAAAATTGCACAGTGATGATAGTGCCTTGGTTTTTTATCCATCACTTTAATTACTTGTTTGTACAAAACTTCCAATGGTTTTTTTGCATTCTGACCAGCCTGGGACCAACTGGTTATGCAATAGTTAAAGTGACTAAGAATCATCGAATGCAGGTAAATTTTTGCAGCTTCAGTTGACATTTCATTCCGAATTGTACGAAAATTTGCGAGGTTTAATTTGATATTTTTACACAATTTGTCAATATGGGCTTTAAAGGAAAGCTGTGAATCAATTATTAACCCAAGATATTTGTATTGGCTGACAATTTGCATTTTTTCTCCATTAACAAGTATGTCGGGGTCAGGTGATACTCTATTTGTTTTAGTGAGATACATGCCTACAGTTTTAGAAACGTTTAGCTGTAGACAGCACTCCTGCAACCAAGTTGTGACACAGGACATTGTATTAGTGAGTTTAGCAGCAACAGTATCTTTGGAGCGACCATGAACAAAGAAAACTGTGTCGTCTGCATACATTACGCACTCTGCTTCAGAGCAAACAGTGGGCAAATCGTTGATATAAAGACTAAATAAAAGGGGGGCCCAATATTGATCCCTGAGGGACTCCAGAGGTTAGCCTAAGAGACTCTGATCTGCAGTTGTTAACTGATACAGATTGTGTTCGGTCATGCAGATATGATTCAATCCAGCTCACAGCTTTGCGAGAGAAGTTAAATTTTGAGAGCTTGGTAAGAAGAACAGAGTGATTTACTGTATCAAAAGCTTTCCTGAGGTCCAAAAACACCGCCCCTACAACTCCACCCTTGTCGAGAGAAGATTTTATTTTCTCAATGAAGAGGCATGTAGCCATTTCAGTGGAATGCTTGGATCTGAAACCAAACTGCATGGCGTGGAGAGAGGGGGAGCTGCTGATTAAATAATGGACAATCTGCTCTGACACCCATTTTTCTGCAACTTTGGAAATGGCCGGAAGAATGCTTATAGGTCGGTAGTTATTCAGAGAAGTTGAGTCACCGGATTTAAAGACAGGGGTAACAATAGCAGATTTCCAGGCCTTTGGAAAGTGACCAGATGAAATTGAAAGATTAATGATTGAGGCAATAGGAGGAGCAAGAGTTGAACCTAGATCTTTGAGCATGCTCGTGTCCATTCCAAAAACATCCTTTGCCTTAGATGGTTTGAGTGAATGAATTAAATCGATAACTTTGGTCTCAGTAATATTTGTAATAGTAAAGAACTGCGTTGTAGACAATGCAGGGTATTCCTTCATTTGTTTTACTGCAAACTTAGAAGAGATTTCTGACACAGATTCAATGAAGTAGTTGTTAAAAGCATCAGCCATCACTAGAGGTTCCGTCAGGATGTTTCCATTTAATTGAATTTGCATTAGTTTTGTTTTGTTATTTTGTGTAACACCCAATAGTTTTTTAATATAATTCCAGGTTATTTTTGAATTTCCCTTCGCACTATTCAGAGCAGTAATGAAAAAGTCAGCTTTAGATTTTCTTATTTCTTTCACTACCCTATTTCTCAGTGAGATAAAGTGCTGTCTATTGTATCCTGATTTGACCGACAACTTCAAGGAATGATCGCGTTCTTTCATCAGTAACATTGTAACAGATTTAAAAGCAGTGGCATGCTCGAAAACCCTCCATTTTTGCTGAATTCGAACAGTTTTGCAAGGAAGAGTGGGCCAAAATATCTCCAGAGATGTGAAAGACTCATTGCCTGTCATAGAAAATGCTTGATTTCAGTTGTTGCTGTAACTTTGAATAGTAGTTTTCCTTAAGAAATTAAGCAACCATTTAAAAACAGCATTTTAAATTCACTTGGGTTATATTTGTCTATTTACATTTGTTTGGTGATCTTAAACATTAAACTGGGGAAACTGTGCAAAAATATAATTTGAGAAAGGACTATACTATAGGAATTCCATGTCTGACCTGTAAGATTCGTCAGCCTTGCCGAGTTAGAGATCGGACTTGAGGAAGAGGGTTTTATATTTTTAAATCCTGCGTGGCGAATGTGGAGGGGACGGATCAGGGTCATTATGAATCTGAAGGGGATGTGTATCCCTCATCCCCATTACCATCTGCGCCCTTGTCTGAACCCATGTCGGCGGTACCTCCTCGCCCAATGACAGAGGGGACCGCTGTGCCACACCGGTCTCGCTCTCATGCATGCAGAGGGGGCAGTGCACGCGCAGCTGTTACGGCCGTTCATAATAACGAGACCGCGCTTGCGCTTCAGATCAGGAGAGCAAGTGAAGATTGACTAAAGCAGTGAAAAAGACTGACTTTCAACCACCATGTCTTATAGTGAGACTGTGTTTGAGGGAGCTTAAAACAGGCAAGTGCGACCCGATGGAATTTTTTCTCACGCCCACTGAAAAAAGGGTCACATACGAGACCATTTTGGTCGCAGTCTCGGGTTAATAAGTGATACCAATGTCCAATGTGTTTTTGGTTGCAAGGGTCCACTTTACATTGATCATCATGATATGTTAATTATTTTCAGAAGACATGATCAATCCAGGCGGCACGTTGGACGACTTGTTAGAGCGTCAGCCTCACAGTTCTGAGGATCCGGGTTCAATCCACGGCCCCGCCTGTGTGGAGTTTGCATGTTCTCCCCGTGCCTGCGTGGGTTTTCTCCAGGCACTCCGGTTTCCTCCCACATCCCAAAAACATGCATTAATTGGAGACTCTAAATTGCCCGTAGGCATGACTGTGAGTGTGAATGGTTGTTTCTATGTGCCCTGCGATTGGCTGGCAACCAGTTCAGGGTGTACCCCGCCTCCTGCCCGATGACACCTGGGATAGGCTCCAGCACGCCCGCGACCCTAGTGAGGAGAAGCGGCTCAGAAAATGGATGGATGGATGATCAATCCATCAATTTCTGATACCATTTGTCCTCATAAGAGTCGCAACCTACTGGAGCCTATCGTAGCCGACTTCAGGCGAGAGGTGCACACTGGGCTAGTCATCAAGTCAATAACAGTGCACATACATATACTGTATATAGACAGAAAAAACATATTTTTGTAATGTGCGAGGAAAAAGTACAATATTGCATCTGTTCAGTCTCAGCAGATACAGCATTGTAAATTTTCCTCCCACATTTCCAAATTATGTAAATAGAACATTAGCTCAATTACAAGATTTAAGATTTGAGTTAACCATTTACCCACTGGACTTTTCCGGTTAGGAAGACGCAACCACATCCAAGCTCTTTCTAGCTACATAGTTTTGCCAAAGATAAAATCTACTGAATATACAGGGTGATTGAAAAGTAACTCCCTATTTTAAAATACTTATTTATTTATATGTTGTAATATTTTTAAAAAGAATTTTGTGTATGTTCCATGATTAAAGGATCAAGTCTATTCTACCAAACCAATGACTTTGGAAGAACTTGAAGGGCGAATACGAGAAGTTATGTCTTCCATCCCACAAGAGTTCCTTGTGAAATCAGTTAATGGGGTTCCCAGGCGGGTTGAGAGACTGGTGACTAATGCTGGCGCCCATATCAAATTTGAAATAAAACTCCATGCAATACACTTTCTTCTCATGTTCATTTCTTGTAAGAATTATATCCATCCATTTTCTTTAGCGCTTCTCCTCACTAGGGGTCGTGGGCATGCTGGAACCTATCCCAGCTATCTTCGGGCGAGAGGCGGGGTACACCCTGAACTGGTCGCCAGCCAATCGCAGGGCCCATATAAACAAACAACCACTCACACTCACATTCACACCTAAGGGCAATTTAGAGTTTCCAGTCAACCTACCATGCATGTTTTTGGGATGTGGGAGGAAACCGGAGTGCCCGGAGAAAACCCACGCACGCACGGGGAGAACATGCAAACTTCACACAGGCAGGGCTGGGATTTGAACCCTGGTCCTCATAACTGTGAGGCAGATGTGCTAACCAGGCGTTCACCGTGCCATGTAAGAATTATATTTCAGAAATAAATTACAAATACATAAAAATATGGAGTTACTTTCCATTCACCCTGTATATTTTAGCAATGCATTGTGGATGTTTACAATGCTTTTCCTGTTTCATACCGTCCACATTGTTTTACGTTTCAGGTTTGAATGGCAGGAGTTCGAAATAGAGCTCCAGTCCAAGCTCTACAGCTTGACAGAAGATGAAGTTGAGTCGAGTAACAACACTGGTCTGCTAATTTTACCCGAACAACACAACTCCCTGACGTCTGCTGAGGGAAATAAAGGGGAGCTTTCCACGGAGCACTGTGTGGAAGATATTAAAGGTGACTCAATGGACACCAGCATCATTGAGGAAGACGACAGCATAATCTGTGCATTTAAGAACAAGGTGCAAACAAGTGAGGCTCAATCTGGTAGTGAATCATCTGCAGCCAGCGGCAACACTATCGTAGAAGAGTGTAAGTGCATCTCTGCAGTGCCTTGTGTTTCTTCATATGGCATCATGGTGGGTGCACCATTCACCGAGCATTCGTCAGCCTTCACCCAAACTGAAGAGCTTCTCACAGCCGACAAGAACGTGCTTACTGAACTGCACATGTCTGACCTGGACTATGTCGCTCAGGTCAGTTAAATTCAAACAACTTCAACATGTCAGTTAGGGATAAACTTATTAAAAGGCCAATGCCGATGTGTCTAGATGTCGAATATCAGCATCGACCTTCCCGATTCCCAGGATTATTAATCCCAGTTATTCCTCATGTTGAAAATCTTTATTTTTATTGCACTACTTTCCAACAAACAATGTTAAGTTTTTTGTAAAAAAAATTAAAAATAGATATTTTAAAAGGAATAAATAACAGATAAAAATAAATCTACCCCAAAAAATTAAACTTTACCAAGGGCTAACTGGATGCAATCACAAATTGCAACTTCCATCCATCCATTTTCTGAGCCGCTTCTCCTCACTAGGGTCGCGGGCGTGCTGGAGCCTATCCCAGCTGTCATCGGGCAGGATTGCCAGTCAATCACATGGCACATACAAACAAACCATTTGCACTCAGTCACACCTGCGGGCAATTTTAGAGTCTCCAATTAAAGCATGTTTTTGGGATGTGGGAGGAAACCGCAGTGCCCGGAGAAAACCCACACAGGCACGGGGAGAACATGCAAACTCCACACAGGCGGAGCCGGGGCTTGAACCCGGGTCCTCAAAACTGTGAGGCTGACGCTCTAACCAGTCGTCCACCGTGCCGCCAAATTGCAACTTAATGGAACAAATAGTTAATGTATAAAATTAAATAATAGGCTGGTTTTCATTTGAAACCCCCTGTCAATATAGTGAATTGTCAAGGATGGGGGGGGGAAAGAAGAGTGCCCCTTACAGTAAACTCTTGACAGGTCACGTTTTGACAGGTTTATGGCTTTGATCTTTGATCTTTAGGGGGTTTGTTTTGTTCATGTGACCGGTCATCCTCTACCAGTCATAAAACAATAAAATGGCAACTTCAAAAGGTCATGAGCGGCCACCTTGCATTCCAAAGGGTTATAAAGCAAAAATAAATTTACTTAAAAGGGTTATAAAACAAAATTATCACATGCTATGAAATTGGTACTTCCAATGACTATGCAAGGTCAGACTGGGTTACGTAAGGTCAGGTGGTATAATTAGGGCAAGGGTCACACAAGGTCACCCCGAGAACATGCCTGGGCAGAGGTCTGGGAGAGGGGAGGGTCGAAGGAGGGTGTAGGGGTCACGCATGAATATGGGATGTCAGGACAGGAAACATGGGGATTGGGGTCTGTGAGAGGAGTCTTCGGCTTTTAGCAGAAACTATGGTTGCATCGTGAGGTCAGACAGGGACATGTTGTGTCCCGTGGTATAATTAATGCATTCTTCTAAAACAATAAAATGTTATAGAGTAAGGTCACGCGCAGTCATCCCCGAGCATGTCAGGGTAAGTCAGGAAACACGGGGTCTGACAAGGGGTCAGTGTCCTAGACTTTTTGGTTTCAAAACTAGCTATCCAACATTTTGTTGTGTATATGAGGTAATATATTAAGTCAATTAAACAATTATACGGTTTCATTGTCATAAGTCTTCTGAGGGGACTGTAATTATGAAGCAGTCTAAATTTGACATCCCTCTTTGGGACTAAACAATGGAGTTGATGATTAAATCGGATTTAAGACTGATCTTAAAACCACCTTTTTTTTTTTTTTTTTTGCACATTAAAACTATTCATTGCTACTGATGAAAGAAGAAAACAAAGCTCTTCTTACCATGTCAATGACTGAAGGGGACTGGATCTCAGAGTCATAGGTATACATGATAAATGAGGGGAGCAGAGGTTATATTATAAGTCATGTGATGAGGATATACCCTCAGGTGTAATTGCTGGATGTGTTCAGACATATCCCTTGTGAATGCAGCCATGTCAGAACTTCAATCAGCTGAGTGGGTTAAGGCTTCAAATCTCAACATTTTAACTAAAATTGAGCTATTGTGAATTTATGATTGTGTTCCTAGCAATAAAATGGTTAAGATCACAATTAAAACGCAGCAGCGATGAGGTATGCCTATGGATCAGGAGCTGTCTTTCTGAACTTTTCTCAAAGTTTGTTAGTTCAGTACAGCATTCAAACACTAAAAACAGTATTTACCAACAAAAATTATGAAATATACTTCTATTTTCTGAGACAACTCCCAAACACTTGAATTTTTAGTTGTGCGGTTCTTTAAGGTAAAAATACGCATAGATGATGGTGAATGTATACAGCAGAGCAGACTATTACTCCAGACTAAAACAAATAAAAAATCTATTTGTGTATAAGCGGTAATATAAGTCAATCAAAGAATTATATGCTTTTACAGTCATAACGGCCCCCTTCCTTCAACTTTAGAGGTATAGAAGGAAGGGTTTTGCTAAAACAGCTCAGGTTAAACAAGCTCAACACGGCAAGTCACTGTCCTGCGTGATAAGATGATGTTTTCAAATTTGTTCTTGCTCTCAGGACACAAGATACTTGCTGTCTCTACCATGCATTGTTTCAGAAACTCCTTGGGAAAGAGGCTTGCTGGTTTGAATGCCAGCAAAAAACTAGCCTCGGTGATTGAATCTTGGATGGCAGTTTGTCAGATAAAGGTGGTTTGCTGAGCCTGCAAGCTTGATTTTAACCCCTTGGCCGTAGCCATCAGTTCCTGCGTTGATTGGTTGTTAGCATAATCCAGCATCCTTGGTGGAAAAGTGACAGCTGATGCATACATGCAAATCAGTCACTTTTCGGCGAAATTTGCCGTTTTGAACTCTAAATAGGCTATTTATGTGAATCATATAGATCCGGTGAGTTTTTCCTGGGGGACGTCGCTGCCGCCGCCGCTGACATCATCGGCTGTTTCAAACTCTTTGAACGCTGGCAGCTAGATCCATTCCACACATCCACCATCCGCACACAGATGTAATTGTGAATATTAGGTCTAATATGTAAGCGCATTGGCATGAGGTGTGTGTGCTCGGGACTTGCTTTGTTTGGATAAGTCACAGGAGTTGACGAGACCAGAAAAAACACTTCCCCCGCTTCTCCTGTTAAGAAGTAACGGTACTTTTACTCCGTTACAATGATCTAAACGTCGCTGGCTACTTTTATTTGTCAATTATTGTTTATCAACTATTTCGGGTGCGAGACTACGACTTACGCATTGTTCGCTGTTTGCACCAATCTAATTTAAGCGCTAATGACTTTTAAGTCTAGTTCACCGATTAAATGACACAAACTCACATGACCTCACACGTCGTCTTCTATTGGGCTTCCCGGGCATAAGTCTTAACACTAGATAAACCAGCCCGGCTGATCGTCGTGCCTACGTGGCGGCCATGTTGGGAAGGTAGTCGTTACCATGAAGGCAACGGTGCTAAAAAAAACAGGTTTCATGTATTGTAGTATGCGTCTGGCACTGTCTTCCCAAAATATTTCAGCTCACTTACAACTTGAGAAAACACCCTATAATGTTTTTTTTTGGCACCTTTTTCATGCCTTTGGTGTTTGCATGTCTGCTGATGTTATGTTCCTCTAAAACCGCAATGGTTTCTTAACAAATTAGACATACAGCCATTGACCGGACTCCAGTGAAAAAGTATTTAGTAGTCCATTCTGTATTAAACACTCGGCACTAATTGTCGACTTTTATTTTCTTTGGCCCACTCATGGTTTAAGAAGTGTTCAGAGCAGTAGCAGAGTAAAAACAGAACAGCCAAAGGCAAGTCAATGCATCACTGTACTACTGCGCTACCTGGTAGAACCACTGGACATTACAGGACAAGGTCAAATGAATGGAGTCATGATGATTATGTGCAATTCTGTACCAATATTTGGTGGGCTGGATTGAAATGATCAACGGGCCGGATGTGGCCCGCGGGCCGTAGTTTGACCAGGCCTGATTTAGCCCTTTTTTTACTTTTTACACAGCTCCATTTATTTGATGGGCGACTGTCCTGCTTGGCATAAATTGTGGACAAATCGCCGAATGCGAAAATAACTCAATTTGCACATTTACTGTATCTGGATTAGCACTAAAGTCTTTATTGCCAAACCCCCCCACTGCAACCTATTTTTGAAAATGTGTTAGGTCTGTTGTCCTGGCGATCAAAACCTACCTGCACACTTTGTGTTTGGCGGTGAAAATACCAGGACAACAATTTTAAAAGATGGACATTGATAGTAGCTGTGTACTTTTTTTATATTTCAGGAATTTAATAAACTAAAGGTGGCCCAGGAGGTGAGAAGCAAAAAAGAGAAGAGGTATCTAATCAGAATGGATTTTCTGAATGACTGCATTTTATTGATTTATTTGTTTGTTTGTCTAGTCTGTATCACCGCCAGGAAAAGCAATGCGACAATTTAGGATGTGCTCAGAAGGCGGAGCTAAGTGTGCTGGCCCTGCAGTACCACATGTGCCGACAGCACATTTGCCAGCACGGAAACGTCAGTCATAAACTGTAAGGTTGTTTCTTTTTAATGTGCAGTGGAACCACAAAAGTGGAACATAATTGGTTCCATGACACTGGTTGACCTTCGTTGCTCTCATTTGAAAAAGTTTTTCAAAATCTGTATTAAGTATATGAGAAGTTTCAAGTAACAGTTTAACATTCTTAAGTGCCATATAAGTGTGACATCCTATTCACGTTACCGTCTGTGGACATTATATATGCTGATAGAAGACAATTGTTAGGGTTTCCTTGCTCATTGTAGGTCATCTGAGTCTCCAGCCAGTAATACGACTGTTCTCCAAAAACTGGAATCTGACTACAATCAGATGAGAGATGAGATCCTGGCAGGGATTCCTCTGGATCATCTCAAGCCGTTGACTTTAGACTGTGAAGGGGTGAGAACTAGAATGTGTTACATTCCCATAAAGACGAAATGCTTTAAAAAAAAAAAAAAAAACATTGTGCACCACCTGAAAAATGTTGTGTAACACCCTTACTTGTCTCAAGATGACATAATCCACTTTGTTGTGCATGTGTATTTAATAATGTACTGAATTTCTTTTATTATGTAGAACAGTGATAATGTGCTGGGAAATCCGGGGTATGTTTACACATATTATTGCACTTGTTCTTTTATGTTAAGTTATTACAACCCCAATTCCAATGAAGGTGGGATGTTGTGTTAAAAATATATAAAAACAGAATACAATTATTTGCAAATCATGTTCAACCTATATTTAATTGAATACACTACAAAGATATTTAATGTTCAAACTGATGAACTTTATTTTTATCTGATAAACTTTTTGTTTTTAGCAAATAATCATTAACTTAGAATTTTATGGCTGTAACACGTTCAAAAAAAGCTGGGACAGGGTCATGTTTACCACTGTGTGACATCACCTTTTCTTTTAACAACATTCAATAAACGTTTGGGAACTGAGGACACTAATTGTTGAAGCTTTATAGGTGGAATTCTTTCCCATTCTTGCTTGATGTACAGCTTCACCTGTTCAACAGTCCGGGGTCTACGTTGTCGTATTTTACACTTCATAATGTGCCACACATTTTCAATCGGAGACAGGTCTGGACTGCAGGCAGGCCAGCCTAGTACCCGCACTCTTTTACTACGAAGCCACGCTGTTGTAACATGTGCAGAATGTGGTTTGGCATTGTCTTGCTGAAATAAGCAGGGGCGTCCATGAAAAATACGTTGCTTGGATGGCAGCATATGTTTCTCCAAAACCTGTATGTACCTTTCAGCATTAATGGTGCCTTCACAGATGTGTAAGTTACTCATGCCATTGGCACTAACACAGCCCCATACCATCACAGATGCTGGCTTTTGAACTTTGCGTCCGAACAGTCCGGATGGTTCTTTTCCTCTTTGACCCGGAGGACACGACGTCCACAATTTCCAAAAACAATCTGAAATGTGGACTCGTCGGACCGCAGAACACTTTTTCACTTTGCATCAGTCCATCTTAGATGAGCGCGGCCCAGAGAAGCTGGTGGCGTTTCTGGGTGTTGTTGATAAATAGCTTTTGCTTAGCATAATAGACTTTCAAGTTGCACTTACGGATGTAGCGCCGAACTGTATTTATTGACATTGAAGTGTTCCTGAGCCCATGTGGTGATATCCTTTACACATTGATGTCGGTTAGTGATGCAGTGCCGCTTGAGGGTTCGAAGGTCACGGGCATTCAATGTTGGTTTTCGGCCTTGCCGCTTACATGCAGTGATTTCTTCAGATTCTCTGAACCTTTTGATGATATTATGGACCGTAGATGATGAAATCCCTAAATTCCTTGCAATTGTACGTTGAGGAAGATTGTCCTTAAACTGTTCAACTATTTTCTCACGCACTTGTTCACAAAGAGGTGAACCTCGCCAATTTTTGCTTGTGAATGACTGAGCAATTCAGGGAAGCTCCTTTTATACCAATCATGGTACCCACCTGTTCCCAATTAGCCTGTTCACCTGTGGGATGTTCCAAACAGGTGTTTTAGGAGCATTCCTCAACTTTCTCAGTCTTTTTTGCCACCTGTCCCAGCTTTCTTGGAACGTGTTGCAGCCATAAACTTAATGATTATTTGCTAAAAACAAAGTTTATCAGTTTGAACATTAAATATCTTGTCTTTGTAGTGTATTCAATTAAATATAGGTTGAACATGATTTGCAAATCATTGTATTCTGTTTTTATTTGTTTAACACAACGTCCCAACTTCATTGGAATTGGGGTTGTACTTTGACTCTCTGCTTTCTCATTTTTAAATTGGAGGTCTGGGGTGACATGTATGGAGAAAGCACAACAAGGCAGAACATTATTAGAGTGCAGCCAGGTAAGTTGAGGACTGCTGTAGTACCTTCTTTAAAATGTTCTTCATGAACAATGTTTGACTTTATCAGGATGCTCAGAGAATGTCCAGGAGCACCAGCACCACCTTTAAAGTGAACACTCCTGAAGAAAACCACTCAAGTATGCAAAAATGAAAACACACATTTATTTTCAAGCTTGTGGTGGTTTGAGTCGTGTGTCCTCTAACGTGGACAGCAGGTGCATGCAAAGAGCTGAACACGGGTGAGGTGTGGTACGATGCCAAGGAAGACATTCATCCAACTTCTATACCTGCTATGGTGGAAGAACAGCCAGAAGACATGTCAAAAGGTACGATATATGACACTTTATGGTTTCTAATGAACGCCACCTTGATGTATTTCTTTTCAAATCATTGTTAATTTTCTGTTAGCAAACACAGAATTGGCCAACGAGACGAAAATGGCTCCTGGACTTGGTGTCCCTAAAATTACCAACAATGCGACTGAGGTGAGTCCACTCCCGTGGCTTCAATCATAGGGATTTCCTCATCCAACTTCTTCACTTCCGATCCAATACCGATATTGCAGCCTTGAGCTTTGGCTGATACAGATGTCCGTCCGATCCGATATCAGAAATAATCATACAACCTCAATTCCAATGACGTTGGGACGTTGTGTTAAACATAAATAAAAACAGAATTCAATGATTTGCAAATCATGTTCAACCTATATTTAATTGAATACACTACAAAGACAAGATATGTAATGTTCAAACAGATAAACTTTATTGTTTTTACAAATAATCATTAACTTAGAAATTTATGGCTGCAACACGTTCCAAAAAGCTGGGACAGGTGGCAAAAAAGACTGAGAAAGTTGAGGAATGCTCCTCAAACACCTGTTTGGAACATCCCACAGGTGAACAGGCTAATTGGGAACAGGTGGGTGCCATGATTGGGGTATAAAAGGAGCATCCCTGAATTGCTCAGCAAAGATGGGGCGAGCTTCACCTCTTTGTGAACAAGTGTCTGAGAAAATAGTCAAACAGCACCTGCACAGGTTTCCCTAGGTGTCATTAAATTGCTTCAGTTTGCTTCAATTGTCTTAGTTGGGTTCAATATGGGGAAGACTACAGACTTGACAACTGACCAGAAGACCATCATTGATACCCTCCATAGGATGGGTAAACCGCAAAGGTTCATAGCTAAGGAGGCTGGCAGTTCACAGAGTGTTGTGTCCAAGCATATCAATGGAATGTCTAGTGGAAGGACAAAATGTGGCAGACAATGCACCAGCAAAAGACAGTGGGCTTCAGCGGATTATCAAACAGAGAACTTAAAGAATCTAGCAGAGATCCAGAAAGACTGGAATGAGGCGGGAGTCACAGCTTCAAAAACCACCACATTCAGACGGGTTCCTCGGGTCAAGCCGCTTCTGAGCCTGAGCCAACATAGGAAGCGTCTCAATTGGGCCAAGGAGAAGGACTGGACTGTCGGCCAGTGGTCCAAGGTCCTCTTTTCCGATGAAAGTAAAGTGTGCTTTTCATTCAGGCAGGTTTGGGGGAAGGCGGGTAAAGAACAGAACCCAAGCTGCTTGAGCTCCAGTGTGAAATATCCACAGTCAGTCATGATTTGGAGCACAATGTCCAGTGCAGGTGTTGGTAAACTCTGCTTTCTTAAATCCAAGGTCACCGCAACAGTAGCAGAAGGTTTTAGAGGACTTCATGATTCCTTCTGCTGAGGATCTGGCGATGCAGATTTCATCTTCCACCAGGACCTGGCCCCTGCCCATACCGCCAGAAGCACCAAAACCTGGTTTGATGCCCATCCCATCACAGTGCTTGACTGACCAGCCAAATCACCAGATCTAAATGGGGTATTAGCAAGAGGAAAATGAGGGGCACCAGACCTATTCTAATTTTTTGGAATTCTAATTTCGTGGGTTTTATGAGATGGAAGCCCAAAATAAACAAATAAATACTTGCAATTGTTTAAATTGTGGGCCCTGAATCTATAATCCATGAAAGTTTAACTTCCATCCATCCATTTTCTGAGCCGCTTCTCCTCACTAGGGTCGCGGGCGTGCTGGAGCCTATCCCAGCTATCATCGGGCAGGAGGCGGGGTACACCCTGAACTGGTTGCCAGCCAATCGCAGGGCACATACAAACAAACAACCATTCGCACTCACAGTCACACCTACGGGCAATTTAGAGTCTCCAATTAATGCATGTTTTTGGGATGTGGGAGGAAACCGGAGTGCCCGGAGAAAACCCACGCAGGCACGGGGAGAACATGCAAACTCCACACAGGCGGGGCCGGGGATTGAACCCCGCACCTCAGAACTGTGAGGCAGACGCTCTAACCAGTCGCTCACTGTGCCGCCGAGAGTTTAACTTTTAGAATTGAATTATGGAAATAAATAAACCTTTCCATGATATTCTAATTTTTTGGAAAGGGTCTGTATATGCCAATTTGTATGTGGTTATACAGCGCTTGTGTACCAATATTTATTTTCTTCAGAGATATTTGTCACGAGTTGAATGCTAATTTCCGTTAGCACGTCAATGGTGTTTGTCATTGATTGTGTGTTACCTTTGAGCTAGCTTGTTTTTATTTTATTTTTTATTTTTTTAACAAAAACACAAATGACAGGGCAGTTGGACAGCGTGAGGCCAATGACTGCTGATGAGACCAAGATTAACCTCTACCAAAGCGATGGAAAGGCCAAAATAGGGAGAAAGAAAGGATCTGTTAATGATCCAAAACACACATGCTCATCTGGGAAGCATGGTGGAGGTAATGTCCATGGCTTGGGCTTGCATGGATGCTTCTTGAACGGGGTCACTAGTCTTTATTGATGATGTAGGGTTAACCCTAACCAGAAAACAAACTCATTTTTATTGACATGATCAATCTTTTTTTTTTTTCATAGAATAGCTGAGAAATTATAATACTGTGGTATGTCGATATCTTTTTCTGACAGAATAGGTGAGGAGGCAATCTTGTCTTTATGGGTTTTTATTACAAAAAAGAAAGAAAAGTCTTTGCAAAGAGAGGAAAAGGTACAAGTCTTGCGAGTTGTCACCCCTTACTGAAGCCCAGACAGAAAACCCCTTTGATATATCGAAGTGAGAGTGACAGAGAAGGAAAGCAAAACAATTATCTTTGTCCAGCTGCACTCAACGTATCTTTATCGAAAAACAGGTGGTAGTCACAACATGGCTGGGAACAATTAGTACGCACAGTATAGCCGGGAAAGAGCTAGTAGTCACAACATAGCTAGGAACAATTAGTACGGACACAGAGCTAGTAGTCACAATGAAACAATAAAGCATGTGAAGGTTGTATTAAAATAATGGAAGTAATATTTGGTATATATACAACATACATTTGCCAACTGAGCTGCCCCCCTTTTGATTATATTAATCACATATAAAAGGAAAAGTATTTCACATATACCACATATTGTTAAACAGGAATGATCAAAATGTAAAAAATTTAACAAAAATCAATCAAACTATCAAAAGTTATAATATATTGCTAAACACTAAAAAACAAAACAACAAAACAAAAAGAAGAAAACAAAAACAAACGACTCCAGACATCACCCCCACCCCCCTTTTGATAAAGTGACACATCATCCCACCCATCCTCACTTTAGCAAAATACAAAAAAAAACATTCTCGACATCCAAAAAGCGGTAAATACCGGACGGAATTTGACTTATTGACTTCAATACTGGACAAATATCGTCAACAGCATCCGTGCGAAGTGGATGCTGGCAGTGTTGGTGGATTGGCAGTTTTGGTTCAATTGAATCACCGAAGTTCCTGATTAACCCTATATTTGCTGGTTGACAGCATTTGAAACTTTCCAATATAACTGTTAACTCTGAGTGCAAACAAATCGTGGCTCTGAACTCAATGTTGTGAATTGCCCATTTTCACAAAACCGATATTCTAATCCCTCACAGTAAGTAGTTAGTATTTTGCTTTTCACATTTGTTAATTTATTTATATCAGTGGAATAAACCATGAGTTTAAACAGAATTTTGATTTATCTAAAACCAAAAAATAATCAACCTTTGTTTATTTAAAATTTACAATCATCAATTAAAAATATGCATTTTTAATTCTTTGTCCAAGACCAAATATCCACTAGTGAATAGTTTCTCGAAACTTTGAAAAATTACAAATGTCCTCAATTACATGTAATGATTCTGCATTTCAAGTACTTCAATTTTCAATTTATCTTTATCCCTCGTCTTTTGTTGTCATGACAACAAAACAAAAAACAAACAGCACTGAGAGATTTTCTGTCAATTATGTCAATTTGGACTGCTTTTGTAGAGGGGGAGGACATCTTTCTAATTCAAAGGGATCTGTCAATTATACTTCATAGTTGCATACATTAACTCCATAAGTGTGTATATGAATGTCTGGTGGTGACTGTAAATTAAATAACTAGTCTAAGCGAAGCAGTGTTATCAGTGCCAAGCGCGTCTTCATTGCAGAAAAATAACAAAAAGAAACAGCAATGTTGGATGCATGTGTGTGTCTGTATATCTATCCAGCTGCTCTGTCTTTGGGGCCGCCGGAAGTCAGCCAGAGGTCCGACGAACTGGGTCCCCCACCATCGATCACCACCATGAGTGCAAAAGCCCCCTTTTTTTTTTTTTTTTTTTTTTCTCCTTTGGACAGTCTCTGATCCAGTGTCTATCTAATGTCCCTTCTTTCCACAATGAAAGCATCTTTTACACTGTCCGCTTCCCCTCCCATGTTCAGCGTCAAGCCTCAACCTCCTCAAATCTGGTTCAGCGGTCCTTTGCTGGTGGTGTCGGAGGGAGGCGGCTCCTCTTGTTGTGACACTGCAGCAGGCTGTGTGAGAAGAGGGGGGGACCGCAGAAGTGCTGCATGTGGAGGGCCGTGCTATGTGTCGCAGGAGGCGCTTGTGTTGTTGGGTCTTCTTGATCTTTGTCATAGGGTGAGGCCACTGTGGAACCCAGCTCGCGACCACAACCTGACAACCTCCCCTTGGCCAACTCTGACAGATTAGACCACAGGCGGTACACAGTTATCAGTAACTTGCCCTACACATACTTTTGTCAGAAAGCTTTTGTCCCTGTTCGTATTTAAATCTAACAGTCAACCACATTTCCAGACATTTGACAGTTTTATCTAAAAGTTCCAAATCCTTGATTAAGTCTTTGTTCTTTCTCAACCAACTTTTATTCTTCTTTTGTTTTTACTTGTACACAAACTCCCTGTTGCTGGGAAACCACATTCATTGATCCACATCTCCACGCATTCCACAGACTTCTCTCCATATTCTTCTCTCATACGAAACATAATAGGTGACGTGTACACTGGTCTTTCTTTTTTGCTCTTCCCACCTCCCATTTTCCAATTGGGGGAAAAAAAAGGCAGCTTGCAAGATGGCGCCTACCAGTTTGGTCGCCTCGGTTACGCGCTCTCTAGTATTGTTTTTGTGTTTTTCGTTCATCTTTGGAGACATTACATGACTTGACTTACACAAGGGGTGACTTGCTAACCATCAAGGAGGCTACTCCAGACTTTCTTTCAGCAACTTTGGCAAATCCGCTCAGTTTTTCCCCCCGAGTCACTCACCAGAGCAGCGACTGCGGTCTTTGTCGCATGGAGATGGAGGTGACACCACAGAGAGAAGCGAGCCGGCATCTAGGTGAAACTCCGCAAGAGAGGCTACAGATTGGCGTTTGCGTCCATCCACCTCGCGAATGTACGCTCCCTACCCAACAATGGACGAGCTTCATCTTCTGATAAAGTCCAGTAAAGACTTCGGACGTTCCGCCGCTATGTGCTTTACGGAGACTTGGCTTTGTGAGGCTGTACCCGATGGCGCTGTCATCCTTCCGGGCTTTCATCTTCACCGAGCAGACCGCATCACGGAGTTAACGGGGAAAACAAAAGGCGGTGGGACATGCTTCGATATCAACGAAAAATGGTGTACGGACGTCACGGAGCTCAGCACACACTGCACCTCGCATTTGGAGTTGCTGTTTTTGAACTGTAAGCCATTCCACTCGCCGCATGAATTTGTATCATTCATTCTGGCTGGCGTGTACATTCCACCTCAAGCTAACACGAATGCCGCACTGCTAATGCTCGCCGAACAAGTCAATGAAATTGAAAAAAAACACCCAGACTCACCCCTCATTATTGTCAGGCACTTTAACAAAGCTAAACTCAACCACGAACTCCCTAAATACAAGCAGCACATCGACTGTCCTACCAGGGAAAATAACATTTTGGACCACTGCTATACTAGGCTAAAAAATGCATACCGTGCCAAACCTCGTGCAGCACTGAACTCGTCTGATCACTGCTTAATTCACTTAATACCGACATACAGGAAAGAACTTAAATGTGTGAAGCCTACAGTGAAAACAGTGAAAAAGTGGACCAATGAAGCAAAGCTGGAACTTCAAAGCTGTTTAGACTGCACAGACTGGAGTGTCTTTGAAAATTCAGCTGGCAGCCTGGATGAATATACGGACACTGTCACATCCTGTATCAGTTTCTGTGAAGAGGTGTGTGTACCAACAAAGACATTTCGCACATTCAACAACAACAAGGCATGGTTCACTGCCAAACTAAGCAGCTTTGCCAAGCTAAGGAGGACTCATATCAAAGCGGGGACAGGGCTCTGTATAATCGAGCTAGAAACCAGCTGACTAAAGAAATTAACATTGCAAAGAGGAACTATGCAGCAAAGTTGGAAAAACAGTTTAGCGCAAACGACTAAATGAGTCTGGCATGCATTCCAATCGCTGACTAATTACAAGCGACGATCCCCCCAAGCTGAGAACAATAGCACACTAGCCAACGACTTGAATACCTTCTACTGCAGATTTGAAAAGGACAGTTCACACACCACACCCACCCAGCCGCACCACCGACCACAATCACACCACCGATTTCTGCGTTAACCATCCATGAACAGGATGTGAGACGCATCTTCAAACAACAAAAGATTAACAAAGCGGCAGGCCCAGACCATGTGTCCCCATCCTGCCTCAAAGTCTGCGCGGACCAGCTCGCTCCAGTCTTCACACAGATCTTCAATAGATCTCTGGAACTGTGCGAAGTACCATCCTGTTTCAAACGGTCCACCATCATTCCAGTCCCCAAGAAACCTGTAATCTCGGGTCTAAATGACTACAGGCCTGTCACCTTGACATCTGTGGTCATGAAGTCGTTTGAATGTCTCATGCTGGACCACCTCAAGAGCGTCACAGGTCCCCTGCTGGACCCACTGCAGTTTGCCTACCGAGCAAAGAGGTCTGCAGATGATGCAGTCAACATGGGACTGCACTTCATCCTAGAACACCTCGACAGTGCAGGGACCTCCAGCTCAGCGTCTCACCTGCCATCTGCCAGTGGATTTACAGCTTTCTGACGGGCAGGACACAGCAGGTGAGGCTAGGGGACGCCACCTCATCCACACGCAGCATCAGCACTGGGGCGCCCCAAGGTTGTGTCCTCTCTCCGCTGCTCTTCTCTCTCTACACGAACGACTGCACGTCAACGCACCCAGCTGTCAAACTCCTGAAGTTTGCAGATGACACCACTGTCATCGGCCTCATCAAGGACAATGACGAGTCTCCACATCGACAGGAAGTGGAGCGGCTGGAGTTGTGGTGCGGCCGACACAACCTGGAGCTGAACACGCTCAAGACTGTACAGATGATCGTGGACTTCAGGAGGCATCCTTCTCCACAGCTGCCCCTCACGCTGTACAGCTGCCTTGTGTCAACCATCGAGACCTTCAAGTTCCTGGGAATTACAGTGTATCAGGACCTGAAGTGGGTGATCAACATCAACTCCGTCCTCAAAAAGTCCCAGCAGAGGATGTACTTCCTGCGGCTTCTGAGAAAGCACGGCCTGCCACAGGAGCTGCTGAGGCAGTTCTACATAGCGGACATCGAATCAGTCCTGTGTTCTTCTATCACAGACTGGTTTGGTGCTGCTACAAAAAAAGGACAAACTCCGACTGCAACGGACAATCAAAACTGCTGAAAGGATTGTCTATACCCCCCTACCCACCCTTTAGGACTTGCACGCCGCCAGAACTAAGACAAGAGTGTGCAAAATCCTCTCGGACGATACCGATCAATGCAAACTAGAACTAGCAGACATTCCAACAGCTTCATCCCTCTTGCAATCACCTTCTTAAACACCTAACCTACAATTCCATTGCAACATGCTGGCAATTTTTTGTCTTTTGTCTTTAGTTTGTTGTCACATTTCTGTCAGGCCAATTGTATATTACTCGTTCACTCACTGTAGTAGTCTCACCACGCTGCACTATTTGCATATCTGTTGTTGACCAATACTGGCCACTCATGCCAGAGTAGCATCTGCTGCATTTACACACTGACTGAGGGGTATCTGCAACTTTTGCACAATCAACATTGTCCCAGACTATCGTACTACTCGCTTGAAGTATCGACGCCCTTTGCACAATGGTCATTGCACCGGACTATTGCAATATTAGTCATTCGAACTGCTCTAAGTGCTAGAGGACTCTGCATCTTTTGCACAATTGTCAAAAAAAACAAAATAAAAATAACTAGCAACCCTTTATTGCTCAGTGACTGTTTTTCTCAATGTCTTTATGTCTCAAAAGTGTTCTCTGTCAATTGACTGTTGTCGTACTAGAGCGGCTCCAATTACCGGAGACAAATTCCTTGTGTTTTTTGGACATACTTGGCAAATAAAGATGATTCTGATTCTGAAAATATCTGGCTATGACCTCTTTGTATTTAAAAGCCTCTAGGCCAGTGCTTCTCAAACGTTTTACCCCAATACCATGTGAAAAAAATACTTGGCTCTCCCACTACCACCATAATGACCATTAGAATACAGTAGTGTAAAATTGGAACATTAACACTGTACTGAACTTTAGTTAGTAATTCAATTAAGATGTATTGCACATAAAAGTTAAAATACAATAAATGTTTGAAAACAAACATTTCTAAGTGACAAATGCAAATATATTGTACTGGATTAAAGGGAACAAAGGTAGATCCTTTTTGTAATAGGTTTCAGCACGCCCTGTCTGCTACAGTACGTGAAGTTCTAACTGCTTCTGTGTCAAGGGCACAAAGCTGTCAACAAAACCTGTTTTCAAAAGCCCTATCATAAACTTGTTCTGACTGCATGTTTGGTGAACCATTCAGAGAATAAACACCTTTTGCTATATGATGTTCATTATGTGTAATGGGGAGTAATTATTTATTAAAGTAGCTCATGAATAATTAGCTGCTCTTGTGAAATCTTCGAACATTGGTAAAAAAATAGAACAGCTAACGTGGTAAAAGTTAAACTTTGCTTGGCCCCATGGTTTATGAGGAAAGTGTGTGTTTCTTCATAGCCAGCAGAGGGCAGTGCTGATTTTTAGCAAGAGTGAAGTGATGTTTGAGGTAGTTTCCATCAATTCATCCATTGTCCTTTCATTCCGCTTATCCGCACTAGGGTTACGGGCGTAGTGGAGCATATGCCAGCTATATTTAGGCAAGAGGCGGGGTACACCCTGAACTGGTCGACAGCCAATCGTATCGCACATATAAAAAAGCAAACATTCACACTCACATCCACACCTATGGGTAATTTAGAGTCTTCAATCAATCTACCATGCATGTTTTTGGGATGTGGGAGGAAACCAGAGTACCCGGAGAAAACCCACGCAGGCACAGGGAGAACATGCAAACTCCATATGGGCGAGGCCAAATTTGAACCTGGAGCCTAAGAACTGTGAGGAAGATGTGCTAAACAGTCATCACCATGCTGCCCTTGAGATGGTTTGTTAATGAAATAATATAGAAATCAGGATCTCAACTATTAGGAATGATTTTATTTATGTATGCTAGGTAATTTTACTATATATCATGTTCCAGTTGCAATTGGACTGCAGCGAAATAAGTGATGATGAAGTTCTACATCTTTTCCAGGCGACCACCCAAAAACGTTTGGGGTTCAGCAGCACGCCCACGGCAAGGGCAACCTTTGTGCCCCAGCACTACGGCACCACAGCTGCATTTGACACACTGATGACTGAGCTGACACACATCCACCCAGGTGTGGCAAGGCAGAGCTTTGTGGGCGCTTTGAAGGAACTGTGGGACATTTACCAAAGTGATCTCTGGACTCTGCCCCTCAACATTATCAGGAAAATGGCATCTGACCTCCTTAACAGGCGAGTGAATGTGACGCCACCTTGAGAAAATGTTTTGTTGACCAAAAAAAACGACATTCATGTTTGGCCTTTGAAAGTCATGATACACCCACAAGGTTTGGAATTTACGACTTGGTTACTAATTTGCTATAAGTTTTGCGTTGATGCCTTCAGGATGTCAGGTTTTTGCTATCGTGACGGTTTTTGCTTTCAGTAGTTTCCTCTACCAGCATGCTGTTATGTTATCATAGTTGTTTAAATGGTTTGTATGCTGCTGCATTTGTTTGTTCTCTTGCGATTAAAATCGTCATGCAAATATTTCTCTCAACTTTGTAATGACTTAATAGAACCAGTCTTAGGGGCATGGTGAGATGAGGACTCACACTAATGCTTTTGTGTTGTTTAAACTAGGGCTTGTTTGTATCTTGAGTAATAGCAGCGCAAGTCGTTCAATGCATCCCAACTAAATCATGTACAAAATATGCATCTGATTCAGAATAAATGTGCTATTACTTTTCAACGGGCAAACACTAAAATGGGGACCGACTATTGGAGATTTTTCCGCATGCCGAAGCTTCAGTTAGATCAAGTGTACAACTATTTTTTTTATCAATAACACAATACTGAGATGTAGGCTTTGTCTTTAATTATATCCCTTGTGCATCACAATCACAATACATACAGTACGTAGGAGTCATTTGAGACAAAACATGGTTCAGGCTCTTAAAATGTGTCATAATTTGTATCCGTTCAACCCCTCAAAATGTTCAATGGCATCAGACCTATCCAAAGATATATAGTTTTTTTTTATGCCAACTATGGACAATAAAATAAGTATTGTGCTATGACCATAACTCTAAATATGCCATATTAAAAAATAATAAGGTGAAATATTTTACATGATGTAATTAGTCTTGAATAAATCACAGCAACATACAACCCCATATTCCAATGAAGTTGGGACATTGTGTTAAACATAAATAAAAACAGAATACAATGATTTGAAATCATGTTCAACCTATATTTAATTGAATCCACTACAAAGACAAGATATTTAATGATTGTTGATTGTTTTTAGCAAATAATCATTAACTTAGAATTTTATGGCTGCAACACATTCCAAAAAAGTTGGGACAGGTGGCAAAAAAGACTGAGAAAGGAGTGGTCATCAAACACCTGTTCGGAACATCCCACAGGTGAACAGGCTAATTGGGAACAGGTGGGTGCCATGATTGGGTATAAAAAGAGCTTCCCTGAATTGCTCAGTTATTCACAAGCAAAGATTGGGTGAGATTCACCTCTTTGTGAACAAGTGCGTGAGAAAATAGTGGAACAGTTTAAGGACAATGTTCCTCAACGTACAATTGCAAGGAATTTAGGGATTTCATCATCTACGGTCCATAATATCATCAAAAGGTTCAGAGAAGAAAACCAATGTCAGTAAATACAATTCGGTGCTACATCAGGAAGTGTAACTTGAAACACTACTATGCAAAGCAAAACCCATTTATCAACAACACCCAGAAACGCCGCCAGCTTCTCTGGGCCCGAGCTCATCTAAGATGGACTCATGAAAAGTGGAAAAGTGTTCTGTGGTCCGACGAGTCCACTTTTCAAATTGTTTTTGCAAATTGTGGACGTCGTGTCCTCTGGGCCAAAGAGGAAAAGAACCATCCGGACTGGGTTGGCAGGCAGTGGCGCGGACAGGTGGCTGGCTTGGCGGCAGGAATGATGTGGGGTGTGAATGGTTGGCTGTGATTGGCTGGTGACCAGTTCATTGTGTAACCCGCCTCTCGCCAAAATATAGCTGGGATAGGCTGCAGCACGCCCACGACTGTAGTGAGGATAAGCAGTACGATGGATGGATGCATGGGGATTTTGCAATCCACAGGACACGTGGTGTCCCCCAAAGGTCAATTCTTGGTCCATTGTAATTCATTCTTGCATGCGTCCACTTCCGCAAATCATATGCAGACATAACATAAATTACTATAACTTTGCAGATGACTCAGCTTTAATATTTCCCGACATTCTGATGATCTGTCTCGCATACAGTCCGTCATACAATGTATCAATGACATAACTTTTTAG
Source organism: Phyllopteryx taeniolatus (assembly GCF_024500385.1). Classification (NCBI taxonomy): domain Eukaryota; kingdom Metazoa; phylum Chordata; class Actinopteri; order Syngnathiformes; family Syngnathidae; genus Phyllopteryx; species Phyllopteryx taeniolatus. The sequence continues at coordinate 1,894,488 of NC_084513.1, read as the reverse complement.
AACTTAACAAAGAAGACAAAACAGACATACTCATCTTTGGTACAGAGGCTTACAGATACCCTGTACAGTAAAACTGAAGCAATGGGTGTAATCATTGACAGTAATCTACAGTAAATTTCGAAAGTCATAACTCCATCACAAGATCAGCATTTTACCATCTGAAAAATATTTCCAAAGGGGCTTCCTGCCCATGTCAGATTCAGAGAAATTAATTCACACATTCATAACAAGAAGATTAGATTATTGTAATGGTTTGTTCAGTGGACTCCCAAATTTAAGCATTCGCAGACACATTCAAAATGCAGCTGCACATCCTCTCACTGGCACCAAGAAATCACACGTACTCAAATCACTGCACTGGCTAACCAGCTACAAGAATGATTTTAAAATCCTGCTCCTGGTTTATAAATCTGATCTGTAGTTCATCGATCAACGTTTCAGCTATCGAACCCACCACTAGGTGTCAGCACTGCGATGGCGAGCGGGTTAACAAATCCGCAGCTAGAAGGATGGGGTTAAGGGGTGGAGACTCCCAGCTGGGACGCTGACCAAGTGAGCGAGATCAAAATCAGGACCGTCAAGTTTGGAGATGCGCAGCTCTTGTAATCGTTTGACGCTCTGTTATCTCCGCTTCCGGCTCAATTAAAGACGCTTGTGCGGCGGGCGCCGATATGAAATCCAAACAGCGGCTCGGCAGCCGTCTCCATGCCTGAAAGCGGACGGGGACGTGGACACGAGCTCACCGAGGCGTCTCAGCGAACCGGGGGAGCGGATCAACAATGGCAACCTGTCGCTGACGCGCACCGCTCGTCGCCATGAGATGTAAACAGTCGACCAGCTGGACCGGAACCAGTCCTGAGAGGTTCTGATGATTGGGTGAGAGGATCGCTCCGAGCGACGGAGAGAAAGCTACGAATCCGGGACGGTGTGTGTGAGGAGGAGGAGGGGGGCGGGGGGGGGGGTGGCTACTGCAGTGTAAACACGCCGAGTGACGCCATGTGGAGCCCGCCGACACGCGTGTGGAAAGCCGCCGTGTGCTGCTTGCTGCTGCTGCAAACATTCCTGCACACTTCCACGGGTAAGCCCATGACATTCTTCATTCATTAAAACAAATAAAAATAAAAAATGTCTTTGGTATATCGGTAAACGATTATGTGACGCTGACGACAGAACATTAGGTACAATATAATACAAAAAAAAAAAAAAGTATTTGGAAAGAAAATGGATGGATGGATGGATCACTGAATTAAGCAGGCATTGTCATGAAATTATAATGAGCAGATAAATAGGTCCATGCAGAAACCATACGGCAATAGCCTCGAATTCAATCATCGTCACCTAGCCCGAGGGGAAAAGCGGCATATGTTTAACTAAATGCCAAAGTGTAAAAATAAGTATTTCAACAATTCCATGGAGGGACATACGGTCAAATGAGTGCTACCTGTCCTTATATGACCCAGCCCAATCGACTGCTACTAACAGCTGTGGTCATCAGGACCCGGATCAATGATCTGGAACATCAAACCATGCCTGCCAGACTTCCGGTCAATAAAAGTTTAAAGACTAGCTTTCACAATGGAAGTATTGTACTGGAAAATAGTTTCAAGGCTCCTGGTCACATTTTCTCCTAATGGAGTAATATAGTAATGTTACTGCACTGTAATTTAATTACTTTGTTTAATAATATGTGTGACTTTACAGTCTACACTACTTCTCCTTCAGGACTTAATGTGTGTATGAGTGGCAGCGCGACTTCCTGCAAAGAATGCCTCATGATTCACCCCAGTTGCGCCTGGTGCGCACAAGAGGTATGCTTGTTCACCTTAAATGTTGTTAGCAATAATTTTTGCATCACTGATCCAGCTTATTACTGTATTGTCAGGATTTTGGAAGGGGCCACACCCTGACGTCACGCTGCGACTTTGTTGCAAACCTGCACAAGAGGGGCTGCCAGAGTCGCTTTGTCGAATACCTGACCAACAGCATCACTGTGCAGCAGAACATGCCTCTGAGCTCCAAGGGGTCCGGCTTGACCCAACAGGATGTGGTCCAGATTAGACCTCAGAGGATCTCGCTCAGCTTGCGACCAGGTGACAAAGTGGCAAATTTAACCCTTTTACCAGCCCATATAGAAAAGAAAACAATCTAAATCTGTTTGGTTTGCATTTGTTTCCTCAAGCAGACAGTTAAAGGGTTAACGTGCTCAATGATTGATTTCGTACTCTGCATGCAGGAGAGCAGACGTGGTTTGGGCTGCAGGTGCGCCAGGTGGAGGACTACCCAGTGGACCTCTACTACCTGATGGACCTGTCGCTCTCCATGAAGGACGACCTGGACACCATACGCAACCTGGGCACCAAGCTGGCCCTGGAGATGGGCAAGCTCACCAGCAACTTCCGTCTGGGCTTCGGCTCCTTCGTGGACAAGAACATATCGCCCTTCTCCTACACGGCGCCCAAGTATCAGGAGAACCCATGCAATGGGTAGGTAGCAGTGAAAAGATCACTGGAAAAAGGCTAAATCTTACCTAGTGAATTCATTTTATTTCTAGTGAAAACATCTTACTGTGCTTAGTTTAAAGATAGCTTTGATTTCTTTCAAAAATTTCAGGAAGGCAAAAAGACTTTCAAGATAAAAGATCTTTTTTAAAGAATCTTATCAAGTTAACTCATGCTAGTTCCATTGGCAGATTCCCCCCCCCCCCCCCCCCCCCCACTTGTTTTAGGGACAAAATGTCTCGTTTTAAGTGAAAACTGCTGATGGATACTTATCTTTGGGCAGTTTCGCCCATTCCTCTTTGCAGCTCTTCTCAAGCTCCATCAGGTTGGTTGAGAAGCGTTGTTGCACAGCCATTTTCAGATCTCTTCAGAAAAGTTCAATCGGATGGTGGTCTGGGGTCTGCCCGGGCCACTCAAGGACATTCAGAGTTGTCTTGAAGCCACTCCTTTGATATCTTGGCCGTGTGATAACAGTCGTTGTCCGACTGAAAGATGAAAGATCTTTTAAGTTCAGCTCATGATAAATGGGAGCAAAAACAAGTTTTTACTTTGACGTGCGAGTGCAAACGTGAGATTACGAGCGCTTCATGGAAGCAGTAAACTCAAATCAACTCCCTTCACAATAAGCACCACTTTAACAAACGGTGAACATTTAATCAAAAAATAGAGGTTCCAAGCTGTGTAATGCCACTTCCAGTTCGAGTTTATGATCAAACTAACTAAGCATAAAAGAAGGACAATTACACATTGTGTACGTAAAACAACCACAGCTTTGCCTGCTAGCTTGATGCTAACAAACAGTCATTAATTTATTCCTTCATTTTCCGTATCGCTTATCCTCACTAGGGTCGCGGGTGCTAACAAACAACGACCAAATACATGGAAAATGCCACTGACATGGTAACAGTTAGCATCAACAGTCGAGGTTTTATAACACACAGACAGATAAGATTACTCACTACATTACATTACATTCTTCATCTTTGACAAAAAATGACTGCTCATACAGCAATCTACTGAGCGGTAGAACAGCAGAAGAAGAAGTCTGTTGTTGTTCATTTGTCTGCATGAGCGTACGACACAGTAGTGCCTCCCGGTGGCCGAGGCGGGCACACCAGAAGGCACAGCACACTGACGGAGGATATATTAGATCATGAGGATCAAACTGTTTTATGCTTTACATTCTATTTAGTTATTTTATTCGTCTGTGTTTTTTCAAAGTACAATATTAGAGAGTGCTTTCCTTTATTAAAAACAAAATATTGTGGGGAGGCTGGAACGGATTGATGCCATTTCCGTTCATTTCAATGGGGAATGATTATTTGAGATACGCGTTTTGAGTTAAGAGCATGGACACAGAACTAATTAAAGTCATATCTCAAGGCACCACTGTACAGCATTTTACATAAAAACAAAAACAAATGAATGTAGATAAACACATCATAGAAGCAATGGAAAAAGTTATGGGAGCTGAACAAGGGGTAACTCATGGACTCAAATGTAACCCCACGTGTTCTATTTTTATTTTTTGTCTTGATGAATTATACATTCCTGGCTCTTCATATTTGATCAAACCAAGTGAATAAGCTCTTCTTCAGCACAAGCAGCTCGCACACTGTGCAGCACAGAACCGGAATATGGGCTACCCCCTTCTTTGTTTGCCCCGGAGGTGAAAGTGCAGTGCAGCCAGTGCGCATCACTTGCCATGTAGGTTATTTGCATGCCAGCCATGCACAAAGCATTGCAGTGAGAAAATATTGGCGATAAATGAAAGGAGTTTAAGACCGCGGTGATTAAAAAAAATAACACTGCATGACTTATTCTTTTTAATGGCAATCCTGTTGTTATTGATACCCGCCTAGGTACAAGCTGTTCCCAAACTGTGTGCCCACATTTGGCTTCCGCCACATCCTGTCGCTGACGGACAAAGTCGACCGCTTCAACGAAGAGGTGCAGAAGCAGATGGTCTCCCGCAACCGGGATGCGCCCGAGGGTGGATTTGATGCCATTCTGCAGGCGGCGGTTTGTAAGGTGACAAAGCAACCCGTTAGTCTCGTTCGTCTCTATCGATTGTTTTCTTTTTAAGTCGTGAACTGAATAGTTTCATGGTTCCGTACCATCAAAATAATTATTTTCTTCCGTTTTATGCAGAGGTCAAAATGGGTCTGTGACATGGTTTAAGTTTGACACTGCCGCGGTTTGTCGATTGAATGGAAAGGGCAATAAACAGCCTAAGGCTTGCAAAACGGGTGGCTTTGAAATGTGTGTTGTTGCAACATAGTGTTGTCAATTCATGTTCAAGTACCTCCCCATTCCTTGGGTGTTACCCACCTACTCAACTCAGTGAAACGGCAACACGGCATTTCCGGGTTTTAAGCGAGCGGGTCTCAGCTGCCGCCAAGCCATACAAATACAGTCTGTAAAGTATACATACGTGTTTTACAGCAATACTTAACTATATTCATAATCGATTATTATTAAAGAATATTGTTATTATTTTCAAGTGAATGGGAGCGGGGGGACGAGACTAGCCTCTCTTTTTATTTACGCGACGTCACTATGAATGCCACAAGACGCTGTGATATCGCCAAGTACCAATCAGAGCAAAGCTGTTTTCCGTGTTTAAACAGCCATCCAACCAGAACAAAGCTTATTTCCATAATGACTATTAATCAGAAATCCGGCCGTCTCAAATGGCAGGTGGAAAAGACCAACTAAAATAGCTTGAAAAGGGGCATCCTGGGCATTTCCAACCCGAATTATTTTGCAAACCCGATAAAAGGACATCAAAGATTATAAAAAATATAATACAAAAATTGATGGTGTGGGACCTTTAACAAGTGTACTCATGGTCCGTTCGAGTCTGCTTGGAAGTAGCAAATATCCAACTTGGAGCCTACAAGTGAAACAATTTAAAAAAATAAAAATTAAAAAAAATAAAAAACAGATGGCTGCCAAGCCTGTTAAGCCTGTTGTCTAGTATCAGGCGACAGTCAAGGGGTTCTCAAGTCACCCAATGCTCCAGTGTTGTTAGTTCACTAGGATACAAATGGCATATTGCAGTGTCATGTAGTGCACGTTATGATGGCTGTGTGACAATAAAATACTGTTAAGCGGCTGTGGCAGCGCAAATTTAATTCATATGTCGAAAATCTAGTAAGGAGCCCCCATGACAAGCATATGGCCTATTTGCTTGTTAATTAAGAGTGTCACAGGGTGGGCGGGACAGGAAGTGCATTCTGCTGCAGCTGTCCTGCAGAGACGAGTCAATCCCCGTTCACCCCCTCCCTGTCTATGTTGCTCCACCAGTTTGCTACACAGGGACTTCTTCCAAGTAGCCGCTACCTTGTAATTAAACAAGTCTCAGCCGAGGTCTCCCCAAAGGCCCGATTCATCTAATTTTACCCTTCTGAAGTCAGGTCAACCTTAAGAATGCCTTTTAATGCACTATCTTCAACAAAACCACAGCTTTTTAATGGAATATTCCCCTGTTCTTCAGCACTGTTCCCGTTTTTTCCCCCTCTAGATAAGGTTTCTGTTTTAACTCACACATATACATACACACACATTTGTGTTTGGGTTAGTGGCTCTCAAGCTGGTGTGATGATCTTCAAGGTCTTGACTTTGCATGTGGATAGATATTGGCGGTAAAATGTGAACACAGTTTTGTTTTCTCTTCTCCTTTCGGAACTATTCTGCAACCCAATGCTAATGTCAAGACAGGGAAAGGTTTAGAAAAATAGCACTATTATGGTAATCTACAATAGATAGACGTTCACCAAGGGGCCTTTTTCAGCAAGAAGCTCTGCAGGCAAAGATGTTCTGGTGGGCGTCTTCGGCTCCTGTCTCCATACTATACACTTAAATATAATTGTTTGGAGACTCTCTAAACAAGGCTTTTTATGTTATTATTTATATTCAATCATCCACCTCTAAAGAATTCTGATATAGGCACATTTTAGCCTTTATCAGACCATAATGAAAGTTGCCCATCACAATGGGTTAGTGGAAGGACTTCCTCAAATAAATGTCTTTGGTGAGAATTAATATAATAAAAGAATTTTTCGTAAGCACATGTGCAATTGTTGATGAAAATGCTTGTACATGCTGACATCTATGTACACGTGTGTCACTGTTCTCTGCATGCAGGACGAGATTGGCTGGAGGAAGGAGGCGTACCACCTGCTGGTGTTCGCCACAGACGACGTGCCTCACCTGGCTCTGGACGGGCGTTTGGGTGGCCTTGTGCAGCCTCATGACGGCCGCTGTCACCTAGACAACAACGAGTACAGCGCTTCCACTCGCTTGGTAAAAAAAATAAAAATAAATAGGGGGAAAAAAAGGCGGCACGGTGGCCGACTGGTTAGAGCGTCAGCCTCACAGTTCTGAGGTGCGGGGTTCAATCCCCGTCCCCGCCTGTGTGGAGTTTGCATGTTCTCCCCGTGCCTGCGTGGGTTTTCTCCGGGCACTCCGGTTTCCTCCCACATCCCAAAAACATGCATGAATTGGAGACTCTAAATTGCCCGTAGGCATGACTGTGAGTGCGAATGGTTGTTTGTTCCTATGTGCCCTGCGATTGGCTGGCAACCAGTTCAGGGTGTACCCCGCCTCCTGCCCGATGACAGCTGGGATAGGCTCCAGCACCCCCGCGACCCTAGTGAGGAGAAGCGGCTCAGAAAATGGATGAGGGGGAAAAAAACATGCATGCTTTTCATTGGGCGGTATGCTTTCATTGTGATGTGTTTGTGTGCAACTTCCTGTGTACACTTTGATATGTCAAGGGGAGATTTTTTTACATTTTAGTGAGAAAAAGAAATACCATGTTTATCAAGAGTTTAAAAACAAAAATCATACCTCTGTCAAATTTTACATGTACATTTACACGACAATGACCAAGTCAAAATGTAATGTTTTTTTTTACGTGTTTACATATAATCCCATAGTGTTGTTAACAAATGTGGTTATGTGAATGAAAAACCAAAATAAAATTGGTCACGTTTTTGTTAAAAAGGGCAGACCAATGATTTCAATCAAACTTAGAGCGTTTGCAGGATATAGAGATGGGCATAACAATCGATTAATCGATCGTTAAGAATTCCGTAAATTGTGAGGAATTGATTTTTGATTGTGTGTTAAAGCTATTGCGGCAAAATCCGACTACTACTTGCCTATAACCAGAAAAGGCACTGCCGATTTTTTCTATTTTGCTGTTTAAGGAAGGACAACATCATATAGTTTAACTACAGCCATGCTACGACACGACACGACACGCACTTAGCAGCAATATTCTGCTCAATGGAATACTGCCATGGGAACAGGGAAATGTAGCCTAATTCCCATGACTAGTAATAACCTGTAATATCACTTCAAGTTGAATCCAGATCTTATCCGTATTTAGCAGAAAATGTAATATGAAAAATCAAATTGAACACGTTCAGGCTCCTTGTATTTGTGTCAAATGCCATCACATAATTTTTGCGTTGTGCTCGATCGTAGTCAATCACACAAGTGACCTCCTTGGCGCTGTGGTCTTATGTTTAAATTCGATTTTGGTGGGTTACTGTCTCAGATGAACTTGAGCATGAAGGAGTGCCAATGTGGTCTATTTTTATTGAACTCTTCACATGTTAATATAACCCGCACACACACTTGCTTTTGGTGGTAATTGCAGAGAGGGTGGAAACATAATGCACACGTGTACTTTTTGAAGCAACCAGGCTACCGTGAAACCACAAAATGAAGTGTTTACTTGTAAATACACACTTCAAAAGTACGGTACTAACCTGTAATTTTAAATGTAATAAGATGCTTTAAAAAACACACAAACAAAGGGCATCTTTCACAAACAGTCCAAATGATCAATATCATCCCTGTGCACTTAATAATTCTTTATTGTGCTACTCTCATGCCACAATATCAAAAGATGGCTCACCAAATGGTCCTTATCAGAATAGGCCCTATCTACAGATAATCACAAACAGCCCGACATTAAATTGTGGTAACTTAGAACGGCGGCCAAGGGTAGATAAACAATGCGAGCAAACAGGCATCTGCAGGTTTGATGAAGGTTCTTTGAGAGAAACACTAGTTCTTGTTTTTTAGGTTTGTGTCACCTCCCTGGTATTTCATGATTGAATCCCGCAAGCATGTTGATCCTCATCCCATCTTAAACTAAACTAAACTCTCACCATTCAAATGAGTCCCGTCAAAACAAGACAGCAATGTGAACTGTGGTCTTTAACCTCTTTTGTATTTGTGTTGGAAACGAGGCAAGCCCTTTTCACACTCAGTAAAAGCAGCAGTTTCACTGTTCTACATGAATGGCACTGACATGGAATTGGTGGGACACCTTTTACACAGCCGGAGTAAGCAGTTTTCCACATTTTCTGTTCCTTTATTTGGAATGAGTGAAAACAGAGTTAACTGATGGTAGATGGTAGAAGTTGCACACAACCAACAGATAACTTTCTAGGTGGAGATAATAATATGGAAAGCATGAACGTCAGTTACTGAGCATCCTGATAGCGACACTTGATGTATCTCTCTCCATGCAGGATTATCCTTCACTGGCACTTCTGGGCGAGAAACTGGCAGAAAACAACATTTTCCTCATATTTGCCGTCACTAAGCGGTTGTATGTGATTTATAAGGTAGTTTACCTTTTTTTTTTTTCTTCTTTTAACCCATTTGCGACCACACCCTTTGCCTTCTAATGCCGCAAGTTTACTTTTCCTTTATTTGCATGTCTTGAAAAGAATTTCACGGCGCTCATACCGGGAACGACAGTGGAGATCCTGGACCAGGACTCAAAGAACGTCATCCATCTCATCGTCGCAGCCTACAATGTGAGTTAGCAGTTTCCTGGTTTGCCTTTACAAAATATAGATGAAATAAATAGTGGCAGGCAGCATGGTGGCTGGAATAGCGTTTAGTACGTCGCACAGTTCTTAGATTGCTTGCATGAGTTTTCTCCCATGTACTCCAGCTTCCTCCCACATTCCACAGCCATGCATGTTGTTTGTCTATATGTTCTCTGCGTGTAGCTTGCAACCATACAGGGTGCACACCACCTCTCACACAAAGTCAGCTCGGATAGGCTCCAGCTCACCTGCGACCGGAATGAAGTAAGCTAGAAAATGGATGGATGGATAAATAGTGGCTAGGAATGTTTGTTTATTCATTTGCAGATTGAATTTATAATGCATGCATTTGTTGAGTAATGTTAAACAATGTTACCCGTATACACTCAAGTGAAACTGGAGTTGAAGACAAATGTTTTACAATTTGTTGGTAGGGAGGGAAATTGTTTTAAGTCCCAAGTCCAAGTTCGCCCGACTGTGACACACACGCACAGTTTGTTAATGAGGCTACAGCTGACACATGGGCGGTTGTTAAGTTGGATTTCTCATCACGGAAGCTAATCTTTGAACGAGTCCTATACAGCTAATATTTTTGTAGACCCAATTTTGGCAACACTTTTGACCATCTGTGAACAATAAGAATAGACTCTTGCTCTGTTCCAGCTTTGCCAATGTGAGGATTTCCTCGTAGTTGTCGTAAAGATGACACTTTTTAACAGCTGATGTGCGCCACTGTGATATGTGTTAGTTTATTGCTGTGGCAAATCACCTCACCGCTGACATCACCTCCATTCAGTTGCTTCATGGAGCTTTTTCTCCTTGAATGAGATACTGTAAGTAAATGAAGAATGGGGAGCAACACTGAAGTCAAGTTTTATGTGAAGTATTTTATATTATTTTCTTAAACTTTAGACCATAATCAAAAGGCTAAATGGAGCAAGATGCATTTAATATGTTTATGATTGAGGTTTGCTTAGAACTGCACGCCATTATACTGAGAATTAGTTCTAATATTTTGGCCCTGTTGTGCAGATGTGTATAAATACTAAATGTTGTGACCAATAAGCATACATCTGTCTGCCCCCTGATGTTCACGTAACTGCCACTTTCACTTTTCAAAACTTTGTCAGACTTTCCTTCGTGTGTTTTCGCTGTGTGGGTGTTTTCTATTCATTCCCCGCCTCAGCCGACCGATGTTTTTGGAACAGGCTGGGTGTGTGTGTTACTGGAGCTTGAAGGAAGCGCTTTTGACTCATGGCCTTATTAACATTCCAGCTGCCAAAGTGCATCCCGCGCGCTGGGACGGCCAAAAGCGACGCGACTGCAGGATGTTGTTGTGTAACCGCCTTATTTATCTCCGAGGCAGATGGCAGCTCAAAGCTACTGCTAGCTGTGACCGTGTGAAGGATCAACTGAGACCACAGAAGAGGGCACTCAAATATGATGATAGTGTACACTGAAAAGATTAGCTTTGTTTTATGTTTCATTATGTTATAATGACCTATATTATATTTATCTCCTCAACATCTGTAAGTGGGGAGATTTTTTTTTTTTTTGTATAAACCCATCCATCCATTTTTTTACAACGCTCATCCTGTTCAGGGTTGTGCGAAGATGGAGCCGATCCCAGCTGACCTCATGCAAAAGTTGGACTACACCCTGGACTGGTTGCCAATCACAAAGCACATTATAGAGGCAGACAACCATTCACTCTTACATTTACACAATCACCCAGTGAGAACTGAACCCATATTCCCTGCACCGAAGTCAGGCGAATGTACCGCTATACCATCTGTGATTATGTACAAATTAGGGGTTGAACAATTCAAGATTTTTTTTGTTTGTTTTTGTAGTCAACTATACTGTGAAGAAAGTCAAGTCAAAGTCCATTAATGAGTGACATTCTTCAGCATAGTACAGCAGTCCCTGACATTTTTTTGCACCACAGACTGACATGGAAACAAGTAAAAACAAATGATGCATTTGTTGTAATTCGTGAGCTGGCCGCTCTCATTTTGTGTTTCACAGCGTGTTGTAAGACCAGACATCGTAGCCAGGCTAAAAGAATTGAGCATTTCTGTTTCTGTGTTTCATTTTTGCTTGTGCTTTTATTGTAATTGACGATAGATTGGCATATTTTGCAAGTGACCGAGCCACCGGTCCCATTTTTTTGGTCAAATATTTCCTCAAGCTTGCAGCATTGTACAGGTATATGCCATACTGTAACAGATGTGATGGAAAGAAAAAGTCATAAAGTGCCGAGATGTTGGGGTTGTTGTATGATGAAAAAGTTCTAACAAGCATACCTTTGTTGTCTGTGCATTATTGGACATAACATTTTAGTGATAAAGATGGAGCTTCATGTCGCTGCCCTCATTCTTTGTTGCCAGTCCCAAGGACTGTGTTGCATTTCGCTGATCTTAAGGACGTTATAGTCCGGTAATGGCAGCAGATGGGTGATTCGAAAGTTGTCTGTTAATTGGCCTATTGGAAGTTGAGATGGCAAAAACACGTGATTAGCGATTAGTTGACTTCAAGCTTGAAACATTTGATGTGGAGGAATAAAGTTGACTCATCAAACTCATCGACCAAACAGTTCAACCGTGAATACACACATTTTTGGGGAATAATATTTAACCATGTTACTGGTGCAATGTGTCAAGTAAAAGTCATATCTTTTGTATTTCACAAAGACTGACTACGCATGTCAAAAATTTAACGAGAGTCAATGGGAAAACGATGCACCCTAAACCCGAAGTTGCGTCATAAAATGACACAACCAGAGATAAACGAATACATTTTACTCATGATTAACTGTATACTATTTATCTTACTCCCAGTCTAAAACTAGATATGCATACAGTATCATTTGTAATATTTTCATTATAATATTTTCATTTATTCATTGTTGCCCTTTTCAAGATGACTCAGCAACAGTGGGACAGCACCCTAGTGCTCTCTATTGACCAGACGCTACTGAATACAATGATGAGGCGATGAAGCATTTACTGTATATGGTTTCACAGTCATAACGGCCCTCTGAGGGAAACCATAACAGCAATGTGACCCACAACAAAAAATATTTTGACACCCTTGGGTTATGGCATCCATTTCACTACTGAATACGAATTGGCTTAAGCCTTAACTGTAGCGCAGATAACTCCTTAAAGTTGTGTGGTCTTCTTTTACCATGTAGAGTTTCACTGTGACAACATGACATCTGTCATTAAAACAACAAAGTCAGTGGTGACTGAACACTTTTACAATTTCATCTATGGGAAATAGGACAAAAATGTTTCCAAGATCCAGATGTGCATATAGCCATCACACACAACCTGCCGCTATGTACAGAGCTTGCATTTTTTCCTAAATCGATAAAAATGGTGACTAACCAGACTACAACTTCACACGTGTTTGCCTAGTTCTCCCCCCTGCAACCAATTATAAGATCATAAAACTTGATCATGCAAGTCTGGTGTTTCCCCCTTGCAGAACATCCGCTCCAAAGTGGAGCTGACAGTCTGGGACCAACCCGAGGACCTCAGCCTGTCCTTCACCGCCACTTGCCAGGATGGCGAGCCGCTACCCGGCCTCAGGAAGTGTGCTGACTTAAAAATAGGTGACACGGTGAGTCCATGTGCACGCTCTCCTCCTTACTTCGTGAATATTTTATTTTTTTCCACTTCTACCATGCTACAGTGTGCCTTGGCACCTAGCATATACCGTAATTTCTCATGTATAATGCGCATTTTATTCTCCCAAAAATTGTCAAAAGTCAGTAGTGCGCATTATACATGGGTATGGGGGGGAAAACTCACATTTTATAAATGTATGCTCCCATCTAGAGGTTATGAAGAAGCTGTACACTTTCATGCCAATGTCACCGCCACATAGAGGTTACGAGAAAGGTTTGCACTTCGCCTAGCCCTTCATGTTTTCTTTAAAGAATTGTACCCATCTTACAAATTCTGCCTGGGTAATCAAACATATGAGCTGTGTGTTTTCCCACTTACTAAATAAAAGTAAGGCTATGAATTTCAAAATAAGAGCAAGTAAATAAAAAAAGTATTACATGTTCAAATAAAGTGCTTAACTTCAGAATAATTCTTTGAAAAAATACTTCATTCATGGTTTGATCATATGGGTAGAAGCAAAATCAGCAAGACTTCAGCAAAATGAGCATCTAAACCCTCCATAAAGAACAAAGTAAATGTGTAATTCTACAAATTTGATTACACAAATAATATATCATGGCTGACAGATTCATTTAGGTGTCATGTACAGTATATTATTAATTATTTCGTCTACATAATTAAGATAACTTTTATTAATTCCACAATGGGGAAATTAGCTAAATCAAGTCCATTAATAAATTAATTAAATAAATAAAAGCAAAATGTCATATTCTTAAATTCAATAATTAATACATACATTAATCATTTAACCTATATTTCACGGTTAAATGAATTAGTGGGTACTTGAATCAATTATTTGTTTAATTAATTGATTAATTAACTATCAATTTAAGTGGCTTCATTTCATTTTGGCACGACAAACCCTTAATTGGTCAGAGCATAAAAAGGTTAAATAGAAGCATTTCCAGCATATTTTGCTTTAAATTCAAACAATGCACTTCAGCTATTGCTGCTGTCTTACCCAAAGGAAGAAAAAAAAGTGAAAGAAAATATACGACAAGGCCTTTCTTAGACAAACACTGCTTGACCTTTGCTCCTTCCTTAATCCACTTCCTGTCTGTTGAAATCAAACCAAACAGCAGCCTACAACTACAGTCTTCATTTGATGTTGCCGCAGAGACTTTATCTGCACCTGAGACAAAAAGTAGCTGCAAAAATCTCAATGTGTGTTCCATGTCTGAACTACTTTGTAGCCGAGATTTAAGACGTGCACTTCGGAAGGATCTGATTTACTGTATTCTCCCACATTTTTCCCTGGCAGAGATGGTTCATTCTTGCTTTCGCTTCCTTGCGGTTGAATCAGTCAACAGGAACTGTGGCATGTCTTCTACTGTCAACAGACCCCGCGATGTGACGATTGCGCACATGTACATCACGATGACGATGCTCAAACAAAATATCGTGCAGCCCTAGTTTGATGACGTAATGGTTTGAAGCCGAACTTGCTAAAATTGTTTTTTCCTCATAGCTGGTGTCTTCGGCCAAAGGTTAAATTTCTTTTTTTGTAATTTTTTTAAAATATACAAATATGATATGGTATTCACCTTATTCATAGCCTCGAATGAGCCTTTGTGGGGCGTTATGGGCACAACTTCCGGTATGAACCGAAACCAGCGTTTTGTTTGCATGCTACCTGTTCATACCAGTCCACTTTCTATGACTGTTACAGTCAGATGTAAACCATGTGGGAACAATACTTATCACATCTTAATAGACAAAACATTCCAATCCCACTTCCTACATACACCTGGAGCAGGGTTGGACGATGACATACCAAGTGGCCAGAGATAAGGTATGGTCACATTTTTCGCAAATTTCTACACTTTCTTACTTCAGAAGGTGAAGCAATGAACAATCTTAAAAGCTCGGAGACATATCAGTACCTACACAGTAATAAGGTTGGTCACGTTTTATTAAGTCTGACACAGTCTTAGTTACCAAACCCTTAAAGCCGATCATCATATGTACATATGTATATTTACTTACGTGCATGCTATACATACCTGTATATAGTACTGTATGTGCTCCAGAAACCAAGTCAAAACTTGATACATAATAACAGCTACACGAACTAAGCCTAAACATCGACTATTGTTATCTTTTGTGGCTCTGTGGTGACATTTTGTTAAACAAAGACAGCTTCAAGCAACAGAGTATGTATGAATGGAGACGAAAGGATTGTATTATCGTTTTTGTTTTTGAGACTGTGGGCCTTGAAGGAAATTTCAGCCTTCTGTATGTTCCACAATGTTCCACACATATTGAGGATTGACAATAAAAGCATACCGTACCATACCATTTGGTGAATGTAAATGTGAATGTATTCACAATAACCGGAAAGGGTGAAACCCTCTAGTATGAGTATCCCCTTAGTTAGAGTTCTTTGTCTGTCTCCATCTAGCATGCTAATTATTGTTTTTTTTCTTTTCTTTCTTTTCTTTTTTTATTCCTTCCTTGCAGTAGGCCATTGCATTAAAATGTATATTGAGACCTTGAGCTATTGAAAAAGTTTTGGGAGCGGCTTTGTACAAGTTGGAATTTTGCCCTCTAAACCCTGCGTTGTTTGCTTTTATCGGCTTTATTTTCCTGGGACTGTGTTGGGATGGCAACGGATAGTGGTCGGGGCCTCAGGGGGGATTTGGGTGACATTGTTGCAGATTGGCACCAATGAATGGACGAGGGGCTCCCTAAAGAGTCGGTGTTCACATCTTTTATGCTGACCAATGAAAGGAGTTTGCAGGCTAGGAGCAATCTGTTCCCGGGGGCTGGGGTTTAGCTTGCTCGCGTCAACTGTGTGTTCCCGCCATGGAGTGGGATGCTGCATGTCAATGACCTCGCACAAAAAGTAGGCTGAAGGAGTAAAGAGACTGTCAAAGAAAAAAACACTTGGCTGGAGGAGGAATTCTTTCCAGGGCATCAGAAGCTAAGCAAATGTTCTTCTCACAGTTACACTGAAAGTAACCACACTCATTTTTTTTGTCTGTCATCATTTTGTGTTGCTTTTATTGTCCTAATTGTTTAGACAATTTATTAAACTGATCTTTTCCATGGAACATTTTTCACGATTGCATTTGGAAATATGCTCTCCTTTCTGGGTTTAAATTTTTTTTTTATTTGACAAATTTTATTTGTTGACTTCCCCACTAAGTAGAGCACAGGTGTCAAACTCAAGGCCCGGGGGCCAGATCTGGCCTGCTACATAATTTTATGTGGCCCGCAAAAGCAAATCATATTCGTGAACGTCCCTGATTCTTACTCAAATCTGTGCCAAAATGTCAAATTGTCATATGTAACCATCTTGAGATATTCCTTTTTTTTTGTTACCAAAACACTTTTTACAGATACTTTGTTAAATAGTTGAATAAACTTATCCTTGTCTTATGATTTAAAAAGTAGTTATCCCTCAATTTGTTGTGTATCTGTAATAATATGATGAGGTGATTAAGCATTTATATGGCTACACAGTCACAGTCAACGGCCCTCTGAGGGAAATCGCAACTACAATGTGGCCTGCGACAAAAATGAGTTTGACATCCCTGAAGTAGTGGCAAAGATAGAAAAGTATGGTGGAGAAAAGGAACTGGAACTCTGGATGAAGGAAAGTGGACCACATGTCTCTGTCCTGTCTGCTCAGTCAGGGACAATAAGTTGACATCATTAATAAAAGTAGAACTCTTGCTACACACATCTTGATCAGTCATTTAAATTAATCACTCAGGGGTTGGGCTACACTGTGGAACCGTAATCTCTAAATTTACCAAGACACTGTGGACAGTTGAATGCTTCGGATTTAGTGGGAAATGTTTGGGGAATATCCTTTTCTGTTCCCAGTGCACAAAACAAGGTCAATAAAAGCAGGCTTGGATGGGTTTGGTGTGGAGGAACATGTCCAAAAAACTCCTTTGGCATGAACCAGAACAGAGAATCTGAGCAGTCCTGTTGGTCAGATATAAATTTGAGTGAAGTTCCTTAGGGACATGTTTGAGGACCATTAATTTTCTACAGAGGCTGAACCCTACTCTTCCTTTTAGCAATTCTATATTTCCTTCACTTTTTACTTCATGTGAGTGGAAACAGTCACAATACTTGGGTGGTGATCAGTCTGAGACAATTTTGAGTGGAGTTCCACTGGAAACTGTCTTAGGTAAATCTAGTTTCTATGAAGGTTATAAACCATCTTTGTTCTTAAAAACACCATATTGTCTTCATTTTTCACTTGCTAAAGGGGAAATGTGTCCACATACTTGTCCACAACAGTATTTTCTCAATGAATCTCAATAAATTTGCCTGTGTCCTCTACTTCCTGTGTTTTTCCCCTCACTCGACTATTGACAACCCCCTCGGTTGTCCTTATGACAGTCATGAAGCTGCGAGCCTCCGCGCGATTCACATTTACACTAAATTTAATTGTGTGCCTCGCTCATTAGCTCATTAAGGATACGGAGGCACCAAGGGAGAAGCAATGTCCTGTCGGTGCCATGTGATGTAACCACTTCCTGTATAGCTCGTGCTGGTAGCCATTCCACTACTTACAGGAAGTGAGCAGAATATGGTGTAGATGGGAGATGTAACAGTTTCCAGGATGTGACGTTCCATTTCCCACCGATATGACACTGTGTTTCGGATTCGGTGACTCTTCCTTCCTCGTAGCAATGAGATCTGAACTTTGTTGACTCACTGGATGGGTCACGCTCACTGTTATAACCATTATAACACTGGGTCATGTGTAGTTCACTTTGCATGTGCATGTATGTGCACGGCAGCTGTGTTTGCTTCTACAAAACTCATTGGCTATCTTACAAATATGGTAACCATAGTGAGAATTTTGTTGTCCTACTGTCCACTCACCGGACACCTTAAGTACAGCTGCACAGTGAAACCATATCCAATACACAAATTCTACCTTACAAAGATATTAATGCTCACTTTTTATTGACACTTGCAGAGCGGTATTAATTTTAACTGTTCTGTTATTGTGGTTGGAGTAGAACTGCAATGCATCAAACTGAGCGCAATACCTTATATTTAGGTAACCTTACTTGGCTTTTGTGACTTAAAAAAAAGAAAAAAAATCATATTTTTATCCAAATTACAAAGAGAATTGAATTTTGTTGTCGTATTAAAAGCAATGCAAATACCTGCTTTTTATTAGTCGATAATGATATGGAATGTAAGCATCCATCCATTTTCTGAGCCGCTTCTCCTCACTAGGGTCGCGGGCGTGCTGGAGCCTATCCCAGCTGTCATCGGGCAGGAGGCGGGGTACACCCTGAACTGGTTGCCAGCCAATCGCAGGGCACATCGAAACAAACAACCATTCGCACTCACAGTCATGCCTACGGGCAATTTAGAGTCTCCAATTAATGCATGTTTTTGGGATGTGGGAGGAAACCGGAGTGCCCGGAGAAAACCCACGCAGGCACGGGGAGAACATGCAAACTCCACACAGGCGGGGACGGGGATTGAACCCCGCACCTCAGAACTGTGAGGCTGACGCTCTAACCAGTCGGCCACCGTGCCGCCGGAATGTAAGCAGTGTCACAGTTTTTTTTTTTTTTTTTTTTTTTTTTTTTTTTTTTTTTTTTAAGTAAATACATATTGGGTTGAAGAAATGTAAAGCTGAGTTAAAATGTAAATGGAATTAAGCCTTTTTTTTTCTTTTTTTAATTGACGAATTGCATTCAAGTTGAACACATATTTGGGAAGATTTTAAATAAAATCATGATAGTATGTTTTTACACATATATTCCAACTTGAAACTAATTGTATCTTAAGTTGCAGCCTAAAAGATATATTGTAGCAGAATTTTTACATTTCAAAGAATACCCCAAATTAAATCATTCAAATGTAGAATATATTGCCACCACGGCTACAAGTAAAAAGGTGTGGTAAAGTTGTAGTTTACAGTGGTGTAGAAATGCACTGCACCATAATAATAGCTTTTTTATATACTTTGGTTCCCTTACCTGACTTCATAATAGTCAAAATATTAGCAACCACAGAAATCGTGGACCTATTAAAATTGTGCTGTTGTACCTAATGTTTGATCCCGTATGTCCTTACAGGTGTCGTTTAACGTGAGCGTTGAGGCGAGGAGTTGCCCACTTCGCGGCACTGACCACAGTTTCACTATCAAGCCGGTGGGCTTCAAAGACCGCCTGCAGGTCGCCGTCGAGTACCAGTGTGAATGCGGCTGCGCCCGGGCAGCCCAAATCAACAGCACCATCTGCAGCTCCATTGGTAACTGTTGTCTGTTTGTCCATCCATTACATTAGGAAGTGTTTAGAAAGATTGAATTATCTTTTATTTTATTATTTTATTTTGTTCCCCCCCCCACACCTTTAAACAAATGAGAAAATGTATATAGGCATAGACCGACCTGTGGTTTTCAATTAGAGTGAAAAAACGATAATCACTTGAAGCATTACAGGAGCAATATCTGAAAATTTGAGTCAGTAATATTTTTATTTTTTTCCCTGTGGTATCTTGTATGGTGTGTAAAAATAATAAATGCCAATGTAAAATATTAAGTGGCACTACACGGTATGTACATTATGTATTTTAAATGTGATCGAGGGTAGTTGAGTAGGAGTGAATGGAAGACCATGTTTCTCCCGGCAGGCACCTACAACTGTGGGAGCTGCCAGTGCGAGCCGGGCTACCTTGGCACCCGCTGCGAGTGCCAGGAGGGTGAGGCCAGCAGCATACACCTGGGCGCCTGCCGTGAGGCCGAGAGCAAGCAGGCGTGCAGCGGCCGCGGCGAGTGCAGCTGCAACCAGTGCCTGTGCTACGAGTCTGAGTTTGGCAAGTTCTACGGCAGCTTCTGCCAGTGCGACGACTTCTCGTGCGCTCGACACAAAGGCGTCCTGTGCTCAGGTAACAACACTGTGCACGGTGTCAAGATAAGACAGTGGTACCTTGACTTATGAGTTAAATTTGTTATATAACCAAACCCATAACATAATTTACTTGTATATCAAACCAAATATCCCTTCTTCTGTTGCTGTTCGGTTTAATTCATTAACAGTGGGTTGTTGTTTTTTTTCATCTGCGTTTGAGATGTCCTGTTTCGTTGGGCGATCCTTGAACGCACCTATGTATGTTTCTGCTTCTCTCCTGATGTCGCTGCTAATAGTTGTGTAGTCTACTTCGGTGTTCCAATTTGTGTGTGTTCACTCACATTTATTAGTGTGTGTGATTGCCAACAGGTGAGGTTAATAAGTTAAACCATTTGTGTAAAGTACTATTGCACGTAATTGTTTGCCTATGTTATGTCACGGCAGCTTGTGCTAGCATGTTATTTAGGCTAGTGTGCTAGGTAATACTGCTGATGAGCCTCGTGAAGATGAATTGTCCGTGTTGAATAATATAACTACTGAATGGTTTATGTAACACGGGTTCAAGATTGTGCTAGATGCATGGTGTTGATGCTTTATGATCCTCTTCATTTTAAGTGCTTTGCCACCATCTTGTGGCATCTATATGCAATTACAAACCCTTTTGAAAGGGGCGGGTTAGGGAGGTCAATTACTCCTGGATTTTCGTTTGTCCACCACTTTAAATCACCCTCCTTCTGCAAATGGCTTCTCTGCTAATTAGCAGTAATTGTGGTAATACTATCAAAAATACACCAAGACCCTTAATTTTTCTACTTGTGGATGGTTTCATGGGACTCATTTTCTTGCCTTCATTTGGTTGGCAGCTGGCAACCACCTTTTAATGCACGTTACTGCCACCTTCAGAATTGAAGTGGCTCAGTATTGATCATGGACTGTGCTGGACTATTATTATGGCTATTGTAAAAATCTTCACTATTTTAGGAAAATTGTAAATAAACTCGTTTGCTCACTAAAAGAGCAGAACTGACAGAGGCATGTAAACCGTGTCTCGGATGAATTATACTGTAGCGTGGAGTCTTGGCTCATGTTATAAACAATCTGGAAAATATTCAAGTTATTTCTTGTGGAGGCGAACAGTGTCTTTAAGGCCGTTTAGCATTCCAGTATACTCTGACATGGTCGCCCCACAATTTTGTGTGTCCATGGTTATGTAAAGGGACCTACATGATTTGTTAGTTCCTTCAATTATCCTCGATTCTTGCCTTTTGACAAAAAAAAATTCTATTCGCTTGGAACGGCCTCTGCCACTGTTTGCAGAAACACGGTAATACAATAAATAGCTGGTTGTATTGTATTGTATTGTATTGTATTTATATATATTTTACTTGTGATTGTTTGTGGACCAAATTGGCTGAATGTGTTGCATTCCCAGAACATTAAGAGTTCCCCATTAAAATCTCATGGCCAGAGGCAAGGCCACTGGCTCACCCCAAAGCCACACAGGGTGCCTTGTGACAGTGCTGGCATGCACAATGCCCGTCTCTATTTATGTACGCCCAACAAGTGTTTGGTTTAATATGTGCAAACCAGGGCCGACATACCGAGCACACTGATGTTTGTGGCAGTCATTAAATGTTAAGTCCAATACGCCTTCTTCTTCTACACTCTTCTAGTGGTCACCGAGCATGGAGCCTTAATGAGGTCCTAATTATAGCAAACACTAGACGTTCATCTAGTCCTTGCTCCTCTCCATGTGTGGCTTAGTATGAATGAATCTGGGAAAGTGCTTTTGTGTTTGGTGTTGTACAGTATGCGCTTTTATTACATATTTGATTATGTTTTCATTGCAGGTTGAAAACAATCTGTTGCAGATTTGAATTTGCCTCTAAAAGGAAATAATGGAAAAAGAAATAACCTGGTAAAAGCTTTATTAAAAATATAATAGTTTGACATTGGTGTTTGCACTGATTGAATGATGTGAATGGTCTCTATGTGCTCTGTGATTAACCGGCGACCAGTCCACCGTGTAGTCTGCCATTCACTCAGTGATCGGAGATAGGCTCCAGCTTCCCATGACCCTGAACAGGATAAGTAGTATAGAAAATAGATGGATGGACATTGTTTGTGGGTCTATTAAAAAAATAATAATAATAATAAATAAATAAATAAAATAAAGCAACTTCCTCTCTGCTGCATGTGAAATACAATTTTTTCAGCTGGGCTAGCCTCCATCATACCGAATGAGGGCAAGCGCTTATACAACCCCAATTCCCATGAAGTTGGGACATTGTGTTGAACATAAATAAAAACAGAATACAATGATTTGCAAATCATGTTCAACCTACATTTAATTGAATACACTACAAAGACAAGATATTTAATGTTCAAACTGATAAACCTTATTGTTTTGAGCAAATAATCATTAACTTAGAATTTCATCATCTACGGTCCATAATCATCAAAAGGTTCAGAGAAACTGGAGAAATCACTGCATGTAAGCAGCAAGGTCGAAAACATTGAATGCCCGTGACCTTCGATCCCTTAGGCGGCACTGCATCAAAAACCGTCATCAATGTGTAAAGGATATCACCACATGGGCTCAGGAACACTTCAGGAAACCAATGTCAGTAAATACAGTTTGGCGCTACATCCGTAAGTGCAACTTGAAACTCTACTATGCAAAGTAAAAGCTATTTATCAACAACACTCAGAAACGCCACCGGCTTCTCTGGGCTCAAGCTCCTCTAAGATGGAATGATGCTAAGTGGAAAAGTGTTCTGTGGTCTGACGAGTCCACATTTCAAATTGTTTTTGGAAATTGTGGACCTCGTGTTCTCCGGGCCAAAGAGGAAAAGAACCATCCGGACTGTTATGGACGCAAAGTTCAAAAGCCAGCATCTGTGATGGTATGGGGCTGTGTTAGTGCCAATGGCATGGGTAACTTACACATCTGTGAAGGCACCATTAATGCTGAAAGGTACATACAGATTTTGGAGAAACATATGCTGCCATCCAAGCAACGTCTTTTTCATGGACGCCCCTGCTTATTTCAGCAAGACAATGCCAATCCACATTCTGCATGTGTTACAACAGCGTGGCTTTGTAGTAAAAGAGTGCAGGTACTAGACTGGCTTGCCTGCGGTCCAGACCTGACTCCCATTGAAAATGTGTGGCGCATTATGAAGCGTAAAATACGATAATGGAGACCCCGGACTGTTGAACAGCTGAAGCTGTACATCAAGCAAGAATGGGAAAGAATTCCACCTACAAAGCTTCAACATTTAGTGTCCTCAGTTCCCAAACCTTTATTGAATGTAGTTAAAAGAAAAGGTGATGTAACACAGTGGTAAACATGACCCTGTCCCAGCTTTTTTGGAACGTGTTGCAGCCATAAAATTCTAAGTTAATGATCATTTGCTAAAAACAATAAAGTTTATCAGTTTGAACATTAAACATCTTGTCTTTGTAGTGTATTCAATTAAATATAGGTTGAACATGATTTACAAATCATTGTATTCTGTTTTTATTTATGTTTAACACAACGTCCCAACTTCATTGGAATTGGGGTTGTACAAAAGGATGAGTGGCTATTGTTACTATTAAAATGCGTGATGACTTCATTAAAAAATCCACACTGTTTATAATAGGGTAAACCTAAAAAATATATCTCTTTTAATTCATCTCTTGTGTGTAAATAAATCCCATGTAACATGTTCAGATGTATGTATCTATGTCAATGTTTAAGCCTTGGGTGTTCTTGTATAAGATTTATAAAGCACGGTGCTTGGTTAAAAGCGTTTTGCCCTTTAGAAGCTGTTTGACATTTGTGCTGTAACAATATTCCTAACACATTTTCATTCGGTGCCACGGAGTACATCTTAGTGTATACTTGGCATTTCATAGAATTGGTTATGGGTTTTATTAGATGCGTTCGATTAGAGCTTTATAGTACAGTTTTATATTTGAGGCATTCCTGCTGGAAGAAATAATCATCATTTCAAGACCGTGTCCTCTTTGGTATCAGTGTTGGATGACATTCTGCGTCTGAGTGTTCCCGTAATCTTATCCTCGCATCTACATGGCCGTCTATCTCTGTGTTTACGCCTGCTTCTGTTTATCTGCACTGTGCTGAGGTTGTTTAATCATCAAGTCATTTCATCAAGCCGGTAAAACCATAAATGTCACTCAAGACCCCTAGAATGTATATTTACCCTTCATTCATTCATGTTTATATTCAGTTATAATGTTTTAAGTACCCTATTTCCTCATATAGTAAGGCCAGGGGAGTTGATTTTTATGTATTATATATATATATATATATATATTATTACTTGGTATTTTTCTAAAATTCTTAAAATATTTGACAGCTTTTTCTCCCGCAGACAGCAGCATTTTCTCTTTACACCACCAACTTCAGCTTTATGGAAGCCATGTCGACTACTGCACGCATGCATCAGTCGTAGTAGAGCTAATTACAGTCGGCGAAAGTTACTTTTTTTTCAGGAAAGGAGGCATATTTGAGGTGAGGTGTTTTTGTAATGATTATTTTGCTGTGTATTTTTTTGGTTTAGAATTTTATTGCTTTTTCTGATCTTAAAGTGAAGATGAGATGGCTTCCTCAAAACACTCAGCAGTATATAGTTTAAAAATAAATAAATAAATAAATTCACATTATCAGACGTGATATCAGATATTTTGTTCATGGCGGACATGTATTTCAGCCCGTTCCGCTCGTTTTCCCTTTAAAACATTCAGATTTTGTGCCAAAATGTTCCGCACGCCACACAGAAGCAAAGCAAGTGTGTGTGTGTGTGTATATATATATATATATATATATATATACATATATATATATATATATATATATATATATATATATACATATATATATATATATATATATATATATATATAGCGCATTTCCTACACAAGGTAACTCGATATGCGTTAAATGATTAAAAGCATTTAAAATAAAGACAGCTTAGAAACCTTGAAAAACAAAAAGAAAAATGTATAAAAATAAAGATGAAAAAAAAACAGAAATGCAAGAAAGATCATTTAAAAGTGGAATTGCGCTAATATACTCAACCGTAAGCATGAGTTGTGTGTTTTGTGACAGACTACTACCATGACACGACAGTATTATTCATTTACCCAATTGCAGCTGCTTACTGTTGTTGTTTTTTCTGGGGGTCAGCCATCTGTTTAGGTGAAGCCTTTATTTTCATTTGTTTCCGTGTTTTTGTAGGAGATGGAAACCCATGTTGCTCGACCGCGTGCATTTCAAGTAGTAATTCCTGTTCCGTCGAACCCACAACATTGCTGCTGACTGTGCAGCACTCAGCATTCAACAGTTTGCAGATTCTTAAAATAGTCACAGCTACAGGATAGTGACCGCCCCACTTTACCTCACAAATGCAATCTGCATTTTTTTGCACGCCATGTGTGTTTTATGTGTGTGTTCCATATATAGTAAATGGGAACACACGTTTTCTTTCTCAACTGCTCCGTTTGGTCCATGTGAGAAATTGCTTGTTTAAAAAATCAAAACCACGGGGGTGAGTCCCACATTTTCCATCACTGTAGCATTTCCGTTCCTTTGAGAATTTGTTATATTATTGAAGTACTCAAGGTACCAGGCCACAATATTAGATACACTTACGCAATGTCACTTTCTAGATCTAATCGTTGTCAGTGGCTTTACAAAGCATCATAGAAGAAAAGATTGCTTCTTTGTGAAAGGTGTTACATGCGCCGTTCTGCCTCAATTACAGCTCCTCATACACCTTCGGCACCTTCCAAAGGTGGAATACTGCCAGGTTGACTTTGTCCCCCCCCCCCCCAATTCTGTGTCAGTGCCGTTTATACAAATGTAAGACATGGTGGGGGAAAACTGTATAGGGGCTACAAGTGTCATCTAACCTAGGTTTATAGCTTTCATACTACCGACAAGGCTCAAAATTGCCAGGTCAACTTCGGGTTCATGGTTCCTTCACTCAACGGAATTCAGTCCCTGAGGTAAAACTCATTCACCGTCTCCTCTTTTCTCATTGAGACGTGACTCGACTTGACCGTGACAGACAAAATCCTCCAGCATGGCTGATGGAAAAACTGAGTTCCCCTGGCCTTATCCCACCTCATTGCAACTGCTAATACCCTGCACTAGAAACCTGATCCTTTTAGCCGCATGGATGCCATAAGAGGGAATACCAGAACTGAACTGTTTGTTGCACATGCATCTGCGGGCAGGTGTGTTGATTCCCAACACAAGTTATGTGTGTGTGTGGGTGTGGCAGGTTTTTGGGTGGTTCTTTAGCCTGTAGCCATGGATGATTATTATTACTCCCAGGCTGCTGACAGATGCGTTGCTTACTCAGCAGATCCATCCATCCATTTTCTACCGCTTATCCGAGGTCAGGTCGCGGCGGCAGTTGCTTTAGCAGGGACGCCCAGACTTCCCTCTCCCCAGCCACTTCATCCAGCTCTTCCGGGAGCATCCCGAGGCGTTCCCAGGGCAGCCGAAAGACGTAGTCTCTCCAGCGTGTCCCGGGTCGTCCCCTGGGTCTCCTCCCGGTGGGACGTGCACGGAACACCTCACCGGGGGGGGCGTCCAGGAGGCATCCGAATCAGATGCCCCAGCCACCTCATCTGGCTCCTCTCGATGTGGAGGAGCAGCGGCTCTAATCTGAGATCCTCCCGGATGACCGAGCTTCTCACCCTATCTCTAAGGGATAGCCCGGACACCCTGCGGAGGAAACTCATTTCGGCCGCTTGTATCCGGGATCTCGTTCTTTCGGTCACGACTACTCAGCAGATGTCAGTCATAATTAAATAAACAGGAGCGAGTGACTTAGGGGGCGTTTTTTTTAATGACTCAAAGACAGTTTATGATAAGAACCTTCATTTACTATGTGACGTCGCCACCTACTGGCTCGGCATGCATAGTTCCGCTTTGTTAGTGAAGTTTAGTTCGTACTATCCTTATTATCCTTTTTGATATATTAATCATTTTCATGATACTGCATTGCACGAGCTACAGACTTCAGGGGCGCTTCAACACTGTTTACGTGTTTGGTAATGGCAGCGCTGTCAAGTTGATCACGCTGTTTACTGTAACAGAAAATAGTGCACGTCAAACTTCCCGATCCTTCTAATTGCGACCACTGCTCGTTTAGGTTTTGCCAGCGACACAGAGGAGACTTAATGTTATTTTCTCATCGCCACCAACGCAGTGTCATGAGACATGGCATTTCTCGACTCGTGCAGTTTTAAGAGTAGACAGAAACTCAAACTTTATATGCAGTAATATTGCTGCAACCGCATTTTAACCACAGATAAGTGGATGACCCTCTTTCGAGAGCAGACCCCAACAAAGTCAAAGTTTTTATTAAATTGTATGTTTTCCCTTGGCACTCACTCCCATCCTCCATATAAACGACATGGAAGTAGTTTTTGTTTAATTCTTCTTCTGTAATTCAAACCAGTTAATGAAAACCTCCCTGGTGGCAGTGTCAAATGTGAAAGTTTCCACCCTTAATGTGTTGTCTCCTTCTTATCACAACTGAAGGAAAATATTCCAACTTTTAGCCCTGGAAGATGATTACTGATCATTTATAGTACAGTAATGTCAGGGTCTCTACGCAGAGCAAACATTTAATCATCAGTTCATGACTATATTTGCACTTGTGATAAAAGCCTTAATTAAGTTCCCCATCAGCAGTTTGTTGGGTAAGAAGAATCTCTTCCTCTTATGTTGGTTTTTCTGGTTGCTGACTGTCGCTTTTTTTGGGCCGTCGTCTTGATTCAGTTGAAGTGTGTGGGAGACCACCAACAGGTTGCATCCTGTCCACGACTGTGTTACTCCTTCCAGTAGCTCCGTGGGTGCACCTATTTGTCTCCTCTTAAGTCTTCTGCTCAAAGGCTAAATCAGCCATCCTCCGTGACCAAACTGTGCTCCTCACCCACAGCCGCCTGTCATTAAGTGTGTTGGTTTTCACTTCTCTGAGTCGTTTTCTGCATGGGTGCCACGGACCAACTACACTCCACAGTAGATCAGCTCGATCCAGTTTCCCCTCACAGTAAGACAATCTGTCTGAGGAGTCCAACTAAAGACATGACACAAGCCACAAGCGCACGGAACCACAATGAGCCATTGCTTTGGAAACTGATCACCAAGCAGCTCTTTTTTTTTTTTTAAAGCATGTTTGTGCATATGAATGTGTCGTGTATGTGCACACAAAAAAAAAACATCTCTAGCATTATAGAAACTCTTGATTTCACAGATGCTGGAGAAATGTCTTGGCAACTGAGAAACAACTCATAGTCCACATGATCACTTCCTTCGAGACTGGAGGTGAACACTACCAATAACACTTTGCAATTAAGTTGACCACCAAATTTCCTGGCTTCACAAAAGGAAGAAAACCAAAAACGTTTCATCTAAACAAAACCAGAATAATGGTTCTTGGGTTATGATGGAGAGTTTGTGTTAGCACGCAACGTTGGCCAGTGTGTTGTTTATCCTTGTTGAATATATTGGGGAGCTTTTATATTACTTTTAATGAATAAGGAATTGTTAACCTCTGCCTTTAGAAATATTAGCCATTTTGATGGGACATGCTCTTAGGATCGCCTGGTGTACTTTGGTAAAATTGCAAATGATGACGTACAGTATTTATTTCAGGTCTGCTGGGATGTCCCACAGGAAATTTGAAGCAGTTCACATTTCATCATCCCTCAGGACACAAAATCCATTCTTACTTTCCAATTTTTTAATAGTATATAATTTCTCTGTGGGCTTTTCGATTATAACTCGAGAGTTTCATCTGGATTTTTAGAAATATGTAAAAGGGGCAATCCCTCATTGCAACGTTGCATTTTTTCATTTTTATTTTCTTATGCACAGAAGCACACCGCAGCCGCCAAAAGGCTCATTCAAGTCTTTGCCCTGCCTCTGCGATAATTCACTCAACCCGCCACATTTAAACATCAAAAGGGCTTACACTTCTTTAGTTTTGTGTCATACAATACGTGATCATGTTTAAAGTTCCAAAAGTTCCTAGCAGGGTGAAGGTCATGCTATTAAAATATATTTTTTTTCCCTTCAGTGCTGCACGCCCATTGACACACATTTTACACTTTGGCAATTTTGCACCTAACGACGCAGAAGGCAAGGCACTAAAAATATCCCGGCAGCTAATTTCCTCTTCATTTAGTCTTCAAATATTGACTTAAGCTCCTTTGAATTTGATGATACAATCCAGCTTGACCCCAGGCAGAAAAATATAGCAGCACGTAATTTTTAGAACTGAAGCCGCACTTCTTGTGCTGGCACGTTTTACTGGGGGAAATTCTTTTGGATCCCATAATTGTGCCTTCAATGAGCCAACACAGTTAGTATGCAGTCTATCGTATACGGTAAAAGCGGCGTCAAGCCTTTTGAGTTGGGAGTTCCAGCGCCAAATTGCACTGAAAACTGTAGTGGAAAAGTTTTAAGGGCTTTCTCAGCTCCTGTCAGATCTGAGCAGCTTTTATTTATCTTAACATATTGCACAGATTTGGTCACATTTTCAGTTGGAACTTAAGCGCAAAGTGAAAATGTTCCAACAGCATAGTGAAGAAGTACCATAACAAAGCCTCGAGCGCTGTGCGGAAAGGCACTCCTCGATTTTGTTCCAGCAAAATTTGTCAACTTAATGACGGGGTGCCACATTTGTTGCTCAAGACCAAAGTAGATTTTGGGGTCAGTTAATTAAAAAAAAAAAAAAAAAGGGGGGGGGGGGGCTTTTTTTTCTTTTTTCCTTTTTCCATTTGAGTCACAATTGAAATCATTACCCTTGCCAAAATGCCTCTTTCACTCAGAAATCACACGTCACCATATACCCACCTTTGCCTTTTTACCCAAAACCCAGTCAAGTTGGGATATTGCCACCACAACATGCGCATTCTCACCACAACAAGTAATCCCGCAATCAGTTAATTAGATGATGTCAGCACCAACTAGAAAGTACCTGCTAACAAACAAAAATCAGGCTCTAACTTTAACTTTTGTCCAAGAATTGTGCTCTTTGTGTGCCCACAGAATGAGTCCCCTGGAACACAAAAGACCGAAAGTGTTTTGTATGCTAGCAGACTTTTTGAGCAACAAGTTCACGTCGAGGCAGCTGAACTTTTATTTTGTTGTCCGCAAGGTTCTGTAAGAAAAGTACAACATTCTTTGTCCTTAATTGCCCAAGCAACACTGTTGCCGAGGTGACAAATGACAGCGGGCTGCACTCCATGCTTAATCATATTATTTTCTTTTTTTTTTTAAGCACTGTTCCCTGTTGCTTGTCCAGATGACATTGCACCACCCTGACCACTGCCTTGATGAAACTAAATGTTTCCTGTTCATTTTTTTGTTTTTTTGTTTTTTTGTTTTGTTGTTTTTTTTTGGGTCATCATCTTCCATTCCAGGCTTGCGGTAGCAGTTGGAACCATTCCAATCCCAGACTGTCATTATTGGTCTTTAGATGGAGGGGCACACCTAGTGACCTAGTTACTCCCTCAAAACTTTCCATTGGAAGTGCTTATGAAAGGACACTTAATAGCCCATTAGTTTGTTATTACAGGAGGTTTAGGATTAAACTTTAAATATTTTCCCTTTACCGGGGAAAGTTATCACTTCGGAAGTCTCTAGACTAAAATCCCAGGTCTAAAACATTGATTCTTCTTATCTTGACATACAAAGGGGACATAGTGAAGTAGAGCGGCTGCTCAGTACAGTATGTAGTGTTGAATTTGCTGATTTCTGATGTAATATCAGTGGTAGTTAACACCCAAGGCTCACTGCCCAGACCCCTTTGTTTTAACTGTCTCTGACGTCACCACACATCTAATTATCTGAATGCGCAAAGTCGCACCAGCTGCGTTAGCACACTATAGGGACACACAGTATCCGAACACGTTATTCCACATCGGCGAGCTCTGTCAGAAAGGTACATGTGAATAGATGTCAGCTCTACCATTAAGCTTTTTTCCTGGTAGGCAGTGTCAAAGGAGCATAGGTTATTTGGAAGAGTTCAGTTGTGTTGTTCAGAGATGATTCTGTACAGAGACCTGACTTCCTTCTACTTTCAGGCAGCTGACGAGTGATCCGACTTGCAAGTAAAATTGTGAAAGTTCTATGGAATAAGTGTTTGAGGTTTGACAAAGTATTACATCTTTTAGTTAAGTGAGGTCAAATCCAGGTCTCCAGAGCCTGTGCTCAGGACTACAAACATCTAAATGTGACTGCTAGTAAGTTGTCTGACTCATTTCTTTCTTCAGAATTCATCACATCTGCGTGCGTTTCACTAGGGATCGGGAAGTCCGTCCTGAAGCCACAAAGTTATTTACATGTGGATTCTGTTTTGATTTGTTACTTTGCAGAATCTGATGCTATCTGATCTGTTCTTGCATGTTTATTTATACATTTTCCGCAAATAGTGGCCAGGGGTGCAAGAACAAAATTGAAAAGACTATTAGGGAGAAATGCCGAAAAACTGACTGGAATGAAACAAGTCCAGTCTGTAGCCTCGGGCGGAAGCGAGGCTGCCTTGAAGTGCATCCATCCCTTTCAAAGGTAGATTTACTTTGTGCCCAGCGGCAACGGCTGCCCCGTTTCAGGACCATCCCATTTTGTCCACGGTAGCCTGAAAACGGCCTGCTAAGGCCACCGCGAACATAGTGCAAAGGTAGCTTAAGAATACAATGGTTGCTATTGCTCTCACGCCTTTCTATACCGTGGGCTCAGATATGCTCCGTAGCTGGCTAGGTGCCCGTCAACCATGTTTTATCCATAGAAAGCCTTTGCAGGAAGTGAAAAACATGTCAGGCCTTGATGACTAGTCTGGGGGCGTGCGACGTACTGGCATCTGTGGTAGTGCGCGGGCCAAACCGTTAGTGTCTTTGAGCTTTCAGGGCACAGCAGCCCCCTCATGACCTTTCACCGCAAGTGCATCGACCTTGAGAAAACTTCGAAAGCCCAAACAAAACTTGAATATGGAGACAAAAATGGCCAAAATTCCACTACATTTCAGGCAAACTGGGCTGCGGTGGCCACCAGGAACATAGTGTTGACAAAGCTTCAGCAATCGCACTAAATGAATACAGTCTTTGTAAGGGGCAAATACTGTATTGTCTAGTAACTTTTCACTGATAACAGCCTCCCTCTGTCAAGGACCCCTCTCGTTGTGGGAGGGCACATGGCGAGACCAATCAGTGTTTCAACAAGGCCCCCGCAAAACATTGCCTGCACCTGAACTGGATTAGTTCCAGACTAGCTCAGTAGTGAATAAGTGTGGTGCCAAAAAGAAGACGTTGGTGATGAAACGATGTTGGGCCTCATTCACTAATAAATGTGTAGAAATGTTGCTTACTCTGTGCACCAGTTGAGCGTATATGCAAAAACACAGTTGTGGATTCATGGCACATGCATACTGGCCAATTTTCTTCTCACCACTGCGTATGTTAGTGAATTTAGAATTCATTCTAAATGTCAGGCTCATACCCACGAGCTGCAATCTGCTATTTCCGTATAAAATCTACGTAGATGCGAGGAGGTTAAGTTGTGAGAGAGAGCCCAAAAACCTTTATAACTTTCTTAATCTATTTTCCTCTTTCCTACTTTCTAAAGGTTGGTATCATCGGAAAGCTTGCTGAACACATAAACGGAAAACGTAATAATGATGTTATTTCTCCAGTGGAACATCAATTTCGCGGACTGATAGGGAGAGGGGTCTTCCATGAAATCCGATTGTCCGTTAAATTGAAGCAGTTTTTTGTGGGCTAAAAACACCAGCACAGCACAAAATTATTGTACAACCCCAATTCCAATGAAGTTGGGAAGTTGTGTTAAACAGAAATAAAAACAGAATACA
Organism: Phyllopteryx taeniolatus; assembly: GCF_024500385.1. NCBI lineage: Eukaryota > Metazoa > Chordata > Actinopteri > Syngnathiformes > Syngnathidae > Phyllopteryx > Phyllopteryx taeniolatus. The sequence goes on along the minus strand of NC_084513.1, from coordinate 1,861,697 downwards.
ATGATTTGCAAATCATGTTCAACCTATATTTAATTGAATACACTACAAAGACAAGATATTTAATGTTCAAACTGGTAAACGTTATTGTTTTTAGCAAATAATCATTAACTTAGAATTTTATGGCTGCAACATGTTCTAAAAAGGCTGGGTGGGACAGGTGGCAAAAAAGGCTGAGAAAGTTGAGGAATGCTCATCAAACTCATCTTTGGAACATCCCACAGGTGAACAGGCTAATTGGGAACAGGTGGGTGCCATGGTTGGGTATAAAAGGAGCTTTCCTGAATTGCTCAGTCATTCACAAGCAAAGATGGGGCGAGGTTCACCTCTTTGTGAACAAGTGCGTGAGAAAATAGTCGTCATTGTCAACGTCTTTTCCATGGACGCCCCTGCTTATTTCAGCAAGACAATGCCAAACCACATTCTGCACGTGTTACAACAGCGTGGCTTCATAGTAAAAGAGTGCGGGTACTAGACTGGCCTGCCTGTGGTCCAGACCTGTCTCCCATTGAAAATGTGTGGCGCATTATGAAAATACGACAACGGAGACCCCGGACTGTTGAACGCCTGAAGCTGAACATCAAGCAAGAATGGGAAAGAATTCCACCTACAAAGCTTCAACAATTTGTGTCCTCAGTTCCCAAACGTTTATTGAATGTTGTTAAAAGAAAAGGTGATGTAACACAGTGGTACACATGACCCTGTCCCAGCTTTTTTGGAACGTGTTGCAGCCATAAAACTTTAAGTTAATGATTATTTGCGAAAAAACAAGAACGTTTATCAGTTTGAACATTAAATATCTTGTCTTTATAGTGTATTCAATTAAATATAGGTTGGACATGATTTGCAAATCATTGTGTTCTGTTTTTATTTATGTTTAACACATCGTCCCAACTTCATTGGAATTGGGGTTGTAAATAAATATATATTTTTAAAAGCTTTAAAATGTATCCAAATTTACCTTATTGGATAAAATGGGTCATTATGAGTTTCAAATCGACACTATTTTCTGTCCGTTAATTTCGAAGTCCGTTAAATCAGGGTCCGTTAAATCTAGGTTCCACTTAATTAATTATGAAGTTAAATTATAGATCCTGGCACTCAAAACATGCATAGAAAAAAAAGTAAGAGCCGAGAACACTGCATAACTTGTTAAAATACATAGCAAGGAATAAATATAGCACAGGAAAGAGGCATTTGTTGTTGATAAAATTATTTTTTTTGTCCTCTTCGACTGTTAGGTCAAGCAGAAAGGACGACCTGTATATCCCTTTTATGCCGGAACAGTTTTACTGTGTCACAGTGGACTTTATTTTAGTATTTTGATGGATATTTGAGAACCAGTTGATCAGTCGAACAGGACAAGGTTTCTCTGGGTGAGTGGGGGGAAAAAAAAGACAACAAATGCCAAAGCACTAACAGTAAACAACATGAGGAAAGTAAACCATTATATACCTAGAACAATGAATGCCACATTAGATATGAGAGTTATATTTGGCAGTAGTGCTACAAACTGTGAGGGAAGAACAGGACAAGATAGGACAGGACAATGACAGGAGGGGAAGCATGCAGGACAAGGGTCGTGAACCCGGCTGTAGAACTGAAGTGTGGTGGGAGTGGCTATGTAAATTCTAAACTTCTACAGTGAATGAGGCCAAATGTTTGTTGTGAAAGAATTACGAGAAGTCTTTTTGTGGAAATCCCGGTAGCTGCATCAAAATCCTCTGGAAAAACTTCCAATGTATAGTGTATTTTTGAGGTGCAGTTTACCAACCATTATTATGGGAGGCCAGCTATCACTGTCAGCCTTCCTTTGTTGTTCATGCCGCTGTTGGGGCCTGTAAAACCCACCTTTCTCCCGAGTTTTTCCATTGTCGTCATTCTGTATAAACAACACTGACACAGAATGGGGGGACAAAGTGGATCCAGCAATTTTCCGGCACCAGAGGTAGTATCAAAGCCGCAGCAGTTGTGACTGACAGTGTAACCCCTTTCACACTTCTCCTGCCCCGTTGTGTTGAAGACAATTGCCACCGTCAGACAACAATGTTTTACATTGCACCAGACACTGGCACTGACGTCGCCTGACTGCAGGATGCAGTGTTGCTGTGCAAAAGCGCACACAGTTATGGGAATACCATGCTTCTTTGGGTTCTGTGTGAAAGACTCAGGCCAATAAATGATGCACCCATTTTGTAGGATCACTGTGTTGAATCTTCCACTTGGGATTCCAACCCTAATCCTTTTTTCATGTCACTCCAGAGGTTATTGCGGGTCAGTTGTTGAGCATCGTTAGGATCCCATGGTTGTCTGTCTTGCAGGCAAAGGTCAAGCCAAGTCACTGGCTTTTCCACGCGTGCCAGATTAAAGGATAGCCGCAATGTTTCTTTGACGTCTTTGCCTAACGAGTTCATACAGGTCAGGTTTACTCCGAAATAAGTTGGGCTTGAATTGCTAACTTCTTCTTCACTCTCCTCGACAGGCCACGGCGAGTGCCACTGCGGCGAGTGCAAGTGCCACGCGGGCTACATCGGGGACAACTGCAACTGCTCCACGGAAACGGCGTCGTGCATCGCTGACAATGGGCAGATGTGCAGCGGGCGCGGCAACTGCGTGTGCGGACGCTGCCAGTGCACGCACCCTGGCGCCTTCGGCGACACGTGCGAAAAGTGCCCCACCTGCCCGGACGCCTGCGATACCAAAAGGTACGAAACAGGAACGCTACGGTACGTAGGTGAGATCTAAAATGGTTGAAGTTGATTTGGTCGTATCAGTTAATGTACTGGAATCTGCCACCGGTGTGTTTAAGCAGTTTGACAGCAGCCCTAAACCACACCAGTAATAACAAACATAACTTTCGAAGAGTGGGCATTTTTCTTTTCCATAAAACGGCTCCCTCCTCCATGTCTTCCTCCTCCTGAAGAGAATGCATTGAGTGCCGGCTTTTCAACTCGGGAAAGATCTCAGACAACCAGACTTGCCAGCGTCTGTGCAAGGATGAAATCATCACAGTGGAGACACTCAGTAAGTAAACACTGTCCACGAGCGCGCGCGCACACCCACAGCTGTATTCACATCTGTGCCAGCATTCTTCTTGGCCTCAAAGACCTTGCGGAGTGTCATTATTTTAGAGAGCTGCTTGAAGCGTCAGTGGGTGACACACTTCTGCTGCTTAAATCAAAAACACTTCCAAGTCAGTGCATATTGAGAACAATCAGAAGTTCGATTTTTGGTACATTTACAGAACAACTTGGCCTCACCTGTGTGTGACATCATGGAAGAGTTGAAGTGAAGTTCTTCCAAAATGTGATCCAGCTGCATAGCTACACTCAGATGTCACACTTCTTTAATTCAGACTCCTCCCGTGTGTAAGCACTGATTTAACACTGTTTTTCCTCAAATAGTGGCCATCCGCTCCCTTTCGCTTGTATTCTGCCGGAATGAACGACCGAGTGTACACTTTAACAAATAAATACCTCACCTCAAATAGAAACCTATGATTTTCCCCCAAGTAACTGCAGTTAGTTTATTGTAAGTACAGTGGTACCTTTACAATATTTCCTGAAGTATTGTAGTAGGCTCCGTTCTAATTGATGCTGCCCTAATTAATCTCAGTGCAGACCTCCTATATTTAAGATTGAAGCGTATTAAGACCAAATTTCCTCAGGTCGCTGTATTAATGCATCATCCACCTCAACAACTTAATGTCTCACCTTAAATAGACACTAGTTTCCCCCCCAAGTAACTACTAGGCGATTGTGGCTGTTATTTTTACTCCACCTTAGTTCCTCAAATAGTGCGCTCACCTCTAATAGATGTCGTGCCCCAAATGGTCACAGGATGGTCCTCCTTTATTTAAGCACTTTGAGTATAGTTATACGTTCTTTGCTCAAATAATGGCCTAATTGAGACCTTGTTCCCAGGTGGTCCTCTTGTATTTAAGAACTCTTGTACTATGTTTCCTACTGAAATAAATATGCACAACCTCAAATAGACACATCTATCCCCCAAAATAACAGTGCTAGGTGGCTGTAATTATCTTTACTATATAGCCACTTTCACAGTTTGTAATGCACCCTTACACAAGCCTTTGTGCAAATAGATGCCTGGTAGCCTCTGCAGTTGAGTAAATAATCCCCCCCCCCCCCCCCACCCCCACTGTTAAGTGCAACATAATTCGGCCCAGGTGGCAGATGTCTGTGCGTCTGCGTGCGTGATGTCGCTGTTGAATCTATTTTCGGAGCGCTGCGTGTTGGCCCAATTCTGACGTGATTCATAGCATTCCTCGCTTGTCGGATCAGCCCTAATAGACTCCATATGTACATTCCACATACAACCAGAGGAGGGAGGGCTTTGTGGTCTGATCCCCTCTTCCTTCTTCGCACACACAGACACACACACGCGTGCACGCACACAGAGACCAGTGAACATTGAGTCAAAATGGGACAACGTGAGACCATATGATTTTTCCCTCCATGCTGGATTGTTTATGTTGATGCACTACTGTCAGTCCAGGCGTGTGAGCTGTGTGTCCTCTTTTATACTGAAATAATTACTTTATACCAACAATCTAATGAGATCCAATATAAAAACTGCGTTAAAAAAATAAAAAGAACGAGCGCAGACCACTTTCTGGATTTTTCGGACGTATCCATTTTCTGAGCCGCTTCCCCTCACGAGGGTCGCGGGCGTGCTGGACCCTATCCCAGCTATCATCTATGAACGTTTTCTTTATAAAATTACATTTTTTACCCTAAAGAACAAACTGGTAAATAAATACTGTAGATTTGGTAGGGGGGAAAATGGGTCACCATATGCAGGCAGCACAGCGCACTAGTGGTTAGATCTTCTGCCTCACAGTTCTGAGATTCTGGGTTCCATTCTCAGCTCCCCCTTCTGTGTGGAGTTTGCATGTTGGATACTCCGGTTTCCATCCACATTCCAAAAACATGCATGTTCAGTTCGTTGGTACTCTAAATTTCCCATAGGTTTGAATGTGAGTGTGAATGTTTTTGTCTATGTGTGCCCTGCGGTTAGAAGGCAACCAGTCAAAGGTTTCTGTTTTGTTTCTTTTACAAGAATCTGAATTATATCCTCTTATCAGAGTGTGTGTGATTGAGTGTACCTAATGGTGTGTCCGTTGGGTGGGTGTTTTTTTTGTTTTTTTTTTTTTTCTAGAAACGGACGTGCCGGGTGCCGTGCTGTGCCTCTACAAGACGGACAACGACTGCGTGATGAAGTTCACGTACTCTGAGCACGCCAGTGGACTGTCTGTTCTCACCGCCCTGACGGAATCGGGTGGGTTTCTGCTTGCTTTTTACTTTGCGACATGACTGACACGCACCCTTTGTAGAAGTAAACAACTTGAGAACTTCTCCACTTGGGTGAGGGGTCCAGTTCATACGTCTACAGTCCAGGGGTGTCAACCTCATTTTTGTTGCGGGCCAAATCGTAGTTATGGTTTCCCTTAGAGGTCTGTTATGAACCCATATAAATGTATGATCACTTCTTCAGTTTATATACATAAAAAAAAAGGATGGATAACTACTTTTGAAATCAGAAGCCAGTATCAAGTTGTATGTTCAACTATTATTCAGTTTATTTTGAAAGGAGGATTGGTCAGAAAAACGCTTGCAATATCTCAACATTATTCGAAGTGAAGACAATTTGCCATTTTTAGCAAGAAACATGAAGTCGAGACACATGATTTGCTTTCGCAGGCCACGTAAAATAATAGCGTGTGGGCCAGATCTGGCCCACACGCTTTGAGTTTGACACCTATGTTATTCACAACCTTAAATTTCACAGATGCATAAATGATTTGTTGCAACTGCATCAGTACAGCAATTATTTTTTCAATTTCCTCTGTTGCAATACATAATTTTGTCAATTTATATCCTATCCTGCAAAGTGCTTGAATTTTGTCTCCAAATTTTGTGGGTTCTTCTTTTTTTTTTAGAAATAGAATAAATACAGTTTCTATAAAATAATTGTGTTAATTATGAACATATCCGGGGACCGAACCATGACACAAATGGTGAAAATCCAGGAGTAAGTAATGTCACCCCCAAAAGATTTATACTTGCCTCTACATGCCACAAGTTAGGGGCAAAGCACTATTTTTGTACTGGTATTACTTTCATTGCTTTGACATGTACAAAAATATGACAAGGGGGGAGTTGTTCAATGAAGAATGGAGGATAGGTTCCAAAATAAATGCAAATAGGTAAATTTGCGAATGCCAAACTATGCGGTAGTTCACTGTCATCTAGTATTGTCTAAACGAACTGCATGACAAAGAAATTAATTATTAAAACGTTAAAAAGTTATTGTTTTGTCTAAAAAGTTCCAACTCGTGTTTTTTTTCTCCTTCGTCAGAATGTGGCGGTGGTCCGGACGCCCTCATGGTCCTGCTGGCGGTGGTGGGCAGCATCCTGCTGGTGGGCGTGGTGCTACTCGGCGTCTGGAAGTTGGTCATCACCATCCACGACCGCCGGGAGTTCTCGCGCTTCCAGAACGCTCGCTCGCGTGCACGCTACGAGATGGTAGGCGAGACCGCTATCATACAATCACCTGGGTAGTTTCCCCAGGTTGTGACCCAACTGCGGATTGTATCTGGCTATATGGCTATAGGACCTCTGACTTCCCGCATGGACCTCTGACCAGCACGGAGCTCTGACTTCCATATCAGGCTCTCTCCGGTTGTTGTCTGGTTGTTTCTGGTTATGTGATTACGTTTGGTACTTTCTGGTTACGTCTGGGGGCGGCACGGTGGTAGACTGGTTAGCACAGCTGCCTCACAGTTCTGAGGACTGGGGTTCAAATCCCAGTCCCAATCCCATGCCTTGCCTGTGTGGAGTTTGCATGTTCTCCCCGTCCCAAAAACACGCGTCGTAGCTTAATTGAAGACTCTAAATTGCCCGTTGGTGTGAATGTGAGTGCGAATGGTTGTTTGTTTATATATGCCCTTGCGATTGGCTGGCAACCAGTTCAGGGTGTACGTCTGGTTCTTTCTGGCTCTGTCTGGTTGTATGGTTGTATCTGGTTGTGCCTGGTTATTTCTGTTTGCCTGGCTTTGTCTAGTTCTTTCTGGTTTTGTTTAGTTCCTTCTGGTTGTGTTGTTGTGTCTGGTTCTTTCTGGTTGTGTGGTTTTATGTGGTTGTGCCTGTCTTTTTTTTTAGGTTGTGTGTGTAAGGTACATTCTGTTTTTGTCGGGTTCTCTGGTAGTATCTGGCTCTGTCTGGTTGAATGGTTGTATCTGATTGTATCTGGTTCCTTCTGGTTGTGTCTGGTTATTCATGGCTGTGTGTGGTTGACTGGTTTTTCCTGGATCTTTATGGATGTGTTTCATTCCTTCTGCTTGTTTGGTTTTGTCTGGTTCTCTCTGGTTGTGTGGTTGTACCTAGTTATATCTGGTTGTTTGTGCCTGGTACTTTCTGTTTGTCTCTGGTTCTGTCTGGTTGTAATGTGGCTCTGTCTTGTGGTTGTATCTGATTGTGTCTGGTTTTGTCTGGTCCTTTCTTATTTTGGTATGTAATTGTGTTTGATTCTTTCTGGGTGTGTCTGATTCTTTGTGGTTATTTCTGGTTCCATCCCGCAGGCATCCAACCCGCTCTACAAGCAGCCTGTGTCGTCCAGTTTTGGGGAGACAGACGTGTTCGACAAGCCCTACAATGGAGGGGTCCACTAAGCCCTCGGCATGTGGGGCGGCAGGACCGGTCCAGCAAGTGGGACCCATATGGGGGGCATGGGGCCAATGCGGACTGAGGCCTCCCCCTACCTCAACAGGGACACAGAAGTGAAAATAAATGACAAAAGAATTTCACGTCATCGCATTGATGAGCGAGGCATCAACAGCTGAACGTTAGCGACAAGCTAAGCTCGCTGCAGATCAGATTTGTATATTTTTTATGAACACTAAGAAATTGTCTTTGCCAGGCTTAACTATGCACCCAGCAGCTTTTTCTACACTAAATCAAATCACTTTCTTGAGAAGAAAGATCGGAGAACACTTTGGAAGCTGCAACCTCAATGTGCTTCTACTAACTTTTTACTGAAAAATGAAGTTATGCATTCATGTTGCATTGCTATTATTCCTTAACGAAACCGTAAACTGCAATTTTGTTCACTGAAGCTTTAGGCTTTTCCTTGATTTACCATTGTTGCCTTTTCCACAAAGATGACTTTCTTCTCCTTTCTGATTGGCTAAAACAACCTTGTGTTTTGGGTTTATAGTGCCACCCGGTGCTTTGGCATGCACATGACAGCATGGTAATGCATTTTAATGTGTCTTCGGACATGCAAGTGGGGTAAAATTTTGAACATACCCGTATATGTGCAGACATAGGTGACATTTGAGGGTATGTGTAATTGTGTGTGATAATGAGTAATTGCAGGTCAGTGTAGTCTCTGCCACCCTTAATGGTGGTCCATTTTTCAACGAAACAGTGTTCCTCCTTTTATGACACTCCCCTCGTTGCCCAATAATTTCAGCTGAAGTGAAAATCAAGCTAGTTTATTGCAAAACGAATTTGGTAGGCCTCAATGATGTAAAGGTCTTTCAAGTAAGAAGCCTTCAAACCATGATGTTAGATGTTAGAGCAGCAGCGAGATAGGCATTTCTTTGTACTAGGTTGGGAAGCACGAGCGCAAGACAACATCAAGATATTATACCAATAATAATATCACAGTGCAGTGCTTATGTGACAATTCATATATTGGGAGGAAAAACATCAAAGAATCTATGTTAAGCGAAACAGTGCCAACTAACAGAAATTTGCGCATTATGCATTTGTAACAAATAATAAGTGACTACAGTACACCTTTATTCTCAATGAAAATACAGTTGTCCACTTAATCTTTGGGTAAAACATTTATAAAAACAGTAATTGGATAGATTTGCCATCATAAATGTTTTTTTTTTTTTGTTTTTTTTACATTTGTCAGACTGATGGTGTGGTTTGCTAAGGTTGGTGTATCAGTGCTGTGCAGTGAGCGATACCAATGGGATGTCAGCCGCCATTTATTTATTTATACAGAACCCAGCAATGACAGGATATTTCAGTGACAGAGTCCGCTTTCATGCAGTGACACTTTATCTTGCCAACAGATAATGTAGGTCTGGTGTGACGTATAAGGAGACAGCTATCTTCAGTGAGTGTCACCGATTAGAATAGTCTTTCACACTGTTTTACAGCTCTGGTGCTACTTCCGAATGCGGGGAAATACCGGCTTTTACAGACAGTTGGAAAAGGGTACTTTGTCCCACTGCTGCTTTCACAAACCGACCAGCAGGGCTTTTTTTCATATGGAAAAATAATAAACTACTTCACCAGCATTTAAATGATTATTTCATAATCTCCAGAGTTGTATAATTAGCAATAACGTAACAGTCTTCAACATTGGTTACTATGAAATTTAAGTAAACAAATTACACTTGCATCTTTAATAATAAACAATAACAAGTGTCAGGTACTTGCGCGCATGTGTGTTACTGGCATTAAGTGTAACTATGGAGTGGGTATGATAGTTTCCTCTGCACAGTTTGGACTATAAGTGACAACGTAGTGGTAAAACATGCAGTTGCACAATCAGGACTGAAGCATGTTTGTGTGACTGCGCAAAAAACGACACAATAAATGAGCTTGTTTCACAAGAAGCAGTGTGTTGTTTGTGCTGTTTAATTTGTGTGCGGTTGTACGTGAGTGCTGTCATTTCCACTTCAGTAAGGAGAGGGAGAATGAATTCGTATTCATGTTTGCCCATATGTACCAAGGACTTTTATTACCACTTTCCATGCGCTTGAAACAAGTCCGTAACACCGGCTGATTGGAGCTGTATGCAGGTAGCACGCACTATTTTTTTACATTACCAAAGCCATTTAGTGTATAGCTAACCTTTCCTTAATTTTTAAAGCCACGATCCCCTTTAACAAACCTGACAAACATGGCGCGCATTGTTTTTTTTTTTCCAAAGCCCATTTTCTGTATAAGTACATTGATTTTACGTCAAACAAAAGCCTTTCCCTAATTTAAGTAATGCACCCTTCACGTCCCTTGACAGTACGATCCCAGGTAAAACATCTCTGCCAAAAACCTTTTTGACAAAAACCAATTAAGTGTAAAGGTATGTTGATTTAACGTCAGAGCTTTTCCCAATTTTTTTTTAAGGCTTTCAACCCCTTTCGGGGCCCCCAAAAGAGTTGGCGCACCCCTTATTGCAAGCAAAACATACACAGACAACCTCCAAAATGGTTTTAAACAAAGCACGTTTAGCGTTGGCATTGAGAGGAGCCAGGTTAGGTGGCTCGGGCATCTGATTAGGATGCCTCCTGGATGCTTCCCTCCCTGGTGAGGTGTTCTGGGCACGTCCCACTGGGAGGAGACCCCAGGGACAACCCAGTACATGCTGGAGAGATTATGTCTCCTGGCTGGCCTGGGAACGCCTCGGGATTTCCCTGTTTGTTTTCAAAAATGTATCCATTCTCAATACCACTTATCCTGTTCAGAGTCACGGGGTGCCGCACCCTATCCCAGTTGAGTTCAGGCAAAAGGCGGACTACACCCTGAACTGGTCGCCAATTCCTCGCAGGGCACATATAGACGAGGTCAACCACTCGCACTCACATTTACATCATCACTGAGTGGAAACTGAACCCACGCTGCCTGCACCGAGGTCAGGCGAATGTACCACTACACCTTCAGAGACTCAAAAATATATTTAGGTATGAATTTTATGTCATTTTTATGTGCACTACATTTGAATTGTTAATCATTATTTAAATAGTTTTTTTTGTTTTTCTATGTTTAAGTGCAGCATTAATGTTCACACTGTGCATAATGTTACAGTGGCTTACAATAATATTAAATATACTTTTTAGGAATAAAACGTCTGTCTTGTTTTTGATGGCTTACTATGCTGTTGTATTTTAATGTCATGATGGTGGTACCTGGAGAGCTAAGTATTTTTTAGGTGGTACTTGGTGTGAAAAGTGTCTCTGTAAGGGCAAAGTTTTTTTTGCGACTTTAGAGGCATATTTTTCCTGACGAATTTGGATTGATCTACAGTAAGAATTTTTGGACTTCAATGGCGAGGTTCCACTGCATATAGAAAATGTCATTAATTAAAAATTATAACAGTATACAAAAATACAGTATTTTGGGAGCGCAGACATCTTTACAAGGCAGACTGTTTCTGTCGAAAAAGACAAGGTGTTAAGTTATGAGCTGCCAACATTTTTTTACCGTGTACGTCATTCAGCGGCCCGAAAAGAAAACATTGGCCTTGTTGACACGGCTGAAGGACAAAAAGATGCAGTTGTTCCCAAACAATCGGAAGAACAAGAGATAAGGTGACATGAGGCGCCGATGGATTCATCAGCGTCATCCAAATAATCAGAGGAACGAATGAGCAATGAGATGAGTCAGCACTTTGAATCTCCCACACCGCTCCGTGCCCCATTGGAGCAAAGCCCGACACAAAACTCACTCTACTAGCCTAAATGCCCTGTTAGGTGTGACAGACAGGATGAAGACGATTGTCAATATTGGAATCCAGCGCACACAAAGTCAAGATCAATTCTATCAATTAACATTAAGGACATGGCTATTTCCGACCATTTTTGTGTATTCTTTGAATTGCAGATTCTTCCAAAAGTTCAGACAACCTCTATGTCTATTAAGAAAAGGTACATAAATGAGAGTACCGCCACTAAGTTTAAGGAGACCATTGCTGTGCCATAAACTGTGAATGCTGAGATAGTTGATGAACTTTTAAATAATTTCACCTGTAAAATCTCAAATGTCATGAATGCTGTCGCTCCTATCAAAGCTAAGACAATCTTGAGGTGACCTCGAACACCGTGGAGGAGCACAATGATGGTCAAGACCTTTAAATCAAAGTTTAGGAAAGCAGAACGTAAGTGGCGAAAAACTGAACTCCAAATTGACTATGACCACTACAGACAAAGTCTTTGTAATTTTAACCAAGACTTAGTCAGGGCTAGACAGCAACACTTTTCTGAAATCATCAGGAAGAACTTCAACAATACTGGCACTCTGTTTGCTGTGGTTGACAAGCTTACAACCCCCCCCCCCCCCCCTCCCCGAATCAGATACCTCCAGAATTCTTAACAGCAGATAAATGCAACGAATTTGCTTATTTGAGTGAAAAAATACATTCCATCAGGTTAAATATCATTCATCCATCAATCCATCCATTTTCTTCACCGCTTATCCTCACTAGGGTCGCGGGCTGCTGGTGTCTATCCCAGCTATTATCGGGCAGGAGACGGGGTACACCCTGAACCAGACGCCAGCCAATCGCAGGGCACATAGAAACAAACAACCATCCGCACTCACATTCACACCGGGTTCTGACCAGAACAAAGAGGTCAGAGCATATTACTCCAATTCTTAAGTCTTTACACTGGCTCCCAGTCAGCTTTAGAATAGATTTTAAAGTTCTGCTACTGGTCTATAAATGGTTTAGATCCTGAATACATCAAAAAAATACTAATGGAATATAAACGCAGTAGGGCTCTGTGATCGACAGACTCAGGTCAAATAGTGGAGCACAGAGTCCACAGCAAATATGGTGAAGTAGTATTTAGCTATGATGCTGCACACAAATGAATAAGTTGCCAACAGAAGTGAAGTGTGAATATTCTTAAATCCAGGTTAACTCTTCTTTTTTTCTCATGCTTTTTTAGAGCATTTCCACTTTTAAATGATATTTCTTGCACTGTACGCTGTTTTAATTGTAATTTTAAAGTACTTCAATGTTTTTTTCTCTTTGTTTTAAGTGTTTATGAACTGTTCTTTGTTTTTAAATGCTTTTAATCATGTAAAGCACATTGAGTTACCTTGTGTATGAAATGCGCTATGTAAATACATTTGCTTTGCTTTGCTTTATTTTGAGGATCTAGGCTCGCTTAGCAGTTCAGTCCCTTCACGTCACATACTTGACGGCTGTGTGACAAAATCCTCTCCAGCTGGATAAGTGTGACCTGGTTTCCTCATTTAAACTTTCGCTTCCTGGGTGTGACTTCTTCATGGGCTTCTCTTTATCTGCTGAACACACACCGTTCGTTAAGCCTTAAAATGGACTCATCATCTTTTGAGAGGATGCAAAAGTGAGAGCGGGGTGAATAAACGGAAATGAACTCCTCTTAAAGTAGCTGGCGTTTTAATGTCGTATGTGTGTAGAATTCATGATCAAAGTTTTCGCTCCAGTATACCCTTAGGGACCCCAACATTAGGTAAACTTGCACATTATAATTCCTTCCAGTCAGTCAGTCAGGGCGGTGCATTTGGTACCTTGGCCTTCAGTTGGGATTTAACCGACTTAATCCACAACCTTTACCCAAATTCTCAAGAGTTGGCACACCCATCAACACACTGAAGAATCGGCACTCCTTATCCCATGCACCATAACGCCTGGCAAAAAGAATAAAAAACAAAAGGCCATGGCTACACTGATATTATGTCAAAGAAAAGCCTTCATGTAATGTTTTTAGTCACACACATGTCCTTCAGCCACCTAAGACAGAGAGTGTTTGGAAAAAGCCTGCTTCACAAAAAGCGTCCAGAACAAACAACACCGTGTGAGTCAGCGTGTTTTTGACGTTTGACCTCCCAGTGCTGAATGCTGCTACTGTCATTGTTAAGGAGTTGCGTGTCAATCATGAGCTTTGTTAAGTTAGACTCAAATGAATATCATCATCGAGCATGTCCACAACGAGTCATAGAACACAACTAGGAAATACCCATCATGCTTTGCACCCAAGTTAATGAAGCACAGGTATATATAGGTAGATAACACGCCCCATTTGAGCTGCGTGCCTACGGCGACGCTAAGCTAGGAGGGTCTAAGTCGTCAGCGCTTCTCATGTGTGTGGACAGCAGGAATAACAGAATGCCAAGGATACCGGTACATTGTGCTGCATACGGTTGCGCAGAATGTCGTACAATTACAGTGCCTTTTTTTTTTTTTTTCAACCTAAGTTAATGTTTTTTTATAGTACACGTTGCCGCCACGTAGGCATGTTAATTAGTCAGGCTGCTATAGCGCACTGGCGTAAATCGTCTTCATTTCTGTGGACTAAAGCGACGATTAGAAAAAGAAAAGAGGTTGCTCTTGATTGTGGCCCTCTGCTTCCATCCAGTGGGTAGTCTGATCCTCTACATGTGCTATTGTGACTTAAATGTAGAACAGTCTTATGACATAAGTGATGTTCTGTATTTAAAATACTGTCCTTTTTTTAAAAAAGCGCTGTTACTCTACAAAAGGATCGACGAGGATGGGATTCGAACCCACGCGTGCAGAGCACAATGGATTAGCAGTCCATCGCCTTAACCACTCGGCCACCTCGTCGTATTAGCAATGTGCTAGCAACACTTCATATATTATGGAGATAACATTCCTGAACAACCAACCCTTGATGTAAAACATACTTTGTTAGTTTTCTGTTTGGCACGTATATGTATTAGTTTTTATGGCATTAATTTATGATCGGTTTGCACAACGGAAATGTACAGACCAATTACATGCAATGTAACTCCTCCCACGTGACACAACTCAGCAAATCAAAGTCCAAGGAAGCAAATTTAGCGTGAGTTTAGGGATAAAATTCCTTCAAAGGATTTTTTTTACTTAATTATGAATTATTATTTCATTTACTTTCATATTTAATGCATTTTTTACAATTTTTGACCTTTTTTGATACCTAGTTTTTAAAAAATATATACTAATCCTTTCATTGCAGTAGGAAAATAAAAACAAGTTTTTGTTTCTCTATTTTTTCTATTTATATTCGCTGGAACCCAAGGGCAGAGCTGAGATGACTCCACCAAGTGGTCAGGAAGGGAATTATGGACGGGGGGCGTCTTTGCTCTGCCATGATGCATACAGCCCTATTTCACTTTTAGTTGTGGACATGATATATAAGTCACTCATTGAGATACATGAATATTTTTAGCATTTCCCTTGATGACCATTTAAATTAAATTAACCACTTCCTTTTTCAGCTCTTGTCCAGTAACATGTGACTTGACGTCACTTCAAGACAGTCATGACTGTTTTTAGGTCATCATTAAAGGGTCAGTAATTTTACCTATTCTTACTTTTATGTAGTTTTACTATAAGGCAGTTAACTTAATATGACACAGTTGAGAAAAACGTATCATTCAAGGCCTTGGGGGCCAGATCACTTTATGTGGCCCACTAAAGCAAATAAAATGTGTCGACATCACGTTTCTTCCGAAACGGATTTATTCTTTTCATTTTGGCAAAAAATCTGTACCAAAATTTTAACTTTTAACAGATATTACAGACATTTTTTTTCACCAAATACTTTCATAGCATGAATGGAACAATAGTTTCATACATTATTTTTAGCTGATTTCGGACAGTTTGTGCTGAATCCAAATATCACATTGGTTTTGCTCAATCAGGTCAACTTTTTAAACTCTTGCTTCGTTTTTTTTTTTTTACGTTTTTGTTTACATGTACAGGTATTTTCGCTTTATATCAGTTGCAACTATTCAATTTACAGTAAGCAAAGTTTGTAACACTTGATTAAACATTTTTTTCTCTTAAAAACTTATCTCCGACGATTATTAACAAAATCAACCTGTCACAAAAATTTAATTGATTTATCGTAATTTCTCATGTGTAATGCGCATCCGGGCAGGTGGTCGACTGGATTGAATGTCTGCCTCACAGTTCTGTGGACTGGGGTTCAATCCCCAGCCCCACCTGTGTGGAGTTTGCATGTTCTCCCCATGCCTGTATATATATATATATATATTACAAATTCTGCCTGGGTATGTAAACTTATGAGCACAACTGTACATATATGCAGTCATATGTACCCCTGTCATATTGGAATGTAAGTGGAGGCTCCAACTTTTTCATTACCACTAGGTGGCATACTAGAATGAAAGTGTACAATTTTTTCATAACCTTTACGGGGTGGCGCCATAGTGGAATGAAAGTGTACAGCTTTTTCATAACCTCTAGATGACAGCATACATTTATAAAATGTGAAAGTCTTTCATTTTCTCCTATACCTATGTGTAATGCGCACTATTGACTTTTTTTGTGGGGGGGGGGGGGATGCGCATTATACACGATAAATTATGGTAGTACAAAAATCAGATGAAAAAAAATCAACTTCGCATAAAACCTGACTTGAACAAGAGAAACAGATGTAATTTTCAGATTCAACAATGCAAAATTGTCCTAAATCAGTTGAAAAATCAGACAACTTAAAAAAATAACTTTTTCAGTATTATTGACCAATCTAACATGTCGAAAATGTCTTGCTGTCTTTGACGATGCAATGTTAATGCCTCAACAAAGTAACAAACATCATGGTTTTTTGGTCTCCTAAAAAGTGATGGTTTTGGAGATGTGAGAATTCTGCCCAATGCCAGCAATGATAATATGATGAGGTGATTATCCATTTATATGACTTTCACAGTCATCACGGCCCTCTGAGGTAAACCATAACCACGTTGTGAATGAATGAATGAATTTGACAGATGACAGATGACAAATGAGTGAGGTCTACTGTTTTACAAGCCTTCCACGTCCTGATATGCTACATCTACATCACGCTTCATTACAGGGTGAGTATTCTTACTTTATTTTCATTTTGTTTTATTATTTTGACACTTCTATGATAGTTAAAGATGTCAAAATGTTACATAAAACACTTTATAGTGACTTTTATGGGGTGACTTTTTCACCTTAGAATGGATCATTTTTATTTCCGTTCATTTCTGTGGGGGGAAAAATAATTCTGACGAGCAATCAGAAACAGATTGTGTTGGACTTTAGAGTTTTCATCACTTGAAGAAATGAAGTACAAACACTTTGTTATTGAAGGGCCTATCTGATCTTGTGATTATTGGCACTTATTCCATAGTTCTGACTTACAAATGACGTCTGCAGAAAAATCTCCCGCAAAATGGACTCAGCAGTAAATTTGGGTCTTTGTTTTGATGAAATATTTGATTTTCAGGATTTGATTTTGGATAACAAAGGCATTTCTGTGGGTGGTATTGTGTGACAGATGTGAACTTTGGCTGGCTGTCATTGATGGTCTCATCCCGTCCAAAGGCTTTATGTGGCTGAAAGTCCCAAAACTGCGATCATTCGTAACCAAAATGTTGGTTGAAATCGCTATTCATGCCCACGCACACTTCTGAAAATATCAGAACAATCGGCCTAATATTTTTAATTTGATGGACACCCCTAGTATAGTACAGTGGTGGGGGGGGGGGTCTCAAACTCAACTTACATGAGGGCCGCTGGCGCTAGTGTCTGGGTGAGGTTGAGCCGCATCAAGTATTCCACCCAAAAAAACAAACAAAAAAAAAAGCCCAACTGATCAAATCTTTTTCATTAAAATAACAAAATAAATAAATAATAAGTCAAAATAATGAACTGTTCTTCAGAACATAGGCTTCTTTTACTTCCTCCTACTCCTTGCTGTCAGAGACTTGGCAGCGCTTCCTCTCACGCAGGTGAGCTTCATTTGGTTTGAGGGAGGAAGCAACTGAACGCCTCAGTATGGCTTTAAGATGCTCATCTTTAAAGTTTGGACATGAACTTTGACTTTGTTCATTGTGGAGAAGAGCCTTTCACACAAATGGGTGCTGGCAAAAATGCACATGATTCCAAAAAAAATCTTTTTTTTCACAGAAAATTGTCCAAGCTTGTCTGTTTTTCCATTCACCTCCCTAGACATTTGAAAAGTGGATCTGTGTGTCTTGAAGTCTGCAAAGCTGTGATCCAATTCTTCCTGTAGCTTTCCAATGGTATTAGCATACTCACTGTGAAATGTTGTTCCAGAATCCACGAGTGGCAGAGGTTTGTCTGGGAAAGTTGGGCTTTCCGTAACACAAGTTTCGTGTTCTGACATTGTCATATGCGACGCTGACAAGTTGGCCCTGGCCTTGTAACTTCTTATTCAGTATATTTAGCTCCTGTGTGATGTCAACAAGAAAAGCTAAGTCCATTAGCCCTTTGGGATCACTTAGTCTCACCCAGTCACACTGAGTCAGCCCATCCCTTTCCAGGAAAGCTTTAACTTCTGCCCTTCACTCAAAAAAAAAAAAAGGAAACCTCTTCAAAAGCTTCAAGAGGTGTTCCAAAGGCAATTAGTTATAGTTATAGTTATTAGTTAAAAATGATTTGTGGCGGTGTTCTTATCATATTCAAAACAACAACAACAAAGAAACATACAAGTGAGGTATATGTTCAACAAGCTATATTTAACCTTATTGGTTCTCATTTCAAAACAAACATGTTTTGATAGCAGAAGAAGTCGCTAGCTAGCTCAACGCAACATAACGTGATTTTTATTTATTTATTTTTTTTAAATAAATTCGAGCAGAGGTTGTTGTTTTTTTTTTCTATTACTAAGTTATCAAAATGTGTTTTGTCCATACCGTAATTGACTTTAAAAATGAATTTTCTTTTTACTTTTACTTGGGTATAGAAGTTAACTCGGTACTTTTACTGTACTTCGACTTAAGTACAGCGCGTGAGTACTTTTGCTAGCTCTGTATGAGGATAATTCTTCGACATTTTGAACCATTTTCTGTCACACTCAAAACACATTGAGACATTTAGCAACTTGCGGGAATCAAACACCAATCTTCCATTACAATGTTTGCTGTTTTGTGTCGTTCTTGAGCGCCCCCCAGCTACACTTAAGCCACTCCTATCCCCTGCAGGGCATATTGTAAACCACCCAATAGCGTGTATGTCTCATCCTGCTTTGGATGATTTTACATCCTTGACAAGAGCTCCAAAATGTCACCCCATCACCGGCCAAAAACTACATGACCACCACTGGTTATGTTAACATCCCTGCCATATGCTCAGTAAGCTCCCCTGTTCAATGTTTATTTAATGTGTGTCGTTAGCGTGATGTCACACATGACATCAGTGTTTTTTTTTTTTTTCAAAGTTCACTCATGACACACGCACGCACACACCTAGCAGCACCCCCAGAAAGAAATGCCATGGGAAAGACGTGAACGATGACTCTCCCATTAAATTGCAAGTGGTCGCTGTGACGGGAGGCCAACTTTCCATGTGTGGGCTCCACAGGCAAGAACGAGAGAGACGCCCTGAGGAATGAGACGGGCACACACGTTGTTTCCTCCCAGATCTGGAAGTCACGCTGTACTTCTTACAAGCCGCTTTGTTTGACGTCTGGCAATGACGTTTGTATGGGAGTGAGGCAAGTTGCCGTCACACGCCAGCGCACTCACATTGTCCAACGCCTGTCGGGCACAAGTCTTGCACCAAATCTTTTCTGATGTACCATTTTAAGAACAGCGCACCCCTTTTTATCACAGGGCATCACATCCCGACACACCCGCGGTAGGTGAAAATCTGTGATATAAAGAGACTATATATAAAAAATAATTAAAAAAAAGTTTTTATCATTCTCATACTCACTTTAAACACATTTAAACGAATTAAAACACACCTAACAAACCTATTAACCCTTTTAAAACGACGCGGATCACTAACTCCTCGCTACTTCGTGCAATTTTAATCATTCCAACTGCCCCTGAAAGCCGTGAAACTAATAAATATATCTATTGTTATGGTGCTAAAAGGGTTAAAGTATTCCTAAGAGGCTGTTCTCATTCTCTTGCACGCATAACTCCTTCAAACAAGAGGCACCGAGTGCTTGCTTCAAGCTGTTTATTTATTTTTATTTATCCAGGTAAGGCGACTGAGAACAGATTCTCATTTGACAGGAGAGTAAATCAAAGCAAAAAAAAAAAAAAAAGGAAACACAAATACATGGACAGCAAATGGGTACAGTGTGATATACTGTAGGTATAGAGTCAGATAGTTTAATAGTATTTGTCACTCCCAGTTGAAGTTTACGGTATAACTGACGCATGAAACAAAAATTGACTAAACATTTGATATTCAAACACCAAAACAGACATTAGAGATTCTTAATACAGTGCTGGTACAGTCAATTGAAAGTTTGAAGTGCTTTACACCGAAGACACCCTTGGTTTGTAAATGGTTTAGAGGTGCAACAATTAATCGTTTAATCAATAACCACATTTGCAAACATCTGCTCTTCCTTTGGAAAAGAACGATAACATTTTGTGCATATTATTTTACATGTTACTGACCAAACATATCAATTTACATTTGTGGATTTTTTGCACTGTCAATTTGAAAAATAATGTCAATTTTTCTTATAAAGGGATGGAAATTAAAACATGACTTTTAGAGCTGCTCATTGCAGCTCTAAAATGGTTTTTAACCTAGTTTTTAAATTGTTTACAGTCATTATTAACATATATATATAATAAGATGGTCAGTGTATTGTTATAAGTACCACGTTACGATGACAACCTCGCGAATGGTGTCAAGTTGTATACTAACTAGTTGTTATTGGTTTATTACCTGTTTATAAGGTCATAATACACTATTACTATAGAACAACAAGCGTGGTCTAAGAGAATAGATTTATATTATAATTTCAATACATCCCCTTTTAAAAGTTGTATAAACCTGTTATCCATTCTTTATTAACATCTTATAATCGCATCTAATCTGCCTCAAGAGTTAAACAAAATATGCAAATCATGTCAGGCTTCATTTCAGTGAGTATCTAAAGATGTCTGTTTGGCTTTTTGTTCGTCTATATAAATCCCACTGAGACTGAGAAAACTTCAATAGGTGAGTCGTTTTATGTTTGTGTGTTTTTTTTTTCTTTTAAGTTTTATTACACTTGGGTCACAGTTGAAAAAAATAAAACATTGCCTGTACAGTAAATACAAGTTCTATGATAGCGACAGTTAAAAAAATAAACGACCAGCTAATTTGACACAACATTTGATTTGAAATTAAGAACAATTGGGAAGTCAACCAGTTCCACTTTATAGGTTCGACTGTTTAATATTACGGTATAAAGTAAAGC
Source organism: Phyllopteryx taeniolatus (assembly GCF_024500385.1). NCBI lineage: Eukaryota > Metazoa > Chordata > Actinopteri > Syngnathiformes > Syngnathidae > Phyllopteryx > Phyllopteryx taeniolatus. The sequence goes on along the minus strand of NC_084513.1, from coordinate 1,840,726 downwards.
AGTTCGACTTGTGTTGGTAACTGTTTGTTTTCGAATGTGCGTCAACTAATTTGAATGTTTCCAATCCAACAACATGATGGGGGGGCTAAAGTGCATTTCGCAAGAACTGGAAGTTGTAGAAATTGGACGATATTAGTTGAGTGTCTCTTTTGCAAGGGGTGGCAGTGGTTTCAGTTAATCCCCCTTTGCAAAAGTCACTCCCCTCCTCCTCCTCCTCCTCATTGTCCTCCTCCCTTTTCCTCCTCTCCAAAGGGCCACATAAATAGGGGCCAGCGGTCCAAGCTGAGGGGGTCCCCGCATAGACACACACATCTGGACAGCAGCTTGCACGATGCGTCTTCTGGCTTTCTTGTGGACCCTGAGCTTCCTTCTCAAAGAGGTGCACACATGGGGCTACAGGAATGGCATATTTCACAACTCCATATGGCTGGGTAAATATGTTTCTGCCGGTTTTTTGGTAAAACTTTGAAATGATCATGTTCAGAATGAGCTAGCGAACTTTGAATGCATGGGTTCATTGATGTTTTAGACCGTTAACTATACAGCCCAAGCTGTTTCTGTTTTTTTTTTGTTTTTTTTAATATAATATATTAGATGTTATAATCCAAAACTGTTAAAACCACAATAATAAACACTATTTAGTCAAATAAATACCTCTCTGATAGTGCCAGTCAGAAATGAGCCATGATTATCTTGGTAAAGCAGCTCTTTTATTGCGCAGGTGTACCGAATGTTCTGGCCTATGACATTTTTAGTTTGGTTGCCAAGCAGGAGAGGCAATCTTCAAAGAGACACTTAACTGTGTGAATGGAAGTAATTAGGAAACAGGCGATGGAGTCTGTGCCAGTCAGCGACTTCTTGCAAAAGGTCATTCCGGAATGACTAAACACATAGGAGGGGGCGGGGGGGGGGTGACTAACGACTGCATTCTTAATGTGCAGCAAACAGAACAGCAGGCAATATTATGAGCGTAGCTTATCATAAGCAGCATGTCTTGTAGCCATGCATGCGTGAAGCCAAAACAGAGTCTTGACTCCCACTGGAGAAAGGCACCATTTCTTTCTTCGTTCTTTCCAATATGTGTTATTTTTCCAATTCGATCACAGTTTGGCCCAATTAAGCGTCTAAATTGCTGCTGATGCTGTTGACGTCGTGTACACATTCATTTATGGCTCTAAATTATCTTTGATGTTGACAAATATGTCAGGTTTGTCGAAATCTCTTAATTGTCTTCAACGTTGACAAGGACGCTGTATGTCAAGTTTTTTTGAAGACTTTAAATTGTCTTTGATTTCAGGTACTGTGTATGTCGAATTAAGGCTTGAAATTGTCTTAATTTTTACTTTAGTCATTACATTTATTATACTTGTTATTATCCCTCAAGGGGAAATTCAACTTACACTCCGCTGTATATTTCGTGTTGCACTCCACACACATGCAGGCACGTGTGGGGTGCCGTTTGTAAAAATAACAGCAACATTTTGTCACATTCAGATTCAAACAGTGTTTAAAAAAATAGCGCAAATTTAGAACACATTTAGAACAATATTTGCCAACTTTATAGTTCAATCCAAATATTCAATGTTACATCTAAATCTCAAATCTAAATGGCTAAATATATATTTAAATCTTCAATATTTTTTAAAATATGAATCATGAACATAAATGTTAAATATACACGTATATATATATATATATATATATATATATACACTCTTATATAGATATTAAATGTAAATTTAAATATAAATCTACATCTAAATGTCAACTCTATAACTAAATATAAATCTTAAATCTTAAATATAAATATAAATATTAAAACTAAATGTTAAATATATATTTCAATATAATTATTACATATTAATGTTAAATCTAAATGTTTCAGGTCCAATATGTAAACCCACACAGCACAGGGTGAATTATGGTACATCCGTTTCTTGGCAGTGTGGATTTGCATATTAACAAAATATTTAGTTCGACCCGAAACATTTAGATTTCGCATTTAACATTTGTATTGAATTTTTATATTTACATTTATACTTTATCCAGCCTCTCGTGTTTCCTCACAGCAAATTGCTGACAGTAAGATTGCGCTTCAGTTCTTACGTCCTGTGCATTACGTGTGATCGACTACACGTGTGTGTGTGTGTGGGATCTGTTAGTGTACGTGTACAACTTCTTATGTGTGTTGGTGGCTTTGATTTTTTTTTTTTTTTATTGTGTAAAGCACTTTGTGCTGCATTTTCATGTAAGCAAAGTGCTAAATAAATAAATAAACTCTGAGTCCACAAAGGTTTGGTGACCCCTGTTCTAAATTGTCTTCATTAAACGCTGTAAATTATCTTCCATGTTAACAAAAATTATGATGATACCAGGTTCGTCGAAGGCTCCACATTGTTTTTGACGTCTACGTCTGGTTCGTTGAAGGCTCCAAATTGTCGTTGATGTTGATTGTCGAAGACTTAGTTGATGCGGATGAGGGCATGTACATTAAGTCATTGTCTTTCATTCATTCATTCACCTTCCGTTCCGCTTATCCTCACTAGGGTTGTGGGCGTGCTGGAGCTTATCCCCAGCTATCTTCGGGCGAAGTCATTGACTTTGATGTTTACAAATAAACATACATTGGGGAGGCACATACTGTATATCCTAACGTGATTCTACCACCGGTGCTTTCAGCTCCAACTGAAATCGCAGGTTTTTTTCTTTACAATAATATTTTAACATATCGACAGTGCAACATGGTGGTCGACTGGTTAGCACATCTGCCTCACAGTTCTGAGGATCCAGGTTCAAATCCGGCCTTGGCTGCGTGGGTTTTCTCCGGGCACTCCGGTTTCCTCCCACATCCCCAAAAACATGCATTAATTGGAGACTCTAAATTGCCCGTAGGTGTGAATGTGAGTGCGAATGGTTGTTTGTTGATATGTGGCCTGCGATTGGCTGGCGACCAGTTCAGGTTGCACCCCTCCTCTCGCCTGAAGTCAGCTGGGATAGGCTCCAGTGCTCCCGCGACCCTTGCGAGGAGACGCGGTAAAGAAGATGGATGGATGGATACAGCTACAGTTTGTAAATGAGAAAATATGTAAAATATTCACTATGTGTCTCATAATTCTCTCATAAATCTGCTATCTCTATAGTGGCTTGTGTCTGCCAATTTTTTTTCCGTTGGCCAGTAGGGCAATGCTTGACCCCTTTGAACTCTGACTAGCAACCATTTTGATGACCTACTTTGCTGCGCTTGTTTGCTAGATAAAATGTTATTTCCCTATTAATTCTGCCAAGCACCGAAAAATACAAGCAATTGTGTAGATCTGTTGTGCTTTGTCTGCAAAATACTTAATATGTTATTGTAGTTCCAAAGTTTTAAATGACAGATTATTCTTTGACTTTAACTTTTAGTCTTCAGCGTTGACCAGAATGTGACGAATCAAAATCGTCTTCGATGTAATTGGAACCTGAACGATGGGGTCGTCCGTTGTGGTATGAATGAATGAATTTCCGTTTTCAGCTGCGGTGGTCTCTTTTTGACAGAACAAGCAGCTGGAGTGTACCACCGGGAGTCGCGCAAAGGGAGATACCAGCTGACGTACAAGGAGGCCAAAGCTGTGTGCAAGTACGAGGGAGGGAAGCTGGCCACTTACGAGCAACTGGAGGCCGCTCGGCAAATAGGTCTGGAAAACACGTCCACCCGACTGGGATACATCCTAGCTTAGACCCAAATCCAAATTGGTCTCCAAAGGGATGCTTTACCATACAGGAGAAGAGTTTTTTTAAATACTGAGGGGGAAATACTGGAATTATTTGATCCCCTGCTCAGTTCTTAAGTTTGCTCAGTTACAAAGAAGTTAAAATCTTGTGGTGGAAGTTGAAGAATCAACAACAAACAGGAAGGATTCAAAGAGTTTCTGTTAAGATGAGTGGGCACTGTGCAAATGTGCTGACCAACTACAACAAACCTTTAATTGCTGTGCTTGCAAAGAAGGGTTTCTCCATCAAGTACTAATTTATGTTTATTGGGGATCAAATATATAGTATTTTACTCAATAAAATGAACCATTTTAAAACAAATTTTGACATATATTTAGTGAATAAACAAAAATGTGACAATATGAATTTCTTTGTAACTGAGCAAACTCATTCAGCAAGGGATCAAAAGATTATTTCCCACATTGCTTATTCTGTATATTTTGGTAGGCTGGAGGTCAGAGCAAAAACAATGCATGAAACATTAATTTCAACGGGACACTTTAGTTGCTATTGCATGACGCCCAATTATGAAGACGTCCCTGGTGTATTGTAAAAGAGTGTTAACACCATCTTTGATGGGTGACATCATCATCCCCATGGCACTGACTGGGACTGAGTCCACTCACTTTCCTCTCGGGCGTCACAAGCCCCCCACCACACACCCCCATCCGCCCCCACCTTCAGCACCCTCCCCCGAACTAATCATTTGTCAGCAGCTAAAAAAGACTTTGCCCTTCGGCAATCTAAGGGGGATGTCTCCCATTTATCAGGATTGTTTGGGCAGGGGTCTGCTCCTTGTAACTGGAACACTGACTCCACAAATAAGCCAAACAAAAACAACTGAACCCACCAAACAAGTCTCAGGATGGTCGTTAGGAGGTTGCGTTCCCGCCAAGGGGGTGTGGTGAGAGAGACCGTGGTTGGTTGAATAGAGGAAAGAATGTTAATGCTCAGGAATTTTTCTTGTTTAGGGTTCCATGTGTGCGCTGCAGGATGGTTCGATAAAGGACGCGTCGGCTACCCCATCGTCAAAGCTGGCGCCGGCTGTGGCTTTGGAAAGGTTGGCATCATCGACTATGGCTACAGGCTCAACAAAAGTGAGAGATGGGACGTGTACTGCTACAACCCTAGCTGTAAGTCGGTCGCAAAAGTTTTTTACCTTACCAATATGGGGAAATAGAAGAGACCTGTGGTTAGCACTCAGCAACAGCAACAGGCTTTTCTTTTGTGGTGTTTGCGTGTTCTGCCACAGTAACTTGGGACTTGCTTGAAACTTGAAGGTTAAGGCTTGAGACTTAGGCCTTGTACACACATCAAGATAATCGGGCTGTTTTTGTCTCCAGTTTGCCCCTTCCTGATCAAAGATGGCGAACGGCAGACGATCGTATGTTTTATAAGATTATCCTATAGGATTATTTTGCAGTTTGGCGTGTGTTAAGAGTGAATTTGTCCCAATAATAGGGTCCGAAATGGGTCGGGCCTGACAAACCTAAATAATAAATGAGTACAATATTTACGACCAAAAATCTTCTTGCGTATGGCAGAAGCCGACTACTCCCAAGTTATGCCTCAGGCCCGGTACACACATAAAGATAATTGGACTATTTTTGTCCCAATATTGTCCTTGCCAGACTAAGGGCAATAAACGCCAAACTATTTTATCTTTCATAAAATTATCCTATAAGATTATCCTTAGGTCTGAGGTGTGTTAAGACAAGAGTGCATTTCTCCTGATAATAAGGACCTTAAAAGGTCGGGGCCTATCTCAGCTGTCATCGGGCAGGAGGCGGGGTACACCCTGAACTGGTTGCCAGCCAATCACAGGGCACATACATTCACACTCACGGTCACACCTACGGGCAATTTAGAGTCACCAATTAATGCATGTTTTTGGGATGTGGGAGGAAACCGGAGTGCCCGGAGAAAACCCACACAGGCACGGGGAGAACATGCAAACTCCACACAGGCGGGGCCGGGGATTTAACCCGGGTCCACAGAACTGTGAGGCTGACGCTCTAACCAGTCGACCAACGTGCCGCCCCTTTGGAAATATATTTAATTTAATGAGAAAAATGGTGGCGTGTTAAATATTTCAGCTGCTGTAAGTAGGTTCACCTGACTGCAAGAAGTATTTTCCAAAGCAAGTATTTATTGACAACATCACCATTCTAAAGCACTCCCGCCTCCGGTCCCTTTGGCTGAAATCAGGAAACATCAGGGCTACATTTGCGGTAGTGACAGAATCCTTATGTGTGTGGTGTTTTGTGTTAAGATTATCGGCGTACACCACACACAGTATGACCAAAACTGTTAAATGCCTGATTTTTTTTATCTTTATGTGGGGGGTCTGTAACAGATAAACATTCTTTGAAGATAGTTAAAATCCTTATGTGTGTACCAGGCCTTAGTTTCATCAAAGACTCTCATCAATTATCTTCACCATGTCGCTGGCATCGGGTTGAAACCTCTTACACTAGATTGCCAAATGTATTTGCTCACCTGCCGTGATTCACATATGATTTTAAGTGATATCCCATTTTAAATCCAGATTGTTTACTATGATGTTGGTCTACCCTTTGCAGCTGTAATAGCTTCAACTCTTGTGGGAAGGCTTTCAACAGTATATGGGACTTTTTGCCCATTCTCCCAGGAGCATATTTGTGAAGTCACACACTGATGTTGAACGAGAAGGCCTGGCTCACTCTCCACTCGATATCAACCCAAAGGTGGTCTATCGGATTGAGGGCAGGACTCTGTGCAGGCCACTCAAGTTCATCCATACCAAATTCTCTCATCCATGTCTTAATGCACCTTGGTTTGTGCATTTGGTGCACAGACATGTTGCTCAGGGGGTAATATTTTGGACATTTCCAAATTTGTGGGAACAGTTTGGAGATGGTCCCTTCCTGTTCCAACATGACTGTGCATCAGTGCACAAATCAAGGTTCATAAAGATATGGATGAGAGAGTTTGATGTGCACAATCCTGACTTCAACCCTATAGAACACTTTTAAATGAATTAGAGCGGAAACTGAGAGTCAGCCCTTCTCGTCCAACATGAGTGTGTAACCTCACAAATGTGCTTCTGGCAGAATTCCTATAAGCACACTCTTAAACCTTGTGGAAAACCTTCCCAGAAGAGTTTAAGATGTAATAACTGCAGAGGGTAGACTGATGTCATATTAAACCCTATGGATTAAGAATTCACTTAAATTAATATCTGAGAAGGCAGGTGAGCGAGCACGTTTTCCAATATAGTCTGTCTAAATTTGGTCATATTTTTTCACAAATCAATACTATTTATCAATCCCCATGTGGGTATGATATTTTTACAAATGATTGACACATCTAAAGTGTTGAAAATGGCTTGCACTCTTTGACGATACAATGTTTTCGCCCAATGCCTGTAATAGATGCAAACGTTAGGTTAATGGGAAATTTCTTTTGTCGGTGTTTACAAAGGTCTGTCTCTAAACTATATCTAATGTTTACGAAAAACATAGGTTAGGTTAATCACCGACCAAACTGTCTTTGATGTTCGCAAAAACCTGTACTTTTGTTTTTTTAAGATGACATGAAGACTAAAATGTTGACAATGTTTACAAAAAGACATTAGTTTAATTCGGTGTGTACTTTAGTTTTGTCAAAATGTGTAAAGTTTGTCTTCAATATTAACAAGAATGTTCGTAGGTGTGTCTGTTTTGTGGTTGACAGGTGATCAACCGGGGCAGGGGTTCGCAATTGTTTTCACACTGGTACTGGCATTTCATACTGTTACTAACTCACGACCTACTTTACAAGTTAACAACAATAAAGAAAGCTTATGCACTTTTAAACCCCAGCTGGGATAGGCTTATGGAGTTCAAAATCGAGCGTCATGTTGAAATCATCTCACATTATTTCGCCAGAGAAGCTTTGTCACAGCTCCCAGTTGGTGGTGATTATGTTGATGGTAATGGTGGTGGGGGGTAACCACACTTTCAGACCAGTCATGCAGTCTGAAGCCGTGATGACCACGCCATGCTCCATGTCAAACAAGAGTGACGACACAAGGGAGCTTAATCACTCCAGGATGGGACGACAGTCTGAAATCAAAACCGCAATCTGGTTTCCTCCCTGTGACTTATCGCTGTTGCCTTCAGGCTAAACCTGAACGCATCCATGTGGATAAGATGTCCACAAAGAAGCGTTTAAAGTAGTCAACCATCTGCCAGCCTCGGAGATTTGTAATTGAAATACTCGAGATTAAAAAAAAAAAAAAAAAAGGTTCAAATGCGCCTATTGTAAGCAATTCATGAGACAATGAAAGGAATATACTGTATATTTCTTTAGGCATTGTAATCCTCCCTGGCCACAACTTTAGATACACCTGTATCATTTAGGAATATAGAATAGAGAAGTTACTGTCTATAAACAATGTTATCTTTATGACAATATAGATCTTTGTAGGGCAGAAGACCGTATTTGGTAACATTAGCCATTGATTCTGAAACTGTGGGGCATGAGAGAAGTGTAATTGTCATAATGCGGTAATTATACATTTACCTTGTTGTTTTCTCTGCCTATGAACTTTTCCTCTACGAAAATGCAGTTTACACTAAAAAAAACAACAACAACTAAACATTTAACTAAAATAAAAATGGACACTTCATGATCAGGCAGCAGAACCACATGCTTCCTCCCAACTACTAAAAACAGAAGGTAGTGTTAATAATGAAACATTGAGGACCCGGGTTCAAAGTGGCTGCAACATGTTCCAAAGAAGCTGGGACAGGGTCATGTTTACCACTGTGTTACATCATCTTTTCTTTTAACAACATTCAATAAACGTTTGGGAACTGAGGACACTAATTTTAGAAGCTTTGTAGGTGGAATTCTTTCCCATTCTTGCTTGATGTACAGCTTCACCTGTTCAACAGTCCGGGATCTCCGTTGTCGTATTTTATGCTTCATAATGTGCCACACATTTTCAATGGGAGACAGGTCTGGACTCCAGGCAGGCCAGTCTAGTACCTGCACTCTTTTACTACAAAGCCACGCTGTTGTAACACATGCAGAATGTGGTTTGGCATTGTCTTGCTGAAATAAGCAGGGGCGTCCATGAAAAAGACGTTGCTTGGATGGCAGCATATGTTTCTCCAAAACCTGTATGTACCTTTCAGCATTAATGGTGCCCTCACAGATTTGTAAGTTACCCATGCCATTGGCACTAACACAGCCCCATACCATCACAGATGCTGGCTTTTGAACTTTGCTTCCATAACAGTCCGGATGGTTCTTTTCCTCTTTAGCCTGGAGGACACGAGGTCCAGAATTTCCAAAAACAATTTTAAATGTGGACTCGTCGGACCACAGAACACTTTTCCACTTATCATCATTCCATCTTAGAGGCGCTTGAGCCCAGAGAAGCCGGTGGTGTTTCTGAGTGTTGTTGATAAATAGCTTTTGCTTTGCATAGTAGAGTTTTAAGTTGCACTTACGGATGTAGCACCAAACTGTATTTACTGACATTGGTTTTCTGAAGTGTTCCTGAGCCCCTGTGGTGATATCCTTTACACATTGATGTCGGTTTTTGATGCATTGCCGCCTGAGGGATCGCAAAGGTCACGGGCATTCAATGTTGGTTTTCGGCCTTGTCGCTTACATGGAGTGATTTCTCCAGATTCTTTGAACCTTTTGATGATATTATGGACCGTAGATGATGAAATCCCTAAATTCCTTGCAATTGTACGTTGAGGAACATTGTCCTTAAACTGTTCGACTATTTTCTCACGCACTTGTTCACAAAGAGGTGAACCTTGCCCCATCTGTGCTTGTGAACGACTGAGCAATTCAAGGGCTCGTTTTATACCCAATCATGGCACCCACCTGTTCCCAATTAGCCTGTTCACCTGTGGGATGTTCCAAACAGGTGTTTGATGAGCATTCCTCAACTTTCTCAGTCTTTTTTGTCACAAGATCATGTTACAAGATATCACACTTTGTATTTTAAATTACAGTATTAATATTTATATATAATGTCATTGTAAAAATGTGTCCCACGATTTTGGATCAGAATCAGAATCTGAATCGTTTTTATTTGCCAAGTATGTCCAAAAAAACACTCCTTTACACAAAAACACTTTAAAGTGACTAGTAGCGCGATAATCTGGGACAATGTCGATTGTGCAAATGTTGCAGATACTCCTCAGTCAGTGTGGAAGTGGGGCAGATGCTACTCTGGCATGAGTGGCCAGTATTGGTCAACAACAGATATGCAAATAGTGCAGCGTGGCGAGACTACTACAGTGAGTGCACGAGTATGTATAATTGGCCCGACAGAAATGTGACAACAAAGACAAGACAAAAGAAATTCTAAATTCTAAATTATAAATCACTATTTGTAATTTTTAAGGTTGAATCTTACATGATGTCACACATGTTCTTCTCTTTATATATCACACTAACACCAATAATGTTTTGCTTTGTCATCAATAACACTGAGCTGAGATTCAGATTTAGTTCTTTCTTCTCTAAATATGTTTAACTGCTTAGCATATGTTGACCTACAGAAATTGGTTTCAGCATGTTTCATAAACCCGAAGTGAAAGTGCCATTTTTCTGTTTGTGGCCCTCAGCGGGAAAACTTTGAACATCCCTGGCTTAAGAGGAATAAAATCATGATTATGTTTCTGCCAGCCAAGGAGTGCGGCGGCGTTCTGACCGATCAGCAACGGATCATCCAGTCTCCTGGCTTTCCGGAGGAATACCAGGACGACCAGATCTGCTACTGGCACATCCGAGTGCGTCTAGGCCAGAGGATCCTCCTCCACTTCGTGGAGTTTGATGTAGAGGATGACACAGCGTGCTTGGCGGACTACCTGGAAGTGTACGACAGTTACGACGACGTGACCGGCTTTGCTGGAAGGTGAGTGTCGCCGGCCTTAGCTGACCTTCTGTTCACTTACATCAAATCACCTTCAAATGTGTTTCTCCTTTTCAGGTTTTGTGGTGATTATTTACCTGAAGACATAATCAGCACAGGTGAGCCACCATTAGGTTTTTGCTGAATATCCAAATAAAGTAAAAAGAATCACATAGCACGGTCTGGTGCAATGGTGAGCACGTCTGCTTCACAGTTCTGAGTTTCAGGGATCTCGGCTCAGGCCTTCCTATGTGGAGTTTGCATGTTTTCCCTGTGCTTGTGTGAGTTTTCTGCGGGTACTCCCCCCCCCCAAATAAAATCTTTATAAAAGAGTCTAAACTGTCCAGAGGTATAAATGTGAGTGTACATGCATGTTTGTCTATATGTGCCCCGCAATTGGCTGGTGACCAGATAGATTCAAGCTTACCAATGACCCTAAGGTGGATAAGCTTTATAAGAAAATTGAAGGAATGGTGGATGAAGTCAATGTTTTTTTGTTTTGCTTTACAGGAAACGTGATGACGCTGAAGTTCCTCTCGGATGCTTCGGTCACTGGTGGGGGCTTCCAGTTACAATACTTTGCCATGAATGCATCTGCACTGTCACAGAATTACGTTGACTATTTTCACTGACCAACATTCTCATCTTTAATCATTGAATCTTGATTATTAAAGACATATATCTGCTTCATAAACGTGTCTTTTTGTTGCTGTTTCCAACACTCTCCTTGTTTAACTTCTGTTATTCCCAACTTATAAAATAAAAATGAAATTATACAATGTATCAAGTATTGTAAACTGTGATACAACTGTACAAAAATGAATAAATGAAACGGGGGGAATCAAGTTTGATATGGATTTTATAGTACCGGAAACGCCTTTATAAGGTAAAAGTGAGTTTGGAGAGGATGTGACGTTGTCGGGTCAAAGGTAATTTTGACGTCTGCGTAGTGCTTTGGCGCCAGCTATTTCGCGGGGCGACAGGACAACAAGGCACATTGCAATTTTGAACTCAAGCAAAGGCCGAGTGTTGTTCAACATAACAGGCCGAAGTGCAGCAGTCCAATCGCCGACACTTCGAAGTGGTCGGCCGGCCTTATTGCTGCTTGTGTCTGGACGTCATTTCTGCGGCGAAAGTCGCCTTTGCGTCTGGAGCCCGAGCGAGTAGCGCTTCCGTGCTGCGCGTGTGGCGTATGTTTTCACTGTTGTATTGTATTGTATTGTATTGTAATGTAATATATTCATTGGTTTTCGTAGTTATTTGATGTGCATTTTTGTTCTATAAAACATATATAGGTGAGCGGTCAGAAGCAGTGTTCGCTTAGCAGCAGCTTGTTTGTGGAGTGCTTGTAGCTGCGCTAACTAGCGTAGTTTTCTAGTACTTTTCTAGCTAGCATCTGTAAAATGTGCCAGGTGGTTGAAAACTTGTAATGCATGGTAGATAGTATTTATTTTACTAACTATGAGAGAAAAATGCGTTTTCAACTGAACATTTTTAAAATTCTTTTTGGTCTTCGTGATGGGATAATGGCTGTAAATGCGACTGTTGTAATGTGATAGCGTCAACTAGCACCTGAACTGTTTACACAGTTGACTTTGGTTGACTCCCTATTACTTCGTTTACAGCGCTGGATCTCGTGAAGGAATCTTCACGTTGAATTGAGAGGTATGTCATTTATTTGTGGTTTAAGTGTCCCTTAAAGTCATTTGTCCTTTTTTTTGTTTGTTTTTTAAATGTGGGAAAGACGTGTTGATATCTGAAATCGTGAGCATTTTGTCCATAATGAGTTAAAATCCATTCCTGTTGAAATGACAGGAAGAGAAGTAAGAAAATTGTATATTTGTGTGGGGAAAAAAATGTTGTTCTGCATGGTGAAAGTAACTATTTATTTATTTATTTATGGCCCTCAAGTGGCATAATATCAAATATGGGTCAAGGCAGTGTAAAGAAACAAATTTTGTTTGTTTTTTTAAATGTGGGAAAGACGTGTTGTTATCTGAAATCGTGAGCATTTTGTCCATAATGAGTTAAAATCCATTCCTGTTGAAATGACAGGAAGAGAAGTAAGAAAATTGTATATTTGTGTGGGGAAAAAAATGTTGTTCTGCGTGGTGAAAGTAACAATTCATTCATTTATTTATTTATTTATTTATTTTTGGCCCTCAGGTGGCACAATATCAAATATGGGTCAAGGCAGTGTAAATAAACAAACAGGTCGAATCAGGCCTCTTTCAAATGTTGATGAAAATCCACTACATATCTGCGAATGTGAGTGCAGCGTAAAACGGATCTGATATATACCCTGTCAGTGCATGCTTGACACAGTCGAAATACTTTGATGCCAAATGCATGCACACTTCTGACCAAAAAACACATGTAAACATACAAAATAATAACCATTGTAAATCTAAACTACTGAGAAAGCATAGACTGAAATACATTTTAAGTATGTTACAATAGAGGTGCGTTGAGCAATAAATACGGAAAGTTGCTAATGCCGACCAGTGGAGTTAATGCAGAGGTTCCCCTCATTTTAGTCAATGAGTCAACCCTGGCTTAAAAAAAAAAACGCTATATAGCGTTTAATATTTGTACAATTGATGGATTATTGTCTACTTCTGTATCGTTACTGCATGGTGTTGATGCTTGAGTTTCGAACTTGAGCATTGGCGCATGCGGGTTGTTTCATTTGGTCTGTCTGTGTAAACACAGCTATAAGTTGTCCTGAAAAATATACATGGATATATAAAAATAGTATGTTGGCATTAAATTTCAATTGGGAAATTGGACTTGCAGTGTAAATCTAGCCTTGGATCCAAAAATAACCTTAAGATGAAAGTTTGTCTTTCAGAATGTATCAATTAATGAACGATTAATATTTACGACACAAACTAACATTAGCATCACTCCTCACACAAGTGTAAAAAGAGATAAACAACTCTATAGTTAAATTAAATATTCACCCTTTGACACATGGGTCAGACATTTACTCAAGTGGAGAGGAATGCTTAGCCTATAGACAGTTTAATAGCCTCATTATACAGAATTATTTGAAGCTTCAGTTTCACAAATCAAAAATATTGTAAGGGTGGAAACCGGGCACGCAAAATATTGACTTTAGACTTAGTATCGATCTTTCAATGTAGGACAGAAAATCACAAGCAAATATGGCCACAAAACCAAGCCAAATAGCTGGGGCCTTTGCAGAGTTTTATAAATGATTATACAAGAATACAAATCCATTCTGCAATCATACAGAGCTCTCTTAACCTGAAAGATATAAAATGAAAGCCATCTGCGGAGGGATTAGAATCATCAATCAGGAAATTAGAAATGAAACAGGTGATTTCGTCACTCAAAGATAGCAAAAGCCTTGGTCCAGACAGATTTTAGAATTTTACAAAACCTGTAAAGACCTGATAGCACCGCAGTTACTAGTATTAGGGTTGGGTCAGCTCAAACACAAATAATTGAAATTGTCACAAATGCATCATGAGACGTACACGTGGGACCGTATTTATTCCCGTTAACAGTCGGCACTTTGTGTTTGTGCATAAGCACAATGTGACGTCACTGGTTCGTTCTGTCCACATAGAAGTTGCATTTGGTTTTCTAATGTGAACGAATATATAAAAAGATTGGAACAAAAAAAACAACAAAAAATTTGAATTGAGCATCATGCCCTACACCAGCTAGTCAAGGATGACAAAAATAAAACATTTTCTTTATCTTCACTATCACTGGTCACCTTCTGTTGTGACATCATAACAAAACAAGCAAATCAAACATTTTAGTCAGTTTGAAAAAAAACTAAAATTGTCCCACCCAAATCCTACTCGTGAAGGCCGGGTTGTGGCGAGTAACGATGATGGCGTCGGCGGAGCCTCCGAGCACCTTCAGCATCGTCCCCCTGCTGGAGTGTCTGGAGGACAGCACCGCTGGATGCTCTGAGCAGACCGACGCCTACCTCACCATCGCCAAGTAGGTCTCTCCTTGTTCTTCATCAAATTTGTTTCCTCTTTTGTATAATTTTCCTGTTACTATTTTGCAGTCGGCTCAGTGGAGAAAACGGCCGCCAGTTTCTTCCTGCTGTCACAAAGCACTTTTCCCGCTTGGGTAGCGCCATCCTGGTGAGTCGTTTAAATTTAAAGGTGGAAAGTTCTACCTCAACAGCTACGCTTGCCAGCTAACCGCTACCACCTGGTGTTGCCTGCAGACTCATGTAAGCAGTCCGCATGCTGAGCTGAGCCAAGCAGCCCTACAAGCTCTAGGCTTTTGTGTCTACCATTCACATGTTGTCTCTGGAGTGACAGGTGAGTTTCTTTTTTTTTTTTTTTTTACTGCTTAAAATGTCTTGCATTCAAATTAAAAAGACAAATGAAGGCCCTAATCATCCTTACAAGTGACTTCATTCGCACATCCATCCTTCAAAAGTTTCAAATGCCATGTTTTATTTTTAAAAGAAAATGTTTGATTGAAATGTTGCTATAATTGTCTAAATACATATTTATAGTGGTACCTTGACTTACAACAACCCTATTCTATGGTGCTGGAAGACGACAAAGACACCCATAAACTGTCTGGCTTTCACAAGTTATGCCTACGTAAAATCATGCATATATTCTGGCCAAACGCAATCTCCAACAATAACCTCCTCAAGAGCACTCAGCACAACAGTTTGCATAGAGTATTACAGAAATGTGGACTGGCCACCTATTTAGAATGTAAACGTCAACATTCCCTAAAGTTGCATTGCATTGGACCATAGAGGGCAAACAGGAGAGAGACAGACCGACCGACCGGCGTGACGGGAATGACTCATTTGACTTACAAGTGCAACAAGTTTTTCGAGTTACGAGCCATCACTTCGTTGATTTAACTAGTGTCGATGTCAGAGTAGTTGTAACACTTTAATCAATGGCTATTTGAATACAAACGGTGCAGTAACACCCGTAGAGACAATATGACGAGGCTTATATTCTTTATCCTCTGTAGAAAATGTCTTACTGTAATTTACACGCTTAGAAGAGAGTATTCATCTATTTATTAGGTAAATATTGGTGGCCAAGGCGCTCACACCAGAAGGAGCAGCACCATGTCGATGGGTATGAAGTCATGATGGACAAACTTCAATTCTTTTTATTGTTGTTGTTGTATATTTTTAGAAAGTACAATATTGTAAGGTGGTGTTTTTCTTAAAAAAGAAAAAAAAACACGCTACATAGTTTTTTTTGTTGCTGTTTTTGGGAGGGCTGGAGGGGATTGACGTTTCCTTCCATTACAGTAGGGACAGATGATTTGAGAGATGAGTCTTTTGAGTTACGGTCGTGGTCAGAAAATTTTTTTAATTTGTAAGTCAAGGCATCACTGTGTCCTCCTGTTTTCCCAGAAACTTTAACCACAGAAATCCTGTCCGCGCTTTGCTCCGTGGTGTCCAAGTCTATGGAAAAGAATACCTGCACCAGAGCCTTGTGGGTCATCTCTAAACAGAGCTTCCCCGCCGACATGGTGGGCAAGAAGGTTAGCACTGACGCGAACTATGGCGGTGCTGCCCGGCGCAGCGCTATATTCATGTTATTATTGATCCACTCAGGTGGCGTCCATACTGAGCATGCTGGAGAGGGTTTGGAGCAAAGGCGAAGTTCCGTCTGTCGTCATGGAGCATGAGGCCGTAAATGTCATCGTCAGGTAACTTTCATGGGGCTTGTCCATTTTCAGCCGTTCCATTAAAATCAGAGGTGGATGGGATTTCAGTGCTTTGAAAAAAAACACTTGTGTAGTCAACCAGGATTGACTAATTTGTGGACTGAGCGGGCTGTGGTAGAAAGTGAGTGTGAGGTTTCTAAACATGTCCGACTGCCAAAGTGTTTGCATTTCTCTCCCTCATAATGGACGGGATAAGCTGAAATTCACTTCCTAATCTTTGTCTGCTGCTCAAAACTTGCGGGTCTGAACCGCGATATGCCTGCAGTATCAGACGGCATGCTACTCTGCCACAGCTGCCCTTTTAAATCCTCAAGGAGAAATAGAATTGTTACGATCCTGTCATTTCCTGGTGCTTGTAGGCTGCTGGAGCAGGTCCCAGCTCAGATGGGCGAGTGGGCCGTGTGCTGGGCCAAGCTCGTCATCCCCCTGGTGGTGCACTCGGCCTCCAAGGTGCGCCTGCGGGCGGCCGCTGCCATGGAGATAGGCCTGCCTTTGTTGCTGCAAAAACAGATGGAGGTGGCTGCCATCATTGAGCCCTTGATGTCCACGGTGGGTAACATCCTCTGAAGGTTAAAGTTGACCTTAATGATAAAATGATGCGTATGCTCTCCGTTGGTCTTGACAGAAACTGATTCCAGAGCTGCAGAAGCTTTTCATGTCCAAAAATGAAATGAACGTCCTCAAGCTCTGGCCATTATTTGTCAAACTACTTGGGAAGGTACAATTGTTCATATTACTTTTTTGAATGATACAGATACAATTCTGGTACTCACAGCTCTACCTACCGCAGACCACTGACCTTTGATTCAAACTTTCAGGGGTTAGTTCTGTTCGCGTAAGCATAAACCTACATTCAAGTAAAACTTTACAGATGTCACGTTTGCGCATAATGGTGTGTTATTCTGTGAATAGCTCTACAGAAGAAAAAAAAAATCAAATATGGTGGTTCCAGAATTGGCAGGGATTCACTGTACTACAACACATGGTGCACACAACACAACACATGCATAGTAAAGGTCATTCCTGCCACCTTGTGAAACCATCTGTTTTTTTGTTTTACCTGATGGTAAAATGGGAAGCTCTTTGAGGTGTGGTGCACATCTATTTGAGTGGATGTTTAATTGGGGACTGGCTTATATTCAATTAGAGGCCACTATTTGAACAAATAGAGTACATTGATTGCATCGAGTATTTTATTTTAGTTTCAATGGAAGCTGTTTTGTCTTCTCTTCTATCGACCATTTACAGCTCTACACTGGAGCACTTGAGTTTGATTTTGTGTTGACTGTTAAGCTAGAGTCAAGGTTGTACGATATTCAGCTTTGAATCTCGCTGTTATGTTTGTATGGTGGTGTAGTATGACTGGAAACCTGAACACCTCCCTATTTTCTCCGAAGTTGCTCCACCGGGGAGGGCCCTTTATCAACTCGCTGCTCCATCTGGAGGAGCTCGGCTTTCGTAGCTCCTCTCCCACTGTCAAGAAAATCGCCTTTATCGCCTGGAAGAGTTTGATCGACAACTTTGCTCTCAATCCAGGTGTGCCATCGCCCTCCTTATTTTGCTTGTTCCTTCTGAGCTCCTCTAACATTAGTGTTGTCTCCAAAAGACATCCTTTGCAGTGCAAAGCGCATGAAACTTCTCATGCAGCCCCTCATGTCAATCAATATCCGGACGGAGGCGCTATTGCTCACCAAGGTGGAGGTGTGGTGGTATCTAGTGGTCCAACTCGGGCCCAACCTGTCGCCCCACTTCGATCTGGTAGATTCCCTGTTTTTAATTATTCCTAAGTCTCCATTTTGGATCGGATTCAGTTTTAAATGTAATAATTACTGGTTTGTGTCTTCTCAGGTGTCACTCCCGTTGCTACAGTGCACCATTGGATCTGAAGCTGTCTCAGCCCCCGCCACCCCTGCCAGAGGTCAAAATGGCATTGCAACACCCAGCACACCTAAAACCAGTACGTTTTATTTCAGCGGGAATAGGGTGACTTTTAGCCTTTCTGTCTGTTTGTAAAATATACAGCATAAAAAATTATATATCAGCAGGGAACACTTGCTAACTCAAAATACAGCGGCTGAAATAAGTATTTACCACGTCACCATTTTTCTCACGACATATATTTCCAAAGGTGCTATTTACATGAAAATTTCACCAGATATTGGGAACAACCCGAGTAACCGATACAAAGAAAGTAGGACAAATAAGCTCAGAAATTAAGTTATGTGGAATAATGTGAAATGACACTGGGCAAAAGTATTGAACACGCCAAGTGCTATTTATTTAATACTTTGTAGAAAAGACTTTGTTTGCAATGACGGCTTCAAGACACCTCATGTATGGAGAAACTAGTCGTATGCATTGCGCTAATGTGATTTTAGCCCATTCCTCCACACAAGCAGTCTTCAAATCTTGACGGTTCCGTGGGCTTCTTTTATGGACCTTGAGTTTCAGTTCTTTCCATAGATTTTCGATTGGATTCAAGTCAGGTGATTGGCTGGGCCATTCCAGCAGCTTTATTTTTTTCTTTGAAACCAATTGAATTTCCTTGGCAGTATGTTTTGGATCATTGTCCTGCTGAAATGTCCACCCTCGTTTCATTTTCATCATCCTCGTAGATGGCAGCAAATTTTTGTCAAGAATGTCTCTGTACATTTGTCCATTCATCCTTCATTCAATAATGTGAAGATTACCAGTACCATTTGCTGAAAATCAGCCCCACACCGTCATGTTCCCACCTCCGAACTTCACTGTTGGTATGGTGTTTTTAAGGTGATGTGCAGTGCCATTTCTCCTCCAAACGTGGTGGGCATTATGGCATCCAAATACTTAAATTTTGCTCCCATCAGACCAGACTATATTCTCCCAGTATTTAACTTTGCTTGTCCAAATGTTGTTCAGAAAACTTGAAGTGAGCTTTGACCTGCTTTTCCCACCCCCCCAGCAATGGGGTCTTATGTGCTGAACGTGCATACAGGGCATGGCAGCAGAATGCATTACTCACTGTTTTCCTTGTGACAACAGTACCTCCTAATTCCAGGTCTTTTTGAAGCTCTCCACAGGTGGTCCTTGGCTCTTGGACAACTCTTCTGATTATTCTTTGTACTCTCCATTTTCTGAGCCGCTTCTCCTCACTAGGGTCGCGGGAGTGCTGGAGCCTATCCCAGCTATCCTCGGGCAGGAGGCGGGGTACACCCTGAACTGGTTGCCAGCCAATCGCAGGGCACACATAAACAAACAACCATTCACACTCACATACACGGGTACGGGCAATTTAGAGTCCTCAATCAACCTACCACACAGGTTTTTGGGACGTGGGAGGAAACCGGAGTGCCCGGAGAAAACCCACTCAGGCACGGGGAGAACATGCAAACTCCACACTCTGTCAGAAATCTTGCGAGGAGCACCTGTTCGATGCAAATTCATGGTGTTATGATTGGCTTTCCACTTGCGTATTATGGCCCCAGCCTTGCTCAATGAAACGTTCAGAAGCTTACATATGCGCCTGTAACCAATGCCATCGTTATGTTTTGCAACAATTAGTTTGCGATGGTCTTGAGACAGCTGTTTGCTCTTCCCCATCATGAGATGTCTTGACTCACACCTTGGCAACATTGAGACCTTTTTGTAGGCCATCAGTTTGGACTGAACCAGCTCATTTGCACAGACAAGGGGCTGGATTGCTGTTTGTTGAGTAATTATTTCACTGTGTACTTTTTACTCATACTCAAGTAATTTTTTGGAGGACTACTTTTTACTTGTCACATTATTGTCAAGTAACAGTACTCTTACTTGAGTACAATGTTTGGCTACTCTACCCACCTCTGGAGCGGACGTCCTCTATTTTTTTGCTCATCAGATCAGCCATTGTCGTATTTGTTGCACTGGTCTTTTGTATTTTCATGTTGAGGTTGTGGTCCCAGCGGAACGGTGAAGCACATGCAACATCGGCGACAAGACTTGATCCACTAGTTACAGGGGTGGGCAAACTACGGCCCGCGGGCCACATCCGGCCCGTCAAAGATTGGTACAGAATCGCCCAATTCAGAATCATGACTACATTAATTTGACCTTGTCCTGTAATGGGGAGTGGTTCAGTCCCCATCCACTCCTTCATGACAACATGGTTGCATCTATGTTTTACTGGTGGTTCAATATAAGATGTGGTTTTAAGGATAGTTTTGAACTTTGCCAATGTTCATCCCAGCAGGCCCACTGAGCGTTAACAGCCTGACACCCAACACGTCACGAATGAACTTGAACTCCAGCATGCAACTCCCCTCCTCCTTCCCCGCCATCAAGTTGCTGGGCCTGGAAATGCTGCTGCACTACTTTCTGGGGCCTCAGGTGGTCGCCACAGCGACTAAGAGCAAGCTGGTCCTTACTCTCGGTGAGTCCTTGACTTAACTACTACTACTCTACTACTTGAAATGATACTGGAGCATCAGCCCTCTACACTCTGCAATAAAACACTTTTTATTTGGTTCTAGAGCCTTTGAAGCATCCTCTGTTGAATGCTGCCTCTTCCTTCAGCAAACACGCTGCTGTACTTATCTCCAACATCAAAGACGGCTTCAACAACGTCGGCAAGGACGCGCCAGGTGCGCATCTTTTTCTTTGTTCGCAGAACCGATTTTGACATTTATAATTTAATACAAAATCAACTAGGGTTGCACAATTATTTGAATTTGGGAAATTGGCATGGGAATTAACAGGAATATATACAAATAAAATTGAAATTGCAGGAGAGTCAAAAACAGGGAACTTAAATGTTATCAGGGAACAAACACCCTGCAGCCTAATTGTGGTTGAACTGCAAACCTTGACTAAATGACACCGACCCAGGAATGAATATAATTGCCTCTTCATGGTGTAAACTGGAAGTGAACCCCAAACTATGATCCTAAAACACTTGGACTGGGCGATTCATTGATGAATTCAAGTTTTTGGGGTCATGACGATTTTTGCAACCAAATGGAGGAGCATGACCAAATTATTTCAACATTTAAAACTGAGATACATAGCAGAAAATGTTGTTCTGTACACTACTCGGAAGAACGAGGAAGGAAGCCTGAAAACTCCTGCCAGAAAACAGACATGATCGGCATCTATTTTTCCAAGTTGTTTTGCATATGACAAGGAGCCCGGTGAAGGTAGCGATAGTCGACTGTGCTGAATATTGCCTGTTTATATGCTGCAAAGGCAGGAAATGTGGACCGACTGATCCACTTCAATGGTAGAAACTGCATGAAATAAACCTCACACTCCTGAATAATATACAGTACCACCATCCATCCATTTTCCGTACCGCATCTCCTCACTAGGGTCACGGGCGTGCTGGAGCCTATCCCAGCAAATCTTGGGCGAAAGGCGGGGTACACCCTGAACTGATCGCCGGCCAATCGCATGGCACATATATATTTTCAAAATAATTATCTAATATAATTATATATATATAATATATTTCCGAAGGTACTATTGACATGAACATTTCACCAGATGTTGGGAACACCCCAAGTAATCCATACATGCAAAGAAAGTGGAACAAATAAGATCATAAATTAAGTTATATGTAATAATGTGAAATGACTCAGGGAAAACGTATTGAACACGGCAACTGGTATTTATTTAATACTTTGTACAAAAACCTTTGCTTGCAATGACAGCTTCAAGACGCTTCCTGTATGGAGAAACTAGTTGCATGCATTGCTCTGGTTTGATTTCGGCCCATTCCTCCACACAAGCAGTCTTCAAATCTTAAAGGTTCCGTGGGCTTCTTCTATGGACCTTGATTTTCAGTTCTTTCCATAGATCTTTGATTGGATTCAAGTCAGGTGATTTGCTGGGCTATTCTAGCAGCTTTTTTTTCTTCTTTGAAACCAATTAAGAGTTTGCTTGGCAGTATGTTTTGGAACATTATGCTACTGAAATGTCCACCCTCGTTTCATTTACATCCTCGTAGATGGCAGCAGATTTTTGTCAAGAATGTCACGGTGCATTTGTCCATTCATGCTTCCTTCAATAATGTGAAGTTTACCAGTACCGTTTGCTGAAAAAGCATCCCCACACCATCATGTTCCCTCCTCCGAACTGCACTGTTGGTATGGTGTTTTTAGGATGATGTGCAGTGCCATTTCTCCTCCAAACGTGGTGTGCAATATGGCATCCAGTGAGTTCAATTTCTCACTCATCATCACTATATTTTCCCAGTATTTAACTTGGCTTCTCCAAATGTAGTTCAGCAAACTTTAAATGAGCTTTGACTTGCTTTATTTTTTATTTTTTTATTTATTTATTTTTTTCTCCCCCTTCCCCTCTTCCCCCAGCAATGGGGTCTTACGTGATGAGTGTGCAGGCCATAACTTCGGAGTACATTACTCACAATTTTCCTTGTGACAACAGTACCTGCTAATTCCAGGTCTTTTTGAAGCGCTCCACAGGTGGTCCTTGGCTCTTGGACAACTCTTCTGATTATTCTTTGCACTCCTCTGTCAGAAATCTTGCGAGGAGCACCTGATCGAGGCAAATTTATGTTGGTATGATGGGCTTTCGACTTGCATATTATGGCCCCAACCGTGCTCACTCGAACATTTCGAAACTTAGATTTGTGCCTGTAACCAATGCCATCGTTATGTTTTGCAACAATTTGTTTGCGATGGTCTTGAAATGGCTCTCTGCTCTTACCGATCATGAGATGTCTTGACTCACACCTTGGCAATGAGACCTTTTTGTAGGCCATCAATTAGGACTGAACCAACTGATATTCATTTGCACTGACAAGAGGCTGGATTGCTGTTTGATTATTGATAGATTTTAGGTTTTGTCTTAGGTTTGCATGCCTTTTTGCACCTCCCTTTCTTAATGTGTTCAATACGTTTTCCCCTGCCTCATTTCACATTTTTACACAACTAAATTTCTAATCTTATTTGTTCTGCTTTCCTTGTATGTGTGGATTACTTGGGTTGTTCCCAACATCTGGTGAAAATGTCATGTCAATAGCACCTTTGGAAATATATTTAGTGAGAAAAATGGCGATGTGTTAAATACCTACCAACCGCTGTATGTAACGGAGCATGGATTAAAGCCTCATGTTGTAGCTAGGCTTATTTTCCAGAAAATTGCCTTAAAACTTCAAACCTACCTGGCATGTATCCCCAGTGCTATATACAGTATGTGGGAGTTTATATTTTCAGGGAAAAAAATGACACATTTTATTTTATTATAACTGGAATTCTGATTTTGGGTGGAAATCTGAGTTTTTGTAAAGGCCATATCTCCCAGCCCAACTTTTTATCTTTTCAAACTCATTTTTGTAACATTATACTCTTACATACAGTACTTTGTTACACCTAGAGGTGATTTAAATAATAGTGCTGTTAAAATAAAGCTTGAGCTTTTCGATAGCTACTGCCTAGAGCAAAAACATGCACTTGGAGCGAAGACATTTTTGCTACTGGTAACAACTCATGCTTAACCTCTGCGACATACAAAGATCTTAAACTATCTAGATGGATCACTTCAACATATACTTTCTTGACACCAATTACTGCTTCCTATTAGCCAGGGCTTCTGTGGCATTCTGGGGCATTAAAGAATGAGTACAAAAATAGGCGGCGGTCCCCAGAACTGTGAGGCACATGTGCTAACCAGTCTTCCACCGTGCCGGCTGCCACAATACTAGGTTATCAAAATGTCTGATCTTACAGTATATACAGTACAATGTTCAGCCCTTAATTATTCTTAAAAAATGACGTTTAATCCTTAAACCTGCCCTTCCAAAGGCTTAGAAATGCCTCGGCCGCAATCATTGACTTTGCGACTATTTCTAAGTTAAATGTCTTTACAATCACTCTAAAAATATTTCATACTTTAGAATACTTAAAAGATATACTACGGCAACATTTCTCAATATAGTAATATAATATCAAACCCATATCGCCCTCTCCCATCATGGTCACAATTAGTGAATGAGAGGTCTTAAATTGTTCTTAAATTTGGCTTGTGGCTGTACCCTGTGAATGATGATCTTAAATGAGAAGTGAATTCCCATGAATTGAAATGTATTCTAAACTTTGTTCGCCTTAATATTTCTGCAGATGCCCTTTTGGCACTTTTATGGGATCATCTTGTACATTTTGTCTCACTGACCATTGAGTCTGGTAAGTACTTTCTTCTTTGTAGAAATTAGTTACTGTTAGAGAAAAATGTAAATTAGTACCGGTATGTGTTTTTTAAACTTAATTATTATTATTATTTTTTTTTTATAAACACTGCCAGAGGTGTCTAAAGTGCATCCCTGGGGCAATTAGGTCATTCATTTATAAAGATAAAATTTCTTTATAAATGCTGTTGTGGCGCCCACACTATGAGGAGGGTTCTTCAAGCCGTAGTTCCCTCCCTAGTGGTGCCACATAGAGCACTCTTCGATGGGTCTGGGGTTCCGGTCGCTCTGGAGGCGGATGGAGAGACCACGCCCTTGCCTCCTGCCCGACTCACTGCCACCGTCATCAGTTTAACTCTGAGCGTTCAGTTATTTCTGCCACTGTGAAGAGAAACAATCACTGAGGGGTTCTTACCCAATGATGATGACTGCTCTTCATCAGTCATGTGACTATAGTTGGAGCTTGTTTGTTTTTGCTGATGGCTTCTGTGCCTGCAGGGAGTAAGAAGGATCGGCACGGCTGTGACGTTCTGACACTGACACTTCAAGCCCTGCAGAACGTGGTCTGCTCGGAATCTCTTCCTGCAGACAAAGTGCTGGTAGGAGTGTCATCGTCTATTTTCTCAACTGACGGATGGTCTTTCAAAACCTAAGTCACACGAGCATTTGGTGAGGCCTGTTGTGCAATTCAAATTGCAAATAAAAACCTAAGAGGAACCGTTACAAAGAGCCCAAATGCATTTCATCCACTTAAGCAAATTATTTGTTACATTATTTCATAAATTTGTATGCCCCCTCAAATTGCTAAAATATTGTAAAATATCTTTTTTTTTCAGTCCATATAGGTATACTTGTAAAAATGTACTCGAATTAGATTTTTGATAGAAGCTAGGGTTAATAATTTGACTTTTTTCTATTTTTTTTTTAAAGAAAACCAGCCCACCATGAATTCGTGATGCCATGCTCCATGCAAATCTAAAAACAAGAAAATATATTCTATGAAGCCCTAATGCATTTAACCTGCAAATATTCATCATCTATCTGTTTGACTGTTGCTTGATAATATTGTACAACCCTTCGTGGACTGTATTAAAACAGAAATTTTAAAATGTATACCTTTTTTTTAATAGAAGAGATTTTTATTTTTGGTTTATTTTGTAATTGTGGATTTTACTCATCTGATTGAAGTTTTTGATTGCGCAGAGGATGGATATATATATATATATATATATATATATATATATATATATATATATTTTTTTTTTTTTTGGGGGGGGGGGGGTGTCGATTGTGGATCAGCAATAGGAACATCCTGGACAGTCTAAAAAAAAATCTGTTTTGACCTGGCCGTCCATGAATATTTTATTCTTGCGTCATATTGTTTCATAAATCTTCGTACCCTGTGCGGACTTCATAGAAACTGAAAATGGTTCTTCATAGGGTAAAGTTCCCCACCCCTGCTTATGATAAAAAAAAATATGGTTAAATGAATTAATTTAGACTCTAAATTGCCCGTAGGCATGACTGTGAGTGCGAATGGTAGTTTGTTTCTATGTGCCCTGCGATTGGCTGGCAACCAGTTCAGGGTGTACACCGCCTCCTGCCCGATGACAGCTGGGATAGGCTCCAGCACGCCCGCGACCCTAGTGAGGAGAAGCGGCTCAGAAAATGGGTGGATGGATGAATTAATTTAAATTATGAATAAGCTGCATTTTTTTTTTTATTTTTTTATATACTGTAAAAAGAAAAAAAGTGTAACTGCTAAACAGAAAGGCAGCGGTAGCAGAGTCTCAAAGCTATACCCCATCATATTCAAATGCACAAGTTTATTTTAAATAACTCTAAATGCACCACAATTGAGGGGCTACCAACTTTGGCAACCCGAGTGACCTGACTCCATTTAAGTATCAGCATTTGACCATTTACAGTAAACCCCGTTATTCGACCAAGTCCTGCCGTGCGAAAAACCTCGAGTAATTGACACCCACAAAAATCATTATAGTGCGTGTTTAAAATGTGACTGTACAACAAACTAAGATCCCAATACACTATCATTTTGAACTCATCCTACAACAGTCCCCCTTAAACATAAATGACTTACAGATCATTTGTTTATTTATTTTTCTTAGGGTGATGATTTTTTTCTTTTTTTTAAATTCACCGGAAGTAAGCATGCCACATGCAGTGAAGACTCTCCCCAACAACCCAGGCTAAACTTAGCTTTTGCCCAACATCTTAGAACAGTCAAGATGTGCTACTTCAACATACTTCCTTGACACAAATTAGCCAGGGCTTTGGCTTTGTTACAGAAACAAAATACCCCAAAATACACTGAGATTCTGCAAATAGGTGAGTTTTCAGTTAATAGGTGATAGGTTCCCCAGAAAAAAATGTGAATAGGTGTATTAGTTAATAGCAAATTGGCAAGTGCTCACTGTATTTACCACTTTTTTTCCTTCAGATTCTCTTCGAAAGCACCGTCAAAGGCATCTCTCCGCGCGTTCTCGGCTCTGCCTCCTACCAAGTGGGCAAGATGGATGTGCTGAATGTGAGCATAAGGCCCTTTTCTTCAATAACGCCAACTTGGAGTCCACTGACCCTTGTTGTTTCTCGTTAGGGAACGCCGGCACTCTTCCTCATTCTGCTCCTCTTCGACAGCAGCATGCTGACGGCCTACATCGAAGACGCCAGGCGAGCTCAGCATGTTTCTTTTAAATGATGTCATGTAGTCGTTTGTTTCATGATAAATATTAGCAGTTTGCCGGCATGTGACTTCGTGCTATCTTTTAAATTTAGGCTTTTCATTCAAATCAAACCACAACAAGTGACCATTCGTGTGTCTAAAAATACAACAGCTCTCATCATCCCTGTACTAGTGACCCGCAGGCTCCCTCTAGTGGTACTCATTGTCTGGTACATGGCAAAGCAATGAATGCATGAAACATCACATCTCAAACCTATATCACTAACTGCAAAGATTGCCTACTTTGTCTCGTTTTCATTTCACTCGTTATAACAAACAGTCAAAAATAAAGTGCATTAATTGCAGCAGTAGTGATTTATCCATGTTCTGTTTGGGACTGATTTTAAATAGGTAAATTGGTTTGTTTTTCTAGTAAATACATTGCAAAATAGTGTGAATAATCATGAGTGATATTTTTTTATGGTGGCGGTATACTTATGCAATCGTTTTTAAATGTATGTCAATCATATGATTGTGGTAATGCTTAAAATCAAGTGGCTTTCCCAGGGGAAGACTGTTAGCAGCCCTCGCTATCAGAAGTGGCCCCTCTGAGTCGAACAAATGATCAAATAAAAGTAAAGCCTTTGTTTTTTGGTTTTTGTTCACTTCAATTGACCTGTTTTGTCTCTCTGCTTGTTGTAGACAAACCTCTTGTTCACATGAAAATATTTTGCAAATATATCTCAAGTTAATATCGTTCTTCATACAAAAGTATGGTATACCATGGTCATGCTGTACCTCCTCACAAAAATGATGCGACCAAATCATGCGCTGGCCAACTGAAAAAGTTGGTCGCACTAGTTGAATAACTTTGTGCAGTGTTATTGTTCAAACTGTCCATAATATTACAGTGGCTTAAACCTTTTTTGAGAAATCCAGTACAGTACTTTTTTTTTAACTTAATTATAATTTTTATGAATAAAACCCCTACCGTGTTTTTGATCAACTCCTACGCTATTGTATTTTATGCTGGCCATTATGGTGGTACTTGGCAAATCAAGGATTTTTTTGAGGTGGCGCTTGGTATCAAAGGTTTCAGAACCAGTCTTTTAGAAAAAGGGATTTTATTTTCCTGAAGGTAAACATTTGTTCTTTCTGTGTGTAGGTTTTATCAGTGCCTTCAGACGCTGGTGGGCTGCAGCCTGTCGGGCCCCACTTCCCCGCTGGCATTCGCCGAGGCCGTGTTGGCCGCGGTTGGCCGCAGCGCCCCCTCTGTGCACAACAAGGAGCACCTGCTAAGGATGTGGAGTGTCGTGGTCGCCCCGCTCACAGACACGATCACGCAGGTACACCCAAAACAATTTACAAGTTAGTGGTTGTCATTGAGGTCAGTGGTGATCTATGTTAAAGCTTTGGGTGACGTCTACAGTCGACCCCGGCATATCTGTGGTCCGGCACCTGCGCATTCACCCATTTGTGGATTTAAGAAAATCATAATTTTATATTTTAGGAGGAACCAACCCCGAAAATGCTTCTTGTCGATATATCCCTGCTTATTCAATAATTATTTGGTTTAAAGACTATTTTTAAAAATAAATAAAGATATTGGCGGTCGGGCTCGGTCCATATCTCCCGCGAATAGCGGGGGTCCCCTGTATAGCCATTAGGCTTTACACGATCAGGATTTTTGGGGCCTATCACCGATCAGCAAGTTTAAAAAACAAAAAAAAAACGATAACTGATCACAAGATGGAGCAATGTGTCTATTTAAATGACTTGTTCATTTACTATATATACTTGTGTACATAACACTGAGTATCTTCAAAAGTATTCTCTCTTAGACAGTCGGCGCTACCCCATTCACTAGTATCATGTTACCCATGAAGCCATGTTGTGTCTGGTGAAAGTTTACAAAACTATCCATCTTAACATGCACTGCAGAGTCGGATGGTGGTGTTGATGTTCAGCTCGCCATCTGCGTGTGTCTTTAATAATTGCTTTTTTATTTCCTCATATTTTAGAAGCTTAAAAAACATCAAGTTGTTCTGTAAATTGAGGCATCCAGCAAAGACATATTTTCGGGGTGTAGCCATCATTAGCTTGCTAACTGCACGTTGAAGTAATACATGGGCCTTGTTACGGAAGCTCAGCACAGCTAACTCACAACTGAGCAGCATAGCTAAACGAAGTGACATCACTTTGTACTTATATAGTGGGGGAGGGAACTCGTTCTAGAAAGTATAAGCCTCAGCCCCCTGTGTCTTAGCCCCGCCGACAAAATCAGGAACATTTAAATGGTGAAAAAGATGTTTAAGCTATTTCTCAACAATTCAGCACTGTATTGTTATGTCTGCATACGTTTTCAGCACTTCAAACATATTTAATGTATTTAAAAACAGATATCTGCTTAGAGCCTCGTTGAAATTCAGTCACGTCAAACCAACATTAATCGAGACAAAAATAATGGGTGCAAACTTACTGTAATTAAATTAATTTATTGTAATTAAATATTTACATTAACAAATACTGTTAATAACACGCCAACTTGTACTTTCTCACTCTCCCTGCTATATGGATGGTTGTTGTCCAGCGTTGTTTGCGTCAGCGTCCATTTGGTTGTTAGCTTTTCCTTTTCCAAGCTGCGTTGCTTGAACGCGGCATGCTCCTCCTTGTCATTCTTCAGGTGCCGGATCAAATTTGTTGTGTTGAAGCATTTAGATGACGTTCCCCCACGAAGTACTTACGTTTTGCACAGATTGCAAATGGCTTTCGTGTTGTCTGTCTCAGAGACCGCAAAAAAGTTACACACCGCAGACATGCTTTTTTTTCACCGACACGATTGGAAAAACAACTTTATTGCACGTCAGGTATTTACAGTACAATGTTACTAAACACGTGACAAGGCTAAATAATTAATAATAATAAATTCCAACAGAGCTGATCAATGACGTCATCAATCGGATCAGCAAATTATAACATTAAAGCCGATCCACATAAAATGCTAATTATCGGCCGATACCGATCAAGCCGAGCAGATCTGTGTAAAGTCTAATAGTCATATACTACAATGTAGAATAAGCCTTCAATAGTGCCACATTGGGGAAATTCTAATTATACAGCAGCAAGGTGGACAGTAGCAGCAAAGAATAAAAAAAAAAAAAGTAACGTAACTTCTCGTGTGCATTTTGTTTCTCTCTCAAAAAAATTGTCAATAGTGCACATTATACATGGGTATATAAACTTTCAAATTTTATGAATGAATACCGCCATCTGGAGGTTATGAAAAAGCTGTACACTTTCATTCTAATATGACAGTGGGTATGTATGACTGCATATATGTACAGTTGTGCTCATAAGTTTACATATCCTGGCAGGATATGTGAAATATAGTTTTTTTAAATATGACTGAACATCAACCATCATTAATTTGTTTACGGTTATGTTTTGTTTAATGATAATGCTTTTCTGATATGCTTGGCCTTTTAATGTGAATCCCATTAAAATAAAATTAAATGTTTCGCCTGGCCCTTCATGTTTGCCTTGTGGCAAAATTTGCCATTTTAAATAAAAAATCAGCCATTTACGTGAATCGTAAAGATCCGATGACCTTTTCCTTGGGGGGGACGGGTCGCTGAATAAGTCACAGGAGTTGACAAGACCAGAAAAAACACTTCCGCCGCTAAGACGTAACGGGGCTTTTACTCAGTTACAATGATCTAAATGTATTATTTAATCAAATTTAACAATTATTGCTTATTTATCAACTATTTCATGCTTAAGACTACGACTTCCGCATTGTCTTTCAGTCCTAAACGGAAAATACACTTTTGGGTCATTTTTGGCCGAAATCTTTTGGCTTCTGAAAATTCAGTCCACCTCTGTTTCGTCCAAGTATGGCAAAACCATTGTGACCTGAACGCCTCCCTGGTGAGGTGTTCTGGGCATGTCCCACCTAGAGGATGACCCAGGACATGCCTGAGGGACTATATCACCCATCTGGCTTGGAATGCGTGGGGATGTCGCCGGAAGAGATGGGCGAAGTGGCTTGGGCGAGGGACCCATCCCCGGATAAGCTGAAGAAGATGGCTCGATCTATTAATATATGGGGTTTTTCAAAGTATATTTTTATTTTACAGTATTCGTTTTTAGAATTACATGGCACGACCATACACTACTAACAAAAAGTTAAGGGCCCTTGAGCCCAAGCAGACATGGGCATTGCCATTACAGTTGACTGTGTGTCAACCACAAATGTGTTTGTTGGCAGAAATTCTGCCTACACATGCAACATCTTTCTGCCTTTCGCCGCGGATGTTCATCAATATTATTCAACAATATTACACATAGGCAGTCGAGAATGAAACCAGCTTTATTAACTGTCAGCACCCGAGTGATAGTGATATATACACATACATACAACATAAACATGAAAAAACAGTATTTATACATGTATAATAAACACTTGAAAATGTTTTAAATCTCGTTGCAGTCTAATGAGGTCAACCAAGGGGACGCCTTGGAGCACAATTTCAATGCCATGCACTCAGCCCTGATGTTCCCTGTCAATCACCTGTTGGGTGGCTCGCCGCAGCAGCCGGTCAGCATGGGCAAACGATTAATCCCAAAGTCTGCTTTGAGAGAGTCATAAAGTTAAGACTCTGTCCTTTACAGGCAGCCCAGAAGTCCATGTTGTCTACTTGGTCCAAACTGTACAAGGTGTTCGCACGCTGTTCGGCTCTGGTGGTTACTGCCGAGGAGAACATCTGCTGCGAGGAGCTGTGTGTCAAAATGGCAGCCACGGTGGATCGGAATGCTCTTACAGTAAGAACATTTAAGCCATCGTCGTCAACATTTTTTGTTTCTTTTCGCCAGAAACAATTTTTTTTATGCATACAAATAATAAAACGAATGAACTTCAATTTGGAATGGAATAGCAATGAAACACTCAACTATAAACATGATCGCTGTGCAGTGAAAAACCTGTAACTTAAGTTTAAAAAAAAAAAAGGAATTTTTTTGTTAAACATTTGGCTAATGAAAATAAAAGTGATGCTTTTGCTTCGCACCAACACTGTCCTTCAGTAAGTGCACATATCTTAAACTACGTTGCCGTGAAAATATACTGGCCCTCTTCTCGAATTCTTTTTTTTTGCATAGTTTCCCCACTTTAAGATCATCAAGCAAATGTAAATATCAGACAAAAATAACCCAAGTGAACTTAAAATCCTGTTTTTAAATGATTACATTTATTAAGAAAATAAAACTAATCAAAGTTACCTGGCCCTGTGTTTGGTTAATTTTCACTGATCACGCCCAAGCCTGATTATTACCTTAAGACCTGTTTAATCAAGAAATCACTTAAACAGAGTCTGTCCCAACAAAACCCAGTCAGACAAAAGATTGAAAAAAAGCTGCAACAAAATGACATGATTGAAAGAAATTCCAGAACAGTCGAGAAATAAAGTAATTCAGATCTATCATTCTGGAAAGGGTTACAAAAGCCATTTATAAATTAGGATTTAGGATTCCAGTGAACCATAGAGAGAGCCATCATCCTCACGTGGAAAAAAACATGGAACAGTGGTGAACCTTGCCAGGAATGGCCGGCCTACAAAGATCACCCAAAGAGAACAGCAAAGACTCATCCAGGAGGCCACAAAGGAACTCTTCTGGAACTGCATGCCTAACTTGCCCCAGTTAAGGTCAGTGTTCATGACACAACAATAAGGAAGAGACTGGGCAAAAATGGCATCCATGGCAGAGTTCCAAGGTGAAAACCACTGCTGACCAAAAAGAACAAAGGCTCGTCTTACTTTTGCAAAAAAATCCCAAGACTTTTGGGAGAATATTTTATTGACTCACAAGTTGAACGTTGAGCTTTTTGGAAGGTCTTTATCTCGTTACATCTTGAGTAAATGTAGCCCAGCATTTCAGAAAAAAAACATCATACCAACAGTCAGACATGAGAGTGCTAGTGTGATGGTCTTGGGTTGCTTGCTTCTTCAGGACCAGGACAACTTACTCTGATTGATGGAACCATGAATTCTGCTCTTTAACAGAAAATCCTGAAGGACAATGTTCAGCCATTAGTTTGTGACCTCAAGCTGAAGCGCACTTGCGTTCTGCAGCAGGATAACGATCCAAAACACAGCAGCAAATCAACTTCTGAATGGCTTAAAAAACAAAATGAAGGTTTTGGAGTAGCTTAGACAGAGTCTGGACTTGAATCCGTTTGAAATTCAGTGGTATGACCTTAAAAAGGTCGTTCATGCTTGAAACCCCCCATGCTTGCTGAATTCAAACAATTCTGCAAGAATAAGTGGGCCAAAATATCTCCACAGAGATGTGAAAGACTCATTACCAGATATAGAAAACACTTCATTTCAGTTGTTGCTGCTGAAGGATGACACAACCAGTTTATGGGGCCATTACTTTTTCTCACAGGGTTGGGTAACTGAATATTCCCCCCCCCCCTAATAAATGAAATCCATTTAAAAACAGCATTTAAAGTTCACTTGGGGTACATTTGTCTATTTACATTTGTTTGATGATCAAAGTGGGGAAACTATGCAAAAATGTAAGCATTTGAAAAGGGGGTCAGTACTCACGCCACTGTTTATTCACATTTACAGTTTTTAAATAATCTTTTCTCGCAGCAGGGTCTAAAATGTTTTCACTGATGGCAATTAAAACAAAATATGTCCCGATTGCATGTATTAGCACAGTACAGAAGGCATGTTAACCCTAAATGTAAGGCCCTCTAAATCTTCTGCCTGAAGAAAGCAGTTTAGGGGAGGGATTAGGCTCATTCCCAACAGTGGTGAATCACAGAGAGAATTTTTTAATCACCCGTTTTGCAAATGAAAAACCTGAAGGAAGTAAGACAAGCATAATCATTCACACATGCAGACTGATCGTGGCGTTAACCCTGAACATTCGACTTCAATGGGACCCCCTCGTAAACGAGTGATTGCGCCTCAAGGAGTTTATCCCACCTAAATAAAGAAATTTCAACAACGTAAAATAAACTTCCACTGCTACAATTTGACTTGTCTTACAAAATAACAACCCGTATTACATCATACAAAGGAGATTTTCAAGTCACACACCACTAAAACATTTTTCTGTCAATGACCGGCTTAAAACACAGAACTATACACCCATAATTTGAAAATATTTTTTTAAACCCAAAATAAGTCTCCTAAGTAATTTGTGCTTGTATCCTAACTTTTAAAACCCATTGTTTGTTGCTTCAGGTTCCATTGACGTTGACAGCTTTTGCCTGCGTCCTTCAAGTCATGGTGGAATGTGTGGACTTCTCTCCCTACACGCCACAGTTCCAGCAGAAACTCAAGTGTAAGTCCACTTATTTTCTCTTTCTCTTTGGAAAACTATTTTCATGGAGAGTTTACTTGACACTTTTTTTCCCCTCTGTAATAGCAAGCTGGCTCCTCTCCACAATCATGTTCAACTTCCTCTTCCTGCAGCTCCACACACTCCAGTAAACTGGACCAGGAAGAGAAACAAGGCCCTAGGGAACCTGTCCACCTTCCAGTCTCTGTTGGTTCAGTGTCTGGATGTTTATCTGGCAGGGGAGGACATTCCTTCAGAGGCCACAGGCGTGGCGTTGCTTTCTGTCTTGTCTACCAACTTTACCAACCTGGTGCTAGCTAACGCTGTAAAGGAGGTTCTGACCTCCCTAATGCCACATCTCTCAGACCTCTACAAACAAGCAGCCTGCGAGCCGCCCAGATTTACGACGGCGATTCTTGCCAAGGTGGGTTCTCGTCTTACCTGTAATTTGAAATTTACTTGGTAGAATTAATGGTTTGCCTTCCCTTGCAGATGGAGAAGCTTCTGGGTGAAGTATTTTGCTGCATTCAGAGCTGCTCCATGTTGGCCAATGACAATGACCTTCTGGCTCTGCTTTCGCCGCTGCTCTGTGTGCTGTTCCCACACAAGAACAAGCAGCACCGCACAGCTGTCACCAACTTCTGGAATTCCACCTTCGCCAAAGCAGTCGGCCTGATCTACCCGGATGAGCTAAGGTAAAAACACACCACCTCGTATTGCGGTCTGGAAATCGTCATGAAATATCAGTTTGCTCCAGAACAATTAGCTCCACCTGAGGTTTAGTGGAGGTAATTCCTGTTTACGGGGTTTCTTTACAGACCAGTTCTGAGCCAAGTGAAGCAAAAGACTCCCATCATTCTTCCTGGCTTTGAAGCTGTCAGTGTTGCTGATGAGCTCAGTGGACAGTATTCCGTGAGTTGTCCTGAATTGTCCCTCCAGTTTTTACTCTTCCCTCCTAATGTTTCTCTTGTGGTTTGTCTCTTCAGAGTGAGAGTTCCCAGTTAGAAACCAAACTCAGTGGTGTGATAGTTGCCTCTACTGGAAAGAGGGACTCTCTGCTGCTGAAGACGGCTGAGCTGAGTGACCCAAGCTCCTCGAGGACTTCTAAACTGGTTTCTGTAAGTCTTTAATCAAGTCTGAAGTTGTCTAAGCTTCCTTGCCTCCTTTTATTTGAGCAATACCAAATTCCATTTGGCAGACAAAACTGGACTTTGGTTCCCCCAAACTTCCCCGCAGGGAGATACTGGAGGAGGAAGCCTCTGTTGACTTTGTGTTCATTCCACCTGAAGCAAAGGAGAGAGTTTTAACAGAACACCAGAAGGAGGTTAAAAGGACTAAAAGGTGCCGTTTGTCGCGTTATTTTAATAATCCATTTTCTTCGCAATTTGACATGGGTTGTGTTAAAATATACTCTTTGTGACATAGGGTTGACATACCTGCCATGTACAACAACCTGGATGCCTCTTTGGATACTACAGTTTTCACGCAGTACACACAAAGCCAAGAGGACACTCTGTAAGTGCTAAGTTCAGTGTGTAACATGAAACAAAATGGTGTGTCAAAAAGAGTGTGGAAAAACAGAATTTGTCAAATATTTTTTTTCCATAGGAGAAAAATACCAATTGAAGAACCTGACAAAGTTGCCCCAGAGGTTCCAGTCGAGGTAAAGAAACATTCAGCCAATGAAGACGTGTTTTTGTCCTGTTTTGTTTTTTTTGTTTTATTTAAATCAAACTTTCTTTTCCTACAACTCCAATTGGCTGTAAAGCACCTTTAAACCGTCTAATACTGTCAGTTTCATGTTTGTTTACAGATTCCTCAGGAGCCTCTGTCAAATGAGGTTACTGATATTCACACACAGAAGACTCAAGACTTTCCAAGCACGAAAGCCTTAGAAAATGAGTCAGCGAAGGAAGAGCAGGAAATTATACCAGAGTCAACCAGTGTTTCAATGGAGGAAGATGCCAGAAGCAACAGCAGTGTAGAAAACATGGATGCACAAGCTGAAAAAACCAACAGTCCTAACATGTCAAGCTCTTCAGATTTAGTCTCTGGAACGCCCCAAAAGTCCAGTGGTGGCAGCCGCCGTCAATCCTTCATTACATTGGAGAAATATACTGAAGGAAAGCATGCAAGCCCCAGCACTACGTCATCATTCACAGGTCCCCTCGTTAAGACCTCTGGTAGCCAGGACTCAAACACCCCCTTCCCTGAGACTTCCCAAGAACCCATTGATCAAAATTCTGAGCTGTCCTCGCAGGAACTATCAAAGTGTCAAGTGAACAACCTCCAAGAATCACCGCGAAGGCCCAAAATGGACAGTGAGTGGAAAGTTGAGCCGTTAAGGCTGACTGAAAGGCTTACGAGTAATGAAAGAGAAGAGGATGATGTCATCCCAGACACACAGACTGTAGATGTGGTCCTGGAGAATACCACACTGACTTCCACATCAGAGGATCCAGAGGGATACTCTCAAGAGACTATGGATGTTTCGCAGTCGTCTGAGAGTTTGACTTCTCCAGGTGAGCGGAGACACCGCAAACAAGCCAAACATATACTCCGAGGAGAAAGTCCAGTTGATTCAAGCACACCACAGAACA
The DNA here is from genome assembly GCF_024500385.1 of Phyllopteryx taeniolatus. Classification (NCBI taxonomy): domain Eukaryota; kingdom Metazoa; phylum Chordata; class Actinopteri; order Syngnathiformes; family Syngnathidae; genus Phyllopteryx; species Phyllopteryx taeniolatus. Next base: position 1,803,572 of record NC_084513.1, on the reverse strand, counting down.
GACCAAATACGAGAAGCAAGGTGGCCAGTGAAGAGGACAGTGGTAGAATACGACTGAGGTCTCAGCGTGACAGTCGTCACTCAAGTCAAACTAAGCCTCAAGTTCGATCACACAGGAAGGTCAAGCTGTACAGCAGCTCAGAGGGTTTCCTCCATGAATCTGAAAACAAAAGGAGAAGCACCAGATTGCAAGAGTCAAGTCAAACGGACCTGCTGTCTGAATCTGAAAGCCAGTCACAGCCAAAGCGCGGCCGACCTAGAAAATCCTTGCCGGAGACCAGGGAAGATCCTATGAAGCCTAAGAAAACGTCTAGTCAAACGGACTTAAAATCAGACGCCCAGTCCGATTCTGAAAACCACTCTCAGCAAAGGCGCAGCTGGCCTACCATATCCAGACAGGAGCACAAGAACCCAAAGACTGTATCTGAAACAATGGCCAGTCAATATCAGCCGAAATCAGACACTCACTCTGATTTTGAAAGCCAGTCACGACGGAAGCAAGGTCGACCTCCCAAATCCTTATTGAAGCCAAAAGAAGAATTTCTTAAGGATCCAGAACAGCCTGAGAAACTGTCCAGTCAAGCGGACATATATCCAGACACTCAGGCTGATTCTGAAGGTAACTTGCAGCAAAATGGCACCCAGGGTACCAGTTGCTTACAGGACGCCAATGGGGGTGATCTTAAGCCTGACTTGTCTAAGAAAATGCCCAGTCAAACAGACTTAAATCAATCAGACACTTGGGCTGATTCTGAAAACCAGTCACAGCAAAATAGTGGCCGACTCTCCAGATCCTTATTGCAGTCTAAAGAGGAGGGTCTTAAGATGTCTGAAAAAATGTCCAGTCAAACAGACACTCCGAAATCAGAGGGACAACATGATCTGCCTCCCAAATCCTTAGAGCCCAAGGAGGCGGAGTTTATGAGTCCTGAGATTACGTCTGGGAAAGTATCCAGTAAAATAGACTTGCAATCAGACACTCAGTATGATACTGAAAATCAGACACAACGAAGGAGTAGCAGAACTTCCAAATCCCCATCAGAATCTGAGGAGGTTCTTAAGCCAGAACCGATGTCCAGTCAGACAGACACACAATCGGACACCGGGTTTGATACTGCAACCCAGACCCAGCGAAAACGTGGCAGACCTTCAAAATTGAGGCACATTATGGAGGGAAGTCATTCCCATGCACAGGGTTTGTATAAACCTGGAGAACCAATCCAAACTGCTTTGCTTCAGCTACCTGAGCAAATAATAAAGGATGAAAATAAGTCAGGTTCTGAAATAGCCTCGATCTCATCCAAAACTCATGGCCAATTGCAAGAAATTGAAGTTATAGAACAGAGCAAAAAAGAGGAAAAACAGTCTCAGATTATTTTAACTAGAGATGCAGTCCAACATGGAATAAGCACACCAGGTTGCATGCTTAGCAAATCGGAGGACATAGAAAAAGATGAGCCTGAAACTAGTCAAAAGTCACAAGAGATCATGCAAAAAGCCACTGATAGTCAGCCTCTCCAAAGACGTAGACGAAGTAAGACATCTTCAGAGGCAGCAGAGGATAAGAGTGAACCAAAGGTCTTGTCCAGAAAGCAGAGTAAGTCTCACTCTCAAGAAAATAGTCCAGCAGAGGCCAGAGAAGGCAGTCGTACAAGAAGGAGCAACATAGATAATCAGTGTTGTCCTACTTCCACTCCAGAAAGCGCTCAGTCTTTAGATGTTGCAGTATCCACAGATTCTTCTCAAGGCAGGAAATCAAGACGAATATCTTCCAAAGTGTTGACAGCCAACACACAGTCATTAGAATCTGAATTGTCAGAGGCCAGAGAAAAATGTTCCCAGCCTGCAAAGAGACGGAAATCCCAGGGGACATCACTAAGTCCTCTCACTGGCAAGTCTGAGAACATTGACTGTTTTGTCACAAAGAAGAATTTGGTGGATCCAGAAATGTCAGAACCCTCTCAATTACAGGAGGATTTCCCCAAAAGCCAAGATTCCATAGTTTTTGAACCACCGCAGAAGTCTGACAACTGCAAAGAAAGACAAATGGATGTCGCCACTGCTGGAGCACTGGAGCCTGTTCAAGAAAAACCTGAGCCTGAAATTGCAAAGAACCAGATCTCTCTCAGCTCGTCACCTAGCAAGAAGCAGGACAGGAAACAAATCTCTCAAACTAAAGCAAACTCTCCTTCACAAGATAGTGACACCGGAGACTTGGACTTATCTGAAATGTTGGAATCAGAAGGGACCATTGCTGAGCAGAGTCAGGAGGTCTTGTCCTCTGAGGCATTTGCTGTAGACCCACTGACTCCCCCTGAGGTGGCAGAAGAGAAGCTGCAGGCCTCGGAGTCCTCACCGGAGGAGACTACACCTATAGTAGAAGAGTGTAATGCTGTCAATAAAGAAGACACAGTTGTTCCAATGAAGGAAACTCAGAGTTTAGGTTCAGAGTGTTCAAGCGTAGTAGATGAGCTTACAAAGGCTGCGGAACTTTCTTCCGCCAATATCAAGGAGAAATCACACCAGGTCTTACAAGACTTTATACCTCTGCATGAGTGCGTTAAAACTGAGAATATACCTTTAAGGGAATGCCAGGATGAAGAGAAAACCCAGATGTCGAACACGGACGACGATCCAGAAGCTGCTCAAAGTGATGTTTGTACCACCGAATCCAAAAAGACCGCTATCTCCCAGGATTCTCCGACAAAGCTGAAAGACTTGGAGGCTGAGTTGATGCCAGACATGGTCCACAGCCCGTGCAATAATAGGACCAAAGGAACCTGGTCGCTTTCAGCCTCCCCCTCAACTAGCATCCTCAAAAAATGCCAGAAAAGACCTCTGGAGGAGGAGACACCCTCTCCTCTTATTAAGGTTGGTGACCTTTTATCAACTGGAATTAACAGTTTTTTCTGTGAATGTAACTGAGCCATCTTTCTTTGCAGTCCAGGCGCGTGTCTTTTGCTAATCCTATTCAACAGCAGGAGACTGCTGATGACATTGATCGCCGTAGTCCTGCTGTAAGAACAAGCTCCCCCAGAAGAGCCAAAGTCAGCAACCTCCCACAGCCTAAAGTACGAACGTTCCCAACCGGTTTTAACTTAAAATAGTCCTTTTAGTCATTTTGTTTTCAGTATGAGACTTAACACGACTTTCTGCCCCACCCGTGTTGTAGTTTGTTACGACACCAACAAAGGGGGCCCTGACTATGAGTCCCAGGAATCTTCACAGTCCAAATTTTAGGAGCTCCAAGAAATGCCTGGTATGTGCACCAATTAGGAACCGGCGCACCATTTTATCTGTGAGACCAACAGTCGTCCCAATCAGCTTCACACTTAAACTTTTAGCATTTGTCCCCCCAAGATTTCTGAGATGAGCCAGGAACCTCACCCCGTTTCCAAAGACTGCATCTACCCCGCCTTGGTCGGGTGTGCCGCACCCGTCGAAGCGGTCCTGCCTCAGATATCATCCAGCATTTGGTGAGATGAATGGAGAAAACACAACAGGCGCTCAGCATGGGCATTTAAAGACATTTCGACCAACATTTCAAACTTCTTTGTACTAACTAAATAACTAACTAACTAATAGGGATGTCCCGATCCAACTTGTTTACCGATATTGCAGCCTTGAGTTTTGAAAAGTACCTATATCGGTCTGATCCAATATCAGCAATTATCATACATACATTACTTATTTTGCAGTATGGAATGTTAGAATTGGCTTGATCAAGTGATACTACTCAGAGAAAAATAATCAGGAACAGTAGGTAGGAGGAAAACTGACCCATTTATTATTAACCAATACATAAAGTAACTTTAAACATATGTATAAATTGAATAAAATTAAATATGAGAAAATCCTAAACAATACCTTCAATAATACCAATAATAACAAAATGTGTGTTTAAATTACAACATAGCCACTGCCTAACTTAAACAAGGGTATTTTACAATTGATAAAATTAATACAAAAAATACATGAGAAAACCTTTTGAGCTAATACAGCCATGAGTCTTTTTGGGAATGATGCAACATATTATTACCATTGCACAACAAATTGAGGGATAACTAGTTTTGCAATCAGAAGACGAGGATAATAGTTTGTTCAAGTATTGTTTAAGTTCCTGTAGGAGAAGGGTTGGGGAACAGAAAAATGCAATAGCTCAACATTATTGTTTATTATTACGACAATTTTGAATTTGGGTACAGATTTGAGCGAAAATCACAGAAGTTGACGAGCATGACTTGCTTTCGCGGGCCACATAAAATGATGTGGCGGGCCGCATCTGGCCCCCGGGCCTTGAGTTTGACACCTTGATATACAGTATTTTTATTTTTAAAGGAAACAAATAGCAGTGGAGGGAAACACACAACATTTCAGCAACACAGTAGGCCTGCAGTGCCTGAAATAAGTATTTAACATGTCACCGTTTTTCTCACTAAATATACAGTGGGTGCGGAAAGTATTCAGACACACTTAAATATTTCACTTTGTTATATTGCAGCCATTAATGTACACACAGCACCCCATATTGACAGAAAAAAAACGGAATTGTTGACATTTTTGTAGATTTATTAAAAAAAGAAAAACTGAAATATCACACAGCCATAGGTATTCAGACCCTTTGCTCAGTATTTAGTAGAAGCACCCTTTTGAGCAAATACAGCTGTGAGTCTTTTTGGGAGTCATGCAACAAGTTTTTGACACCTGGATTTGGGGATCCTCTGCCATTCCTCCTTGCAGCCATTTTCAGGTCTCTTCAGAGATGCTCAATTGGGTTTAAGTCAGGGCTCTGGCTGGGCCATTCAAAAACAGTCACAGAGTTGTTTTGAAGCCACTCCTTTGTTATTTTAGCTGTGTGCTTAGGGTCATTGTATTGTTGGAAGGTGAACCTTCGGCCCAGTCTGAGGTCCTGAGCACTCTGGAGAAGGTTTCCGTCCGACCAGGATATCCCTGTACTTGGCCGCATTCATCTTTCCTTCGATTGCAACCAGTCGTCCTGTCCCTGCAGCTGAAAAACACCCCCACAGCATGATGCTGCCACCACCATGCTTCACTGTTGGGACTGTATTGGACATGAAAGTCCATGCGGGCTTTCATGTGTCTTGCACTGAGGAGAGGCTTCCCATCGGGCCACTCTGCCATAAAGCCCCAACTGGTGGAGGGCTGCAGTGATGGTTGACTTTCTAGAACTTTCTCCCATCTCCCGACAGCATCTCTGGAGCTCAGCCACAGTGATCTTTGGGTTCTTCTTTACCTCTCTCACCAAGGCTCTTCTCCCCCGATTGCTCAGTTTGGCTGCTAGGGTTTGAATACAACTTCCAAAGGTGGAAAATTGCCAGGTCAAATTGTCACGGAAAAAGACCGCTTTGATAGGGGCTAATTGTTAAAAATCTGAAAAGTCTCAAAGTTTTATGTTTGACAAAGTCCAACAAAAAACTTGGTCTTGCTCTCTTTGGGTTTACGTGCAACTTCTATCGCAGCCTGAACCTAACCCTTTTTTTTCCCCCCCACATTACTTAAAAGATTGCCATCAGGAACTAATTTCTTGTACCGTGTGGACATCCTTCCAGGTCCCGCGGTTTTGGGCAGCTCGTTCGAGCGCGTAACATCAAAACGGTCGGCGACCTCAGCGCTCTGACTCCCAAGGAAATAAAAACTCTCCCCATTCACCCGCCAAAGATCGCCAATGTCAAGAAAGCCCTCAAAACCTTTGAGCAACAGGTGTCTGGAGCCTTTATCCTTTTAGATTTTGAATCACTAGAGGTCACGTGTGTGTTTGACGCATGACCAATGCCCCTGCAGCGTAAAGGCAAAGGTGGAGACGATCTGAAGAGTTTCGTGGAGATGGAAATGATGACTTCTGAGCCAGAAGAGACGTGCGCAGCACCAAACCAAGATGAAGAGGAGAAGCCCGGTGACATGTTAGGTTAGTGTATGCAACAGTTTAAGCACTTAATGAGCGAATTTTCACTTTTTTTTTTTTTTTTTTCTCCATATCGGGGTCATTTTTTTAGCGCGGTTCCAGTCTATGCACTGTGGATAGTTTTTCAAAAAAACTTTAAAATTAGTCATAAGACGGGTAAAGAGTACCATTTTACCTCGCATATTTGCTATTACTATTTTTGAATTCACCTAATTGAGGATTTTTTGGGGAGAAACCCTCGTATTCACCATTTCAAGCGCTGTCTAATTGAAAAGTAATGCTTAGCTGCCATCTTGTGGCATCTGTGGCCGATACAAACCTTTTTGGGACATAGCTACATTGTTTCATATAAAAGTACAAATGTGATTGCAAATATTATACTAAAAGCTTGTTGAAAATCTGTTTTTGTTTGTTTTTTATTATTATAAATCATATTTTGTCATGGCCCTTGGTGGACAAAATATTGAAATGTCCCCCAAAAGGAAAATGCTTCCCCACTCCTAAGGTGACAGTGTAATATTTTGTCAACCTATATCTTTCTGCAGCCACGGAGTTGACTGATGAGCCCGCCCCTGCCAAACTGGAGGAAGAGTGCGCCGAGGCGACGCCGGAGTTGAGCGCGTCCGGCTCACCCGAGAGCCCGTCGGGGGCTCCCGGGGGGCTCCTGGCCCGACTGGACGCCCTCCACCGTGCTGTAACTCCACCCCATCTGAGCGGCTGCTCGCCTCAGCAGCTCTTCAACATCCACGAGCACCTTTCAGTTCTGATGAGGCGAGTCATGTATGAGATGCAGAGCCGTCTCGCCCCAGTCAACGAGCGCCCCTGAACGCACTGAACTGTGACCCTGCCGCACCCCTTATTATTTTTTTTTTTTTTAAGCACTGCAGAAAATTTTGCAAAAGTGATTTTATTCTCTGCTTTTTAAACTCTTAACTACCATCGATAAAAGCAAACAACCTGAACTGAGCGACACACGTATTCCAGAGTTGTATATGCACCTCATTCCCGACGTGCCTGTTTGTAGAATGTTTACAATGTGTATATTATGTAGAAACACTTGTTTAGATTTGTTCATTTAAATGTGTCACATGCAAATAATAGTTGGCATGTTTTTATTTGTAGAACTTAAGTACTTCAAATAAAAAGATAGGATTGAATGTGTTTTGAAGAAGAAAGTTGAATTGACTGTTTTTCGTTAGCATACAGTATTTAACTCAATTTTTTCCCATAGGAAATCTTGTAAAGTCAATTAATCCATTCTAAAACGTTTACATCTGTGGGCAATGTGACATTTTAACATTCCCAACTGTCATACAAATGTAAACATTAGTTAACTGCTGTATAATGACCAATATACAGGAAGAATCCTCGCCTATTTGAGACTTATTAAGGAAAGTGTTTGCAAAGCGATACTGTCACCTAGTGGCGTTTTGTAGCTATTGCTGGAATTAAGTGTGTTGTTTATTACTTGTATTTATTTATTGCAAGATGCTTTTCCACAGTCACAGCAAGTTTCAGTTCCTGTTCTGTATTCAGCACGTTTCTAATGGTACCCTTCTGTGGTAGCATCACAAGAAAAGCCAAAGAAGCCAAATTGTACCGCTTTATTGGAGTAGTTTTAAAAGCAGGATATATGAACAATATTGTGTCAGGCGCACCTGACCTCGACCTCTCGGATGAACCAAAACCAGGCGGCATGGTGGCCGACTGGTTAGAGCGTCAGGGGTTCAATCCCCGGACCTGCCTGTGTGGAGTTTGCATGTTCTCCCCGTGCCTGCGTGGGTTTTCTCCGGGCACTCTGGTTTCCTCCCACATCCCAAAAACATGCATGAATTGGAGACTAAATTGCCTGTAGCTGTGAATGTGAGTGTGAATGGTTGTTTGTTTCTATGTGCCCTGCAATTGGCTGGCAACCAGTTCAGGGTGTACCCCGCCTCCTGCCCGATGATAGCTGGGATAGGCTCCAGCACGCCCGCGACCCTCGTCAGGAGAAGCGGCTCTTCTACCGCTTATCCGAGCTGGGGTCGTGGGGGCAGTAGCTTTAGCAGGGACGCCCAGACTTCCCTTTCCCCAGTCACTTCATCCATCTCTTCCGGGGGGATCCCGAGGCGTTCCCAGGCCAGCCGAAGCATGTAGTCTCTCCAGCATGTCCTGAGTCGTCCCCGGGGTCTCCTCCCGGTGGGACGTGCCCGGAACACCTCACCAGGGAGGCGTACGGGAGGCATCCAAATCAGATGCCCCAGCCACCTTATCTGGCTCCTCTCTATGTGGAGGAGCAGCGGCTCTACTCTGAGATCCTCCCGGATGACTGAGCTTCTCTCCCTATCTCTAAGGGAGAACCCGGACACCCTGCGGAGGAAACTCATTTCGGTCGCTTGTATCCGGGATCTTGTTCTTTCGGTCACGACCCACAGCTCGTGACCATAGGTGAGGGTAGGAACGTTGATCGACCGGTAAATCGAGAGCTTCGCCTTTCGGCTTACCTCCTTCTTTACCACAATGGATTGATACAAAGTCTGCATCGCTGCACCGATCCGCCTGTCGATCTCCCGTTGCATTCTTCCCTCACTCATGAACAAGACCCCAAGATACTTGAACTCCTCCACTTGGGGCAGGATCTCATCCCCGACCTGGAGAGGGCACGCCACCCTTTTCCGACTGAGGACCATGGTCTCAGATTTGGAGGTGCTGATTCTCATCCCAGCCGCTTCACAACGTGTCGGTGGAATTGAGGAGGTCTTCGAAGTATTCTCCCCACCGGCTCACAACGTGCCGAGTCGAGGTCAGCAGCGCCCCATCCCCACTATACACAGTGTTGATGGTGCACTGCTTTCCCCTCCTGAGATGTCGGATGGTGGACCAGAATTTCCTCGAAGCCGTCCGGAAGTCTTTCTCCATGGCCTCACCGAACTCCTCCCCTGCCCGAGTTTTTGCTTCAGCGACCACCAAAGCAGCATTCCACTTGGCCAGCCGGTACCCATCAGCTGCCTCAGGAGTCCCACAGGCCAAAAAGGCCCGATAGGACTCCTCCTTCAGCTTGACTGCATCCCTCACCATTGGTGTCCACCAACGGGTTCGGGGATTGCTGCCACGACAGCCACCGACCACCTTACGGCCACAGCTCCGGTTGGCCGCGTCAGCAATGGAGGAATGGAACATGGTCCACTCTGACTCGATGTCCCCCCCTCCCCCGGAACATGAGCAAAGTTCTGTCGGAGGTGGGAGTTGAAACTCCTTCTGACAGGGGATTAGAATAACCTAGGGTGTCCTGGTGCCAAGTGCACGTGTGGACACCCTTATGCTTGAACATGGTGTTCGTTATGGACAATCCGTGACGAGCACAGAAGTCCAATAAAAGAACACCGCTCGGGTTCTGATCGGGGGGCCGTTCCTCCCAATCACGCCCTTCCAGGTCTCACTCTCATTGCCCACGTGAGCATTGAAGTCCCCCAGCAGAACGATGGAGTCCCCAGCACCCTGTCCAAGGACTCCAAAAAGGGTGGATACTCTGAACTGGTGTTCGGTGCATAGGCACAAACAACAGTCAGGACCCGTTCCCCCACCCGAAGGCGGAGGGAGGCTACCCTCTCGTCCACCGGGGTGAACCCCAAAGTACAGGCGCCGAGCCGGGGAGCAATAAGTATACCCACACCTGCTCGGCGCCTCTCACCGTGGGCAACTCCAGAGTGGAAGAGAGTCCAACCCCTCTCGAGAGGACTGGTACCAGAGCCCAAACTGTGCGTGGAGGCGAGTCCGACTATATCTAGTCGGAACTTCTCGACCTCACACACCAGCTCGGGCTCCTTCCCTGCCAGAGAGGTGACATTCCATGTCCCTAGAGTCAGCTTCTGTAGCCGGGGATCGGTTCACCAAGGTCCCCGCCTTCGGCCACCGCCCAGCTCGCATTGCACCCGACCCCTATGGCCCCTCCCACAGGTGGTGAGCCCATGGGAAGTGGGACCCACGTTCCCCGGCCGGGCACCATGGGTGCAGGCCCGGCCACCAGGCGCTCGCCTTCGAGCCCCACCTCCAGGCCTGGCTCCAGAGGCGGGCCCCGGTGACCCGCGTCCGGGCAAGGGAAACCTGTGTCCATAATTTGTCTTCTTCATAAGGGGTCTTTGAGCCGTGCTTTGTCTGGTCCCTCACCTCGGACCTGTTTGCCATGGGTGACCCTGCCAGGGGCGTGAAGCCCCAGACAACTTAGCTCCTAGGATCATTGGGACACACAAACCCCTCCACCACGATAAGGTGACGGCTCAAGGAGGGGATGGATGGATGAACCAAAAACAAAACAAAAAAAACGCACCAAAAAAAACAAAAAAACCTTAAACAGCAAAATATAACCCTTCCTAAAAACCTTACACAAAAACAAAACCTTTCACATATGCAGGGGAAAAAAAACCCAAAACTCTCGGCCACCTAAAAACCTCAAATACACCCAAAACCCAGTCTCACCCCCACAAAAACTTGAACTCTGTTCTCTTCACGACAAGCAGCAGTGAACAACTCTTTGAAAACGAGGCTTCAAGCTTTTTATTTCCATGCCCAGTTTTATGTCAAACTAAACATCAAACAGAATTACACGTGCATTTAAAACAACCACATGGCTTTGCCTTAGTAATGTCCTCTTTGCTTAATGCTAACGGAGAATGTAAAGCGCCATAGACTAGCTAACAAATAGCATCGGTGTCAAGTGTTGCTTCTAACCCTATGTGGAGGAACACGTAATTGGATAATATAAAATTACTCAAAGGCATATGTTCTTTATACTCTGTGAAGAACGACTAATATTACCGCAGTTGACTGAGGAGTTTTGACCAGCTCCATGTATTGCACTACCCCACAGATAGCCAGGCTACACCCATAAGAAGGTGCAGCACAATGTCCATTGAATTGAAGCAAAAAACTGTCAAAAGATATGTCAGTGTTTTTTTTAATAATTAAAATATATGTGCTATTTTTCTTGTACAAAAACATGGTGGAAACATTTTTTTCCATGTATTTCATGTAAATATAGCTGCACTTATTTAAAATGCTGATTGTGGCACACCACTTTAACTGAGCATTTTTATAGTGACTGCAGAGTAATTTTGTGCATCAAATACAGTACTATATATTGAATGAATCACGATTTGCATGCTTCTAATTAAACAAAATGCTTTTTCATCCTCTTTTTCTCTGCTTTTTTTGGGTGGTTGGGGCGGATGTGGGGGCAACAATTTGGTTGTGTCTGCAAGAACAGATGCCAGGTGATGTGCTGCATTATTGCACACTTCCAATTCAGGGAGTATAGGGGAAAGGAAAGCTTTAGAACTGGACCAGAACACAAAGTAAGGCCATCGTTCAGTTCTTTGTCTATTTTGGTGGATTCAACCGCATATAAATAGACTTCAGTGCAATTATGGTCTGTGTACAACTGCACTATATCATGCTGAGAGCTGTTCCTAATATTGTGTACAGTTTATTACGAGGAAGATGTTGCTTCTGGGTTGGACCATGTTGCTCCTCCAGGCGGATCCAGCCTCCTCAAGCAGTAAGTACACACCACACCTCATTAATATTTCATATAATGCATTTAATAAAATAACTCCTGACAGTAATGCACCGTAATTTCTCGTGTATAATGCGCACCCATGTATAATACGCACCCCCAAAGTTGACCTCAAAATTCTGGAAAACCCTTCTACCAATGTATAATGCATTTTTACAATGCATGATTTTGCTTCTACCCATATGATCAAAACATGAAGTATTTTCTGCATTTTAGTTTTTTTTTCAAATAATTATTCTGAAGTTTAGCACTTTATTTGAGCACGTAATCCTTTTTTTAATTTACTTGCTCTCATTTTGAAATTCACAGCCCTACTTTTATTTAGTAAATTAGAAAACACACAGTTGTGCTCATATGTTTGATTACCCAGGCAGAATTTGTAAGATGGGTACAATTCTTTAAAGAAAACATGAAGGACCAGGCGAAACACATTTAATTTTATTTTAATGGGATTCAAATTAAACGGTCAAGCGTTTCAGAAAAGCATTAAACAAAACATAACCATAAAGAAATGAATGATGGTTGTTGTTCAGTGAGTCATATTTTAAAAAACAATATTTCACAAATTCTGCCAGGGTATGTGAATTTATGAGCACAACTGTACATATATGCAGTATCAAATTGGAATGAAAGTGCAGGCTACACCTTTTTTTATAACCACTAGATGGCGGTGGCATTTTGGAATGAAAGTGTACAGCTTTTTCACAACCACTAGATGGCGGCATACATTTATAAAATGTGACCGGTTTTTCGCCATTTGCCCCTATACCTATGTATAATGCGCACTATTGGCTATTTACTTTTTTTTTTGGGGGGGGGGGGATGCACATTATACACGACAATTTACGGTATATGTTAATCTGAATTGTGTTGTCTTTGTGTGCAGGGTTTTTATCATTCCCAGTCAAGTCGTGATGTTTTCATTCTTCCTCCTCCTCTCTTTCCTCCACTCCAGCGAAGAGCAGAATTGATGGTACAAAATGATCACTTCATTAGGTAAGCATGCACATTCTAATTGAAATCAGAATAATGCAACAGACACACCACTGCATACTATAATCTAGGTAATAAACATAAAATGAATGTCCATGAAAAAGAATGTGGCCGTAAGGTGGTCGGTGTATTTGATGTCATTCATTGGATTGTGCAGGTGTCCCTAATTTTTGGGACAGTGAGTATATGTGTGTTAACTGACTGTTCAATATTTCTGATTGTTCAGGTTGATATAAGAGAACACATCACCGGGCCGAAAGGAGAGTAGGCGAGTCCTTTTTGAACATTCCAAAAATGTCAACAAAATAAAACTGTTTAAAATACAGTATACGCAAAATAAAACATTCTATTAAGTCGTATTGTAGTATATTGACCAAGATTAAGATTGTCATTATAGTTATGGTTATTAGAGCTGTTTATTGTTATTGTTTAAAATATTTATTAACTATTACAGTATACTGACAGACATTTTGTAGGTTTCATTATTACATTTCTATATTGTTGTTGTATATATTTTTTTTCACTGTTTAGATTTAGATTATTATGTAGTAATTATTTTATAATAGCATAATTTATTAATTTTCGTTGTTTATTTAGTCATTAATTCATGTTTTGTATTGAACACAAGTCATCATATTTTAGTCATATTGTTTCAAACATTACACTATAAAGTCATGCCATGTCATGTTATAGTATAGTATTATTTTTACAATCTATATTAAGTAAATAATAGTAATTGCTTAGAACATTGTTAATATATTGTCATTGTTTTATTAAAATATATATCATTCCGTTTTTATAATAGAAATAGTTTTACTGTTGTTTAGAGCATTATTGTTGAGTCATAACATAAATTCAAGCCTTTTATTAATGTAAAGTATATGGTACAAACCATTTATTATTATTATTAGTGGTAGTAGCAGTATTATATCATTTTGTATAATAGAGCATTTATTATATGACATCAATATTACTTATTATTGTTTAGAACATGATGTAGTAGTATTGTAGTATAATATACATTATTTATCCAACTTCTGATTATACTGTATTTTAGTCATTATTATTGCTTGAGTGCTTTGATTCCCAACTAGTGTGCCATGAGAGCGCTTCAGTTGTGCTGTGGGAAATTATCTTATTTCACTTAATTGGTCATAAAGTTATATACTTACAATAAATAATGTATCTTTGTTCGTAGCGATGGAAAGAGACAGACTGAACTAATAAATACTCATCTATGAGATGATAAAAAGCGCACTTTCACTGCTCCAATGTCGGCAACGCTAACAAGTTGTCCATTTATTGCAGGGAGAGAAGGGCTACCGAGGCTGGAGGGGCCTCAAGGGAGAAATGGGACCACCGTGCACGATGAAGGTACGTTGTACGTTTTTATCGCGGGGGGTTACATTCCAGAAAACCCTTGTGATAGATGAAATCCACAAAGTAGCAGCCAATTATTTATTATATCTGTATTTAAATGTATGGGTGTTTATTTGATTACGGGCTTTTTTGTGTCCTTAATGTAAAATTTAAAGAAAAAATAAATTTCAATAGATTTTTTTAATAACCAGCAGTGGGCGTGCCTAATTATAAGTGTTGTCTAAAATGTCATGTTAATATTAGTATATTTTGCCATTTTATGAGCGGTTTTATGGTGGTATTTTACAGTTTTCACCCTGTCCCGAGCACAGCGTGTGGATATATGAAGCTCTATCGTTCTACTAAAAAAATGCTAAAATGGTGTAACTTTTACCATAAATTCCTTAAAATAAAATAGAATTCATGATTTCTCATCATATATACAAAACCTTTCAAATTCTGTCTTTTATTTTTTTTACTAAAATATGTCTGCATAGCACAATTAGCTAGAAACTTTGAAATGTCCTTACCATCACAAGATTAATCCATTTTTAATCAATATGCCATTGTGGCGGTAATGAAATTGCTCGAGGGTAACACAAAATCTTAAATCAATATATATATATATGGACATGAACAGATGACAATTAAGGTAAGGTAGGTATATATAGTTTTTGTGACATTTTATTTTTGAGCAAAAATGCAAACCAAAAGTGCTCTAAATCAAATAAACACCCGTATGTGTATTATGGTTTAGAGAGGTACAGGCCATTTGTTTGTCCACACACTCTACATAAGCACATGCCTTTGCGCTTTGCTTTGAGTGACGCAAGTGTGTGAAGCGTGCAGTGTGGAGTCACATAAAAAACACTTACCCGTGACTCTCTAACATGGCTAACTAACATTAGCTAAAACATTTGCCCGTGACTCTCTAACGTGGCCAACTAACATTAGCTAAAACATTTACCCGTTACTCTCTAACGTGGCTAACGAACATTAGCTAAAACATTTACCTGTGCCTCTCTAATGTGGCTAACTAACATTAGCTAAAACATTTGCCTGTGACTCCCTAACATGGCTAACATTAGCTAAAACATTTACCCGTTACTCTCTAACGTGGCTAACTAACATTAGCTAAAACATTTACCCGTGACTCCATATTGTTATTTATTCAGCTAACATGGCTAGCTAACATTAGCTAATGACTCTGGCCTAACTTTTATCCCACACGTCAATAACACAATGAAAACTGGATTTTAGCGCTTGGAAAACAGAGGGTTGTTTCACAGGTGAACTGTTCTGAGTCCTGAGGGTCCACCGCAACTTATCCTTTTTCATACATAAAGTTAAAACGTTTTTGTCTCAGGGTGACAGTGACCTGTGGGGGGAGCCAGGTCATAAGGGAGTCCAGAGGAGAACCTGGTGGCAGAGGAACCACGGAACATTGAAACGAATGACGTTTGCAAAGTATGTATACCAACCTTTTAAATGTGTTTTGTATTGACCTATGCAGGGGTTGAAGGGATCAAGTGGGCCTAATGGAAAGCTGGGACCGCCTGGTTTGCCTGGACTTCCTGGACAAGGTGTGCCGCAATTACGCATCCCAGTGTTGCCATAGAGGAGACCTGGCGACCTTTTCTTGCGTTGCAGTGTACCTTCTAGCAGGTCTGCGGGGGGAACCAGGAAGTTGAGGTCCCTCAGCCGCATGTAGCTGTTCGAGGGACCGAACCCCTGAACAAATGCCAGATCGAGTCCAGACGGTCAGTTCGCTCCTTTTTACCAGTTGGAAAATCCCTCTAAGCGCTTAGGCAGGCTACACATGTACCGATTTTTAACCAGACCTTCTATATATAACAAGGTCAATTATAGCGTTGCGTACTGACCAACACAGCACACCACACACGATGTCTGTCATAGTAGTGTTAGGGACCAAGCACTGCCAAGAATAGCAAAAACATTTGTGATCGTTGGCCCCAGGGCCCATTTTCTGAACTTGTCAGCGAGGAGAAAAAAAAAAAATAATAATCACTTTCAGGGTGAAGAAAAGCGCTATATCAATTGGATTTATTATGGTCTGAGAATCAAGCCTTTGCAAAATGCTCCAATCAACCCTGATAGTTAGTATGCGTAGCCTGCTTAAACTAGATCTAGTTCTACGTCGTTTTCTGATCCATCTCGCATTGTCTTGGCAGATTTTTATAGCAGCTGGAGAGAGAACGTGATGGTTCTCCGGACTGACAAGCGGGCTCTCTACATCTACAGTGAGGCCCAGTGGATGGATGTACTGGTAATTGCGATTAATGACCTAATGGCACGAATAGCCATATCATTGCTGTCCAATGAAAAGCATGTAGCACCACATTTTGGGTTCTTTTTGTAAAGACATTTGGAAATACATACTTTTATACTTGCAGCCACTAAATGAAGAATGTGCATTTTTATAGTTTTGTAAATTATGCTGCGGTCAACTGAAATGCACGATCTATGAATTTTGTCAATTTTTTTAATTTAAGTGGCTGATGCAACTGGAGACGAACTGCAGCATGGTGTCTTGAAACATTGAGGCCATTATTTGAGGAAATTCAGAATGCAGGATTTTAGCACATTGTTGCTTTCCAGTGAAAAGCACATATCTCCTATTTTGTTGCTTTTCAGACAAAATGTTTTAACTTCCTAATGTAGTGTACATGCTGTTCATTGGAATTGTAGTTAAAAAAAAAAAAAAGTGATGACGAAATAAATTGACATGGCACCTCATGTGATTGGTTTATTGTAGTGAGGAGGTTGTATTATTTTTTTTGGCAGTTATGTCATATGGATTATGCTAAGAACTGGGTCTCGATATATTGACGTTTATGTTAAGCGGCCCAAATCTGACAGCACAGTGTATTCTGGTCAGCTTCTTTGGAGTGTCACTCGCTGCAATGTTGACAGTGTATCGCGTATCGTATAGCGAGTGAACATTTGGTCATATATGATAGTGTGGAGAAAGTATGAAATTACAAGTCATTTGAACAGACAGTTTAAGCAAGCTGAATAACAATTTTGACACCTCTTTTAAAACTTCAAATAATTATATGGTAACATCTTTCCAGTATTAAATAATCTTATATAAAAACACACAAGGTTTGAACTTAAAGGCCCTCACCCTCCTCCCAATCCACAACATACATTAACTATAAACATAAAAAAAACATCCTTCATCATTGCTGCGGGTCCATTGGGTACCAGCTTTGTTTCTTCCCCCAGCAAAACCTCTCGAATGGTACAATTTTTACTATTTTTAATGTAAGCTGCTCAGATGTGAAAAAAGCTTGTTCTTTTAGGGGTTTGCCAGTATACACAAACATATACAGTACAGACATACTGTGTTTATATACGGTGTTTCTTGACTGAATAGCTTAAACATATACTGGTAATGAGACTAATAATAACTTTAATGATAATGAGTATTAAGTCAAGTCAATAGCAGTCAGAACCAAATTTGCTTCCTGTTTTTGTCCATTAGGTTCCAGTCAGAAGTGACCCGCCTTCTTCCTTTCACACGTTTGATTTGATTGAACCGATGAAATCACAACTTTGGATTTAGTTCTGACTGCAACGTGAGGATTAAAGAAAAGTCGCACAACTCAAGATGGAAGATGATTCCACCGCAGGGACTTGATAAATAGTTCCAAAGTCTTTGTTTGTACTCTACCACTCGCCGGTCAGTTTGGTGCTTTGGTCCCGTTTTGGGGGTGCGGGAGGCGGTCCTCGCCGCAGCGTTGCATAGCCTGAGATGTTGGCGCTGTGTTTGGCAGACTGCGAGTGTGCGTGGTGGCGAGACAGCGTTTGCGTGTGCCCACGGGCCACCTGCTGCTGCTGCAGGAGTTCGGGTGGCGGAGGCGGGAGGAGGGCCATGTCGTCCATGGTGGCCACGGGTTCCATCTTGGAGGAAGGGATGAGGTGGGAGGAGGTGAGTGAGCCGTGTCGGGAAACTGACTTCCTCTTTAGGGTGCGGTTCAGGTCCTCCAGGAAGTGAGTCTTAAGGGTCAGGGTGCTCGGTCCGGGGGATTTGGGTGATGTGGGGGGCACGGGAGAAGAGGAGTAGGAAGACAGGGTGAGTGGTGGGGTCTGAGAGAGGGGCGGCGGCGACAGCGGCAGTGAGGTCGTCGTGTCGTAGGGGCCGGTGTTGCTGGCCCGCCGGTTTAGCGTCGGTGGCGTCGCCGCTCCCTTTTTCAGGGAGCCTTGCTTCCACGAAGACAGCGGCGCAGGCAGTTGCTGCTTCTGAGGCTGGGGGTTGACCACGGCCACCTTTGGCGGGTGATGGAACTCGGACGGGTGGGGCGGAGGAGGGAAGAGCTCAGAGTCACTTGGCGGGGGCGGGAAGTAGTCCGGGGATGACTCCAGGTGTTGAGGTTGGGAGAGTGGTGGAGGGGGTGGAGGCGAAGGGAAGTCTGAAGAGGACTGGTGGTGCTGGCTTGTTTGGAGCCCCTGGAGCGCCAGGGGGAGGTTGGCCAAATTCAGCTTGCCCGGCTTGGGAAGCGGGGTCGGAAGCGCTGAGGAGTCCTTCGAAGGCGAGCCGGTCGCTGACGAGGAGCTGGAGGATGTACCGGTTTGAGGGGCTTGTCCGAACTTGCTGAGCAGGCTCTCCACTTTCTTGGGCCTGTCGTCCGGAGGCTCGTTTGAGTTGGAGCGCACGGAGGAGGCTCTCTGTGGGGTCGGCGGAGGGCCCCGCTTGCTGGACCCGGTCGACGACGTCGAGGAAGGTGGAGGGGGGAATTCCGCGAGCGAGCCGTCAGGAGGAGGGGGGGGGAACTCTGGGGACTGTGGAGCCACAGCGCCACCTGGCTGCCATTTTGGCTTCACCTTGACTGCCGGGGGAGACTGAGGAGCACTGAACTTTGATCCTTCCATGGAGCTTGAGGAGGAAAGAGGGGAGGGAGCAGTGTTTCCTGGGAACTGATTGACAATCTGCTTGACCAATGAGGAGGTTGCCATGGAGACAGAGGAAGAGGAGGAGGAAGGGGAGAGGACGAGGTTTTTGGATGAGAGGCTGTGCTGCTTGGGGAGGGTGGGGGGTGGCTGATTGGGGGAGTGGCCTGTCGAGAAACTCTGCTGCTTCTTTACAGGTCTGTGGCCACTAGGGGGTGGTGTGGGCGACAACGGGGATAGCGCAAGTGGGAGGGAGGAGGGACCTGCAGGTTTTCGTGCAGTTTGGGGAGGAAATCCACCAGTGAAGGTTTTGGGTGGTGCTGGAGGCGGGGCATTGGGAGACAGGGGCCGAAGGGATGCAGGGGGAGAGAACTCAGCTAGAGGTGGAGGTGGAGAAGATTCCTCACACACAGCTGGGGTAAAGTCATACACCATGTTGGGGAACTTTTGTGCCAGGAACTGCTGGAGGCCAGCGTTGGAGAGCTGAGCGTGGTGATCCAGTGTGGAGTCTAGGGGCGGAGGCAATTCGTTGGTTTCCAGGATCTCAGGTGGTGGAGGTGGTAGGTACAAGGGTTCATGCACCTCATCCTCTAATGGTGGAGGAGTCAGAGCCGAGGGACTGGGTAGACCGAATTTCAGCATGGCCACAGCGGAGCCAGGAACTGGTGTCGCGTGTGGAGGAGGCGGTGGGGGAGAGGGCGGTGATGCGGAGGTGACACCGTAAGCAGCCGGGAGTGTGTTGTAGTTGGGCAGCTGGGCGGCTCCGTCTGGCTGTGCTCTGGATTGGCTCGGGTTCTGCAGGCGAGCCAGGGTGCTGTACTTGACATAAGCGGCTGCGGGGGCCGCCTGGTGGGACTCGCTTTCCACACTGGGCAGAGGCGAGGAATCGTCGGACGGAACCATCCCGTCGGTGTAGCTGCTTCGGGAGGGTGGTGTTTGAGACTGGGAAAGTGGGAGGTGCTGGGAGGAGACTGTGGGGATCTGCAAGGGGATGGGCCTACTGATGGCATCCATCTTCATCATCTGGACAGAACAAAAGAGAGTCAGGCCAAAAAAGCAGGAAAGACGAAGGAAAAGTGACAAAATAACAACCACCATTATTTTACTTTGTATCCACCAATGCAAATCAAAATGCAGGAAGTCAAACAGTAAGCCAGTGCAAAAACTGGGCCCGACCTATTAATTGGACAGGAAGTTAGCACACCGCCGTACCCCAAACAAGGAAGTATTGCACGCATAGAGTACATTGCCGTTGTCCACAAATTCTTTTATACTTCACAACAGTCACATCATCTGATTATAGGAGGCCATGTCACTGTGTGCTGGAAAAAGTGCAGAGTTATGGTACAATCCCACTTAGCTGTGTAAGAAATGCCCTCCCTGTATATTTTGTGTGTTCAGGTAGAAATGTACGAAATGAATTGTGCGGCTATTTTGCCTGTTTGGCAGACAACATCCTAGGTGTGCCAGTTTGTAGATCATCTGTGTGTGCACAATCAAGTTTGTGCCCATTTTTATACTCAAAAGTTTTATTAACTCAGGTCCTTGGTGTCCAACTCTGCTCAGCACTTGGTGGGCAATTTCTCGGTTCTTTTTGTTAAGCATGCGTCATCACACCGCAAAGTTAAGGCCGCTTTTCCATTAGACTGGAGGATTACGGATAGTGTGGCAACGTGTTTGATATCATGCAGACTGCAATGTATTATTTCTCACAACCTCCTGACACAACAGAATTAGTATCAAAGCTGTATGCACACACCCAAACTACTTCCTGTCTAACCTCTGGTGCCTCCACCTCCTGCACACAGAGGCACAGCCACGAGCCCTTTCACCTTTGACCGCTGGCAGGAAAGCGGAGGAGAAACATGGGAATTGTAGTCCGACACAAAAAGAAAGAGAGTCGGGAGACGGTGTGTGTGTGTGTTGGATGTGGTCGCACCTCTCCCTGCGTTCCCCTCCTCCATGCATCAGAAAAGATGGAGCTGACAACACTCTGGGAGCGGGCGTGGCCTGATGATGTCATCTCTGACACACCACTGTCTGATTGGCTGGAGCTGTTGGACTGAGACTCTTGATGTGTGGAAATAAAATGAAGTTATTGGTGATCTAAAAACAGGTTTTGATTTTTTTTTTTTTTAATCATTTTTTTTGGATGGTCACCTGGAAGACTGGAGGAGGAAGAGCCTGACTTGATGGAGGAGGAGGATAGCGAAGACCAGTCGTAGGCGGCCTCTGTCCTCCTCATGGCCTCCTGAAAGTTGATGTAAAGCTGCTTGCCATACTGGAAGAACAATTAGACAACATTTCAAGACTTTAACCGTTGTTGATTATTTGTGCCATTCAAATGTCAAGCCGGTCAGTGCAGTTTGACATAATGTGACATCATCTTTTTGATGTCGTTACCTTGGCGATGCGAATACTGTTGACCCATTGCTGGAGTGTCCTGACGTCATCGCAGCAGAGATACTTGATGTACTGAGACTTCTTCTGGATTTGAGGGTGCTACACAAACACATATATTTATACATTGGGAGCGCTGACACGTCATTGTCTCCCTTACACGCGTGAAGGATGGGCGGCCTTGTCGACCCGCAGACTAAAAAATTGGCACATTTTTAATTTACAAAGCCATCTTGGGTCTGCTTCTTTTCTACCTGCAGAATTACATCTGCTGGAAAATTTTGGCAGTTACGGGACTGGATGGGCCCTCATGCAAATCTGCACCGAGTTGGGGAAACATTCTTTTAATTATGCAGCTCTTTCCTTATGGAACCATCTTCAGCAACAGTTGAAACTGAAGGATCTGGTCTCATTGAACACTTGGAGGACTTTTAAGCAGCTTGGAGGCCCAAACACCAGGCTGTCGATGCTTCACTTAATTTGGTTTTTAAGAGTTAGGGTGATGCTAAGGAAAACTGCTGATTGTTGTGTTATGAGATTGATTATTATGACAACCTGTTATACAGTGGGAAAGTTTTCAGACCCCCTTAATTTTTCACTCTGTTATATTGCAGCCATTTGTTAACATCATTTAAGTTAGTTTTTTTCCTCATTAATGTACATACAGCACCACATATTGACAGAAAAAAAAACGGAATTGTTGAAATTTTTGCTGATTTATTAAAAAACAATTACTGAAATATCACAGAGCCATAAGTATTCAGACCCTTTGCTGTGACACTCATTTAACTCGGGTGCTGTCCATTTCTTCTGATCTTCCTTAAAATGGTTCTACACATTCATTGGGAGTCCTGCTGTGTTTGATTATACTGATTGGACTTGATTAGGAAAGCCACACACCTGTCTACATAAGACCTTACTGCTCACAATGCATGTCAGAGCAAATGAGAATCATGAGGTCAAAGGAACTGCCTGAAGAGCTCAGACACAGAATTTTGGAAAGGCACAGATCTGGCCAAGGTTACAAAAACATTTCTGCTGCATTTAAGATTCCTAATAGCACAGTGGCCTACATAATCCTGAAATGGAAGCAGTTTGGGACGACCAGAACCCTTCCTCGAGCTGGCCGTGTGGCCAAACTGAGCAATTGGGGGAGAAGCGCCTTGGTGAGAGAGGTGAAGAAGAATCCAGAGATGCAGTCGAGAAAGTTCTAGAAAGTCAACCATCACTGCAGCCCTCCACCAGTCGGGGCTTTATGGCAGAGTGGCCCGACGGAAACCTCAAGACACATGAAAGCCCGCATGGAGTTTGCTAAAAAACACCTGAAGGACTCCAAGATGGTGAGAAATAAGATTCTCTGGTCTGATGAGACCAAGATAGAAATTGTTGGCCTTAATTCTAAGTGGCATGTGTGGAGAAAACCAGGCACTGCTCATCGCCTGTCCAATACAGTCCCAACAGTGAAGCATGGTGGTGGCAGCATCATGCTGTGGGGGTGTTTTTCAGCTGCAGGGACAGGACGACTGGTTGCAATCGAAGGAAAGATGAATGTGGCCAAGTACAGGGAATATCCTGGACGAAAACCTTCTCCAGAGTGCTCAGGACCTGACTGGGTCGAAGGTTCACCATCAAAAAAGACAATGACCCAAAGCACACAGCTAAAATAACAAAGGACTGGCTTCAGAACAACTCCGTGACTGTTATTGAATGGCCCAGCCAGAGCCTTGACTTAAACCCAATTGAGCATCTCTGGAAAGACCTGAAAATGGCTGTGCACAAATATTCACCATCCAACCTGACAGAACTGGAGAGGATCTGCAAGGAGGAATGGCAGAGGATCCCCAAATCCAGGTGTGAAAAACTTGTTGCATCATTCCCAAAAAGACTCATGGCTGTATTAGCTCAAAAGGGTGCTTCTACTAAATACTGAGCAAAGGGTCCGAATACTTATGGCTGTGTGATATTTCAGTTTTTCTTTTTTAATAAATCTGCAAAAGTTTCAACAATTCAGTTTTTTTCTGTCAATATGGGGTGCTGTGTGTACATTAATTAAAATGAACTTAAATGATTTTATCAAATGGCTGCAATATAAAAAAAGAGTGAAAATTTTAAGGCGGTCTGAATACTTTCTGTACCCACTGTATGTGTATGTTGCCTGTCCTGACCAGGACACTCTTTGGAAAGAGATTTTTAATCTCAATGAGGTTTTGCTGTCTCAATAAAAGTTAAATGATATGACAAAAAATATATAAGAGGCTTGAGCACTATGGTTGACATGCTGCCACCCTGATAGTGCAAATCTAAAATAATATAAATACTCAAGCAGGTTATCTGCAGGGTTAAATATGCTAAATTTAAGCCCATTTGTAAAGACAATTGGAAACGTTTTAGACCTCTCACTCAATAAATGTGACAACTAGAAATAGGAAATATGGGCTCAGTATTATATAATATGTCATTTCAATTATATTTCTTTAAAATTCAATATCAGATCAAAACTGTATACAACTTAGACTGACAGAGCATTTGACTTCGGTTTAACTTATTTTTTTATTTTTGGGGCATTTTTATTAAATAGCGTGTAGGTTTTCACCAAAACTTGCGGACAACAAAAATGTTTTTGATATATCACAAATTGTCTCCTAATATGGTGAAAAATTGTTGAGGCCACCAGGAGGCGATGTAGGCCATGCTGTCATAAAAGTATGATGAATTATGCAGCGTACCTTGAGCACCATACAGAAGTCGGTAGGAGCCTTGTACTTGCTCTTGTAATCTTGGCCGTGGTAAACGTTCACGTGGTCCAGTTGCAGAAAACAAACCAGGTCTCTGGACGCCTGCACAGATGAACACACGCTACATGTTAGCCATCTTTTTCCCCTAACAACAAATCTCATTATTCCCCGTTATACATGCACAAGAATACACACACCTTGGCTTTGCCTTTGGGGACGTAGTAGATACCAGAGGCTCTCAGCAGGAAGTAGCGTTTCTTCCAGGACTTTTTTCCATCCTCTTTCAGCCACAGCACACCCTCCATCTCTGGGACAGACACCGTGCTGCCGCCGAAACACTCCTGACACAGACACAGTGACTGAGAGATCACTTCAACTTCTTAACATCAGTCTTTTTTAAACAGTTAACACTTTATTGCTGTTCAATGTTGAGGTTTTGATGTGGAAAGTCCATTTAGGGATGCAGCTCCATGCACCATTAACTAACCTCTAACAGAGCCTCTTTGTTCCGCTCAGCCATCTCACACGTCTCCTTTCGCCCCAACAAATAATTCTGCATCACACAATAAAATCAGGGTGATGAGAGAGGACGTGAAACATTTGCAGCTAATCAATCATGTGAACTACCTGTGGGTTCTTGAACACCGCATACTTCTCAATGCGTTCAGTGAACATGAGGCGGTTCTGGCTGTCTCTGGTCCAGTTCAGCAGGTTCTCCACCAGGTTCTCATGATCCTCAAATATGCGTTCTGCAAAGTTTGCCGATGTATAAATATATACTGTACAAGAATATTTTGGGTAATAAAAAAGTTTGCAAGGGGAAGTAAATTTAACACACACACATATATATATATACACATACATATACATATATATATATACACATACATATACATATATATACACATATATATATATATGTATATATGTGTGTATATATATATATATTCCATTGATTAAGAGTCACCAGTACATTTGCATACAGCCTTCATGTTCAAAGCATTTTTAAGAGGTTTGTGTCCACTAATAAGATGCACTGACTGGCTGGTAGAGCCCTCAAGATGTGGGTTACATCACACGCATCACCACACCGGACCTACATAAATATGGCGTGTGTGTTTGTTTGTGTGTGTCAAAGACTGTTAAGTGGATTTGAAGCTGATAGTAGATTATGTGTGCCTGCAAAACACACATCTCTCCCCTTGAGGAGAGTGTGCACTCAATCTTTGTTGCTGAATATCTGAGTGCATGGAGCCTTTGTACTGCTCGCTGATGCTGCATTCAAGCACTTTGGAAAAGCTTGCTACTGTATCAATTGGAGAACACTTAGTATTTTCACTATGAAGATAGGAATGCATGGCTAATGTGACACCATTGAATTCCACTGGGCATCCAATTGTTTATGATACTGTGTAGGTAGCACAAAACAATTGAAAAGAAAAATACTAAGATCTGCTTAAATGAAACGCTTAGCTGTCATTTGAATTACATTGAATCTATGAGGGAAAAAAAAATAATTCAAAACTGACGAGCTAACTTTGGCCCATGACGACATCTGAAGGTTGGTTATAAAGCCAACAAATTTGAATGAGTTTGAAATGAAACAGACATATGCTAATGAATAGATTTTAGTGTGACTCATTTAGTTAGAAATTAAGTCGACAAAAATTATTAAGTGGTGATTTGGGTGCGTTTTCTGACCCATTTGCAGTTCATTGATGGTTTCCACCAGCGACCAGTCAGGACTGTAGCCACAGTGGGACTTCTCCAGCAAACTGTCCAGAACCTGAAGGACAAGAACAGGACATTCTCTACTTATTCTGATCACATTCAAAATTATCAAATTTAAATATAAACATATATATATATATATATACTCTCATAGAACAGGACAAAATATTCACATAATGGCTACATGTCAACTACTCAAACTAATTCATTATTCATTGTCATGCTAACAGGAGCGAAGCTAACGTTGTTGTACCTGTCTGGCGGTTTGCCTCTCGTCCACCATCATGGTCTTTGAGCTCTCGTCCGACAAATGAACGCGAATCACCAACTGTCAATTAAAAATAAATAAATACATAAATCACCCATTGGCACTGTTATGAAACCACTGTGGTCCTCTTTAAATCAAGAATAAGCAAAGTTCTTCATACAATGCCATGAAGTAATATTTGCCCCCTTGCTGAATTGCTTCTTTTTCCCCCCCTCACATAGAAATAAATGTATCAGATCATCTAACTAATTTAAATATCTCACAAATACAAGCCAAATAAGTAGAATATGCCGTAAACGGGAAAATAAATCCAAGCCTATCTGGCCCTATGTGACAAAGTAATTGACCCTTGAATGTAAAGATTGCTCCACCTTTGGCAGTGAAAAAAATGGGAAATTACCGCACAGTGTTTGACTGCAACAATACAGATGGGCGGGACAAAGTTTCATTGCAGCTTTTACCGGTGCCAATTTTGAACCCGGGCAAGAAGACTGAACATTTGCCAAGGAAAAGACGGTGATTGTGGCTTTCATGAATCAATAGAGCTGATCTTGCTCCTCCCCAGATACCTATACATTCGCTTTAAACCTAGATTATACTCCAGATTTTAAACGTCAACATGGTAGTCAAACAAATGGCAATTACATCCTTACAAACTATCTATAGTGGGAGCATATATCACACAAGGACATCATACACAATTTACAGTACAGCGGAACCTCGTTAAAACGGACTCCGATATAACGGATATCAGGTAAAACTGACCATCGGGACTGAACAATGTGTCTAAAAAGACTTTCCATTTATCAATTAAAATGCCATTAAAGTCGGTCAGTTCCAGAATTGATTGACTAGATCCAATTCCAAAAGACGTGGCAATGTTGAATGTGGTGCATTGACGTAGCGGCTATGTGATGATGGATATATATCTGTTATCTATTGTAGATAGAGCGCTTCCAGAGAGAGAGAGAGCTGCATGGCTGCGTTGTTAACTCTGAGGAACATACAGTCTGGAACATACTATTTTTGGTACAGTCATTGATTTTTTTTTTGTCAAGCCGTTCACCTTTGGCAACAGATTTGGAACTAGCAACCACACTAATTCCTCACGGCTCATGAAAGTGACTCACCTATGACGAGTACTGTACGTCAACAATGTCACCATGACCAAGCAACACTGGCGTGGTAAGTTTGGATAAAATGTGAAACTTTCAAAAATGTTCAAGCTTTTTTTTTTTTTGTATTTATTTACAATAACTTTGTACTGTACTGGGTGTTTTAGGTCACGGAAAACCCCCCCCCCTACAAAACAACAATTTTGTACTGTACAGTAATATGAGTGCATATGGCATAAAAATATGCGTCAATGTAACAGATAATCAGGTGTATTGGATAAGCCCCAATTATAAATTCATTCTATCGAAATTCCACTGTATTTCGGATTACTTTCTTAATTTAACCTCTTTACTTATCACATTGAGAACAGATTCTCATTTGCAAGACGGACATGAACTAAGAACGGATGCAGAGGATTTTTATTTTTTAATAAAAGGAAGGCCAGAAGGCAACACTTTGGGAAATAATTAACAAGCTAATCCTGAACATAAAAGAATGCAAGCATGCTAAGAAACAAAGCAAAAATTATTGGAATATGTTCCCTAAAGTTTTTTTCCATTTGTGTAATGCAAGATTTTTTTTATTGTGTTTGCTTCATAAATTCTAATTCTTTGCTGTTGATGTAATCTTATTTGTTTATACAATGAGCAAAAAAATAATCGTAACAATTGTTTTTGCTCCCAAGATCCCAAGATGAGGCCATTTCCCTCAAATATTGTTCACAAATCTGTCTAAATCTGTGTTAGTGAGAGTTTCTCCTTTGTCGAGATAATCCATCCCACCACACAGGTGTGGCATATGATGATTAGACAGCATGATTATTGCACAGGTGTGCCACAGGCTGGCCACAATAGAAGGCCACTCTGAAATGTGCAGTTTTATCACACAGCACAATGCCACAGATGCCACAAGTTCTGAGGGAGCATGCAATTGGCATGCTGACTGCAGGAATGTCCACCAGAGCTGTTGCCCGTGAATTTAATATTCATTTCTCTACCATAAGCCCTCTTCAAAGGCTTTTCAGACAATTTGGCGGTACATCCAACCGGCCTCACAACCGCAGACCACGTGTAACCACACCAGCCCAGGACCTCCACGTCCAGCATGTTCACCTCCAAGATCATCTGAGACCAGCCACCCGGACAGCTGCTGCAACTATCGGTTTGCATAACCAAATAATTTCTGCACAAACCGTCTCAGGGAAGCTCATCTGCATGCTCGTCGTCCTCATCGGGGTCTCGACCTGACTGCAGTTCGTCGTCGTAACCGACTCGAGTGGGCGAATGCTCACATTTGATGGCGTCTGGCACGATGGAGAGGTGTTCTTTTCACGGATGAATCCCGGTTTTCACTGTTCGGGGCAGATGGCAGACAGCGTGTGCGGCGTTGTGTGGGTGACCGGTTTGCTGATGTCAACGTGAATCGAGTGGCCCATGGCGGCGGTGGGGTTGTGCTATGGGAAGGCGTATGTTATGGCCAACAAACAGGTGCATTTTACAGTATTGATGGCTTTTTGAATGAACAGAGATACTGTGACGCGATCCTGAGGCCCATTGTTGTGCCATTCATCCACGACCTTCACCTCATGTTGCAGCATGATAATGCACGGCCCCATGTTGCAAGGATCTGTACACAATTCCTGGAAAACATCCCAGTTCTTGCATGGGCAGCATACGCCCCGGACATGTTTGGGATGCTCTGGATCGGCGGATACGACGGCGTGTTCCAGTTCCTGCCAATATCCAGCAACTTCGCACAGCCATTGAAGAAGAGTGGACCAACATTCCACAGGCCACAATCAACAACCTGATCAACTCTATGCGAAGGAGAAGTGTTGCACTGCGTGAGGCAAACACCAGATACTGACCCCCCAGACACCAACAACATAGAAAAACTGCACATTTCAGAGTGGCCTTTTATTGTCGCCAGCCTAAGGCACACCTGTGCAATAATCATGTTGTTTAATCACCATCCTGATATGCCACACCTGTGAGGTGGGATGGATTATCTCGACAAAGGAGAAATGTTCACTAACACAGATTTAGACAGATTTGTGAACAATATTTGAGGGAAATGGCCTTTTGTGCATGTAGAAAAGGTTTAAATCTTTTGAGTCCAGCTCACGAAAAATGGGAGCATGAAACAAGATGTTACGTTTATTTTTTTTGTTCAGTGTATATTCAAGAAAATGTAAGGTCTCCTCTGTCTTGTTTTTCATCTATGAGTATGCGTGTAACATTGGCTTGAGACATGTAAGTGTAACAAATATATAGATTTCATACAATTGCTAGCAAATCTGAACTATTACAGATGCAGATAGTTGATGGTAAATTGCAAAAAAACAACAACAAAAAAAAACAAAAAAAAGCATGGCAGCAGAGTTGGAAACCTCACCATAAAACACAAAACCCCTAATAACTCCCTTCACTCAACGTCAGAGTTTGACCAAACTTGTGTGACAAAGGTCCCGCTCTAAAAAGAGTCAAACACTTCCCAAGTGTAGAAATGGACAGATGCAATGATGGCCACATTTCTTTTAAACTCTTGTCTGTATACCAGCATCACGTCATGCGTCTGGTGCAGAACGTTTGGGGGGTGTGAAGGCCCATTCATCACGACTTGCAGTTTTAAAACTAATATGAAAGGATATAAAACTCTGAATTTCACTCAGTTCTATCATATTTTTCATACTGGTTTGTTGATTTCCTTATTTAGTTACATAAGGAGGCCAAAATGTTATAAATTGCTCTTAATATGATGCAGCTGCACAAGCAGATTGTGCAACCTTGTAACATCCAGTAAATCAGAACAGTGTGCAAATATGCATCCCTTCTTTAGCTTTCTTATTTTTTTGTTTTGTTTTGTAATGCCGCCACAGAAGTGTCAGCGTTGACAAACAAAAAGCGTGATGCCACTCAAAGACCAGGGAAAGGAACTTGTCACGATGTAGCATTAGCAATAGCGCCAAAATCGACATGCACGCGCGCACACTGCTTTGACTACTCAGTAGTGTGGCCAAAAGTAAAGAATGAAATGTACACTGCAAAGTCAACCTTTCCTCTGTCCCTAACAAGTTCCTTAAATGCCATGCTCCCACCACATCATCATCAAATGGCAAGTCGTTTTGTCTGAGTTTAGTTTTATCGTAAACTGACTAATGTATTATTACACTTGTGACGGTTGAGAATGTTAAATGTTAATGTCTGACTTAAAACATAGCCTGTTACAATTAATAAAGGTTTTACAAGGGCAACAGTTCACCCCTTTCTTTTTCAATTATTTCCTGAGTGGAGAAGTTGTTTGCTGGTATTTTTCTTAACAGGATAAAGATAATACAACGCAAATAAACAAAAAACACACACACAATACAGGTAGCAGGCGTTCTGTGTGTGCGTGTGTGTGTGTGCACCTAATCCGTGATTGCTCTTCCTCTCTCTGCGGGATTGGGATTTCATTTGCAATGGTCATTATGCAGAGTGTTGTATGTGTATTAGTGACCCCAGATGTTATCGACCAGCGCTTTTTCTACTTGTGTATCACTGACCTGACCCACATTGCCTGGTCGGCTGGACATGTGCCAGAAACACACAGGCACGCATGCACACACTATAAAATATGTTGAACAAATTGGTACATGTAGGCCTAAAAAAAAAAAAAAATAAATAAAAAACTACTCTATAGTGTAACCATCCACAATAAGAAATTGTTGAATAAATACCTCTCAAAACTGCACGATAGTTAACCCCCACATATTTGCGGTCCAGCATTCCCAAATTCAACTATTTGTTGATTTCATTTTTAACCTATCCTTTGATATTTGCATGAAAACAACCTCCTCATTCACTGTTGTTGTGCTCAGGCCAAAGCAATAATTAATATTAATAATAAATAATTGTATATATTTTCTCTTTTTTTTTTGCTTTGTAATTGCCTTACCTCGATACATAAAAAAATATATATATATATTATAAAAGTACTACTTTGGTGCCATCTTGTGGCATCTTTGTGCAAAGGAAATATGTTGAAGTGCGTTAAAATGTTTCATTTACGGTACACAAAATTAGTGCATTGCTACCCTCTTGTTGCCAAAGAACTATGTTGAAGTAAATTGAGGAGTTTCATTGAGACAAAAGCAAAGCTTTAGAAAACAGTCTGGAGAGTGACAGGAAAGGGCGCCATATTGTTACCCAGCTTGCCAGAAATCCACTTCAAAAAGCCCTAAAGTTGATGCAAGGCAATGCAGTGACAACATAGGGCATCCGTAAACCATGGGATGTGATTTCACCAATGCGGAGAAGTGCGGTATGTCCACAGTGTCCAGACTTCATTTTCGACGGCTTTGGACAAAAGTAGCCCCCATTGTGTGGCTTCTAAAAGCAATTAAAACCTTTTAAGGGGGAGCCAATTATTTGCACTCTCATTATTGGTGGCAAGGCTTCATCCCTATGCCCTGTGGGGCACTATCTTTGTAAAGGCAGAATATTTGTATTAAAACTAATTGGATTTTACATAATGTTGTGACCAGCAGGTGCAAAACACAGCCTTACCTTTTTCACCTGGGCCTCCTTTATCTTCTCCAGAGCAACTCTGATATTGTCCGCCTTCAGCTTGGCAGCCTGCTCCTCCTGCATGCATGCACGTACATCCACACACATCAATCGCTGCAAACAAATGACTTCAACACACTCCAAAATGCCTTAGCTGAACTTCACCTGACTTTTCCAACAGGTATTCATTGTTTTGGTCGGTTTTCAGTCAACGATTCTGTGTCTGCGTTAGCATCCAATCATGCTGGACAAGTGAAGAGGGGGAAGAAAAAAAAAATAATCTCCAGAATACTGCACTGCACCCTTTCCCGTGTATTTCAAAGTTGTGTCGCGACATATCCATCCAACTCACTTTAGCTTCGTCCAGCACAAACGACTGGCGCGACAGCCACAATAGCCGGGCGAGATCAAAGGTGCTCAAAGGTCGTCATGGCAACCTCGCCCCCAATATCATAAAGGCGACAGCGAGAATATGAGCTGCGTAGGGTCGAGTGCTCACATTAGCCCGACGACGAACAAAAACGCCATAATTTACGATCAAAGAATTAACGTCACTTTTTATTCAAAACAATCACAAAATCAACTAATAAAGGTGTTCTGTATAAAAGAGCGCGTGACACAAACACCCGGAAGCCGAAAACCAGCCCGCAACACCGACCCCTCCCCTATGTCAGGTTGCTCGACGGCGACGAGCAAATGAAGCGTCAAATGAGCTCGAACGATGGATGGCTAATGTGGCGGCTCTCCAGCTGGACAGCTAGAAAAAAAAAGAAAGAAAAGATGCAACCTTATCCCGGGTGAGAGAGAGAACGAGCGAGAGCGAGAGAGAGAGAGAGAGAGAGATAGAGAGCGAGCGCAGGGGCAGATGTCGGTCGGTCACTTCCGGGGGCAATATTTGTTTGTTTGTTTGTTTTTTTTCCCCCGCAAGTGGAAGTACGTCTGATAATACTGCGTGTCCTGTTGAATAAACACCTATACCCTTATGTCTGTGCGAGATCAACCTTTGGTTATGAAACTGTTCCATGGGGGTGTCAATCATAATTGATACAGTACTTTTAACAATAATACTGGATGTAGAACAAGTTGTATTTATAAATTTAAGACGGAGCAATGATCTCATAATCTCCCTAGATGTGTTTGGTTTAAAGTTTTTATTTATGTTCAGAGGCGGCGGAAGTGGGGCAGGTCCCCACACACCTTTTACCCTATTCGTGTGGTGTGCCCCTTTGCTCGGCCACAACACCCTTTTTTAGGAATGGTAAAAAAAAATTATCAGCACCCCCCGCCGCCCACCCCACGTCAACGATTGATCATCGGGCGGTAAAAATGTGCCCCCAAAGTTATGTGCTCCCCACTTCTAAAGTGCTTCCGCCGACGCCAATTACAAAGCTATATTTAGGTTATTTATTTATTTAAACTTTATTTATCCCGGAATGGCAATTGAGAACAGATTATATTTCGCAATGCTGACCTGGCTGCAGGCAGCAGAGTAAAACAAGGCAAAATAAAACCAAATACATATACAACAAACTGTACAATGTCATGTACACAAAACATAAAATAATACTAACATAAATAATACATATCGTGGCCATTGAGTGCATATTCCCACTAACGCCACATTTCGCCTTATATATGGTTAGTGTTGCTAAAAGTGACATCAATGATCATTACTTACAACCTCAATTCCAATGAAGTTGGGACGTTGTGTTAAACATAAATAAAAACAGAATACAATGATTTGCAAATCATGTTCAACCTGTATTTAATTGAATACACTACAAAGACAAGATATTTTATGTTCAAACTGAGAAACTTTATTGTTTTTAGCAAATAATCATTAATTTTGAATTTTATGTGTGCAACACGTTCTGTTTTTATTTAGGTTTAACACAATGTCCCAACTTTATTGGAATTGGGGTTGTACATACCATAATTCATCTGGAAATATGGAAAAAAGGGGTGCGGGGTCATAAATGTAAGATGCACATATACTAATTATTTTCAGGGTAAAACACTTAAATTCAACACTGTCAATTAGCATCAGCAGTTGTGATACAGAGAACACATCACAGGAAGAACAATAAAGAGTTTTTTTTAGACAAAAAAAATATATATATACTGGGGATTTGACAAAAACTATTATACAACCACACCAGCTGTTTGCGGAAAACAATGATTTTAGTGTAACGGATTAAATGTTAGATCCCTGCTAAAAATAACTGGATAATTATAATGTGGATGAGACAATGAAATCTTTGAGATGTTAAAAAAAATGGCAGTTAGGTAATAGTATTTTACGTGTGATTTGCTAGCATAAGCATTTTATGTCAGCTGAGTGAGGTCTAGCAGAAGCCAAATGACACCAGATAAAAAGTATTAATTAATTTAATTGAAGAGTATTTCCTGCTATTTCTGTCATCATTGCAAGCTTGCCACACAAACACCTTTTCCCCTGCCTTTAGATATGCACTTGACCTACATTAATAATTCACTAAATTAGATTCACATTACTGCCACAAGGTCCAATGTCCCTTTTGAGCAAGACAAGAGAACGCTGCAGCTCTGTGATGCGATTTGCATAGAGGCAGCACAAGTGGGCCAACATTTGTATGTATGTGTAGACTGCAGTAATACTGAGGCAGCGTAACACTGACATACAGTAAAAACAGTGTGCTATGTGAGATATAACATACTTATACAGTTGTCTGCAAGCTCTAATGAGTGCAGATATTACACTTTGATCTTAATCAATACCGCATAAATAAAACTGCAAATAATCTGCAATGAATCTATAAAGGTTCTTAGGGGTCCCACCACTCAAATCTACGACTAATCTAGGATCTGAAATTAAACCAAGATTGGAAAAAAATCCAGATTAAAACAAAATTAAAAATCAAAGGCGTCAATATGCTCCTTCACTTATACCTTAGCAATTAAAAGAGTTAATTATGAATGAGTATTAGTGCCACAAAAAAAAGGACTTCACAGATAAAATCCAATTCTGCAAGAAAAAAAAATAATTTTGACTCATGAGAATTGTCATATTCCAAAAAAAGATTTGAAATTGATTCAAAAGTGCTAAATCTGCTATGACATTACAACCTCTAACAATGCATAGACATTGCATTATCTAAATATTTGCCAGTTATTAAAAATAGGGTTTTTCTACAAAATTTAATTTTGGATCCACACCAAAATTCTACGAGAATATTTTAGAAATCTGACACCCCCTCCCAAAAAATAAAATAAAAAATTAAATTAAATTAAAGCTGATGCACCATGTTGAAAACTAAACACAATGTGTGCATATAGAAATGTACAAGCCAATGCTGATATATAACCTTGTTCGAGGGAAAAATGGAAAACAGGTTGCGTAAGATCAATAAAGCTGACTTTAAAGCTTGCAGCTGCTCAGAGGTAAATGGTTCTAAAAAGTCTAACATTAATCTGACGACATCCGCTAAATTTGAAGCCACTAGGCTCAGACAGATGTTTGGTGCCAGAATTACACAGGCTGTAAAAATCAACAGGGTCCATCAATGCTGAAGAAGTACGTAAATGACTTGGATCAGTGAGGTCAAAGTGATTATGTGAAGTAAACCACAAGCTGGAGATCAGTTTGTGGAAATACTGCAGAAGAGGACTTGACAGCCAAAGCTCAAAACCCCAAGGAGACGCCTGAGGCCAGCCAACTGCTGTGTGCATGCATGTGTTTTCCTATGATGGGCCGAGCAATCACTCCTCTCGGGAGTAAAGAGGATTAGGCGAGCCTCCATGCACTCGGCCAACACACGATCACACAAACGGGTGGGGGGGGGGGGGACCTTAACTTTCACTATTAAGATGCCTGCAGCTTATCTAGAGAGCAGGCGAGTGTCTAAACGATGACAGAGACTTATCAATTTTATCTAGAGAATGCTAAAAGATAGAACTGTGATGGCAGTTCCCCTGAAGCACAACATCAATCTCGATCTGGTTTAAACATTTAGGTGGAAACTTGAATGAGCCTGCTGACGTCAGCAGCGGAAAACCTTAATTAAACTAGTAACTGTCGCATATATTCAAAGTCTGGATGTTTTTTTTGTGTTTTTTTTTTTAAAGACAATAACGAGTGAAAAGATTGAGATTTTATACATTTGAGTAGGCTTGTTTTGTTAAAATCGATCGCTGTAATGCTTTGTTGCAGACGGGAGGGAGCCACGAGGTATGTGAATGCAGATTCATTTCCACCTATATGCACAGGTTTTGTCAACTCGTTATTTTATTTATAGAATCACTCACGGGTCTAAGACCTTTGAAAAAGATTATTTTATTTATAGAATCACTCACGGGTCTAAGACCTTTGAAAAAGAGTTTGGGAAGATGACGTACCACAGGTAATTCCCAAGATGCTTTTCTCATTGCGAATTAACATTCTCAGGTTATTCCGATTTAATCCAAACCTTGTCAGAATAGGTTACCACGGGACTTGAAGATGCCATCAGACACAGAATCGTTAACATTCACTTACCTGGCCTGAGAATACATTAAAAAAATTTACATGACGACAAACATTCTCCCAAACATTTTACCAATCTATTTTAGGATTCATTAAAGCACAATTACACAAGAACCTATCTTAGGTTAGTTTAGCTCCTACCAAAGACTAACTTTGCCATAATATTAGTACATTTCAGTGCATAATCTCATCTAAAACACCTTGCAGAAAAAGTCCTATACACTGGAAGGTCTATTGGAAACTCCTATATGTTGCTAAAGTCACGCAAAATATCTGAGGTTGAAACACTGTTGGGGCTTGAGCTTTAACATGTAGCATTACATTCGACTTATACTGATTCAACTTGTGTGATTGCACTTCTGCAAGTGTCATCTTTGGGAATACACATAATCAAATCCCTTTTGACATCACATAGAAGGAGAGGAAAGAAACATGCAAAGTGGCAATAACTCCGAAAGCAACATTACGACTGAAACTGCATGCAAAAGAAAACAATGTAAAGGGCAGGCTGGAATAGAAAAGGCAAGAAGAGGGTGAATGAGCAGTGAGAAATGGAAGGTGGAGGTCACCTTGGTCAGCAGGTGTGAAGGTTTCCCTGCTATGTTTCTCAGAATCAGAGAGGTTTCCCTGTCCAGATAGGAGTGCTTGAAGGAGACACACACACACACACACACACACACACACACACACACAGAAAAGAAAGTCGTGGTGAATGATTGAGGTGTCTGGCTTTAGCAGAAAGTGTGGTGAAGCGGCAGATGACGGCAAAGGCAAGAAAACCTGCGGTGGGGGAAATACTACACTTACACAGTACAATTCAGTGGTGCCTCGAGATATGAGTGACCCGGCTTACGAGTTTTTTGAGATACGAGCCGTCGATCGGCTGAGATTTTGCTTTGACTCACGAGCCCAAACTTGAGGAACGACTTCTGTATGGCAGCAGGAGGCTCCACATACTCATTTGACAACAAGCAGCACTTTGGCTGACTAAATTAAATATTCTTTAAAAAAAAAAGTGGCTTAAAGCTGTACATTAGCACTACCAGTTGGAATTTACTCAAAAACTAATGCATAAAACAAAGACAAGAACATGTGTATTTGAAACAACAACGTAGCTGCCATCAAGCATTTGATGGAAAACACCACAGCCACACGGGCTAACAATTAACACACTCACTCGCACAAAATAACACGAGCACAGAGTGTTTAAAACAATTTGAAGCTGTGGACAATGTTTAAAACAATTTGAAGCTGTGGACAAGAGATCCACTTTACACCGTTGAAGTTACGCTGATACGTCTGTAGAAGACACGAGACATTGATGTGGAGGAAGATCTGCTTACATAATGTTAGTAAAAAAAAAATCCACTGCATATCGTGGGGTGCAAATGTTGTTACTGTGTGTTTGTACACAATACTATACAGCTGAGTGCAAGTTTTCCAATTAAAACATGAAAAACAACCGCTGATGAAGACAGAGACAACCTGCTTCTCAAAAAGAGCAGAAGAGTACGGGGTTGTGCGAGTGGATGGAGAGCGAGAGAGAGAGACACACACACAAATGAAACCAGTGTGTGTGTGAGAGAGACGTTTCAAGATTTGGCTTGATTACACTTCATCAAACCAGTTAATATCTTTACATTCTATTCTATTGTGTTTTGGACTATATTTTAACATATACTTCTACTTTGCTTTTTTTTTTTTTTTTTTTTTTTTATAAATGGTGTTTTTTTGGGGGGGGACTGAATCGGATTAAATGCATTTCCATTAATTTTAATGGGGAAATATGTTTTGAGATAAGAACATGGTCAAGGAACGATTTAAACTTATATCGCAAGGCACCACTGTATATGTAACAACGATTATCATAATGACAAGCTGCAGGAAACCACATGGATATTTGATGTTTCACACTGCTAAGACAGGAAAGGATAATGGGAGCCACTGAAAATACATGTCCTAAAACAGTGGCCCCTACTCTAATAGACACTGTTAATCAATGTATTTCGGTGCACCATCCACTTAAGACAATTCATAGACACCACTGTTTAAACACACAGATATTAAAGTGTTAACTGCGGCGAAGCCCATTTAAAATCTATTGCCAACAAAAACAGTAGTACCTACATACACATAGCATAAGAACATAAGCAATCTCTTAGATAAAGTGTGGGCACTTGGAAGCATTTTTGCTGTGCTATGTGGAGACAGTGTCTTTAACAACAATTAGCGTTCCAGCATGTCACTCCACATGCATCCATGTTTATGTTTCACTTTACATGAATTGTAACATACCTGTAATTAGTGATGGGCGATATGGCCTAAATTTCATAGCACAATTTCTTTCTCCCCTTAATGTCGATATTTGATAAGACTCAATATTTATTGCATTAAAGTTTATAAATGCATAAAACCAGAGCAGACCAAATATATTCACGTTATAAAGCAGAAGGTTTATTGAACAATTATAAACATCACAAATAAATATATTACCTTTACTTAAAATTAAATTTATGGCTATGACTGCAGAGCTGCCACCCAGTAAAAATTCACTTCCATTTGGCTGACTTTCCACACATTTTACATTATGTCAGGAACATTACTGCGAGACAGTTATTGCAGTATATTATGTAATAAAATATAAAAAGAAATAAAATAATTCTGCATATTGCTCAATTGCATAACATAATCATCATTATTATCATAATTGATGCCATAATTTATTAACAATGTTTGTTATTTTAATGTATTTCTTAGGGTTTGGCTCTTTTGTAGGTGTTCATCACGTAAACCTTAGGTGGCTACAATGCACTTAATGTCGAATTACGACAATGCGGTGATCTGTAAATAAAGGGAATAAAAAAAGAAATACAAAGACCGATTGTTCAGAATGCCACACTGAGCAAACAACTGTCTGGAACCGGTAGCTTTGACAGCAATGGTGGCCCACTGTGATACTATTTGTGTGATCGCTCACGTAGCAAAGCGACTGAAGCGCTTTCCATTTCATTTGTGATCGAAAAACTACTATCTTGTTCTGTTCCTGCCCTGTTCAAGGAGCGAAAACAAAATCAAGCACTCAAATGCCATCACGATCGCTACGGGGCCCGCGCCACTATTTTGTTTACAGTACACGAGCGGCACTCTTTAGCGTGATGCATAAATTATTATGACATTTGACATGGATTTGTGTAAAATCACTAGAAAGTCTGTCGCAACATCGTTCTTGCAGGTTTTGGAGACTACTGTTGTTTCCAAATGATAGATGTTACATGCCCCTTTTTGGGACTATTTCTTGCATGCTCGTTGCTAAGCATGTACTCCGTGTTGTCTCTGCGCAACAAAATCTTGCGTAATAGTGAAAAAAAATCAAATCGATGATCCCCGTTTTCCATATCGAGCGTTTATAAAATATCAACCGAATCGAGCTTCTCAATATATCGCCCAGCACAACCTGAAATATTGTTTGATATTACTCAAAACGTTCTCCTCCCCAAAGACACCCACCCCCCATTTGGACTTGAATAAATGCTGCTGGCTAATGTTGATGTGAGGCAGGCAAATAAAGCCCTCCTCTCCAATAGATGCCTCCAAGTAAATGTTAGCTGCTGCCTGCAGCTGTGTAAATAATCTCTCCACACCACTCACAGTCACCGTTTGATGAAATGTTTGAGTACGTAGTAATACAATTCATAGATTAAACTATCGGAAAAATGTAATTGCTCGCTCCATTATGTGAGCTGCAAATGCTAACTTCTTTAGCATGTTCTAAGAGTGATATAAATGAACCAATATATTTTGTTTTGATGATAAGGTATCGGTCCCATT
Source organism: Phyllopteryx taeniolatus (assembly GCF_024500385.1). Taxonomy (NCBI): domain Eukaryota; kingdom Metazoa; phylum Chordata; class Actinopteri; order Syngnathiformes; family Syngnathidae; genus Phyllopteryx; species Phyllopteryx taeniolatus. The sequence continues at coordinate 1,763,707 of NC_084513.1, read as the reverse complement.
AGGTTTTATCAGGTCTACTATAATGGCATTTTGGAGTGGGCAGAAATCTACAACTGCAAATATTAATGATAAAATACATTTAAATTTCAAAGTACTTAAAATATATACACACATAATATACACATTACAAATATACTTCTATTTTTGATCTGCCTCATCTTTCTAAATCTTGTGTGCTTCAATCGCTAGAAATCATTTTATTGAGAGCATTAGCATACGCTACTAATATTTAGGTCACATGCATGCACATACGAGGCGTGTTTGTGTGCGTCTGTTTTCCGCCTCAAGGTTTCGATACATACGGGGCTTAAACTAAATATCTCAATAAGACGATACATAATCAAGGACCATGAGCATCCTATCAGCGTATTTCTTCAAAAAGATATTTTTGAATTGATACTAATGATAGTGATGGATGATACTGTTATGTTTGTCAGTGATCTGCTGGATAACCCCAACATTCCAGTGAGCAGCCGAATGATCATCTGCTGAGGTTGTCGTTAAAATACACATTTTAATGCAGACTGATTTCAATCCTTAAAAACCTGCACTTCCTGGATATTAGGACTTAAACTGTGTGTATGATTTTAGCCGATATTTCAAATATAATCTCTTTAAAAATAAAAGCAGGCTCAGTTTAATCCCGTGCAGACAACAGGTGCCTATGGCAGAACGTCATCGGGGACTAGCGAGCTAAAATAACACCAGAGGTCGAATGATGGCATGGGTCGAACATTGGACGGTAGAGTAGCCGTTTACCTCTGTACTATCCCTCTGGCCGGCGCCATTGGCTGGATGTGGGGCTAAAGCGGGATGGCCGTCAGAGTTGCTGGCATTGAGAACGTTGTCCAGGGAGTCCATTGAGGAGGCAGAGTTGACAGACGTTCCTGAAGCTGATGTGATGGAGGAGCGTGAAGAGTGGACGACAGATCGCACCTACAAGGGACTTACTGCATCATTACTAAGGAATGGCATAATCCATTAATCATTGAGAACTGTGTTGATTTTATGAAATCAAGTGAGGCAAAATTGACTGCATTACTTTGCTGCAACTTACAGCTGTTAATTCACTCTCAACTACAGCGTGATTGAAAAGTAACTCCCTATTTTAAAATACTTATAATTTATTCATGTGTTGTAATATTTTTCAAATTTTTTTTGTGTATGTTCCATGTTCCTTTTTTCTGTGGGGTTGGTTAAAGGAGCAAGTTTATTCTACCAAACCAACGACTTTGGAAGAAGTTGAAGGGCGAATACGAGAGTTAACTCAGTTACATTTTCTTGTTAAATTGTCCATAATTTCTCCGCGATTAACGGATTATATATGACGTATTCAACTGAGTAGATGTTCCTTAAACAACTAACAAAAAAAACCCTAAATTTTATTTATATTGTGGAATGAATCTGTTAATATCTCCGTTTTAAAAAATATATTTTGAGTTGCTTTCCAAAGAAAAACAAATTTCTTTCATATTGTTGGGGTTGAACAACAATAGTTTTTTTGTAGTCGACTAAAATGTGATGAAAGTTGAGTTCAAGTCAATTAATCGACGGCATCATTGATAACGGTTAATCAGAGGAACATTAAATGGTAGCAGTTGTGTGTTGAATCACATTTAGCATGAGACTGAATGTGATTGGTCAATTGTGAACATAGCCATAGTGCCTGCCGGTTATTGGAGAGTGTGCATACTTGTGCAATCACGTGATCTTAGTTGTTTATTTGTACTCTCTCTCTGACAGATTTCTTTTTTTTTTTTTTCAGTTGAGATGTACAGGTTGTAGGTTACAATGGTAGAAAAAGTTTGAAATGATTTGTCTTGGTCTCATTTTCTTTTAACATAAAATTATAACAAAAAAACTGGCATTTGAAGAGGGATCTGTAAACATTTTATATCCACTGAAGAAGGAAATTAATTATCCATCCATCCATTCAATTTCTGAGCCGCTTCTCCTCACTAGGTTTCGCGGGCGTGCTGGAGCCTATCCCAGCTATCATCAGGCAGGAGGCGGGGTAACACCCGCCTCCTGGTTGGTTGCCAGCCAATCGCAGGGCACATACAAACAAACAACCATTCGCACTCACATTCACACCTACGGGCAATTTAGAGTTGTCAATTAACCTACCATGCATGTTTTTGGGATGTGGGAGGAAACCGGAGTGCCCGGAGAAAACCCACGCAGGCACGGGGAGAACATGCAAACTCCACACAGGCGGGGCCGGGGATTGAACCCCGCACCTCAGAACTGTGAGGCAGACGCTCTAACCAGTCGGCCACCATGCCGCCTGGAAATTAATTAAATAAATGAAATAGTTGAATACCGTAATTTCTCATTTATAATGCACATTTTCTTCCCCCAAAAATTGTCAAAAGTCAATAGTGCGCATTACACATAGGTATAGGGGAAAATGGAGAACAACGTTTCCATTTTATAAATGTATGCCGCCACCTAGAGGTTACGAGAAAGGCGTACACTTTCATTCTAATATGCCACTGCCACCTAGTGGTTATGAAAAAGGTGTAGCCTACACTTTCATATTCATATTTTTTTTTCCTTTTAAAAATATGACTGAACAACCACCATTAATTTATTTATGGTTCTGTTTCATGATAATGCTTTTCTGAATTGCTTGACCGTTTAATTTGAATCCCATTAAAATAAAATTAAATGTGCTGTTTTCTTTAAAGAATTGTACCCATCTTACAAATTCTGCCTGGGTAATCAAGCATATGAGCACAACTGTGTGATTTCTCATCTACCAAATAAAAGTAGGTCTGTGAATTTCAAAATAAGAGCAAGTAAATAAAAAAAGTATTACGTGTTCAAATAAAGTGCTTAACATCAGAATAATTCTTTGAAAAAAAACAACTAACAAAATACAGATAATCATATGGCTAGAAGCAAAATCATGTATTGTAAAAATGCATTATACATAGGTAGAATGGTTTTCCAGAATTTTGAGGTCAACTTTGGGGGTGCGTATTATACATGGGTCCACATTATACATGAGAAATTACGGTAATTGCGCCTCTCACGAAAAGCTGCCATGGCAAATTATGTTTTTATTTTTTCAAGGATCGGACATTGGACAGCCACACTACTGAAATCCAGTTGTATCGATATTGTAACTATAAAGCATCTTAAAAGATAAGACGATCCCAACATCTATATTTTGTTTGCCCCCTACTATGTATATATTTTTTATACAGTACATGTCATATAAATGTAATAGGAAGGAAGGAAGGAAGGAAGGAAGGAATCATTAACATCAAAGTCAAGTTTACCTCATGCTCACTGACTGTGCCGACCGATCCTGTGCGGCGATGCTGCCGCTGACCGCACACCGGTCCCCGCGCTGAGGCCGACGTGGTGGAGGTCGAGCCGAGCGAGTGGGAGGAGCTCTGACGGGCGGCTTCGTCCATGCTCATTGACGCCTGATGGGAAGGCAGAGATGGTAAATAATGTTGATTCTCACCGGAGGCATCTCAGTTAGCATGACAGAAGATGACTTATTGGATGGTAATTAATTTTATAATTACGTGGACAAATAAACTAATCTGCTTAATGAGCTTGGCTTTGGTCTTATGACACCCAGGATAAATGTTCTTGTGTTTCTGCGAGGTAGCTATTCTTAAATCCTTCTCCAGTTTGCCAAATGCTAGAAAAAGGAAAACTTGTACAGCGCAGATGCACGGAATGCAGTATACAAGGGCTTCAGAGTAACTGACATGGTAGCTGCTGCCCCACTTATACTAAACATTGCGATCATAAACATGTAAGTGTTTACAGGATTTTCGAGGGGACTTTTTACATTGCTGTCCATGGATCAGAACTACAGTAGCTTAAACTGGATGTGGCATTTCGGGCTTCATACAGATTGCTTATTTCAATTAAGATATAATTTGATTGAGATATGATTTTTTTCCATTCACAATTCTAAAACAACTTTTCCATTTTATAAATGTATGCCGCCACCTAGAGGTTATGAGAAAGGTGTCCACTTTCATTCTAATATGCCACCGCCACCTAGTGGTTATGAAAAAGGTGTAGCCTACACTTTGAATGACTGCATGTATGTACAGTTGTGCTCATAAGTTTACATACCCTAGCATAATTTGCGAAATATATATATATTTTTTTCTTTTAAAAATACGACTGAACAACCACCATTAATTTATTTATGGTTATGTTCTGTTTATTGATAATACTTTTCTGAAATGCTTGACCGTTTAATTTGAATCCCATTAAAATAAAATTAAATGTGCTGCGCCTGGCCCTTCATGTTTTCTTTAAAGAATTTTACCCATTTTACAAATTCTGCCTGGGTAATCAAACATATGAGCACAACTGTGTGATTTCTCATCTACTAAATAAAAGTAGGGCTGTGAATTTCAAAATAAGACCAAGTAAATAAAAAGGAAGTATTACGTGTTCAAATAAAGTGCTTAACATCAGAATAATTCTTTGACAAAAAACTAACAAAATACAGATAATCATATTTTGATCACATGGCTAGAAGCAAAAACATGTAATTGTTTACAGGATTTTCGAGGGGCCTTTTACATTGCTGTCCATGGATCAGAACTACAGTAGCTTAAACTGGATGTGGCATTTCAGGCTTCATACAGATTGCTTATTTCAAGATATAATTTGATTGAGATATGATTTTTTCCATTCACAATTCTATAAAATAAATAAAATAATACGGCACACCACCAAATGTCACAAAAAGTGAATGCACAGGTTAATTGAATACCTTTAGTCAAAAAGCATTTCATTGTTCTGCCTGCCTGTTCTGCCACTCTACATCACTGGATAGCTAGCTGAACATAGACACATTATTTGTCATTAATAAATACTTTTCTGACCATCCGTTCATTTTCAGAGCCGCTTATCCTCACAAGCGTCGCGGGAGTGCTGGAGCCCATCCCAGCTATCATCGGGCAGGCGGCGGGGTACACCCTGCACTGGTTGCCAACCAATCGCAGGGCACACATAAACAAACAAGCATTCGCACTCACATTCACACTTACGGGCAATTTTAGAGTCTTCAATTAACCTACCATGCATGTTTTGTTTTGGATGTGGGAGGAAACCGGAGTGCCAAGAGAAAACCCATGCAGGCACGTGGAGAACATGCAAACTCCACACAGGCGGGGCCGAGGATTGAACCCCAGACCTCAGAACTGTGAGGCAGACGCTCTAACCAGTCGTACACCGTGCCGCTACCTTTTCTGACCAATTAAATAAAATTAAAAAATATCCTGTGGCATGCTTGATGATCTCCCACAACACATTGAGTCCCAGTCATTATTTTACAACCTTAGGGGAAGTAACACATTAAAATGGAAAGAGAATTAATTGGAACAGCGCTTTCAAAAATAACCTTGGTTCATGAGCTTCACGTTTATGGTTATCAGGTGTAAGTTGAGTGAGATCCGGGGTCCCGTGGTCCCTATTCTAACTATTTATCTTTTTCGTAAATACATACAGTGCTTAACATTATTATATATTTTTTAATAACACTTCATACAGATACTGACAAACATACCTTCTCAAGCTGGGCCGTGATGTCATCCAGGCTGAAGTTAGACGCCAGCGCCGGCCTCCCTTGTTGCCCAGGGGAAACCCTGATGGTGCTGGCCGGCGAGGCTCTGGTGCTACTGCTGCTGCTGCTCGCCCCGCTGCTACCACCACCGCCGCCACCGACATTGTTACCCCCGCCACTGTCGCCGCTGCTCCCCGCTGATTGCTGTCTGCTACTGCGCCCTGCTGGAGGCTTCTGACGGACCTCGATAAGAAAGTGTGGAAAAGGATAGAAGATTAAAAATTGTGCCTTTGTGAGGATACGGTATTTTTGCAAATAGTGACAAGCCGTTTATTTACTTAACTGCAGATGGGGAGGGGCATATATAACATTGCGGGAGTTATTGAAACTGACATTCTGGAATAATAAACAATATTGCCGGTACAAAGTGCTCCCCGAAACATTGAGGTTCATCATTCGTGCCGCTGCTAACTGTCATTTTCTTTTGTAAAACATCATTTGCTCAGATAGCCTTGTCTGTGAAAGGGATGAAATTCTGGAATTCTTTGCCTGAACATCTGAAATGTATCACCAACTTCACCTTTTTTTTTTTTTATAGCGCTACCAAATCCTGCTTCTTGGACAACAATCTGGCATTTTAAGACTTTTGAATGTTGTACTTATGGGTTAAGTCTCATTTTTAAGGATAATTCATGGCATGACTGTATCACCAACATCACCTTTTTTTTCCATAGAGCTACCAAATCCTGGTTATTTGCAGAGACATTCCAACAGGCATTCAAACCCAGATCTTTTGACTGTGAGGTAGATGTATTAACCCTACTTCGCCTTGCAGCTACTGTATATCAATTTCATATAATACATAAATTAATTGTGAACATTCTACAGCAATTTGTTAAACTAAGTCTAAATGTACTGCATCTATACTCAACAAAACTATCCATTCATTTTCTGTATCGCTTATCCTCACTAGGGTCGCAGGTGTGCTGGAGGCTATCCCAGCTATCTTCGGGCGAGAGGCAGCGTACACCCTGAACTGGTCGCCAGCCAATCGCAGGGCACATACAAACAAACAACCATTCGCACTCACATTCACACCTATGGGCAATCTAGTATAGTCAACAAAAATAAATGTAATTATTTTTCTTGTCAACTGGTTTGATACGATTGGACAACAATCTGGCATTTTGAGACTTTTGAATGTTGTACTTATGGATTGTCATTTTAAAGGATAATTCATGGCTTCATTTTGGGAAATATAATTAAATATTTTTTAAGGATCTGAGGACACCCTGGAACCCGGAGTTTAAAAATGACTGACAAATGCAGTGAAATGGCAAGAATAAAAGCAGAGACCTCATCCGCAGGTACTCATTTACAACATGCGGTAAGAATCCACACTTTCATTAATCTGAGAGCCTACAGTGCGGCTGTTCTGGTTAGTGACAGTTCGAATACTGTCGGTCAACTCTCTATGTGTGAACTATAACGTGAACTGACAATCAAAACGAACACACTTTGGGGAAAACTGATTTGAAAGGAGCGGTGTCTATTTGAGGCAGGTGTTTATTTGTCTTCAATGACTGACACACCCAACAGTTACTAATCAGAGCATGGCCTCTAAAGAAAGTTATCTACTATTTGAGTTGTTATAGTTATTGACACTTTCAAAGAGGTAGTAATGTAACAACGTGTTTATTATTGGTGGTGTACACCCGTACTGCATCATACCGAGAGCTGTATCTAATAGTTTGACTTTTTAGCTACATGAGAGGCACAAAAGATTAGAAACATCTCTAGGCGTGACGCAGTATCAGAACAGTAAGTTTACCTTGGTATCAGTGAGTCCTAGACGTGCCATACTGCTGTTCTGTTTGGGGCTGACGGTGCTGAGCTCCTGCTCAATGGAGCTGAGGTCTGCCATGAGGGCGTCCAGATCGACATTTTCCCCCTGATTCAATGCCTCTGAAACCAGACAGAAAAGCACCTGGGTGAGACGTCTCAAGAAAAACTCAAATGAGCATCTTCACTTATGTGTGCGAGTCTGACCGTTGATGTTGTAGATGGAGAATCTGTAGGAGAAGTTGGCCATGTTGGTCTCCTGTCTGAGGGGTGCCTTCCTTTGAGGGGGGCGTTCCGGGCGGCCATCATCCAAGCTCTAAATGGTGCAAAACAATCAGGAAATGTGTGTCACACATACAGCAAAAGTCAAACAGAAGAGGCGTGTTTAGTTCAGCATGTCTACCTGCGTGAGTTTATCCAGTTCTCCCAGCCAGGCTCCAAACATCTTATCCAGATCCTGATCCTCCTTATCACTGTCCTCCTCTTCCTCCTCCTCTCTGACCTCCACCTCCTCGTCAGATAGCTGGTCCATCTGGGGACAAAAAAAGAAAAACATTCGTCACCTGAACTTGACAAGTGGACAACAACCATTTTGGACGAGTGGACAATGACCATTTTGGATGAAAAAGTTCAAGTTGAATCCAAGGGAATAAAATATATGATAATTTTAGACAGAGATATGTAATATATGATTTAAACAAGACGTACAGTAAATGGGATTTTCTTTTGATGAATCTACACTGCTCCCAAATGTGCAATCTGGATCAGATCTGGATTAAACGTGGTTTGGCATTACAGCCTGCGTACACATTTTCAATTACAGTACACACAATTTTCATGGATACATTCAAGACACAGTCAAATTCAATCAAAAAAACCACTAACATATACAGTAAATAAAACAATGACAGTACAATAAATAAGATCATATAAAATAAATTACAGTCAATACAATTATACAACATAAAATAAATTATTATAATTATAAATTATTAATCTATCACAAATCGTAACAAAAGTCAAATAAATACAATACACATTAACATAGATATATAATAATAATATTTTTTTAAGACGGATATAAGACCATGTGGTGGCTACTTACAATTTAATGGGTACGTAAGAATTATAACATAAAAAAGTTACATATGAATAAAGTAACAAATTAATGCAGATGAAAAGCTAAGGGAGATTTGGTGACCGACTGGGAGTGAAGCCAGAAGCAGAGTAAGAGCTAATGGCGCCATCCAGTGGCTATTAGCACTTACTATACACATTCCCTCTATCTTTGTAGTAACTTAATTGATAAACATATAAATAATTAGAATGATCAAACTGGCATGAAAAGAAGCAAATATAGAGGGTATATAGAACAAGAATTTAAGCCTTGGCATATTTAATCTGCCTTCTACATGCCCTCTGTAAATGTTTCAACTCTGTCTCCACCTGATTTCCACCCAGGGCCAAGCAGGCACTGACCCCAGACGAAAAGCTATTTCTGGGCTACTGCTTTGTCGTTGCCCCTCTCTGCAGGGGGACACATGGAGCCAACACACACACCAGATTAAAGAGCAGGATCGCACTGAGCCACAAACAAATACATTGAAGAACACGCACAGACAGGCAAGGACTGCGGCGCTAAAATTATAGTAGATCCTTGTGGATTGGCCGCTCTGTCATTTTAGAGGCCTGAGCAAAGGGCCGCTCTCTGTAAGCGTGCGCGACGACAGGAACTCCCTCAGCTGTACTCTTGGACGACAAGTTACTGTCTGCACAATGGAGGCCATTCAAGGCAAACGAAAAGCTGACATCATCCAAATGCAAAGACGATCACAACCCCTCACCTGTCAATATCAAAAAGTAATCGGACAAAAATAAGAATTAAAGTATGTAGACATGTAATCCAAGAAAGATATTTGTAAAGGAGGCGAGTACAATAGGAGAAGTGTAAGGAGAAGTAAGTAGCTTAAGAATTCCACCCATCCATTTTCCATACCGCTTATCCTCACTAGGGTCACGGGCGTGCTCGAGCCTATCCCAGCTAAATCGGGCGAGAGGCAGGGTACACTCGGAACTGGTCGCCAGCCAATCGCAGGGCACATAACCATTTGCAGTCACATTCACACCTATGGGCAATTTAGAGTCTTCAACTAACCTAACATGCATGTGTTTGGAATGTGGGAGGAAACCGGAGTACCCAGAGAAAACCCACGCAGGCACGGGAGAACATACAAACATGCGGGATTTGAACCCGGGTCCTAAGAACTGTGAGGCAGATGTGCTAACCAGTTGCACACTGTGTCGCCTAGCTTAAAAATGGAAAATGGATGGATGGAAGTATGCAGTGTTTCACAACCTTCTCACGACGCACTACCAAACAAAAATGTCACAAAAAGGATGTAAACTGAAATAATGGTGCTCTCATCCCAATTCACACACAAATTGACTTAAGTGTGAAATCTGACCCTGTTTGATTGAAAACATAGTTGACATACAGAAAGCAGTCTTATTTTGTTGTATGACTGGCAACAGGTGATTACGCAGGTTTATTGTACCTTCTACCAGCTAATGGAACAGAACATTAACTGTTCTGTCTGTCACTAAAAATCGCTTGCATAGATAGATGAACAAAGATACATTTTGGAATTAATAAATAATTTCTGACAAATTTAGTGAAATTGGATAATTTCTTGTAGAACCCTGATGATCGCTCACGGCACACGAGTGTGCCCTGGCAACCTGGTTGGAAATCACTAAGGTAGAGTACGAATATAGTAAGTACTCAGCTGAAAAGTAATTAAAAGCACCATTTTGCTAATTGATGATTTAAAGTTGCAATGTTTTACCGCTCTTTTTATGTGGTCTCTCTCTTCTTATTTTAGCACAGAGTGGGGAAGAAAATGTTGCAGAGTCTTCTTTGCTGCATATTACAATTTAAGACTTGCAATAAGCCACTAGCACGTTTTCTGTTTGGTGCAAGTTATCATTACATCATAGATAGTCTACAACCAGGTCCAGTCAGCAGAGAACCCTCTCTGCTTATCTGTAGCTTTAATCAACCCACATTCAAATATATATGAAACACAACAAATCAAACATGGAGGAAAACAAACATGGAGTACATCGGATGAACTGCTGTTTAGCCGCACATTCTTGAATCCCGAGCAGACCAAATACACAACTACACTTTCTATCAAAAAGCTGAGACAGCAAGTCGTTTCTAATGACCTATACGTGTGTGTGTGTGTGTGTGTGTGCGTGCTTGTGCAAAGTAAACAGTAATTACTTTGCTGGAGAAGCCACACTCCTCCTGTCTGACAAACTGAAACCATGCAATCATCCTTCCACCCTTCTTTCCACAACCCCCTCCTTTTTTAAACTACCCATCGTAGTTCCTTTCCACATAGTTCATATTCTATCAGTCTTACTATATTTTTTATTGATTTAACTTTTTTTGTTATTATTGCGTAGCCCCTTTTTCTTTATGTTGAATGGTTCCAGTCAGATAGTCGCCTTAAACACAAAGCACACACACAACTGTTACTACTAATAGGCTTTCAACCTGTTAATTTGGAAAATTGACATCACGAAGGGAAACACCACCACCGAAACTGAAGCAACCTCTCTCTTCAATTTTTCCACACAAGTGAAAACTTGGCAGAAGGATGATTAAGAACAAATAATCCTGTGTCCAACAGAAGCTGTTCCACTCCAGTCCTGCAAGTGGTGGTAGTGCACATTACCAAGTAACTATCAAAATATAACCATAAGTTATCAAAATGTGACTGACTCAACTTAGTCTATATAGGGATCAGCTGAGATGCACACAAGCCTTTTTTTACAGTCCCCGCAAGACTGCTACATTAGAGACGGAACAGTAGACCCCGCATAAAACCACTTTCACACAAGTGCGATTTTGATGCTACAGTGAGCGTGTTCACACAGTGATACAGCATGCCGCAATCTTTAACTCCACAATCCACTGCCACAATCTACTTTCACACAGGTGCGATTTTGATGCTACTGTGAGCGTGTTTCCACAGCGATACAACATGCCGCAATCTCATAATTACAGTATATCAGCCAGGAAGATAGTACCTGTGTCTGGTGTGACGTATAAAATACCTGTTAGACAGAAAGATTTCTGGAGAACTGAGCGTCGAATTTTAAACTTCACACACTTGTCCCAGCACTGCGGTATTCCCTTAATGTGTCTCGCATCTGTTGGGAAAATTGCAGTTCAACTTTGTCCCTACCCATTCCATGTCGAACATAGAACAACCACACAGGAAAAAGCTGGATTTGATGGACAGGGTGAAAGACTACATTTATTACAACCAAGATGGCTACCACAACTACGTCTTAAAACAAAGCTCCTGGGATATTGCAGGGACAAGACTGTTAAACCTAGCACGCTTTCGACATTTCACACCATAAGAGCCAGGAAGTGGCCCTCACCTCCAGGCCGTGATCTTTGACATTTCACATGGAGTTAAATATGGAGTTTGACAGCAGTTGTTGTGTAGCATAAGGAAACTTGACAGATGATCATACAATGTTACAGGATATATTTTTAGGACAGAGAGAAGGCAGGACTTTAGCAACATCTGTACATGCACGCATCTGGACTCGGCGACTTCCAGGCGCCTGCAGCATAACACAGCACACAGACCGGCCTGACAGTGCCACAGCTAAACGGAAAAAGGTTTTTAAGTTCCTTCAGCATCCTCAACGTGATCTGTTCCCACCGCCTTATATCAGGCCATTGGGAACATGTCATATTTTTAGCTTCGCCGGGTGGGATTTGTGGAGTGGAGCCATAATTCAAATTTATAATAATAATCAAGGGAATAGACAGTTAAGATGGACGCAAACCCAAAAGTTACCCTTAAATGAAAGCATGTGCTTCATTTAAACGACGCAAGACGAGAGGCCAATGACACTTTTCTATCAATTTCTTCAATCCGGTGATGTAATGTGTATGTGTTACATCTATTGTGTCATACGTACACACGCTATCCATAAATGGTGTCAGATGGTAAACTTTTAGTATGCAACCACATTCCTACAAAGCATGGGCAGTTTGTATTTTTATGACTAGCTCATGAATAAAATACAAAATATCTCTTGACTTAGTGGCATTTATTTCCTGCTTTGTTCATACAACACAGAACGATTTTAACATTTTCACCAATAAAATTGTTTAAGAAAAAATGTCTTCTGTTGTGTATTTAGATAAAGGTGCCAAAGATGTACCTTTAAAAATATTGTTGTCTATTGTTGTTTGGAGATTATTTCCACAACTGTGTTGGCTTTCATGTAGTGACACAGCACCCCACAATGAAATTAGAAGGATGCTGTTAGTGTATAGTGTGATACTTGTTGGTTATGCGGATTGTTAGCTACGAATCTGATACTAGTCACATTATCATGTCAAAAATGACAGCGAGTCAAAATGCTGAGTTGGGTTGGATCGGCCACTTCAACCTGAGTATGTTACTTTCACGCTTGTCAATTGAGTCACGATAGAGCAAATGCACGATAATCGCTATATTAGAATAAAATGCCTGCGATTTACTACAATATCTAGGAATTAAGAGGTTAAAACAGGCTTTTAACCCAAACCATAACGATGTAAAAGTGAAACCAGCCATAAATATGGGGGGGAAAAAAACAACAAAAAACAAAAAAACAAAAAAAACTTGAAATGGCATAAATCCGGGAAAAAGTGTTTCTCAGCACATCCAAGCTTGGCCTTACTAAAATTGGATGTGGCAGTGTAGATATAGCATACTGGTGTATTAATACTACTCAGAGGATTAATGATGCAATAATTGCAATAATCCCGATAGTGGTGCTTTGACTTATGAGTTTAATTTGTTGCATGACCAAGCTCTTACCTCAAAACAGGAATATCTCAAATCACCTTTGTATAAATGAAAATGCCAAACTGTTCCAGCCCCTTAAAAAATACCAACAAAAAAAATTGTGAAGTGTTTTTAATAAGAAAAATAGCACTCTACAGTTGACACTTCATCGTGAGTAGAACACACCAAGAATTGTGAAAATGATATATTGGATTCCGGAGAAATTTATTTTATTTTTGCGTTGGAAAAAAGGCTTATTCGGGGAATGTTTTTGCGTGATACATCCTACTGTATAAAAAAATTTGGACCAAAAACGCCAATGAATTACTGTAGAGCAAAACTGACTAACCCAATTATTTCTCAACATATCTGCTTGACCTTTTGGTTTTGCGTGCTACTTGGGGATAGGGCTTCTCCAATTGGTTGAGAAGCTTCAATTACAAATATCCACCAATAAGCTGGTACGGGCCAAAATTCCCAGGGAGGGGTTTTCGAAGTAGATGCGTCAAATTGACTGTGATGTTTCAAACGGCATTACCCAAATGAAATTTTATTGATGAGAAGTGTGGGCAGTAGAATACGTCATGTACTTTGGTCATAAATATTTTTTCCCTGAATTTATTTGTCATGCAGGAATTCAGAGGCTTTTGAAGTGCTCATTCCGTGTTTTTTTTAGAAAAAAAAAAAATGGTGGCTGCTTGTCATGTTACTACTCGTACCATCTCTGAAGTTGCCGAAGGGCTTGGTGCCATTGCGTGTTGGTACCTTTCACACAGAATAGTAACAGAAACAATGCCAGCTTTGATGGCCAATGCTAGTTACTACAACTGGCTCTGATACCATGTAAGACTGTGACGTGATTATCATTGCAAAAGCATAATTTTTAGCCCCTTTTCAATCGGTCTGCAATCGGTCTATTCTTTTTGTTCTCCCCATGTCGCTGTACAAATGGAACCAACACATAATGCAGAGAAGTATTTGGGGAATTTTTTACATCATGTAGTTTTTTTGATTGTGAGTAGCCCGTCCCACTTTGGATTTTACAGAAATCAGAGGCCTTGCGATAGAGCCAGTATTTATTTGGCTGTGCCTTTTAAGAAGGAACTCAGAAGCAGGACGTGTGTCTGTGTGTGCATTCACACAAGTAATGCGGTTTCTTGTAAACACATTTTTAGACACAGCGTCTAACATTAAATAATTATTGGAGAATTATTTTCAACAAAAAAGGTTGAGGGAGGGTTAACTTGGGCTTGCCGCTATCCTTACACAGCTGCCTTCCTCCTTGTTAGGCCCCTGATAATACTCCATAATCTCCAAAACTGGTGGTTTAACTTCAACACATCATGCTGTATCGGTATGTTCTTTCACACACAACTGTGACACAGTAAAAGCCTGCTTTGAAGAGCAATGTGACAATGGTTTGTAATTGGTTAGTATATAATTTCACCAGTATGTTACGAAAAGGTCTTGACGGATGCGTGATACAGGCGTTGTAATTATAATGGACGTTTATCAAAGAAAACAAAGGAAGGAGAGCAGCAGAAGCACAGGAAGTGGAACCCTGTGGATCCATCAACAATGATGTCACTACCCTTGAGATTGTGCAAGGGAGGATGACATCATTTCCTCTTCCTCCCTTTCCCTGCCTCTTACTCGAAGTGAGGAGGGGAGATAAATCCAGAGGGAGGCAAGGAGAGACAAGCTGATCCCTTGCTTCCATGCACTCCTTTGGCAAAGATCAATGCATGGAGCATTTCGCTCCGGCATTATCATTCTGATTGCTCAGCAAGCCCATGCAATATCATACACACTAGTGCACTTAACAAGACGCTAGCGTGGCCGTTTGTATTCATGCCATATTTGTTGCCCAAATTACCCCCTATTGTGTGTGTGAGACTGACGTCAGCCACTCCCAGATGTGTAACATGAAACAAAAGAAGACGTGTGCCAGGTTTTGGCCTTCTATTTTGACTGCTGTGGAAACAAACAAAAAGGCGTAAAATGATGAGCCAGTCGAGAAAGTGTTGACTCCACAATGCTTTCCTTCTTGTGTGGCCTTTGTTAGCTAGTATAGCTAAATGCGGTTAGCAGGGACTTTATTAATTAGATATGCATGGTGGTGGATGACCACAACCTATCCCACTGGACATCATCTGGATTTTTCTCATGCGTTCCACTGCGCACATGGATAAAAGCAGAATATAATACAATGTCACTCGCGATATGCTATTTTCACGCTTGTTAATTGTGTCACGATAAATAATAATGAATCAAATACACCTCCATTTATTACAATATCCATGAAAATTAAGGGGTTAAACAGGCTTTTAAGCCAAACCATAACCATTGTGAAAGTGAAAACACTTGAAATGGCATAAATCCCGAGAAAAAATGTTTCTCATCACATCCAACCTTGGCCTTATGAAAATGTAATGTGTTTCATCAGACAGTGGCAGTGTAGATATATCATGCTGGTGTATTGATTGATACTGTACCCAAAGGAATAATGATACGATAATTGCAATCCCGATAGAGCGGTGGTTTAATTTGTTCCACGACCAAGCCCTCAATTTCTTATATATATTTTTTTTTGCATAGTTTCCCCTCTTCAATGTTTAAGATCATCAAACAAATGTAAACGTCAGACAAATATGACCCAAGTGAACTTAAAATGCTGTTTTAAATGGTGATTTCATTTATTATGGTTTTTCATGCTATTCAAGACAACACTCAAATGAGTTTGCTCAGCATTTTAGAAGTCAAGTGTGTCAGTGTGTTTTTGAATAACACTGGCAAATGGTTTTGGTTGGTGGTTTTTAGTGCAAGGAGGATCACATGATATGACTGATTGTCGTTGAGACCTTTTGTTGGCAGTAGAGCTACAGGATTTGGTCCACTTGGAACAACGGTTCAAGAAAATGTCATTGGCTAGTTCCAACATACAGTATGAAGCCAAACACGTGACATTTATGCACCACAGCACGGCGAACCCATCGAGTGAAGAAAATGCTATGCTGCCCTCCCTTACGCTTGACTTCATTTCAGCTGAATTTTATCTTAGTCCCATGCATGAGGCTCCTCATATACTGCGACGAACCATGCAAAAACGCCCTTAAACCTCAAACAAGCACTTTGTGTATGTAAAGTGTCTATTTTTAAGCTCATTGGCCGACATGGGAGTACACACAGGCACCAATTTGAGGTGCGCATAACATTTACATTTCGTCTCTAAACACAGTTGTCCACAAGAACATTTCCGAAACGCAGCCAGACAACATAGCTGTGGCCATGTGTCTATTATCTTGAGGTTGAATGTGTACAATTCAGTATGACAAAACGATTGGAGTTAAATGTGAGATTGACAACGATGTACTGTATAGTTGATTTCAAATTAATCATGACTGATTGCATCTCAAACACAAGGGATGGCTATTTGAATAAATTTCCTTTATCAACTACTTGGAAAATTTACAATTGATTAAGAATTTATTGTTTTTCGAAGATTATTTTTAGGAATCTCTCTCTGGATGTTCTGCACTTCTGTTTGAAAGCCTGGGCCACAACTGAGCAGAAAAATGCTCCTCATAAGACGTTTGCAGACTGAAAAACTGAAATATCACACAGCCATAAGTATTCAGACCCTTTTCTCAGTATTTAGTAGAAGCACCCTTTTGAGCTAATACAGCCATGAGTCTTTTGGGAATATGCAACAAGTTTTTCACACCTGGATTTGGGGATCCTCTGCCATTCCTCCTTGCAGATCCTCTCCAATTCTGTCAGGTTGGATGGTGAACATTTGAGAACAGCCATTTTCAGGTCTTTCCAGAGATGCTCAATTGGGTTTAAATCAGGGCTCTGCTTGGCCATTCAAGAACAGTCACAGATTTGTTCTGAAGCCAGTCCTTTGTTATTTTAGCTGTGTGCTTAGGGTCACTGTCTTGTTGGAAGGTGAACCTTCGGCCCAGTCTGAGGTCCTGAGCACTCTGGATAAGGTTTTCTTCCAGGATATCCCTGTACTTGAATGTACCACATTCATCTTTCCTTCGATTGCAACCAGTCGTCCTGTCCCTGCAGCTGAAAAACACCCCCACAGCATGATGAAGCATGATGCTGCCACCACCATGCTTCATTGGGACTGTATTGGACAGGCCATGAGCAGTGCCTGGTTTTCGCCACACAAACCGCTTAGAATGAAGGCCAAAAAGTTCTATCTTTTTGTCATCAGACCAGATAATCTTATTTATTACCATCTTGGAGTCCTTCAGATATTTATTTTTTTAGCAAACTCCATGCGGGCTTTCATGTGTCTTGCACTGAGGAGAGGCTTCCGTCGGGCCACTCTGCCATCAAGCCCCGACTGGTGGAGGGCTGTAGTGATGGTTGACTTTCTAGAACCTTCGCACATCTCCCGACTGCATCTCTGGAGCTCAGCCACAGTGATCTTTGGGTTCTTCCTTACCACTCTCACCAAGGCTCTTCTCCCCCGATTCCTCAGTGTGGCTGGACGGCCACCTCGAGGAAAGTTTCTTGTCGTCCCAAATGTCTTCCATTTAAGGATTATGGAGGCCACTGTGTTCTTCGGATCCTTAAATGCAGCAGACTTTTATATTTAAAAAAAAATAAATAAATAAATAAAAAAAAAATCTTGGCCAGATCTGTGTCTTGCCACAATTCTGTCTGTGAGCTCATCAGGCAGTTCCTTTGACCTCATGACTCTCATTTGCTCTGACATGCACTGTGAGCTGTAAGGTCTTAAAACAGGTGTGTGGCTTTTCTAATCAAGTCCAATCAGTATAATCCAAAACAGCTGGACTCCAATGAAGGTGTGGAACCATCTCAAGGATGATCAGAAGAAATGAACACCCGAGTTAAATATGAGTGTCACAGCAAAGGGTCTGAATACTTATGGCTGTGTGATATTTCAGTTTTTCTTTTTTAATAAATCTGCAAAAATTTCAACAATTCTGTTTTTTTTCCCCTGTCAATATGGGGTGCTGTGTGTACATTGATGAGGGAAAAATGAACTTAAATTATTTTAGCAAATGGCTGCAATATAACAAAGAGTGAAAAGTTTAAGGGGGTCTGAATACTTTCCGTACCCCACTTTACCAATAGTACTATAATGCCCTCAGAAGTGGTCAAAGAGGAAGGGAGTCGCCAATGCACTTTCAGTCGCTTTATTGAAATTGCGGCAACACAAGAACATCACAAACTTACGAGCTACTGTCAGCCACAACTCATTCCAACAGCGTCTTCCCAGACTGACTTTTCCTTATGTCACACTACTCACTCCCACCCACCCTCTTAAAGGCGTACACACATAATTACAGAAACAATATCAAACTCAATCAAACTAGGAGAGCTGGGAGTAAATGAGTTAAGTAAGCGGATCCCAGAGGTAGAGAAAATTTCTCTAAATATTTTTTGTATTCGAACTACTCGAAACGTTCGAGCATTCGTTCGAATTTGGCGGCGGGGACACGCGGAAATCCGACTCACGGTGTTTCGCGGTGGATGCTGGCTTCGCGGAGCATCCACGCGGGGGATTGGTTGTCCACGCCAACCAATCCCGGCCCGTGGGTCTGCATTTGCTGGGACAGAGGCCGGCGTGAACAACAAGGTGCCTCTATCTCACCCAGTCAATTGTGAAGCGACGCTCTTACAAGTGTAGTACGCCGTACAAGTTACAACGCTAACCCACTCCTCTCAATGCTGTGGTCATGCGGGTCAGTCAGCCAATTAGTGTATTTCTCTAGATGCACACATTGGTCACTTAGGTTATGCGTCCAATCGGGTGAGTTTACACAAATGAGGAAGTGAAGCGCTGTAGCAACCTGGCTAAGTGGCTTGGCTTCTTATAGATGGCACAAAACTACATTTTCAGCACAACCGCTAATTATTTAATGCCAAGACAAGGCCACGATGATAGAGGCACTTTTAATTTCGCAATATTGTGAATATTCCTCCCTTCATCCCTTCATACTACGACAATAAATGTTTTCATACGCTTGCCAAATCAGGGATGTTATATGTTTCGCTAGCTTGCCCATGACTATTTTGGAGTTGCCCCAGGCAATCAGGAATCGGTAAACTTTGAGCCCTGAGAACTTCAAATTAAATTGTTAATATTCTGTTTTTGTCATTTCTTGATTATTTGAATATACATACTTTTCTGAGTCTCTGTTATATTTAGGGCAGTATTTGATATCAAAATGACTTCATTACACTGGCTCATGTTTACTATGTATGCCCCAACCGCCTATTTCTGTTTGTATAGTAGGCATTTTGTCAAATGAATTTGGCCAAATAAAGAAAGAAAAAATGTTCTGCACAATTTTTGCATTCAACATAATACATAGCAACACGAACACTTTATTGTGCATGGGGTGGGAGCTGCGTGGGGGGGTAGACGGACGTGTGATAGACCAATCACGATCATCTTTGTATCTGCAAAAATGTGAAGAGTAACAGTGTTGATTATATTTGACTAATTTAATCCTACTTGAAACAAAGCATAAAGTGGATATTTGTGGTGATAGTAATAATTCAGCCACAAAGACAGTTCATTTGTGACATGGGTCAATGATGATGATGTCATTGCGGTACGACAGTCTCCATTCCCCCAAACATTCCTACCTCCTCCTGCCTCGCTCCTCTGTCAATCTCCTCACTCCTTGATGGAATTTCTGGTGAGAGGAGCTAGCGTGTAAACAGAGGAGCGACGAGCGAGGACCTAGGAAGTTGCAATTAGAGAAACGAGATGAGCTCATTAATTTCTGTCAATGACGAAGGAGTCTTTCCGAGGACCCGTTAGCTGCCCAACAAGGTGCCTGACATAAAATAGACAAAATTCACTACTGAACAATGCATGCACAAACGCAAGAATGACTCACTCTGTCTTCATTATCCTGCCTGAGATATTTCTGATATTTTCAACACAAATGCAGAAGGCTTCGATGTAAAAAGAAAACAATAACTGCCGCCGATGAACTCCACACATCTTCCCGAGGACCCCTAAACTGCTCAACAAGGTGCCTGATGCACCAAACAATGTATGCACAAAACGCAGCAATAATAGGAAATTACAACAAATGCTTCTTCCAAAGAATCACTCTCTTTTCCCCACCGGCTGGCCTTCAAAACAGAATAAAAATGTTGTAGAATCACATTAAAGGGGAAGCCTACGTCATATCGAAGTAACGGCTCTGTTGTTTAAATGCAAAATTCCAGCCAAGGGGCGACAGAGGTTCCATACTTTAGGTTTAAAAGTCACATGGGCCGTGAGACTAATGTTCCTCACAAGACATTAGTTCAGGCAGGATCTAAGGATTAGTGTGCATTGTGCATTTTCTTTGGCAATTGAATTTCCATTATTTCCTATGGGAAAGGTTGTTTTGAAATCGAAAAAGATTTCAACAGGGGTTTTAAGGTTCCACTGTTAGTTTAATAATAAAAAGTGCCAATTTATGTACAGTGCTGAACAAATGTATTACACCACCACACAATTTCAAGTTTATGCCACAGCTGCCCCAAATTAATAGCATAGGTAATTAAATTTTTTATCAAGGTAGAATGCTTAATTAATTTCTGACTTCTCAGAGAAGCAGAGCAATTCGATTCCATATTTGGGTGGAAAAAGGTGATTTCAGATTGAAATTCCTCAAACCTGTTCAAAATTGGAAAATGTCAAAAGCTCACAGGAATTGAAACCTATTTCTTTTTTTTTTTTTTATTACGCTTATCTGAGGTCAGGTCGCGGGGGCAGTAGCTTTAGCAGGGAAGCCCAAACTTCCCTCTCCCCATGGAGGAGGTCTTCGAAGTATTTTACCCACCAACTCACAATGTCCCGAGTCGAGGTCAGCAGTGCCCTATCCCTACTATACACAGTGTTGATGGTGCACGGCTCCCCCCTCCTGAGACGGATGGTGGACCAGAATTTCCTCAAAGTCATCCGGTAGTCGTTCTCCATGACATCACCGAACTCCTCTCATGCCAGAGTTTTTGTCTCAGTGACCACCAAAGCTGCATTCCACTTGGTCACCAGGTACCCATCAGCTGCCTCAGGAGTCCCTCAGGCCAAAGGGGCCCGACAGGACTCCTTCTTCATCTTGACGGCATCCCTTACTACCGGTGTCCACCAATGGGTTCGGGGGTTACCACCATGACAGGCACCGACCACTTTACGGCCAGAGCTCCGTTCGGCCACCTGAGCTATGGAGGCGTGAAACACGGTTCACTCGGACTAAATGTCCCCCACCTCGGTGGAAGAAGTTCTGCTGGAGATGGGAGTTGAAACTCCTTCTGACGGATTCTGCAAGACGTTCCCAGCAGACCCTCACGCCTGCCAGGTCGGAACGGCATCTTGCCCCAACATCGGAGCAAACACACCACCAGGTGGTGATCACTTGTCAGCTCCGCCCCTCTCTTCACCCAAGTTTCCAAGACATGCGACCGCAAGTCCGATGACACGACCAAAAACTTGATCATCAAAATGGGGCCTAGTGTGTCCTGGTGCCAAGTGCACATGTGGACACCCTTATGCTTAAACATGGTATGGACAATCCATGTTGAGCACAGAAGTCCAATAACAGAACACCGCTCTGGATGGGGGGGAGGGTGGGGGGGGGGGGATTGTTCCTCCCAATTGGGCCTCTGCCAGGTCTCCAAGAGAACTATGGAATCTCCAGTGGGAGCGCTCTCCAGCAGCCCCTCCAAGGACTCCAAAAGTGGTTGGTACTCTGAACTGCTGTTTGGTGCATAGGCACAAACAACAGTCAGGACCCGTCCCCCCACCCAAAGGTGGAGTGAGGCTACCCTATCGTCCACCGGGGTGAACCCCAATGTACAGGTGCCGAGCCGGGGGGGGGGGGAGGGGGGGGGCAATAAGTATACTCACACCTTCTCGGGCCTCTCACCGTGGGAAAATCTAGAGTGGAAGAAAGTCCAACCCCTCTCAAAACAACTGGTACCAGAGGCCAAGCTGTGTGTGAAGGCGAGCCCGACTATATCCAGTCGGAACTTCTTGACCTCACACACAAGCTTGGGCTCTTTCACTGCCAAAGAGGTGATGTCCCACGTCCCCAGAGCTAGCTTCTGTAGCCAGGGATCGGATCGCCAAGGTCCCTACCTTCGGCCTATGCCCAGCTCACACTGCACTCGACCCCTATGGCCCCTCCCACAGGTGGTGAGCCCATGGGAAGGGGGACCCACATTACCCTTTCAGGCTTTGCACAGCTGGGCCCCATGGGTGCAGGCCTGGCCACCAGGCGCTCGCCTTCGAGCCCCACCTCCAGGCTTTGCTCCAGAGGGGCTCCCAGTGACCCACGTCCAGGCAAGGGAAACTGATGTCCATTTACGTTAATCATCATAAGGGTTCATTTGAGCTGTGCTTTGTCTGGTCCCTCACTTAGGACCCGTTTGCCATGCATGACCCTGGTGGGGGCATAAAGCCCCAGACAACTTACCTCCTAGGACCATTGGGACACACAAACCCCTCCACCACAGTAAAGTGACGGCGCATGAAAGGGGGAATTGAAATAATCCGCATTAAAGCACTTTTTGATCCAAGTTTTTATATATATTTTTCTTTTTTTATGACAGGCATTCTAATGTCAATGTCTCAAATGTCTTTACGGTGGTGTATCTAGAGGGTGATTAATACATTTGCTTGAGTGTCCCCTTTAAGCCTTTCAAGTGCTTCATTGTCATTAGGATAGCACTCTTGACTCTCGATCATGCTTCAGTCAGCTGATGGGTCAAGTGATTCCCTTCCATGCACTGAATAGTCAAATCTTAATCATGCTGCCTTGCTGCTTTACATACTGCCTTAAATCAATGTTCATGTCTGTTGTGTTTGCATGATCTATTTTGTACCGTGAGGGGAAGTAAAGGGAGTTTATTACTGGCTGATGCTCACATGGTAGGGATAGGAGAGCGCAACAACGCTCAATATAAAAATTTCATAACCCACATGTGATGGTGTGACATAAACCACTTGGCGAACTTTACCTTTTGTCCCCTACTGCAACAGCACAGCTTGAACCAATCTAATCAGCTTGCGCGCGCACACACGCACGCAGACACACACACACACAGGATGGAGGGATTATTAATACAACCCCAATTCCAATGAAGTTGGGACGTTGTGTTAAACAAATAAAAACAGAATACAATGATTTGCAAATAATTTTCAACCTATATTTAATTGAATACACTACAAAGACAAGATATTTAATGTTCGAACTGATAAACTTTGTTTTTAGCAAATAATCATTAACTTGGAATTTTATAGCTGCAACACGTTCCAAAAAAGATGGGACAGGGTCATGTTTACCACTGTGTTACATCACCTTTTCTTTTAACAACATTCAATAAATGTTTGGGAACTGAGGACACTAATTGTTGAAGCTTTGTAGGTGGAATTCTTTCTCATTCTTGCTTGATGTACAGCTTCAGCTGTTCAACAGTCCGGTGTCTCCGTTGTCATATTTTACACTTCATAATGCGCCGCACATTTTCAATGGAGGACAGGTCTGGACTGCAGGCAGGCCAGTCTAGTACCCGCACTCTTTTACTACAAAGCCACGCTGTTTTAACACGTGCAGAATGTGGTTTGACATTGTCTTGCTGAAATAAGCAGGGGCGTCCATGAAAAAGACATTGCTTGGATGTCAGCATATGTTTCTCCAAAACCTGTATGTACCTTTCAGCATTAATGGTGCCTTCACAGATGTGTAAGTTACCCATGCCATTGGCACTAACACAGCCCCATACCATCACAGATGCTGGCTGTTGAACTTTGCGTCCATAACAGTCCAGATGGTTCTTTTCCTCTTTGGCCCGGAGGACACAACGTCCACGATTTCCATAAACAATTTGAAATGTGGACTTGTCAGACCACACAACACTCTTCCACTTTGCATAATTCCATTTTAGATGAGCTCAGGCCCAGAGAAGCCGGCGGCGTTTCTGGGTTTCATTGGTTTTCTGAAGTGTTCCTGAGCCCTTGTGGTGATATCCTTTACACTTTGATGTCGTTTTTTGATGCAGTGCCGCCTGAGGGATCGAAGGTCACGGGCATTCAATGTTGGTTTTCGGCCTTGCTGCTTACATGCAGTGATTTCTCCAGATTTTCTGAACCTTTTGATGACATTGTGAACCGTCAATAATGAAATCCCTAAATTCCTTGCAATTGTATGTTGAGGAACATTGTCCTTAAACTGTTCGATGCGTGAACCTCGCCCCATCTTTCCTTGTGAATGACTGAGCAATTCAGGGAAGCTCCTTTTATACCCAACCATGGCACCCACCTGTTCCCAATTAGCCTGTTCACCTGTGGGATGTTCCAAACAGGTGATTGATGAGCATTCCTCAACTTTCTCAGTCTTTTTTGCCACCTGTCCCAGCTTTTTTGGAACGTGTTATAGCCATAAAATTCCAAGTTAATGATTATCTGCTAAAAACAATAAACTTTATCAGTTTGAACATTAAATATCTTGTATTTGTATTCAATGAAATATAGGTTGAACATGATTTCCAAATCATTGTATTCTGTTTTTATGTTTAACACAACATCCCAACTTCATTGGCATTGTATTATGCATGATCATATTTCTTTGGTAGACGCCGCAGGAGCTGTAAAGTCCGCTATACAAAAACTATACTTATTTTGTCATCTGGCTTTTGAATTTTAAAGGGCAGTTCATAAATATTCATAAGGGGAAAAATGAATTACTAGGTTTTCGTTTTACTCGAATGAGTATATAGCAGTTATGTTTTGCTCAACACCTCTCATCCAGCAGCTGTCTACACAACAAATGTATAGTCAGCAGGTGGCACTAATGTGTGCTATGTGTGTGTAGGTGCATGGACAGTATGCGTCTCCAGCCATGCTGAGCAGGCTCAATGTGAGTCACCTAAAAATAACAGGCAACATTAAAACCTCCCTATTGTACTCCCCTCTTGATGTGACATCATTACGCAACAAAGCAAGACAGGCCATGCAAAGGTAAATGTTTGAAAAAAAACACTGGATGTGGAGACTCCCAATGGGCACACTGACGAACTGTAGTGTGACTTGGGGCATGACTCAGGGAAGGCTCAAGAGTCAAATAACAGCAAGGTCAAACAATGTATCCACAGAATTATCTCCATTTTCTCAGTGACAACACGATGAATGGGAAAGCCAACCAACAACTGTGTTTTATTACACCATGTTTGGAATACGGTCGGGAAATTTAAAAAAAAGTATTAACACAGCTGAGTCGACTTCAAAAATAGGTTGACACAAAGTCCCTGCCTCGAAGCTCTGCCAGGACACAAAAAAAAATAAAACAAACAAAAAAAATTTCCGCCTGGAACCTTGTTTGCGCCACCGGAACGCATGTTTCACACGGACATTTATTGCAGATGGACGCAGTCTTGGGCCACTGATAAACTTTGCCAAAAATGACAAAAGGAACATCTGTAAACGATTTTTAAGACATTCACTATGTCACATACACATCTAACAGTAGAGTCCCCTCAGCCCCCGCGGTGCAGGCGCAGAAATTACAGGACACTTCTGAAGGTTATTGTGCATGCGAGACGGTGTCAATTCACTTGCATGTGTCCGCACATACACAACTCTCTGACTTATTCGCTTGGTGTGGGGGCACTCACTCATTACGATAAATGACTCATAACTATGCAAACTTCCTGGGTATCCCCCTCACTTGGATTCTGTTGCTATAGATGTTTAGAATTTACATAGCCACTCCCACCACAGTTCAGTTGTACAGCCAGGTCCTCTACCGCTGTCCTGCATGCTGCCCCTCCTGTCGTTGTCCTGTTTGGTCCTGTTCCTGTCTTGTCCTTCCTTCACAGGGTGTAGCGCTACAACCCCATACAACACTCAAATCTGATGTGTCATTGTACTAGGGTTATAATGATTTACTTTCCCCATCTTCCTTACAGCTATTGCCCTGTCTTTTGTTGTCTTCTCTTGTTCCGGGATAAAAGGGATACTGATCCTCCTTTGTGTATGGCCTAACAGCTGAACAGGACCCCCCAAAAAAATTATTTAAAAAAAAAATAAATAAAAAAAAAATAAAAAAAATCAATCAATAAAATCTGTAATGTACATATAACATGATAAGTATGAGTGAGCTGAATGGTAGTTAGTGTTTTGCTTTGCCATGGCCTCATGTAACTTCTCCCACATCTGTTTTTCTAACTCCTACAACCAATGAAGTTGCCATTCACCGTTGGCTGAAACAAGCCACCCTCTACTTGTCTTCCAAAAAAGTCATCGTTGAGACAAATTCGTTAGCGTTACATTTTTGAAAACAACCATCTCAAATACCATGTCTCCAACCTTTCCTCTGACCCTCAATGAAATTCCCTCAGAAATGGGGGTATAAGGTCTTCTGTGTGCTCACACCTCTACCCCAAAAGTCGAAAGCCTCAGGACTGGGCTGGAGGCCTTAGATCAGTTTCCAGGTCGTTGTTTCTTGACTCAGCAGAAATCAGTAACGCTTCAATGAACCGTCACAACTCATTTAGTCAAAATGTCATCCGGACAGACTCAGTCGTAAAATTGCTTCTGACCTTTTCTCTTTTTTTTTTTAATGGGGAATCCGTAGACAAATGGAGGGCGAAAAAGTATGTCACATCAACCATAAGTCAGCAACATAAACACACAAACTGTTATTATACAACACACACAAACAAGGCTTGCATAAAATCATTAGGCTGATCACAGCAGATTTCCACTGATTGTGAGTGACTAAGTCACATGATTAAAGTTAAAGGGGTAAAATACATTATATACGAGTTAATGATACTTGTCAACTTATTGTGCTTCACGGGTTCCTCTTGGAGATGGTCTAGTTTCAGTCTTGGCACTGTGCATGTGACACCATCACAATGTTTCTTAAAAAAAAAACATGACTCACAGTTCCAAAAAAAAGCATTTGGAAGAATTGGGCAATGCTGCAACAAATCTGCTTATAGTTGCATATTTGCTCTTTTTTTGGGGATGGTCAGAGGACTTCTATGCCAAAGGTCTGGTTATCTGTTATCCCTTTACTATATACACTGTTTAATACATTTAATTTGCTTTTCTCAGGGTTTTCAGAGAACCGGTTTATTCACTAAACTTTGAAGGACTAATGTTTGTTGTTTGAACAACGCATTGTGAGGTCTCTTATTATTGACCATCAACATCTTCCATTTTTTTTTCTTTTCACCCTTTCATCTGGATGTGATTAGATGTGTTATGTTCAAGGCTAAATGACTTCTTTGCTAAACTTGGCTGAGTGTATGTACTGCCGAAGGGGAAAACCTAAATTTGTGCTTTAGTTGAGGGTTTTCATCAAAAAGCCGAATTTCTGACCCTTGATGGCTTCTGTGTTGCTGCAAGAGACCGTTATAAAACCACAAAATTCTAGCAAAAGCCGGGCGAAGTCTCAATAATCAGGATACCAAAGTTACGATGGTGTGTCACAGTTTCCCCAATGAGGAATCATAATAGTTTATTTATTGGCGTCTTCCAGGTTCCAAATTATTTCACAGTTCATATAAGCTATTCAGGGCAGTTACAGTGGGTACGGAAAGTATTCAGACCCCTTAAATTTTTCACTCTGTCTTATATTGCAGCCATTTGCTAAAATCATTTAAGTTAATTTTCTTCCTCATTAATGTACACACAGCACCCCATATTGACAGGAAAAAATGAATTGTTGAAATCTTTGCAGATTTATTAAAAAAGAAAAACTGAACTATCACACAGCCATAAGTATGCAGACCCTTTGCTATGACACTCATATTTAACTCTGGTGCTGTCCATTTCTTCTGATAATCCTTAAAATGGTTATACACCTTCATTGGAGTCCAACTGTGTTTGATTATACTGATTGGACATGATTAGGAAAGCCACACACCTGTCTATATAAGACCTTCCAACTCACAGTGCATGTCAGAGCAAATGACAATGATGAGGTCAAAGGAACTGACTGAAGAGCTCAGAGACAGAATTGTGGTAAGGCACAGAACTGGCCAAGATTACAAAAACATTTCTGCTGCACTTAAGGTTCCTAAGAGCACTGTGGCCTCCATAATCCTTAAATTGAAGCCGTTTGGGACGACCAGAACCCTTCCTAGAGCTGGCCGTGCTGCCAAACTAAGCAATAGGGGAGAAGAGCCTTGGTGAGAGAGGTAAGGAAGAACCCAAAGATCATTGTGGCTGAGCTCCAGAGATGCAGTCGGGAGATGGTTGAAAGTTCTAGGAAGTCAACCATTACTGTAGCCTTCCACCAGTCTGGGTTTTATGGCAGAGTGGCCCAACGGAAGCCTCTCCTCAGTGCAAAACAGATAAAAGTTCGCATGGAGTTTACTAAAAAACACCTGATGAACTCCAAGATAGTGCGAAATAAGATTATCTGGTCTGATGAGACCAAGATAGAATTTTTTGGGCTTAATTCTAAGCGGTATGTGTGGAGAAAACCAGGCACTGCTCATCACCTGTCCAATACAGTGGCAACAGTGAAACATGGTGGTGGCAGCATCATGCTGTGGGAGTGTTTTTCAGCTCCAGGGACAGGACGACTGGTTGCAATCGAAGGAAAAATGAATGCAGCCAAGTACAGGGATATCGCTCCAATCTTCACTCAGATCTTCAATAGATCTCTGGAACTGTGCGAAGTTCCATCCTGTTTCAAACGCTCCACCATCATTCCAGTCCCCAAGAAACCTGCAATCTCGGGTCTGAATGACTACAGGCCTGTCGCTTTGACATCTGTGGTCATGAAGTCCTTTGAACGTCTCGTGCTGGACCACCTCAAGAGTATCACAGGTCCCCTGCTGGACCCCCTGCAGTTTGCCTACCAAGCAAACAGGTCTGCGGATGATGCAGTCAACATGGGACTCTACTTCATCCTAGAACACCTCGACAGTGCAGGGACCTACGCGAGGATCCTGTTCTTGGACTTCAGCTCAGCGTTCAACACCATCATCCCTGAACTCCTTTCATCAAAGCTTCTCCAGCTCAGCGTCTCACCTGCCATCTGCCAGTGGATTTACAGCTTTCTGACGGGCAGGACACAGCAGGTCAGGCTGGGGGAGGCCACCTCATCCACACGCAGCATCAGCACTGGGGCGCCCCAAGGTTGTGTCCTCTCTCCGCTGCTCTTCTCTCTCTACACGAACGATTGCACCTCAGCGAACCAGACTGTCAAACTCCTGAAGTTTGCAGATGACACCACTGTCATCGGCCTCATCAAGGACGGTGACGAGTCTGCATATCGACAGGAAGTGGAGCGGCCGGACGCTGTGGTGCGGCCAACACAACCTGGAGCTGAACACGCTCAAGACTGTAGAGATGATCGTGGACTTCAGGAGGCATCCTTCGCCACAGCTGCCCCTCACGCTGTCCAGCTGCCTTGTGTCAATCGTCGAGACCTTCAAGTTCCTGGGAATTACAATCTCCCAGGACCTGAAGTGGGCGACCAACATCAACTCCGTCCTCAAAAAGGCCCAGCAGAGGATGTACTTCCTGCGGCTTCTGAGAAAGCATGGCCTGCCACCGGCGCTGCTGAGACAGGTCTACACAGCGGTCATCGAACCAGTCCTGTGTTCTTCCATCACAGTCTGGTTTGGTGCTGCTACAAAAAAGGACAAACTCCGACTGCAATGGACAATCAAAACTGCTGAAAGGATTGTCGGTACCCCCCTACCCACCCTTGAGGACTTGCACGCTGCCAGAACTAAGACAAGGGCGTGCAAAATCCTCTCGGACCCTCCCCACCCTGGTCACCAGCTCTTCCAGCTCCTTCCCTCAGGTAGGCGCTACCGATCAATGCAAACTAGAACTAGTAGACATTCCAACAGCTTCTTCCCTCTTGCGATCAACTTCTTAAACACCTAACCTATAATTCCATTACAACAAGCTGGCAATTTTTTTGACTTGAGTTCGTTGTCACATTTCTGTGGGGCCAATTATATATTACTCGTGCACTCACTGTAGTTGTCTCGCCATGCTGCACTATTTGCATATACTGGCCACTCATGCATCTGCTCCATTGCACACTGTTTGAGGAGTATCTGTAACATTTGCACAACCAACATTGTCCCAGATTATCGCACTACTCGTCACTTTAAACCGCATACACTCCTTGAAGTCTCAGCGACCCTTGCACAATGGTCATTGCACCGGTCTATTGCAATATTAGTCATTCGAACTGCTCTAGAGGACTCTGCATCTTTTTGCACAATTGTTTTTTGTCAATGTCTTTGTCTCCAAAGTGTTCTGTAAATTGACTGTCTGTTGTACTAGAGCGGCTCCAACTACCGGAGACAAATTCCTTGTGTGTTTTGGACATACTTGGCAAATAAAGATGATTCTGATTCTGTTTCTGATCCTGGATGAAAACCTTCTCCCGAGGGCTCAGGACCTCTGACTGGGCCAAAGGTTCACCTTCCAACAAGACAATGACCCAAACCACACAGCTAAAATAACGAAGGAGTGGCTTCAGAACAATTCCATGGCTGTTCTTGAATGGCCCAGCCAGAGCCCTGATTTAAACTCAATTGAGCATCTCTGGATAAGACCTTAAAATGGCTGTCGACCAACGTTCACCATCCAACCTGACAGAACTGGAGAGGATCTGCAAGGAGGAATGGCAGAGGAAAATTAAGTACAACACCCTCTCTCCAAAACAAAGACCATTTTCTCTTACTTCTTCAAAACACAAAAAAATTGTCACAATGACATAAAAAAAGCAACAGAGCATAGCAAATATTTTTTTAATGAGTGAAATGTGACACATGGTTTTGACCTTTACAGCCAATCAGACAGAAGTAGGAAAAGTATATTCCAGAAAAGGCCCAACAAAGCTGGATTGACTAACAGTAAAGTGGAATTCTTCCTAACTATTATACAGTAATTTAATATGTTGAATTAAAATAAAATGTTCACTTAATTGTGCACATTGGGATGTTGTCCATTTTTTTATACCCGTGTTTATGTGGACATAGCTTAAATTTCAACCCAAGAGTCACAGAGGAAGCAGAATTATGGCGAAAGTGTGTTCATCAGCAAAACTGCACACACAACTGCAAACAACTGAGGACTCTCTGGATCTAAGTAGTCATCTGTCTGGGGGTGAGGGTGTTCACTGACCAGCACATAAGTGGGAAATATGAGTTTCATTCAGCCTGGGGCATGCACACAGTGAATGAATGTCTATGTGTGTGTGTGTGTGTGTGTGTGTGTGTGTGTGTGTGTGTGTGCGTGTGTGTTGCGTGTAACTGAGAAGTTTGAGCACAGAGGTGGTAGACGCCCCCTCCCCCGGCCCCAGTCAAACACACCTTATTTAGGCCAGTGAGGAGACAGTGTAGTCTGGTGGCAGCTGCAGGCCACAGGAATCAAACCCATATCCCTGCAGATGTCCTCCACTGTCTCCAAAACCACAAAGATACAAGACTCGACAGTATTCAAGCCTTGTGACGCTGTATTATACGTGTTGTTCCTTGCGAGATCCTAACTGATTATGATTGACACAAGCTGTATAATGTTATTAATGACAAAAACTGCGTTCTCTGCCTACCACATTTCAACTGATAATTTAAAAAAAGAACAAAAAAACAGGGATTATTGTTGTTGGTATGATAAAGAACACTTGATTTTTGATAAAACAACCAGATTACTGATATCAAAAATAGAATCGGTGCCTGTTCATTGTTAGGTCTCAACCAGTTACCTTTTTTGACCAGCTTCTAACGGTCCTGGTAACTTCAGTAACCAATTTCAACCAATCTACCGTACAGTAACTGAGATGATGGTTGTACAGTGATATGTTGACTGATGAGTTTAATTAGTTTTGAGACGCATCTCAAATCAACTTTCCCCATTGGAGTGAATGTAAAGGCATTATCCGTTCCAGTCCCCTAAAAATCACCAACAAAATATTTGGAACATGTTTTTTTTTTTTTTTTTTTTTTCCATTGGACAAATTTTGTTTTGTTTCTAAATACTGCGGTACCTCAGGTTACGAACAGCTCTTTTTGCAAACAATTCGGAATACGTACAAAACTTGAATAGAAAACTTACCTTTGGTTACGTATTATTTTCGGTTTGCAAATGGTCTTGGTATGGACGAATGGAAGGATCTATAGTGGGTACGGAAAGTTTTCAGAACCCCTTAACTTTTTCACTCCGTTATATTGCAGCCATTTGTTAAAATCATTTAAGTTCATTTTTTCCTCATTAATGTACATACAGCACCACATATTGACAGAAATTATTTTTTTGCTGATTTATTAAAAAAGAATTACTGAAATATCACACAGCCATAAGTATTCAGACCCTTTGCTGTGACACTCATATTTAACTCTGGTGTTGTCCATTTCTTCTGATCATCCTTAAAATGGTTCTACACCTTCATTGGAGTCCAGCAGTGTTTGATTATACTGATTGGACTTGATTAGAAAAGCCCTTACTGCTCACAGTGCACGTCAGAGCAAATTAGAATCATGAGGTCAAAGGAACTGCCTGAAGAGCTCCGACAGCATTGTGGCAAGGCACAGATCTGGCCAAGGTTACAAAAAAAAAAAAAAAGCTGCTGCACTTAAGGTCCCTAAGAGCACAGTGGCCTCCATAATCCTTAAATGGAAGACGTTTGGGACAATTGGAACCCTTCTTAGAGCTGTCCGTGCGGCCAAACTGAGAAATTGGAGGAGAAAAGCCTTGGTGAGAGAGGTAAAGAAGAACCCAAAGATCACTGTGGCTGAGCTCCAGAGATGCTGTCGGGAGATGGGAGAAAGTTCTAGAAAGTCAACCATTACTGCAGCCTTCCACCAGTCGGGGTTTTATGGCAGAGTGGCCCGACGGAAGCCTCTCCTCAGTGCAAGACAGATGAAAGTGCGCATGGAGTTTGCTAAAAAACACCTGATGGACTCCAAGATAGTGAGAAATAAGATTATCTGGTCAGATGAGACCAAGATAGAATTTGTTGGCCTTAATTCTAAGTGGGATGTGTGGAGAAAACCAGGCACTGCTCATCACCTGTCCAATACAGTCCCAACAGTGAAGCACGGTGGTGGCATCATGCTGTGGGTCTGTTTTTCAGCTTTAGGGACAGGACGACTGGTTGCAATCAAAGAAAAGATGAATGCGGCCAAGTACAGGGATATCATGGACGAAAACCTTCTCCAGAGTACTCAGAACCTCAGACTGGGCCGAAGGTTCACCTTCAAAAACGACAATGACCCTAAGCACACAGCTAAAATACCGAAGGAGTGGCTTCAGAAAAATTCCGTGACTGTTTTTGAATGGCCCAGCCAGAGCCCTGACTTAAACCCAATTGAGCATCTCTGGAAAGACCTGAAAATGGCTGCCTACCAACTTTCACTATGCAACCTGACAGACTGACAGAACTGGAGAGGATCTGCAAGGAGGACTGGCAGAGGATCCCCAAATCCAGGTGTGAAAAACCTGTTGCATCATTCCCAAAAAGATGCATGGCTGTATTAGCTCAAAAGGGTGCTTCTATTAAATACTGAGCAAAGGGTCTGAATACTTATGGCTGTGTGACATTTCAGTTTTTCTTTTTATAATAAATCTGCAGAAATTTCAACAATTCAGTTTATTTTCTGTCAATATGGGATGCTGTTTACATTAATGTGAAAAAAATTGAACTTACATGATTTTAGTGCAGCAGAGTTGTTTGCACAGTAAGGTAACAACTAATCAGTTCAGCCATCTATTTAAAAAAAAAAAAAAAAAAAACGGCAGATAAATATCAGCTGGCCTGAAGTCAAAAAGTTTAAGTCAAGCTGTCCGCCGCAATTGTTCATACGAAGCATTGCGGGAACACACCAGCAACGCACTAAGGTGACAACTTCAAAATAAAAGCCTAAATGGCATTGATGTCCAATGTACTAATATGTGAGGCTTTTATTTTGAAGTTGTCCCTCACGGGACATTGGCAGAGAGGCGGCGTGTTACCGTAATGCATTGGCATTATCAATTGTGGTTAATTGCTGCCGTGACTTCCACCGGAGGCCTGACCACAGTGACAAACGCCGGGAGTAAAGAGAGAGCGAAATCACATCTGTGCACTTTGCAACCGTGTACAACTGAACAAAAAGCCTTACCCTGTTGAAGGAGATTTTCAAATGAAGTCGATGCTTGCAGCCGAATGATATTGCCTTTTATGCCTGAACTCCAATTGCTTCTATTAAGTTGCAATTAGTGAGTGCACCCTGCCATAACATATTTATTCAATTAACACTTGGTAAATGGCGGCACGGTGGCCGACTGGTTAGAGCGTCAGCCTCACAGTTCTGAGGTGCGGGGTTCAATCCCCGTCCCCGCCTGTGTGGAGTTTGCATGTTCTCCCCGTGCCTGCGTGGGTTTTCTCCGGGCACTCCGGTTTCCTCCCACATCCCAAAAACATGCATGAATTGGAGACTCTAAATTGCCCGTAGGCATGACTGTGAGTGCGAATGGTTGTTTGTTCCTATGTGCCCTGCGATTGGCTGGCAACCAGTTCAGGGTGTACCCCGCCTCCTGCCCGATGACAGCTGGGATAGGCTCCAGCACCCCCGCGACCCTAGTGAGGAGAAGCGGCTCAGAAAATGGATGGATGGATAACACTTGGTAAATATGAATTTCGTGTATTTTTTAAAAATTATCTATCATTTATTCTTGTTTACAGATTCATTTTGCACTGAAGACTGATTATATATTGTTTGTTGAATAGTGGAATAAAAATATACTTTTTCCCTTACATCAGGAATAATCATGATTCATAAATCGTGATTACAATATTGATCAAAATAACCGTGCCATAATTGTGCAGCCCTAACCAGAATAAATTATTATACCAATTATGAGTAAAATTGCTACGACTGCAGAGCTGCCAACTTATTGAAATTCACTTCCAGAATAATTTGTCTGAATTTTCATATTTTGTAGATAATCAAGAACATTACTGCAGGACAGTTATTCCAGTATGGTATGCAATAGGATAATAATAATAATTCTGCATACTGTTCAACTACACAAAATAATTATTACTCTACGTCAATATATTAGGACTTCAACATTTGTTATTAGAATGTGTTTGTTAGGGTTTGGCTCTGTTGTACATGTTCATCACTTAACCATTAGGTGGTAGCAATGTCATGTGGAACGAATCCAATGGGGTGATCTGTAAATAAACCGAATCAAAAAAGAAACAAGACTTATTCTTGAACACACTGTGCAAACCCAACTGCAAACCCGCAGATAATTTTTTATTTTAATTTTAACAAATTAAGCAATCTGGAAGACTCTGAAGAGTACAATAAGGCAAAATAAAAAACATTTCTTCACGCAAAAATACATTTATTTACAATGCTCAAGTACATGTTGATGTACAAATTGAAGATTAAAATTCAATTTGCCTCATTTCTTTGCTTTTTTTTTGTTCTGGCCTCCATCTTGAGCCAGGCCCATTTCCACCTGCACCCGATGCCTGCTTCAAGCTGTGCCACATGAATAGCATCCTCCTCTTTAAGCATTCTCATTCTGGAAAATAATTGACTAAAATCATTGTCTGTTTCACTTCATTTTTCACTATTACCAACTTCAAAGGCTAATCCCAAATGCATACTCCAGGAAAATATTAAGAACAGTCTTTTTCTGTTTTTATTGGCCATTTCTGAATTTGAAGTTACTTCATTGTGTGTTGTGACATAATCCCTAACATCACTCCGTCCCTTAATGCATTTATCATTAACATCCGTAAACTAATTGGATAATTGTAGGCGTGTGCGTGTGTGTGTGTGTATGCACAGTCAAAAATACAACAAAACATCTGCAATTTACTGCACGGTGTTTCCTCAAGTTGTAAGTGAGCTGAAATATTCACGTTTGGGCAGACAGTGCCAGATAAATACTACAATACATGAAAGCTGTTATTTTTGTCCATCTAAATGTAAACAAGAGTAGCTCCGTTGCTTCCATGGTAACGAAGACCTTCCCAAAATGGTGGCCATGTAGGCACGACGATCAGTCAGGCTGGCTTATCTAGCATTAATACCTATGCTCGGAAAGCCATATAGAAGAAGTTGTGTGAGGTCATGTGACTTTCCTGTAGTTTGATTGGTGAACTAGACTTAAACGTCACTAGCGCTTAAATTGGATTGGCACAAACAGCAAATTGACTATGTGTCACACAATGCAACTAAGCAGGGCTCCACACTAACTTTTGCACTAGTAGACTAGCACATGATCTGGTCACACCATTTTCTTAGGAGGTACAGCATGACCATGGCATACCATAGTTTCGTATGAAGATTGACAGTGACTCAAGATATGAAATTTGCTAAATATTTTACTGTGTACAAGAAGTTTGCCCGCAGCAAGCGGTGGTAGACACAACAGGTCAGTTAAATTGGAAACAAAAAAACAAAAAAACAAAAAAAAGGCTTTACTTTTATTTGATCATTTGTGAGGGCTCCTAATTCTCTTCCCCTGGGAAAACCACTTCATTTTGAGCATTATCAAAGCCATGTGATTGACAGTATACCGCCACCATATCAAAGTATCGTTTGATTATTCACACTAATTTGCAAATTATTTACTAGCGAAAAAAAACAATTTACCCATTTAAAACAATAGTCACAAACAGAACATGAATAACTTCTTACTACTACGAGTACTGCACTTTATTTTAATGATAGTTTTTTTTTTGTGTGCAGTCTGGGCTTTTTAACTTTCCACACATCTTCATATGCCTAGGCTATAAAAAGGGTAGCTAGCTAGATGAATAGATTTGTTAGCTTTGCTAGCTTCATAAAGTTGTTAAAACCTTTGCACATGACTGTGTTTGTATAACCACAATTCCACTGAAGTTGGGACATTGTGTTAAACAAATAAAAACAGAATACAATGATTTGCAAATCATGTTCAACCTATTAAATATATAATATATACATCACATCTCAGCTTTTTGGGAACGTATGGCAGCCATAAAATTCTCAGTTAATGATTATTTGCTAAAAACAAGTTGATCAGTTTGAACATTAAATATCTTTTCTTTGTAGTGTATTCAATTAAATATAGGTTGAACGATTTGCAAATCATTGTATTCTGTTTTTATTTATGTTTAACACAACATCCCAACTTCATTGGAATTGGGGTTGTATTAATAATCCCTCCACCTTGTGTGTGTGCGTGTGTGCGTGTGTGTGTGTGTGTGCACGCGCGCATACTGATTGGATTGGTTCAAGATGTGCTGTTGCAGTAGCTGGACTTGGTAGGGGACAAAAGGTAAAGTTAAAATATTAAGCAGGCAAGGGTGTTACATACACCCTCGTAATTTTTAAACGATCATACATAACGTCACTCGGGAAACAGTTTTTGGTTTTATTCCCGTGACAAAAGTAGAAGCCTTGATAATGTGTGTAATAAAAAGAAAAGATGTCGGTGACCTGCGGCAGGAGTAGTTTACTGGTTTACTGGACTTAACAAGGTAGGTGTGGTCTTGCTAGCTTGCTCACCAGCAGTCCAGGTGAGTTGACAGCTCACACTTTTAATGAATAAATAGCGGGCCAGCGTCAATATAGGTACGTGGTGGCCACGTAACTGGCCAAACACAACAGCGTACTAGCCTGTCTATGACGCGCATGTGTTGCACATGTACACAACGGAGCTGTTCATAATAGCTGTCCTATCTGGAAGAAGCAGTCAATTATGTTGCAGCAGGTCGCTTTCAACTCAAATGGAATTCAAAACAATGATTGAGATGGCGTCACAGCGCTATCTCCCTCTCCCTCTCATGCAGGAGGAGATTTGTAGTGGGGAAAAAAAGGGATTTTCAACCATTAAAACATGCACTCACGCAATTGCGACAAGATGAAATTTTTAATCACACAGACTGAAAACAAAAACAACTTGGTTGCAGTCTCGAGCCCTGCTAATGTAGGGACTGTATCTTTGTTGTCATTTTGTTTGTTTTAGATCTTTACTAGACTGACAAAAATGAGAAAGTGCTCGCTTGTGATAACGTGAGCGAGGCAATGAAAAATTTTAACAAAATAAATGTGCAGCAAATTCGCCCAAAGATGAATTAATCTTTTAAATGACAATGTGACGTCCCACTTTCTGATTTTATTTTCTGAACAGAAAAGGAAACGTTTCCCTGGATCGGTTTGTTGTGCCACAATCAACCAATGAATTAGAAAAGAAACAGAAAACCAAAAAAACAACTGAATCACAATTTCCGTGTTATTATGGAAGGATCTTCTTCAATGAGTATTGAGTTACTTAGTAATAATAGCTTGGCCCATTTCTATCACCACTACGTCATGCAGTTAGCCACCAAGCTATGCCAACAACCCAAAAAATGTGTCTTCCCTAAAGTGTTTTCTGTTGTATGGGCTAGCATCTCTGTTGTGGCTATACATGTACAGCTCACGCGGCGAGCCGATGGCAAGTTGGACAGCTTCACTGTGAAGTGGCCTACTACTAGCAGCTAGGCTAGTACATATTAGCTGCTAGTGAGCTCGTGGACCAGAGGCTGCTCTGTCCAATACTCCACAGCCTTGCTCCATGTGCTGTGCATAGATCTACACAACAGAGACATTTGAGGTATAGTTAACTTTCACTTTAATTACTTTCACTAGCCCATGAGCTAGCGAGCTAAGGAGTTCACTCGAGCGCGGCAGGGTCGGTTAAAAGGTCAGCACCTCGCTCGGAGTTGTTATGTGTGGCTCCCCACATAACAGACATGGGAACGTTAACCGTTTATTAACCATAACGACAGCTGCACTTGTTATTCAGCCAGTAGTTGACTAGACACAAGCCCACAGCATTCAAGTGAACGAATATGAATGGGAGGTGAAGGACTGTCTCCAGCGCTTTCAGCGGACACACCCACACAGTCCTGCAGCTTGAGGGGGGCCTTTATTTTTCGTGCTTTCAGAGCCTTATTTTTCCTATGGGGATGTATTCATTCAGATTTGGCAGGCTTTTTAAAAGCAATCATCACTGAGGTTTGTCAAATTTACAAGACATTTTTGGCATCTTTGGTGGGTCTTTAACATAATTAAATAGAATGCAAAGAACAGTTTTTCCATCATGATTTCATGTTTTAATTCAACATTATGCTTCTTCTTCTGGTGTTTGTGCCCTGGTCACCAGAGGGCAGTATAATACATACCTGTACATACAGTATACTGTTTGGATGGTTTAAAAAAAAAAAAAAAAAAAAAAAAAAAAAAAAAAAAAAAAAAAAGAAAGAAAAAGTTCGACCTCTAATATTATACATTATATATTATAATATCTATACCTCACAGAATGTGTTTCCAATCTGAGCCACGTCAGCCACAAATTACTACTGAAATAGAGATGGAATTTGGAGCCAACCTGTTTATTTTTCTTGCAGTTTCATCCAAGTATATTGCTACTAGGATCTGATACAGAAACACACAGTGAGTTATGGAGATGATGATTTAATGACAGTGGAGATGATGACATGGGGTCTGACTCAGACTGTCTCCAGTTTCAACAACTCATAAAGACTCACCTCATACCACCGACAAACAACCTGAACTTAAGCTCATGTTAGTTAGTCATCCAGGACCACAAGTGGTGCTGCAGTGGCTTCTGATGCAACAAAATCTCTGTTTTGGCAAAAAAATTACTTTTATTCAAGCCTCAATCATCAACATCATGTTAATGCAAGAACAGGCGGGGTAATGTTTTCCCAGGCATTCTATTTAACTAGTGGATGAAAACAGAATTAGAATGCAGTTGGCCCAACTAGTGGGTAAATTAAATACAGTTTCATCAGCCCTTTGATATAATGTTTTATGTAACTTTGTCAAAAACCCATACTGGGAGGGAGCAGGTAGAGGGAAGTCATTATTGGAACAGTTTCAGTTTTACAGCCCCCATTTGTGGGACAGCCTGCCAATGAACCTCAGAGCCGCAGAGAATGTTATTGTTTTTAAGAACAGGCTCAAGACCTACCTTTTTAATTTAGCTTTTAACTTATTTATAATTTTGATTTATGTTAGACTTAGTTTTTATTTCCTGCTTTTATATTCTTAGATTTGTTATGATTCGTTTATTTCAGGTTTTATATTTTGTATCTTTATTTATTTAAGATAATTTCTTTTA
Source organism: Phyllopteryx taeniolatus (assembly GCF_024500385.1). Taxonomy (NCBI): domain Eukaryota; kingdom Metazoa; phylum Chordata; class Actinopteri; order Syngnathiformes; family Syngnathidae; genus Phyllopteryx; species Phyllopteryx taeniolatus. The sequence continues at coordinate 1,723,299 of NC_084513.1, read as the reverse complement.
GATCATTTCTCTTTTATTGATTCTACTGTTATATAATATTTTACTACTTTAAATGTTTCCCAGAGGGAGCCCTCTACACTGGGAGCTGCGGTGGGCCATGGTCATGGTTTTGTCTCATGGAGTCCCTGGCTGTTTTGTGTGCGGGTACTTTTTGTGCAACTGCACTTCGGGCTCCAAGCTGGTGGTCAGTGTCCATGACCTATGATTGTGCCTTAGTGCAGATGGCTCCTTGAGATGGTGTTTCCTCACCTGGATACTTTGTGCCCAGCCTTGGGTTTCTTAGGTCATTTAGGTATGGTGTTTTTACGTAGGTATGTGTGTGAGCGTGTATGTATTACAAGTTCTTTTCACCTGTATGTGTGTGGATTTCTGTGCTCGTCTGTGTCCCTGTGGACAAGTGGTTTGGGGGTGTTGATTTTAAGTCATATGAAGCACTATGGGTTGCATTGCATGTATGAAAAGTGCTACATAAGATTGATTGACTGATTGATTGATTCCATCGATGCATTCTCAATACCGCTTATCCTGTTCAGGGTCACAGGGCGCTGGAGCCTATCACAGCTGACTTCCGGCAAAAGGCAGACTACACACTGAACTGGTCGCCAGTCAATCAAAGGGCACATATAGACACAGACAACCACTCACACTCACATTCACACAGTCACTGAGTAGGAACCAGACCCATGCTGAATGCACCACCACACCATCAAATAAAACAAATCTTGGTATATTACAATATATGACAAGTGAAGCTGGAGTTTAAAGAACAACTTAAAAAGAAGACTACTACAGACAACTGCAGCAAATTGGTAAGAAGTGAGGTAGAACAAATATGGAAACTATGGAGCTCCCCAAGATTCTTATGGGACACTATGTGTTTCCACTTAATGCAAGATTGACTTGAATAATGTGCAGGGAACTCACTTACAACATGCTGTAAAATTCCACACTTTACATTTATCTGAATGAATCTGACTCGGTGGGTGCTGTTGTTTTGGTTAGCAACAGACTTCAAATGGGCTCAGCAGTTAAAAGATACGTCTAGGACGTGTGAATTACATGTACTAGTACCACTTGTTTCTTGAAAAGGGTAAGGGCTTAAGTGGATAACACAGTCTATGACTCATGGTCTGCGCCTGGTGTAAAGGCTTCTTTATACTCACTGACGTCACTGCGGCTATCCCGCGCGCAGTTTGCCTTTATACTCGAGCGCAACCCACGCACGCAGTTTTGAAAATGTACTGCAGTCACCTCCAAGCCGGGGGTGTCGCTACGGCTGGTATTGGCTAGGACACCACAGGGTGGAATTTCCTCTGCATTTTTGGACCATTTCCCGTAGCCGTTTTTGCTTTCCTTTCCGTAACAAGGAACAAAGCAACAACAATGGCGACCGTGGAACAGTGTCTGCTAGAACAAATGGACCTAGATGACCAGATGATACGTTTAATTATGCTGCAAAATCAATCAAGAAGGCAGCGGTGGCATGTGGAACCATGGGGAAGGCTGAGGACGTCATCACAGAATGTGACTAAAATGGACCAATCACGAGAGATTATCCCTGCGGCATTCTACGCGCAGCAACAATTTTTGCCGTGTACGCGTCAAGTGACGCAACAGGGGCCACGCGGGCCAATGCGTCGGTCACCTGATGCAATGCGGGCGTTGTCGGCCGCGCGAGCGCGGGAGTATAAAGAGGCCTTAAGGGGGCATGGTAACATGTTCCCATGGGAAACGTTTTAAAACTCAAAACCGAGTTGACGCTGAACATAGCGGCACACCACAGTATTGGCTGGAGGAGTTATCCCTTCGTCGTTAAAAAAATAAAACCCCTTGATAAAATTTCCTCCACGAAAAGTGCCAAGCACTAAACTATTGAATACAGTATACCTATTTCACAGTAGCTTGTGCCATATTGACAGCGGAGACTGTCATGCCATTTGATTTTTCCACCGGCTGATTCCTAATGCATTGACATGGAGTGTATGAGAGGGACGGCCACGATTTAGGGACATACAATTAATTGAGCAGCAGGGATTTTTGCAGGGAAGGATATCACAATAATCAATACGTATCGAATCCCTTTTTTTTTTTTCCCCACAGAGAGTGGAGTGGAGCTACACGTCATGAGGAAAGACATCCTGTTTTTTTTTTTACTTTACATCCCACTTACAATGCAATTGGCTGGCGACCAGTTCAGGGTGTACCCCACCTCTCACCCGAAGGTAGCTGGGATAGGCTCCAGCACGCCCGCGACCCTAGTGAGGAAAAGCGGAACGGACGATGAATGAATGAATGAATCCCACTTACGCTAGGATGACATTATTTACATCCCACCTACATGCTGAGCTCATGTAGAACAGTAACATTCAGAACAATGCTAGTGCTAATGCAACATGAAGCTGGTCCACCAATGTTATACCACGAAAGCATTCTCCTTATTAGAAGCCAATGTATCATCCACATGATTCTGATGGCTGATTACTACATACTGTAGCTTTAACACAACATTCCTATACTTTGGTGACATGTACGGCCCACTCAGCCTGAAGCATGGTGGCGGTATAGCCACACAAGAGCTTGCTCTGACTCCTAGTGAGACACTACAGACATACTTTCCATCTCCTTCAGCATCAGGAGCTCGCCGCAGTTTGTTTTGGAGATGGTTCACGTGCAAGGGCATGTGTTGCGGAACCCAAAAGGTACAGAGCCAGAGAACACAGCCACTGTTCCAGACCTGCCACCACTTACACACACTCTAAAACAACACCTCAGGCCTTCTGTTCTGGCTCAGCAACTTTTATATAAACTACTAAGACAAACTAAGAGGCTCAGGTTAAAATATTTCTTTTTCAGAGACACAAAGAACTGCAGATGTTCTTCTTGGCCCATTTTGAGTTTTGGCTGGAGTGTCATGCTGGACAGCTTTAATGTTGACAGACCTTAACAAATAATTATGCTGACAAAGGCAACGTTCAGGGCCCAACAACGCAACTTGCTGCCAACTAGCGTTGCAGCATATCAACTATCTGCATTTGGTCAACAAAAGGGGAAAGGTAGCGTGCTACGTGTACATATGTTAAGCTATGTTTTAGCACATGGTTGACCAGATGAAAATGTTTAAATTTGGATCTGCATTTAATTTGGTAAATTGAACTAGTGAAAAATATATCAGAGGACAAGATGAATAACAAGCATACAGTATGAGTCACTCGAGAAGCATTTTTTCAACCAACTGTCTCTATCCGAAAAGTATTTTGACACACCAGACACGCTTGTGCTGACGTTGTCACACATCTAATTATCTGATCGCTGGAGGCCATGTCGCTGTGTCAAAGTGCACCCAGACACGCCAATATCCCTCTGGACGGGGTTCTGTACAAAGGGCCCAAGTGGATAAATGCCCAAATTTCTGCGGGTGAAAGAGGCTCGTATGTGTAGAAGTATATTATTTCTTTTGTAACCTGATCTGCACGTCTACCTGATATGCACCTGAAGTACAAACCCAAATCCAATGAAGTTGGGATGTTTTGTAAAATGTAAATAAAAACATAACACATTGATTTGTTAATCCTTCTCAACCTACATTCAATTGAATACACTACAAATACAAGATATATTGAATTTTCAAACTAATACTTTTTTTTTTTTTTTTTTTTCAAAATATTCACTCATTTTTAATTTAATGGCTGCAACACATTCCAAAAAAAGCTGGGTCAGGAGCATGTTTACCAGTGTGCTATAGCAACCTTCCTGTTAACAACACTCAATAAGCGTTTGAGAACTGAGGACGCTAATTGTGGCAGCTTTGTAGGTGGAATGCCATATGATTCTTAATTGATGTACAACTTTATTTGCTCAACAGTCCGGGGCTCCGTTGTCATATTTTGCATTTCATAATGTACTACACATCTTAAATGGGAGACAGTTCTGGACTTCTGGCAGGCCAGTCAAGTACTCTCACTCTTTTACAAAGAAGCCACGCTTTTGCAACACAAATGTGGCTTGGCATTGTATTGCTGAAATAAGCAGGGACGTCCCTGGAAAAGACATTGCTTGGATGGTAGAATATGTTGATCCAAAACCTGTATGTACCTTTCAGCATTAATGGTGCCTTCACAGATGTGCAAGTGACCCATGCCTTGGGCACTAAGTCAGCTGGGACAGGGTCCACCACACCCATGACCCTCAAGAGGATACGCTATACAGAAGACTGATGACTACTTTACACAAACAAGTTAAAGAAATTATTTTGGATAACTAATACTGATGGCGGCATGGTGACAACTGGTTAGCACATCTGCCTCACAGTTCTGAGTACACGGGTTCAAATCCGGCCTCGCCTGTGTGGAGTTTGCATGTTCTCCCCATGTCTGTGTGGGTTTTCTCCTGGTACTCGGGTTTCCTCCCACTCCCAAAAACATGCATGGTAGCTTAATTCAAGACTCTGAATTGCCAGTATGGTGTAAATGTGTCCTGGGACTGGCTGGCGACTAGTTCAGGGTGTACACCACCTCTCACCCAAAGTCAGCTGGGATAGGCTCCAACACATCTGCGAGGATAAGCGGTACGGAAAATGAATGAATGAATAATACTGATGCAATTGTTTGTTTTTCTTCATCTTTTTTGATTGCACACTTCAAAACATTGCAGATTTCCAAGAACAAGTTGGTGGCACAAACCATGTGTACAGATAGTTTGACAAAACCACGACTTCTGAGTGATGGGTTAGCCTGCTAACGATGTTCTATTCAGTAAAAACTGGTGATTCTTTAATATTGAACCAAGATTTCTGTTGATGATTAAGTTTTTATAAATGCGCCAGTAAGCACAGTCCAAAACAGTCCTGATTCCCAGCTGCACAACCTGCCCCTAGTTCTCCACACGGGCCGAAATACATCAACTCAGACAAAAAGAGAGAGAAAAAGGGAGAAGGCTTGGCTGGAGCAGAGAGGAAAAACACGGAGAGGGGGAAAAAATAAAAAATAAAAAAAAATGAGACAGAATTTTCCATGGGGCAAGAACAGCCAGAACGCCACTCCATCTGTCTGGAATTAGATTCAGTCATGAAAAGCCAACTGAACTCTCAGCATGTTCTTGCCCACCGCCGACAAGTTGAGACAAGGTCACACTCAACAGCGATGGTCAATGTTCAGTGAAGTGGGACCACAGTGAAGCCCACAATCTTAATATAAACAAGTCTTGTTATTTGACTGCGTGGCAGGATGAGTGGAATGTCTTCTGGACCAACACAGTGATAACACCACTTACCTTTAGCCCCTGGATGGCTACGGTTTGGCCTTACCTGGTGTAAAACATGAACCCCACAAACTTAAAGAAAGTGAAAACTTCACTTTCAAAATGACTATGTACACACAAAATGACAATCATTTTAACTGCGTGGTTTGCTGATAAACTTCAATCAACAGAGAAGAGAGAAAAGGACATCATCTGGATACTCCATTAATGCTGTGCTTGGGTGGATGTGCACACACAAACAGGGCTGAGTCATTGCATTGTCCCGGCAGATTCCTGTTTCAACAATCAACACCAGAAAAATGCAAAAAAATGACTTAAAGTGCAAGAAGGCTCCCATATGCCAGTTCGAAAAGGCAAAAAACTGCAGATGTTATGCCAAAAACGTGTAAAGTAAAAAAAAAAAAAAAAAAGTGTGGTCTCACGTGTGCTGTATAAAATAACTACCGGTATTGCATTATCTTGTGTCCCGCTGATGCTGAAACCTTGCGTTAACATTTTGAAATAAAATTTTGCCGCCACATGGAATCCCACCCAAAAAAAGGCCTTATGAAAACAGAGGTACATGTAATGACGGTTCTACTTGGGGCAGGTTTGGCCCTTAGTTTCTTCAGAGGTAGAAAATTAACTTCTGGAGATGAATCATAACAGTTAGTCAGTCAACAACAGATAAACTGACATCCACTGGGGATGCTTTGTGAGAATGCTTAGTGAGAAGCGTTCACCATTATGCTTCAAAAGCTGACTTTTAAAAACTACATTTCTTCTGTTTTTCCATCAACACGTCAATTCCTGAATACAGTAGAACCTTCAAGGTTGAATTTTGCCTATAGGAAATGTGGAAAATAGAAATAGTTTCCAGGATCAAATTGTCACTATTAAAGGCATGATGTGAATGTATGTGTTGTTTTTAATGAATCCCACTTTAACCTTAACTCTTAATGAACCAACTATAAAAATAAATTAGGCACTGTAATACGCCAAAGCCTTTTAAAGCTTTTATGACAAATACATAATGCAAAGGGGATCACACTCCTCAGTCTCCCCGGTAAGGTCTATTCAGGGGTTCTGGAGAGAAGGGTCCGTCTGGAAGTCGATTCTAAGATTCAGAAGGAGCAGTGTGGTTTTCGTCCTGGCCGTGGGACTGTGGACCAGAGCTACACCCTCACAAATGTCCTTGAGGGTGCATGCAAGTTCACCCAACCAGTCTACATGTGTTTTGTGGACTTGGAGAACGCGTTTGATTGTGTCCCTCTGGAAGTACTGTGGAGGGTGCTCCGGGAATACAGGGTACCGGATCCCCTAGTAAGGGCTGTTCAGTCCCTGTACGACCGGTGTCTGAGTTTGGTCCACATTGCCGGCAATAAGTCAATACATTTCGAGTGAGACTTGGACTCCACCAAGGCTGCCCTTTTTCACGGATTCTGTTCATTACCTTTTATGGACAGAATTTCTCAGCACAGCAGAGGTGTTGAGAGGGTCCGATTTGGTGGCCTCAGCATTGAGTCTCTGCTTTTTGCAGATGTGGTTCTGATGGCTTCATCAAGCCGTGACCTTCAACTCTCACTATAACGGTTTACAGCAGAGTGTGAAGCTCCTGGGATGAAAAGCAGCACCTCCAAATCTGAGGCCATGGTCTTCAGTTGGAAAAGGGTGGAGTGCCTTTTCTGGGTCAGGGAGGAGATCCTGGCCCAAGAGGAGTTCAAGTATCAGAGGGTCTTGTTCAGGAGTGAGAGAAGAATGGAGCAGGAGATTGACAAGCGCCAAAGAAAAAGTGAAACACAAGCCGAGTTAATCCTTTGATGCTCTCTGAACTGAGCTCTTCTGAGGCGACACTGACACCGGTTCAGACGCCAAGGTTTTGTGTGACTTTAGACTTTTAAAAATTTTGTATGTTAACCCCGTGATGCATTATTTATTTGGAATTTTGTCTGTGTTATTAAAATCAAGTTTTCTTGACTTTATCAAAAAGAACATCCGTAAAAAACAAAATAAAGGCTTGGAAAGCAGCATCCCTCCATACTTAATATCTGTTCTTCCTTCACACCCTCTCCTTCAGCCTCACCCCTGGGATGAAGAGGAATTTCCTGAGAGGAGGAGGAATGACTTTTCCACACGGGAGAGACGTGGACGGATGGCGACCTGCTTTAACCTATTACGACCACCGGAGGAGCCGTACTGACATGACAGTAGTGGTACAGACATGAACCGCTGTCCCTGAATGCAGGGCTGCCACATTGGTCATGGGACTGTGAGAGCAGATGTTTGATTCCAAAAGCAGGCGTCAAACTGCTTTGAACGTCAACCGTTGAGCTTGCAGGATTGGAAAAGTCAAAATACATACATATATCACCAAGCTTTATCCCTAATTAAGTCTATAAAAAGGTATAAGAAGGTAAATTGTATTCCTGCCAACACTGTCCGGGAGCATTTTATTTATTCAATTGCAGACGGGTGAGGCCTGTACCTGTATTAACTTAGCTTTAGAATAATAATAAAATCTTTTTTTTTTTTTTTTAAGAGACTGGACAGTAGCTCCGCAGAACATAAACATGGGTGCACACAACCATCTACATAGAACGTAAGATTTTTAATACGGCGTAGGGAACTAGTTTACAACATACAGTAAGACTCCACATATTCATTCATTTGAGACTTTACATACTTTGCTAAGTACTACTGTTTTAGTTAGCAACTGAGTTCACATGGGCTAACCAATTCACTCTTTCAGGGCTCCAGAATGCGAATAAATTGGTCACACATGCGTCCTAATTTCTGAATGGTGCGCCTACAAAAAATAAATAAGAGGGCACACCCATACGCCCAGCCATTTGAAGAAAAAAAAAAACTTTGAAAGCAAACACACATAAAACCCATCGTGGTCTCTGAACCAATCAGAGATAGTGACTGGCCGTGTGTGTGTGCGTTAACGTACCCGAAGCTATGTTTTCCAAGAGCTAGGATGTAGCTGTACAATTACGGAAAGTTGAGTGGCACGCATGGAATTAGTTCCAAAGCCTAATGCCACTGTGACGATGTGGGAACATTTTGGATTCAAGCCAGATGAACGCGGCGGTCCTGCTAACACCAACGAGCTGGTATTTTGTATGTATGCATGACGTCGCAACAAAAACAAACTAACATAAACCTCAAAGTGACAAAATCAATTTAAAACACAACCATCACACCAAATTTCATCAACTATATAGTACTCACGCACACACATGTATACAGTATATTTATCTATTATTTCACATTGTAACTGTAATTACTTAATTAGAAATAATCCAAATCATATATGCAGTGTTGGGGAGTAACAAATTACATGTAATGAGATTTTGTAACTGAATTACAAAATTTAAGTAATTGCAATCTGTCATAATACTAGGAGAAAGTATATAATTAAATTACAGTTGCTTTTGGAAGTTTCAATCATTACAATTTTTGTTACAATTGAAAAATTGCCACAAAAGCTCGAATTGATCGAATAGTTCTTTTCTTCCGCCTTCTAAAGCCGACGCTTATGATTGGCTCGCTCTGGTCATGTGCCATTCTGCCGCTTTGTGATTGGGTTTCTCTCATCATGTGCCATACAGTCACGCTACTCAATCGGCTTCATAATGGTACGCCACTAGGGAGTCTGCTGGACAATATCGCCAGTCATGGGTTGGAAATACTCGATACAGACAAAAGATAATGGCCCGAACATACTAGTGCAGTGCAAAGAGGGTTTGCTGGCAGTGAATGTACTGCCAACAGTGAAACATCCATCCATCCATCCATCCAGTTTCTGAGCCGCTTGTCCTCACTAGGGTTGCGGGCGTGCTGGAGCTATCATCACGAAGGCCAAGAGGCGGGGTACACCCTGGACTGGTTGCCAGCCAATCCCAGGGCACATACAAACAAACCACCATTCACACTCACATTCCCACCTACGGGCAATTTTTAGAATCGTCAATGAACCTACCATGCATGTTTTTGGGATGTGGGAGGAAACCGGAGTGCCCTGAGAAAACCCATGCAGGCACGGGGAGAACATGCAAACGCCACACAGGCGGGACCGGGGATTGAACCCCGGTCCTCAGAACGGTGAGGCAGACGCTCTAACCAGTCATCCACCGTGCCACCAACAGCGAAACAGTCAATGTCAAATCTGAGGACACATTTACAGTTACCTCGCCTACTTGGCTAACTGCAAGCACTCACATACATTAAAATGAGTGCCAAGCTTCCGTGTATTAAAAAAAGGAAAAATGTGTAGTGGTCATCACCGATGCTCGAGAGAGGATGTTTATCACGGATTGCTTGAGGTATGTTCACGTACTTTTAATATGATATGGCTCGCAATCAGGCAACAAAACGTTCTGTAGCCTAGCAAGCTAGTGCTAGCACTAACGGTTGTACGTAAACATGCCAGCGTTCTGTCGTATCATGCTCATGCCACATCGTAGGTATGGTTTACCTCGGAGGGCTGTTGTGACTGAACTAGGGATGGGCGAGTACCGATATAGGTGTCGCATCGGGCCTATACCGGCCTCATTTCAAGGTAGAGGGTACTTGCGAAGGCTGCCGATACCAGCCACAGATACTTAAGGCAAATAAAATATAAAAATAATCTGACATAAAGTCCTAGTTGGCACTACACTGTGACCTTTGACACATCAGTGAATCATAATGTGGGTCAGAAAGAAAGATTTTTGTTCACAATTATCAGTCATTGTGTGAATTTAAATTTTATATACCAAAAGTACTAGTCGTATTGGTATCGTGAGTACCTAGGAGTGAATACTTGTACTGGTATCAGTCCGACAACAAGTGGTGTTGAACATCCTTACCATGAACCCATATAAATGTATGATCCCCAAATATTATTGCAAAGTTACAACAAATTAACAGATAACTAGTTTTGAAATCAGAAGTCAGTAAAAAATATTTTATAAATTTTCAGTAATACTTTTTTTCAATTCATTTTAAAGGGGGATTGGTAAAAAAAAAAAAAAAAAAAAAGAAAAAAAATAAATGCTTGGTATTTTAGCAAGAGACGGGAAGTCGACTCATATGATTTGCTTTCGAGGGCCACATGAAATGATGCGGCGGGCCGGATATAGCCCCCGGGCAATGAGTTTGACACCTGTGCTCTAACGTTTCGGTGTGTGTGAAGTAATTTAATTACAATAAAGTAATTTCATTACACTAAGTTAGCACCCATTATTTCTGTTATGTTGTAAGGTTGGTTTGACCTGACTGAAAACTTAAACTTACGTCAGTGGCCAATCCTTGAATGCCCCCTAGAGGTCATTAATGTTTTACCTTTTGTCTAAAATGCTAGAGAATACTTTTGAAGATACTCAGTACACAAGTATATACAGTAAATGAACAAGTCACTTAAATAGACACATTGCTCCATCTTGTGATCGGATGGGTGATCGTTTTTTTTTAAACTTGCTGATCGGCCCCAAAAATCCTGATCGTGTAAAGCCGAGTATAGTGTGTGGTCATCTGTTAGCTTTGTGTTTTTCTGTTGGGCAGTTCGAAAGTGCTTTAATTTAATTTGCATTGACTGTTGAAAGTCTTGAGTGTGAAACTTTATAGATATTGTTAAGACAATGAAAAGTGTTACAGTAAGCATACTCTGCAACTGTTGGAACAGTAAAAAAAGTTAGTGAAGGTCAATCTTGTGGAGTCTTTTATTATATTGTCTTTCTGTAGTCCTTAAGCACTGCTGAAAGATTTTAACACTATCAAGTTGTAAAATACAAAAATGGTTAACAGTTGAGAGCAGAGCATTTGTTCAAAATTAAGAAAAAGTAATCAAAATGTAATCAAATGTAATTAGTTACGTATATTACTTGGAAAAAGTCATTGAAATATTTACACTATTATTACATTTTCAACATGGTAACTTGTAATTGTAACAAATTACATTTTCAAAGTAATCTACCCAACACAGTCTATATGTTGTCAGTTTCTGTGTTTGGCAAGCTATCCATTGATCGCAGTTGTATTTGAAAATGGGAAAAAGATTAAGTTATGAAAGTCTGAAATTTTGATTCAACAAAAAAGGTCACACCTAAAATCTCGACCCCCAAGAACTTGACCATAAATTTATGCATTTTCACTGGTTTTAAAGAGTCATATATTTCTTAATATTTCCCATAGGGAAATTATATTTATATTTCTTGGAATTGTCTTTAAAGGGTCTGTCTTATAATGCAAATCTCGTGTAAATGAATTAAACTTTAAAAATGTATGTACAATCATACCTACAATGGGTACCGTAAGTATTCAGACCCCCTTAAATTTTTCACTTATATTGCAGCCATTTGCTATAATCATTTAAGTTCATTTTTTTCCTCATTAATGTACACACAGCACCCCATATTGACAGAAAAAAAACAGAATTGTTGAAATTTTTGCAGATTTGTTAAAAAAGAAAAACTGAAATATCACACAGCCATAAGTATTCAGACCCTTTGCTGTGACACTCCTATATTTAACTCAGCTGCTGTCCATTTCTTGTGATCATCCTTGAGATGGTTCTACACCTTCATTGGAATCCCCCTGTGTTTGATTATACTGATTTGACTTGATTAGAAAAGCCACACACCTGTCTATAGAATACCTTACAGCTCACGGTGCATGTCAGAGCAAATGAGAATCATGAGGTCAAAGGAACTGCCTGAAGAGCTCAGAATTGTGGCAAGCCACAGATGTGGCCAAGGTTACAAAAACATTCTGCTGCACTTCTGGTTCCTAAGAGCACAGTGGCTTCCATAATCCTTAAATGGAAGACGTTTGGGACGACCAGAACCCTTCCTAGAGCTGGCCGTCTGGCCAAACTGAGCAATCGGGGGAGAAGAGCCTTGGTGAGAGAGGTAAAGAACAACTCAAAGATCACTGTGGCTGAGCTCCAGAGATACCGTCGGGAGATGGGAGAAAGTTCTAGAAAGTCAACCATCACTGCAGCCCTCCACCAGTCGGGCCTTTATGGCAGAGTGGCCCGACGGAAGCCTCTCCTCAGTGCAAGACAGATGAAAGCCTGCATGGAGTTTGCTAAAAAACACCTGAAGCACTCCAAGATGGTGAGAAATAAGATTCTCTAGTCTGATGAAACCAAGATAGAACTTTTTGGTCTTAATTCTAAGCGGTATGTGTGGAGAAAACCAGGCACTGCTCATCACTGTCCAATACAGTCCCAACAGTGAAGCATGGTGGTGGCAGCATCATGCTGTGGGGGTGTTTTTCAGCTGCAGGGACAGGACGACTGGTTGCAATCGAAGGAAAGATGAATGCGCCCAAGTACAGGGATATCCTGGACGAAAACCTTCTCAGAGTGCTCAGGACCTCAGACTGGGCCGAAGGTTCACCTTCCAACAAGACAATGACCCTAAGCACACAGCTAAAATAATGAAGGAGTGGCTTCAGAATATAGAATAGATATAGAATATTTAATATAAAGGGCAATTTTTGTGAACAGAGCCTGACTCTGTCTTTTTATTTTTCATTTATCATAGATATTATTGTTCTGCATTTCAATGTCAATGTTCAATATTCTTGAGAATTAAGTAACTTGCTCTTAAAAAAGATATAGTTTAACTATTATGCTAAAAAATAATTATATCAATAGCATAAAAAACAGCAACATCAACAATACTATCGTTTATTGTTATCATTTCTGGGGAAACATACCGAACCTAAAAAATGTGTTATCATTACAGGGTTAGTGGCCCAGGCCAATCAGATTTAGTGTAGCTGCGGATGATAAGATGAAAATAATACTACTTCATGTAAAATGTTAATTTAAGGCCTGATTCGTCTGAAAGTACTAACCAAAGCTCTGGCATGGAGCTTTTCAAGTTACCAGTCTTGTGGAATTGTAAAGGACTTTGTTGATCAGATTGTTAGTTAATCATTTACCAGCCAATACTGCCTGAAAAGAGAGGCAGCTATTTATCATTTTTAAAGTAACTCGGTAAGACTACAGTGCTGAATGCGATGCAGTTCGGGTGCACCTAACATTCATGCTGGTGCTGTCTTTAATGTGCATGAGAACATCTACGCACCGAGGTAATGAATTCCCACCTACGTTTTTCCCTATTGTGAAAGGGAGGTGTCTATTTGTCTTGTGTGGATGACACATTCAACGTCATCTATTACAGGGAGTGGAACAATTTGAGGAAATACGGTACGTTAAAAAATGAAAGACCGACTTAGAATAACAGCCCTAAATTTGATCAGCACCAAAGCATGACTTCACAGATATACACACTTTGGCATAATTTACTACTACTACTAATAATAAATAATTTATAAATAAACAATAAAAATAAATAATTTACTCACCATAATTTGCCAATAAATTCTTTAAAAGACTGTGATTTTCTGGATTTTTCCCCCTCATTTTGTCTCTCATAGTTGAGGTATACCTATGATGAAAATTACAGGCCTCTCATCTTTTTAAGGGGAGAACTTGCACAATTGGTGGCTGACTAAATACTTTTTTGCCCCACTGTACTTTATAGGAATAAAACCTTTCGTTTTTATTAACGCTTAGACCTACTAAGCTACTATTTTAATGTTAGTCATCGTGGTGGTACGTGGAGAGCTTAGTATTTTTTAGGTGGTACAAGGTGGGGCGTGCATAGAACAGGTTCTAAGTTTGTTCATAGGACTGAAATTTAGAGTACAAAAAGAATCTGTATTTATCAAATGAACGGACACCTGTCGTACACACACCAGTAAGTAATGTGTGTCAATACATCCCACCTGTTCCAAACTGCCACGCTCGTGAATGAGCGAATGAGGTCAGACGTGCGTCTGACCTCATTTGCAATGGGAGAAAACACCTCCAACTGACCATATATGGCAGCAGCAATCCCTTAAAGAATGTGCGGACGGATTACTTCCTTCTCCAACATTATGGCAAAAGGGGTAGAGAAAAGCCATATCTCCGAGACTGACAATGAAGTACTTGTCTGAGAAGTGGAAACAAACCCAAAAATACTGTTTGGAACAATTAGGGGAGGTGCTACCAACAAAAGAAAAAACAATGACGTGGTGAATGTTACAGCTGCTGTTAATTCAGTTGGATCAGAGGAAAAAAAACAGTTTCGGAAATACTCAAGGTTTGAAATCAAATTCAATACCAAAGAGGTGTCACTGCCCACAGACGTGAATGATCTTTAATTAACTAGAGGAGAAGTTATATAGATACCTGTATTGCAAGCATTAATGGGGACACATACAGCACTATGTGCAGCCAGCCATCCTCAAGCTTAGAGGCAGGCGCACACCCACAGAGGTATTCTGGAGAATGAATAAATCCTCAGGCATACAGAAAATGTTGACAGACAAGTTCAGTCACATAAATTTGTTGGTATATCAAAATACATTCATGGGGGGGGGCAGAAGGACGGACCAGCACAGAGTTAGGGGGGCATTGGCACACACCCTGCCTCCCCCTAAAACAACCACTGATGTACAACCCCAATTCCAATGAAGTTGGGATGTTGTGTTAAACATAAATAAAAACAGAATACAATGATTTGCAAATCATGTTCAACATATATTTGATTGAATACACTACAAAGACAATATTTTTAATGTTCAAACTGATAAACTTTGTTTTTAGCAAATAATCATTAACTTAGAATTTTATGGCTGCAACACATTCCCAAAAAGCTGGGACAGGTGGCAAAAAAGGCTGAGAAAGTTGAGGAATGCTCATCAAAAACCTGTTTGGAACATCCCACAGGTGAACAGGCTAATTGGGAACAGGTGGGTGCCATGGTTGGGTATAAAAGGAGCTTCCCTGAATTGCTCAGTCATTCACAAGCAAAGATGGGGTGAGGTTCACTTCTTTGTGAACAAGTGCGTGAGAAAATAGTCGAACAGTTTAAGGACAATCTTCCTCAATGTTCAATTGCAAGGAATTTAAGGATTTCATCATCTACGGTCCATCAAAAGGTTCAGAGATTCTGGAGAAATAACTGCATGTAAGCGGCGAGGCCGAAAACCAACATTGAATGCCCATGATCTTCAATCCCTCAGGCGGCACTGCATCAAAAACCGACATCAATGTGTAAAGAATATCACCACATGGGCTCAGGAACACTTCAGAAAACCAATGTCAGTAAATACAGTTCGGCGCTACATCCGTAAGTGCAACTTGAAACTCTACTATGCAAAGCAAAAGCAATTTATCAACAACACCCAGAAACGCCGCCGGCTTCTCTGTGCCCGAGCTCATCTAAGATGGACTGAGGCAAAGTGGAAAAGTGTTCTGTGGTCCGACGAGTCCATATTTCAAATTGTGTTTGGAAATCGTGGTCGTCGTGTCCTCCGGGCCAAAGAGGAAAAGAACCATCCGGACTGTTATGGACGCAAAGTTCAAAAGCCAGCATCTGTGATGTTATGGGGCTGTCTTAGTGCCAATGGCATGGGTAACTTACACATCTGTGAAGGCACCATTCATGCTGAAAGGTACATGCAGGTTTTGGAGAAACATATGCTGCCATCCAAGCAACGTCTTTTTCATGGACGCCCCTGCTTATTTCAGGAAGACAATGCCAAACCACATTCTGCACGTGTTACAACAGTGTGGCTTCGTAGTCAGAGTGTGGGTACTAGACTGGCCTGCCTGCAGTCCAGACCATTGAAAATGTGTGGCGCATTATGAAGTGTAAAATACGACAAACGAGACCCCGGACTGTTGAACAGCTGAAGATGTACATCAAGCAAGAATGGGAAAGAATTCCACCTACAAAGCTTCAACAATTAGTGTCCTCAGTTCCCAAACGTTTATTGAATGTTGTTAAAAGAAAAGGTGATGTTACACAGTGGTAAACTTGACCCTGTACCAGCTTTTTTGGAATGTGTTGCAGCCATTAAATTCTAAGTTAATGATTATTTTCTAAAAACAATAGAGTTTATCAGTTTGAACATTAAATATCTTGTATTCAATTAAATATAGGTTGAACATGATTTCCAAATCATTGTATTCTGTTTTTATTTATATTTAACAGAACGTCCCAACTTTATTGGAATTGGGGTTGTACATGCACACTCTCCGTAACTTCCACTAACAACGCAGGCTAAGCTTAGCTCCTCCCCAATATACTCTCAGGTTGTGTCACTTCAGCAAGTTATTTAAAAAAAATAAAAAATAAAAACATTTCGGCGGTGTGGGACAGACAACAGACCCGAGACAGACAACACGTAATGCCTGGATCAGATGACAAGACAAATTTGGTCTTTCACAAATGGACTATGTGAGACTACTACAATAAAATCTTGTATTCCGATACCCCCGCGCCCCGTCTTTTACGATCACTGGGCTTTATCTTGTCAAATCAAACGTGACCTGATACACTCATTACCAACAACAATGGATCGCACCGTGTGTACTAA
Source organism: Phyllopteryx taeniolatus (assembly GCF_024500385.1). Lineage (NCBI taxonomy): Eukaryota > Metazoa > Chordata > Actinopteri > Syngnathiformes > Syngnathidae > Phyllopteryx > Phyllopteryx taeniolatus. Next base: position 1,706,637 of record NC_084513.1, on the reverse strand, counting down.
AAGAACAAAATGGGGAAAAACGTGTGCTGGTGGTCACCAGTGCTCGGCAGAGGACTTTTATTCAAGGATTGCTTGAGGTATGTTCACGTACTTTTAATAGGATACGGCTCACAAGCACGCAACAAAACATTATGTAGCCTAGCAAGCTAGTGCTAGCACTAACAGTTGTACGTAAACATTCCAGCGTTCGGTCGAATCATGCTCTAAGGTTTTGGTGTGTGTGAAGTAATTTAATTACAAAGTAATTTAATTACACTAAGTTAGCACGCATTATTTCTGTCATGTTGTAATGTTGGTTTGACCTGACTGAAAACTTAAACTTATGTCAGTGGCCAATCCTTGAATGCCCCCTAGAGGTCATTAACATTTAACCTTTTATCTAAACTGCCAGAGAATACTTTTGAAGATACTCAGTACGCAGTACATACAGTAAATTAACAAGTCATTTAAATAGACACATTCCTCCATCTTGTGATCGGATCGGTGATCGTGTTTTTTAAACTCGCTGATCAGAGATCAGCTCCAAAAATCCTGATTGTGTAGAGCCTACTGTAAACTCATCGGTGAGAGTTTATATTTTCTGCAGTTGGGAATCCCAGTTTGATTGACTTAATTTCTAATCTGAAATGAAGAATCTCCCCCCCACCCCACTCTCCCTACCACCATTCTAAATGGATAATTTCCTGAAATGAGTCAGTTTTTCCAAGACCCTAGCAGCAAGCCCCGCCAGTCCAGTGACCTCACTGCTTAATTGTCATTTATCACATCTTTGAGATGCTCACTGCCTCGAGAGAAGCAGGCTTGCCGGGCACAGTCGTCGAGGGGGCCTTGGACCTAAAAAAAAGTAGGGCAGCGGGGATTTTTATACTCCAGTTAACTCTTAACACTACTGGGACTGGGTTCTGCCCCACTTTGCCGCAGCACGGGGATTCCTGTCTGGCCGAATTATTACACATCACCTCCGATGGATCCATTTGGAGAAGTCGTGGCCCAGTGTGCACAACTGTACTGCATGAGATGAGAGACATTGCTAATATTTTGAAACTCCCTTGTCAGTAAACCAAAACTGTGCAGTTGTGCACCACTGCAAAGTACAACAACAATAAACAACATTAAATTCATCGAATCAAAACAGAGTATAATCATTGTGAAGGCTCTATTTTTGATCAGCTCTTCCTGAAGTGGCTCTCATTATACTGTGTTCAAAATTATTAGGCATATCCTGTATAATACATGTTTTAGAATTCTCCTGAACTAGTCAACGCAATTTACAGTGACTGAAATCTTCCTGTTAAAGATCTATCATCTTTGTGGAATTTTCTAAACTAGGGCTGCTCCTATCAAATATTTTTATGTGAATGTGCAAATTGTGATATTACTGTGCGCGTACGTGTGTGCGTATGCACAGCCAAAACCTCAACACCTGCAATTTACTGCAAGGTCTTTTCTCAAATTATAAATGTGCTGAAATATCCACATTTGGGCAAACAGTGCCAGACAAATATTACAGTAGATAAAAGCTTTTGTTTTTGTTTATCTAAATGTAAACACGAGTAGCACGCCGTAGCCTTCATGGTAACGACGATCTTCCAAACACGGACGCCACGTGGGCACCACGATCAGCTGGGGTGGCTTATTTAGTGTTAATACCTATGCCCGGGAAGCCCAATAGAAGACGTTGTGTGAGGTCATGTGACTTTCTTGTGTCGTTTGATTGGAACAAACAGCACCCAATGCGGAAGTCAAAGTCGTAGTCTCACGCTCACGGAGTAAAATTCAGAAATTACATGTTTGTGTGGATGGTGGATGTGTGGAATGGATCTAGCTGCCAGCTTTCAAGGAGTACGAAACAGCCTATGATGACAGCGAGACTGAACCCCCCACCCTAAAAAAAAAACCACATCAGATCTATACGATTCACATAAATGGGCTATTTTTAGTTCAAAACGGCGCATTTTGCCGAAAGGCGACTGATTTGCATGTATGATTATTCCAGCCCCCACCCACCCCCAAAAAAGAACAAAAACAAAACATTGTTGCCAGCACCATGCTATGATGAGTGTTTTAAAAATGTATTTCAAAGCTCAATGCAAACATTTTTCATTGTGAGATATGTTAGGGGCCACCAAAATACAGCTTTATGCATAACTGAAGGATCCTACATCGAGTTTCTTGGGAAACTAGAGGAACCAGCAGCTTCAATGGCTACTTGCTGCTCATCAGTGGTCGATCCATTTGTCTGACAGAAACTTTCCTTCTCTTACTCCATAATGTATAAAACAGTAACTTGCTTTATAATGTGGAACAACCTCCTGAAGTAATTTTCATTCAATCACTCACCTGGGAAACTAAAGATCAAATCTGTCCCTCTCAGATAAATATACTGTACATCAGTGATCGAAATAGACACTATAAACTAGGACTGCAGCCATCCAATATTTTTAGAATCGATTATTCTATCATTTATTCCAATGTTTAATTTCCATTACATTTTGTTATGAGTTTTTAGGGCAAATGACAGCGTTAGAAATGTCACAATAACTTTGACACATCGACCTCTCAGAATTCAGGCCGCAATAAGTGGGTATTTTTAACTGAAACTTGTCTCCCAGTGGTAAACTAAATGAGACAGTCCAGGAGAGACGTTGAAAGATAATTCAGTTTTACTGTTTTCCTTTAATTTGAATGTATTTTTTGACCAGATTTTCTATAAGAATTGTTGGTGCTTTGTAATGAGGTTGAAGTGGCCTTTCCAACCATACTCAGCATTTTAACAAACATAAAAATAACTTCTTATTGAAGTGACTTTCCCCAAGTCAAGTAAGCATGTGGTGTTCCCTGTAGATATGAATGAGATGAAAACAATGCCATCAGACAAACAGCATATCTTCAGTGTCAGACGTCACCTCAAACACATTTATACTTATTCTAAGATCGATTCTGTCACATTCACCAATAGATTTACTTGTGCCACCCCACCAGGACACCTGGTCATTACGATTCATTCAAATTTTGCACCTGCTGTAGCTGAACTGTTGGCGTACCTTTCTACTTTACATTACATTTTCACCTCCTTAGTACTCATCTCTGCTGAGCTAACGAGATTAGACATTTTATAACACATCTGATATTAACTGATTGCGGTTACACAGACAAAATGAACACATTTCAGTGTCATAGTCTCTCCATTTCAAACTTTTATCCTCCAGATCACTATCTTCAACACGGCAGACAAATAAATATGGATCAAGTGATCGAAATCTATCTATACAAAAAAAAATAAAAATCAGCAAATATTTCCCCAGAAAAAAAAAACTGAAATGTTTATTTCATTTAAATCCAACATGCATAATGATTTGGAACAGGGTGTTGATTGTGCTGGTTTTACGGTCCATCGCATCGCTTGTGCGACATTTGGATAAATGTACTGGCTGTATTATGATGTCCTCACAGAAACAAGATTAATTAGTCAAAGCGCAGCATAAAATGCTGTCGGTATTATGTCATCTAGCTGCAAACCCGTGTGTTTGTTTCCATCACGTGAGCAGCGTCAATACGTTGGCAGAATAATCTGAATTGATTTTGTTTGGTGCTCTGCTTTGCTGAAAAAGTTATTGGACCCCAAATTTTGCAAACCAATAAAGGCTCTATGCTGAGATCTATGTTGTTATCTTTGTTGTCACGGGATCTAAATTTATTTTGTTGTTTTTCAGTTTGCAGCTACATGCGGTATTTACAAGGTACTGACATGCATTTTAGATCTCTAGACAAGCTTAATGTTTTTATGGGTGTATGTGAGTAGTAATCATGCTACTTTTGGGGGGCTGGGCATGGGAGGGTCCTGAGCCAAGGAAGAAACCATACATATTTGGTACAGATCCAGGAAATTCCTTTCACACTTGTTATCATTGCAAGATAAGGCCTTTTCCCAACACGTTCCCCAATTTCTTAGTAAATAACGCATGAATCTTCATGCCAAAATGTTGACGTGTATGAGGGGTGTACAAATTAATTAAAGGTAGATTGGGCTTTGATGCAGCTTTGGGCTCTATGGATCTACCTTTCACCCAAATACACTGCCCATGACTGCTAATTATGACGTCACACTGAGAGCCTGCATCTATTATAAATCCCACTACAGTTCACATGTGTAAGCCATTTCAATGACAGCTGTTCGGGGATCAAGGGGGGTCGATTCGGGGGAGAGTTATTGGGGGGGGGGGGGGGCACTCCTCCCATATGTGCGTCATGCCTCACGCGTGCCACGCCTTGCTCGTGTCCGCCCCTGCACGCCTGGCTGGCCCGACAGGCTGAAACAGCGAAGCCGAAAGAGGTCGGCTGGAGAGGCGCTGTCAGCCGGTTGCTGCTCCCCATCCGAGCCCAGTGTGCGTGTACCGCAAGGCCTTGCGGCGTTTTGGGAAACGGTGCCTGGTATAACAGCGTGCAAGGGCAGGAAGCAACGTGCATGTTAACGTTTAAATAAATGGGAAAGAAAGAAGGTCTCCTTCCATCACCCCCGTCCCCTCGAGCACTCTTTACCCGTTTTTACATGCAGAATGTGTACACGTAGGACGCGGTGCGGGTATATGCACATGCAGCTACTAATAGGATTAATTAACTTTTTATTTTTCCTCTTTTAACCGACAAATGTTATTTAAAGGAATAGCGTCCATTATGGCCCAGCGTTAGGAGCGCTGTGGGGATTCTAATTTGAGATATATATATATTTTTTTTATTTATTATTTTTTTTAAAAGGAGAGAACAACGAACGAAGACTGACACAGATGCGGTAAGGTGAGCGAGGATTCGGGTACTTACCGCACAGATTTAGGGAGCCAAAGCCTGCGGCCAAGAGCGCTGAGAACTCCAACAGGACAAGGGCCGAGGCTTCGGCCGGTTTAATTCCCGGTTTTGGCGGACTCCTCTCGCCCCAGACGGAGCCCGTTGTCCCCTTTAACTGCCTGCCACACTGACGAGTCTCACCCAAGCCCCGAACGCCGCTAACGCTGCAGGCAAGCTAGCGGTTAAGCTAATTTGAGCGACTTCCGGGTGAGGTTTTCATAGTAAAAGTGTTAGAAAATATATAAATATATATATATATATATATATATATATATATATATATATATATATATAATATATATATATACGCCACAAAGAGATTCAACGGTTTTAAGAGGCTTATGATATTGTTATTGCAAATCCGACAAACGCCGACACTTTCGAAACCGTTTGCAATCACTTCATCTTGAATATCATCCGGTTGCCTGGTTTACACATTCGATTTTGACGTATAATCTTCACCTAATTGATTAAAGGAATGTACGCCATTCTTTTATCAGAGACCAGCTTTAGTCCATATACTTGTTTTCTGAAGACCACTATTTCCTACCTGCATGGTAGGTTAATTGAAGACTCTACACTGTCCGGGGGTGTGAACGTGAGTGCGAATGGTTGTTTGTTCCTGTGCCCTACGACTGGCTGGCGACCACTTAAGGGTGCACCCCGCCTCTCGCCCAGAGTCCACTGTGATAGGCTCCAGCACGACCGTGACCCGAGTGAGGATAAAAGCGGTATGGAAAATGGATAGATGGCTGGCATTAGTTCCTATGCCGGCAAAGGATTTTATTTTGAAGCTGAAATTGCCAAATTCCGATGTTCTGACCGTGGCTTTCACGCAGCCATGTCTCACCACCGGATCCCGAAAAAAATAAAACATAAAAAAATCAACGGGAACGTGAATCCACTGTTGCGCGCGTTCACGGCTCCCCCGTTTCCTGTCCTCCCCAACACCGAAATCAGCTGTGATGATGGAATTCTATTCTATTCTAATCTTTACCGAAATCCCAACATCGATCCCAGAATTCCCTGATGACTATAACCACTACAACCAATGGATTTTCTTTTGGGTTTGACTGTCCTTTACGGTCCTTTTCATATTAAAGCCTGATCTCTAGTGGTTTAATGTGGTAAGTGCAGTTACAGGACTGCTGCTGGTCCTCTCGAAACATGAAGGACATGCATCCATCCATCCATCCATCCATGCATTTTCTGAGCCGGTTATCCTCACTAGGGTCACGGGAGTGCTGGAGCCTATCCCAGCTATCATCGGGCAGGAGGCGAGGTACACCCAGAACTGGTCGCCAGCCAATCGCAGGGCACATATAAACAAACAACCAGTCGCACTCACATTCACACCTTTGGGCGATTTAGAGTCTTCAATTAACCTACCATGCATGTTTTTGGGAAGTGGGAGGAAACTGGAGTGCCCGGAGAAAACCCACGCAGGCACGGGGAGAACATGCATGTGGTGGGAGTGACTATGTAAATTATAAAAGTCTATAGGAGGTGAGTGTGAGTGAGGGGATACCAAAGCAATTTGCATATTCATGAGTTATTTGTCGCAATAAGTGAGTGGCCCCCACTCAGCGAAAAAGTCCCAGGGTTGTGTGCGTGTGGACACATGCAAGTGAATTGACACCGTTACGCATGCACAATCACTGACACAATCACTGAAGTGTTCCATAATTGATGTGCTTACACCGCAGAGGCTGAGGACCCCACCCAATCAATCGAGAGGCAGGATCGGGCCCAGGCGGAGGGGACACGTGCCACACCGAGTGACCCAGGGCGGTCTGCTGGCGCCACCGAGGTGCCCCGACAACCGGCCACCCGGAGGAGGCCGCAGGGACCCAATGCCATGCCCCTACCCAACCCCACCGCCTCACGTTCCCCCCATGAGTGGTGTGGTGCATTAAAATCTGGAGAAGCCAGTGAGAGGGAGGGGGGGGGGGGGGGGGGGGGGTGGTTGGCTGCCAGGCACTGCTGCCTACCAGCCAAATCCCCCCCACCCAAGACCCACCGGCCCCAAGACACTTGGGGATGAGTGTGTGTGATGCATTAAAATCCAGAGGGGGCAGGCAGGGTTGGGGGCAGGGCGCCCGGACCAGGAAACAGCACTGACGTGCTGAAACCCATTCCAACAGCCGCACCCCCCTGACCCCATACTAGTCCCCAAGGAACCCCTGGATATTTATGTGTGTCCAGATGTGCCGAGTGAGAAAAATATATACAGTGAGTTGTGTGATTGTGTGCTATGTGAGTGATTAAGAGGCATAGCTCCTGCAGGTTGGGCCCATCAGGCAGGACAACCACAGACAAAGAGGGCTACTCCACTCAGCCCCGCAGCACAGACCCCGGGTTCCCCCCCACACTCCAGCCAGCACCCACTACACGCCCCCGAGTGTGGGAGGTGGAACCCAAAACCAGCCAGGGAAGAAAACTCCACAGCAGGCCCCATAGCCCGCAGGGGATAAACCGGCCTCCCCACGTGAAGAGGAAGAGGTGACCGAAGCGGGACGCAAGGAACGGAGAGAAGAGGAGGAAGCAGGCCCAAGGAGTGACAGGGGGGCCCCAGCGCCCCCACTACTAGCCAGAGCGGCGGACCAAGGCGGATGCCAGCTGGCACCGCCCCAGCACCCACGGAACATGGGTGAACAGCGAGCCTGTATATACGTTTGATGCTGTATTGTACTTTATCACATTTCTTAAACTACAAAAAGCTAGAGTAATAGTTAACGAAGAGGCAGGTTGCTAAAGTGAGTGGACCCGGGTGAGAATAAAAGCGTGAATTTGGATAATTTAAAGGAATCTCGCTGACTCCATTCATTTGAACATACCCAGCTGGGTACATGCTGTTCGCTTACATTTTGGTCACAAACTTAGATTTTTCATCCTCAGGCACATTATATATTATGAATATAGTTAAATATTAATGCGTAACACAATATTTGATGGTTCATATATGGCAATTATATGGCTTGGGGCGGCGCAGCGGCCGTTCGGTGTCTTGCGTAAAAACCTGGAAATGTATTTTCAGTGTGAGTGAAAGCTTGTCTGCATTGTGATTGGCTGCAGGCTGCGACGTTGCGACGATGTGTGCGGCAATTAAAATTTTGAATTGCGGCAAAAACGGTGGCTGACTGCTTGGCCACTCGTGAAAACAGTTGCTAAACTACGCACACTGTACAACAGTTCAGTCGGGTTCGGCCACGGCGCTCGGTGTGCGGCAGCCTTAAGGGAGAGCCCGGACACCCAACGGAGGAAACTCATTTCAGCCGCTTGTATCCGTGATCTTATTCTTTCGGTCACGACCCACAGTTCGTGACCATAGACGACAGTAGGAATGTAGATCGACCGGTAAATTGAGAGCTTTGCCTTTCGACTCAGCTCCTTCTTCACCACGAAGGCATCACTGCAGACGCTGCACAGGATCTGCCTGTCGATCTCCCTCTCCATTCTTCTCTCAGTTGGTAACAAGACCCCGAGATACTTAAAATCCTCCACTTGGGCCAGGATCTCAACCCGGCAAGGGCACTACACTCTTTTCCAACTGACTACCATGGCCTCAGATTTGGGGGTGCTGAGTTTCATCGCAGCCGCTTCACAGCAAACAGTGAACTGCTCCAGCGAGAGTTGAAGATCGTGACTTGATGAAGCCATCAGAACCACATCATCTCCAAAAAGCAGAGAGGTAATACTGAGGTCACCAAACCGGACCCCATCAACGCCTCGGCTCCACCTAGAAATTCTGTCCATGAAGGTAATGAACAGAATCGGTGACAAAGGGCAGTGTTGGCAGAGTCCAGCCCTGACTGGAAACGAATCCAACTTACTGTCAGCAATGCGGACCAAACACTGACACCAGTCGTACAGGGATTGAACAGACCTTATTGAGGGGTCTGATACTCCATACTCGCAGGGGACCCTCCACAGGACCCGTGGGGGGCACAATCGACAGTCCACAAATCATATGTCAACAGGTTGTGTGAACCCCCATGCACCCTTGAGAACCCTGGTGAGGGTGAAGAGCTGGTCCACTGTTCCACGCCAGGTTGAAAACCGCACTGCTCCTTTTGAATCTGAGCTTCGACTTCCGACAGACCCTCCTCTCCAGAACACCCTGAGTACACCTTACCAGGAAGGCTGAGGAGTTTGATCCCTCTGTCGTTGGAACACACCCTACGATCCTCCTTCTTTAAAACGTTGAGGACTTTTATTATGTTATTGGCTAGTTATTATCTCATGGGCCTATTACATTTGAAAAAGGAAACATTTATGTTGGACCGTTATTACGTTATGGGCTTCTACACTTACTCATCCTACACCAGTGGTTTCTATCTTTTTCAGGACATTACAAATGGCTTCTTCTTCTTCTTCTTCTAATTCTCAGTATTAGTTTTAGCCAGTGTTTGTGCAATGGCTGATGTATTTTCCATCTTTATCCTCACAATTGCTGGCTTTTCACTCATTAGACAGGTCTCTGGTTTTCATATTGGTTACACCTTTAACTAGGAGATTGATAATGTAATCTTCAAAGCTGGCAAAACTCAAATCTGAAACTGAGGCTAGAAATTAATAATAATAATAATTCATAGAGCGGCACGGTGGTCGACTGGTTAGAGCGTCAGCCTCACAGTTCTGAGGACTCGGGTTCAATCCCCGGCCCCGGCTGTGTGGAGTTTGCATGTTCTCCCCGTGGCTGCGTGGGTTTTCTCCGGGCACTCCGGTTTCCTCCCACATCCCAAAAACATGCATTAATTGGAGACTCTAAATTGCCCGTAGGTGTGAATGTGAGTGCGGATGGTTGTTTGTTTCTATGTGCCCTGCGATTGGCTGGCAACCAGTTCAGGGTGTACGCCGCCTCCTGCCCGATGATAGCTGGGATAGGCTCCAGCACGCCCGTGACCTTAGTGAGGAGAAGCGGCTCAGAAAATGGATGGATGGATGGATGTTTGAATAATAAATATAAAAGGACATACCTGTGCAACACACGTCAGCCGCATGTTGAAGAACTTTTACTCAAATGAAAAATGAGGGGCGTCAAATAAAAAGTGCTATTTCCCAAATCTGTGCCATCTGTGCTTTCTGATCCACACCTGGAAATAGAAGCTGAAATGTTCATCTTGAAAGTACTGAGACACAACAGCAGGGGATGACAAAGACAATGGAAAGAAACTGTCTTTCAACTCGGATCATAATTTCTTCTCGCTGGTTATAATAAATAAATCTGCAAAAATTTCAACAATTCCCTTTTTTTTTTCTGTCAATATAGGGTGCTGTGTGTACAATAATGTGGAAAAAAATTTACTTAAATGATTTTAGCAAATGGCTGTAATATAAAAAAAGAGTGAACAATTTAAGGGGGTATGAATACTTTACGTACCCACTGTGTATATATACATATATATATATACACACACACTTGTATGTGTGTGTATATATACCGTAAAGTCACGGGTATGCTGGAGTCTATCCCAGCTAAGTGTGGGTGAGAGGCGGGGTACACCCTGAACTGGTCGACAGCCAATCGCAGGGCACATATAAACAAACAACCATTCGCACTCACATTCACACCTATGGGAAATTTAGAGTTTTCAATTACCCTACCACGGATGTTTTTGGGATATGAGAGGAAACCAGCGTACCCGGGGAAAACCCACAGAGGCATGGGGAGAACATGCAAACTCAACACAGAGGAGGCCAGATTTGAACCAGAGTCCTCAGAACTGTGAAGGAGATGTGCAGTCATGCGTCCATGTCACGCACGCACACACAAACACACAGATTTTGCGTGTCACTTTCTGTCACTTATATTATACCGGTACTAAAAATACCCCAAAAAGTTACATTGTATAATTAAAAACAAAGCTATTACTGATCCATTTGTCAAGATCTTTGATTATTTTGTCACTTTTGTGACATTTAAAATGTTAACTTCAGGATAAGAGTCAACACTGGGACAGTTTCACCTGAGTGGCAGAGATTTGAAAAGGGAATTGTCAACAGGTATATGGTATTGGTGATCCTTTTTGCCTTAAGCATGAACATGGTGGCAAAAGTAGTTGAAGCTGAGTGTAGTGGTCCCTTATCTAAATCAGGAATTTTCCATCCATCCATCCATCCATCCATCCATCGTTCTTCTTCTGCTTATCCGGGGTTGGGTCCACAACATATGTACCAGGCTGGAAGTGTCATGAACGGAACAGAGAATAGGACCCAAAAATGCACGACTCCAAAACAAATGGACAGTTTCCAAAAAGAGAGGTTTAATAGACGGGCATAGGTCGGTACACAGGCAGGCAATCCAAGAAAGGCAACAGTATCCAAAAACATGAGGCAAAGAGGCAAGGTCGATAATCGGAACAGGGTCAAGTCTTACTGTGAGTCTGTGACGTGGAAACAAGGAATGCTGGAACGCGACGACAAGGTACAACGAACTGGCAACGAGAGGGAATGAGACACAAGGTTAAATACAAGGGGTAATTAGGGTGAACGAGGCACAGGTGGTGAAGATGCTCACAGGAGCAGGTGTGTGTGAAACAGGGGGGAAGACAAAACCCGGAACACACACACACACACACATGACAGGAAGTGGCTGCTGAAAGGCTTGGAGAAGCTCATTCCATGGACCCAAATGAGTTTCAAATCAATGAAATCCAGGTCCTTAATGCTGAGGAAAGGTAAGGTGGCAGACCAGTTCCGATTTTTACCTAGAGGGTACACAGATACCTTCTATTTCAGAGAAGCCCGTAAAGAGCTTGGGCAAGGTGTTTTATTGCTCCCTTGAAAGATACTGCATCCATCAGAGTTGAAGAACAAGAACTGGAGAGGCAACCCTTTGCACAATGATCATTGCACCGTCCTTCGAACTGCTCTAAGTGCTAGAGGACTCTGCATCTTTTCACAATTGTCAAAAAAAACAAAAAAAATGTACCGGCATTACCAGATAACTATTAATCCTTTATTGCTCAGTGACTGTTTTTTTTTGTCAATGTCTTTATGTCTCAAAAGTGTTCTCTGTCAATTGACTGTCTGTTGTCGTACTAGAGCAGCTCCAACTACCGGAGACAAATTCCTTGTGTGTTCTGTCTTCGGCACAGGAGGCTCTGGGTCAAGTGTCATCAGGAAGGGCAGGTCTATGGTGTATTCCATCAACCATTCCAACTATGGACAGCTGCAGCAGAAGAATCAGGCATCAGGTGATCCAACAGGAAGTGAGAGCAGGTGTGGAGGAAGAGCAGGCTATAAGTGCAGTGAGAATGAAACAAGGAGCGTGGACACGGTGAGATCAGGGAGTGGAGCGCAGGATATCTTGGCGGGACTTGTGGTGTGCTAAACCACAGCGGATCAAGTTTCTCGTCCGTGTAAGATAGACATGTCAAGCTCCCAGCCAGCGGGCCACTTCCGATCCGCGCAGCAATTTTGTCCGGCCTGCAGGATCAATTTGAAGTCAGCATGACATTGGCCCTCCCAACGGCATCAGCCAAACATATGCACATAATTCTACAAGCAGCGTCTTCTGATTTGTATGAATTATGCATTAGCCTACTCAGTGTTGGGGAAGTGGGGATACGACAGTCGGCTAATCGGGTACCAGTTTCAAAGGAGCCACATGGCTACTGATGCATCCCCTCGGGCATTTTAAGTACTAGTAATTGTACCTGCTAATTTTGGAACCTGCGTTTGTTGTCGATTAAATGAAGATGCATTCCTGAAAAATTGTGGTTGTGTCGGCACAAATCTGACTGTTAAAAGTGAAAGAACAGAAAGAACGCCGACGGACCTCTTATTTGATACAGCGGAAATCTGACTGCAAAAAATAGTTTTCAGTGTTGAAAATCACACATTAATAGTATTCGGACACAATAGAAAACTATATGGACATGATTCACTATTATTATTCTTGTTTTTGGTGAATTTGAAGTAAGTCTGACGATTGCTTGAGCGCACGCCGCCATTGTTTGTTGTTTACAAACTCAAACTCACTGGATTTCAGCAAGTGCTGGTGATTATATGCTAAATTGCTTGCAAGCAGCTGCTGCCGACATCCCCATTAGCTTGTGCTGTAGCAGTTTGCTAATCTTCCTGAGGTCCACATATAATCAACAGTACAAATAATAGATTAGTACAGCACATAGTACATCAATACAGTACAGTAGTTCACATGCTTCATCGATACAGTAGTTCCTCAAAATACATGGTACAGAGTTGAACAAATAAACAACATTAACACAAAAGACACCAATTAATAATTTGATATGAAATCAAATACTGTTAAAACAAAAAATGCATTTTAATCCTCAAGCAACACCTCTAAGATGAAGAGAGTGTCTAGTGGATATAATAAAACCAAATAGCAGCCATGTCAAACTTGCAGCCCGAGGGCCACATCCGGCCCACCACATAATTTTTTTTGTGGCCGGCGCAAGCAAATACTGTAATTTGCATCAACTTCCATGATTCGTGCTAAAATGTGTACAAAAAAATTCACATCGGAATATGTGATAGTAATAATAGTAACATTGATGTCACAAGCTGGTGGCACAGTTACGCGGTTACTTACAGTTCTGAGGACCCGGTTTCAAATCCGGCCTCGCCTATGATGAGTTTACATGCTCTCCTCGTGCTTGTGTGGGTTTTCTCCGAGTACTCCGGTTTCCTCCCACATTCCAAAAACATGCAGGGTCTGTTAATTGAAGACTCTAAATTGCACGTAGGTGTGAATGTGAGTGTGAATGATTATTTGTCTATATGTCCCCTGCGACCAGGTCAGGGTGTAGCCCGCCTCCCGCCCGAAGTCAGATGAGCTAGGCGCCAGCGCACCCGCGACTCTAGTGCGGATAAGCACTTCTGAAAATGGAGGGATGGATGGATGGATCTTATAAGCATTTTTGTTGTTGTTGCCAAACCTCTTCTTACAGTAACCTGAACAATAGTTGAACAAACTATTATCCTTGACTTCTGATTTGAAAACAAGTTATCCATCATTTTGTTGTGTATATATATCATACTATGATCAGGCGATGAAAAATTTACCTTACACGGTTTCACGGTCCTAACAGCCCTCTGAGGGAAACAGCACCAACAATGTGGCCCATGACAAAAATGAGTATGACACCCCTGTAATGTAAGACGTGCATCAAACCTCCACTGTTGCGGCATAGCTGAGACCTCTTTGTGCACCTTATGTCCTGGGAAGCCCACGCTTGAGCACATCCTGCCCAAAAGCGCTGAGAGACGACTGCTACCGGTGGCTGTGACGCCACAAACAGGTTCTGAAGACAGTTGCTGACTCCACTTGATCAGTCATTGGCAGAGCCAAGCAACAGCAGAGACGAGCCAAACATTTCATCTCCTTTATCAAGCCTGGAGAGTGGCCCAAAATACAGCAAAGGGCCGTGACTTGTCTCTTGGCCAACGGCCAAAGCCTGGATGCTGATGGTCGATTTGGGGAAGGGGGTCCGGTTCTCAGAGACCATTACAATAACATCTCTGAGACCAAACATGGTCCTTCTGTCAGTAGGAACAAGACAATCATACTGGAGCGGATGGAAGAGGTGACTGAACCGAAACGAGCCAAGTATGCTGAGCTGGTGGAGGATTGCCACAGGCAAGGTTGAAGACTTTGCGCTTGTCTTTTGAAGTTGACTGTAGAGGATTTGCTGGCTGGACCCTCCGCAAAGCCTACCATCTCTTGGGCATTACACTTTCCATAAAAGGCAGGCTATCAGGGCACAGCGCTGAGGCAGCAGAAAAGGTGGATGTGGCTGAGGAAGAATGAACCGTGGAGTCGTGCTACTCAGACACAAGTCGGGGCCTGCTCAACCCAGGACAGCGTCGGCACCCGAAACACTCAGTGATCGTGAGATACAGTGCCTTGAAAAAGGATTCCGACCCCTTGAACTTTCACTTTTTGTGACAGTACAATCACAAACTTGAATGTAGAGGTGCCCAATGAATTGATTAATTGACAACTAATCAATCATCAAATTAATTATTTGACAATTATTTTGATTAATTATTTGACAATTATTTTGATAACAGGTTCATCGGTTGGAGTTTGTTTAACCTAAAATTGTTGCTTGACATTGTTTGTTTCGCTAAACATAGTTTAACTTAAAATTGTCCAAATCCTGATTTCAGCCTCTCACCAGTAAATATACTGTGATTTCTGTAATCCTTCATGAAAGCAGACTGATTATCTTTTGTGTTTAATCAAAATAATACATTTGCAAAAACCTGCTTTTACTTAAGAAACAATTATCAACATTTTTGCCCATTTTCTCACATTACAGACCAAACAAGTAACTGCATCATAATCAATTTACGGAAAAAAATATCAAGCAAGTTTAATCTATTACAAAAATAACTGTTATTTGCAGCCGTAGTATGTAGTATGTATAACCTGTAACTGACATGTAGTTGAACCTGAAGTAGCCTCAGAAGTGTTCAGTATATCAAGCTAGTAGCCCTTCGCATTAATCAGTACCGAAGAAGTAGCTCTCATTAAAAAAGAAGAAAAAAAAGGTTGGTGAGTACAACATCACTCCCTCTCTGGTGTTATTGCTTAATTGTTATTTATTTGGTTTTGTTTATCCATTAAACAATACCAATGCTATGTATAAAGCGAGCTGCCTATAACCTCTTACAATTTTTCATTTATTAATTTGATTATAATTGTATGCATTTTTACTTGTTTTATTCTATTATTCTTGAATAAATGCTATTCGACAAACTACCTAATAATGCTTGCATTTTGTTTGATCATTAAACAATACCAAATAAACCAAAAGTATCAGTTAACAAACAGTACCTAATCTGACATGTTTTTTTTGCAGTGCACTTAAGTGCAAAATACATTTTCATCTGATTATTCAATCGATAGAATAACCGAAAGAATAATCGATGAAAAAATATTCAGTAGTAAACAGCCCTACTTTAATGTATTTTGTTAAGATTTTATGTGATAGACCAACTCAAAGTAGCACATAATTGTAAAGTGGAAAAAAATGAGATACGTTTTTCCAAATTTTAAGCAAGTATTCATCTCAAAAGTGGGGTGTGCCTTTGTATACAGTACACTGATACCCCTAAATACAATCCCGTTGATTTCAGAAGTTACCGAATTAGTAAATACAGTCCACCTGTCCATAATTTCCTCTTAGTATAAATACACTTGTTCCGCGAAGGCATTTAAGGTGACATAAAATCTCAATACATAAAAAAGACATTTAAATTTGTGGTTGTAAGATGCCAAAATGTGAAAGGTTTTGTAGATGTATAAAAAAACAATATGTACTGTATGTATGTATGCATGTATGTATGTTTGTATGTATGCACCTGTACACTTACTGTATACTGTATGTACAGTATGTATGTATCTATGTATTATTATTATTACTATATTTCTATTTTTATATTAGATATTAAATTTCAAATGCACCATGCAAGCCTATGAGCCACAAGACATGATACGTCCTAAGCAAGCTGCCTCTAACCTCTTATAATCTTTCATTTATGAATTTTATTATACAGTAATTGTATGTATTTTTATTTTTGTATTCTTTATTCTTGAATAAATGCTATTTGACACATTACCTAATAATGCTTGCATTTTTTAATTTCCCATAATGGTTGATTATCTTTTTCTATTTCAATATTGTCATTTAATGAATTATTCTCTTTTTTATTATTATTTTGTTACACCCTATTTGATAACTGGCTTTCAAAATGTACCCTGCAATATACATACACATTTACATGAAATGCAACAGCATATGATGTAATCAATGCTTTATTGCAATATACAGTCATGAGTACAAAGTATTTATAAGAATGGCCTGTAAAGGTTTAACCAGGGGGAAAAAAGAAAGACACTCATCTCACACGGTACACAGTACACTTTTTTTCAGCATCAGCAGTCAACAATAAAAACACTTCTGGAAAGACCATTTTATATGTGCACATATTCATTCCAAGCAGATGGAGCAGTGCATTTAAACATTTTGGGAAGAACAAACAAAAATTTGTGTAGTGAAATTATGGATGAATTATGATGATTATGATTTTGAATGAACAGTAAGTCAGAGGAATGTGGTTATGCGCTTATACTGGATGTAATGACTACTGCAGTGCTCGGATTGTAATTGTTAGACTAAATGAAAATGTGAAAAAAATGAGCGATGAACTGTTGTTTTACGACACTGAATATGCACTGAAACAAACAAAAAAGAAGCAGTAGCACAGTTTCTGTATATTTTGTACACATTTGCTGATTTTCTCACATTTTCGCAGCTACACACACAACAAAGAAACATTTGCAATGGTATCTATATTATATTGGCCTGGCAAGAGTCAGGCTTCAGAATCTGCAGTGTCACAATGAGTTTAATGGACTTTCTGAACCAGGGATAGAAAAAAGCATAGATCAGCGGGTTCAGACAGGAGTTGAAGTAGAACAAGCAGATGATAATGGTTGCAGATGACGCATTGAGCAGAACATCCTGGCCTGAGATGACAATGCAGAAATATGGCATGATGCACGCGATAAACACCACCACCACCACCCCGAGGGTCCTAGCTGCCTTCAGCTCAGATTTCTTGGTGGCTGAACCTTGCAATGTGACGCCCCCCGCGCAGGAGCGCAAGGCGCGCGCCTGTGACACGGCCACCGCAAACACTTTCATGTGCAGAACCAAAATCACAGTGATGGGGCCTATGAAGGAGACAAATAGGTCTGTGATTCCTACAAAGTACGCCACTACAATCACACACTCACCTACACAGGTGTTGAACCTGCCTGGTTGCTTCAGAGTGTCTAGCAAACACATACAGTGGAAGACAAATGACGTTGCCCAACATAAATAAACAGAGATATCCACTCTAGTTTTTGTCACCTTGACGGTGTAACACAGAGGGTCACAGATAGCGACATAGCGGTCGACTGATATGAACACCATGCTTCCTATTGAAGCGGATGTGACAGAGTGATCCACAATATAATACACAACACACATCAAGTCACCAAAGAACCAACAACCGCCGAGGAGGGAAATCTGAAACAACATGAGGAAACCCACCAAGAAGTCGGAGGAGGCCAGAGAAAGCAGCAGGAGGTTGGTGGGGGTGTGCAGCTGCCTAAAAAATCCAAAGTCACGATATTACTATTAAAACACAGTGATGAAATGTGAAGGTAAAAACAGTTGTTGAAGCATTACTTGAAGTGAGAGATGGAGATGATGACCAGCAGGTTCAGAGTGACAGTGATCACAGAGATGACCGACAGCAGCATGTAGGCGGTGACCGGGCGAGGATGCTGCGTTTTGCTGCAGGAAGTATTACCGAGCCGTGGGAAGCACAGCTCGGCTTCCACTGGGATCTCCATCATCAGGGAGCACAGGAGATGAGCCCGCCCTTCTACGACTTGGCTTTTTATTTCATCTCATCCAACATGGAAGACAACCTCTTACCATACGTCTCTTTCTCCACCTCCTTCATCATCTTCCTCCCCTTCAGCATCCTCCCATGCTTTGGGATCAGTGTTATTTTGGCATTAATAACTGTCGCAATCATGAAGCCATTGTCATGGCTACAGGCAATGTGTTAAGGTGACATCTTATGACTTGACTTTTAAATAGTTTGCATACAAATAAATGTCCTTTGGCGTGCCAAAGCTGCAAGGAAGAGTGGGCTAAAATATCTCTGAAGATATGTGACTCAATGCCAGTTACAAAAAACGCTTGATTTCAGCTGCTGTTACTGAGGGTGGCCCAACCAGTTATTAGATTTAGAGGGCAATTACTTTTTCCACACAAGGGCAGTCAGTTTGCTTTGAATATTTTTTCCCCTTAATAAATGAAATCACCTTTTAAAAATTGCATTATTATGTTTACTTGGGTTGTCATTTTATGTTTATTTGGGTTGTCTGTTTGATGATCCTAAACACTGAAGTGGTTTCCCCACTTTATGCAAAAAAAACAACTAAAAATAAAAAAAAAGAATTTGAGAAGTGGGCTTAAGAAAATGAAACTAGCAGTTATTTCCAATAAAATCAATCCATTTGGAGCAATCAGTAAATAACTAATTGTCCTGGGAACGCCCCTTTTTTATTGATATGCTGCCATGTGTTGGTGTGACGTCATCGACGGCATTGGAGACCAAATTTGGTGCATAGCCAGTTTGGAGAATGGAATGTACTATACTTTATATATCGTCGCTGTCGGGTGTACTCCCCCCACCTCCAAAATGACAACTTTTCAGGAAATTAAATTTAAAAACAAACAAACAATGAGAGAGGCAGTATAGACTAGTGGGGCACCGGATCCTCACGGAGTAGCTGTCGGCCCTTTGCAGATCTGATTGTTATTCTCCATCGAAACTAAAAGCCACACACACTTTCGTGCTAAAGTTCATACAGTCGGACCACTAAACGTTACTGGCTTAACAAAATTGTGCACAAGTTGTCCTAGTTGGAAATTGATGCTAGCAGGCTACAGCTAACGCTTGCGACTAGCAACTAACCCTTGCGGCTATTGCCCATGCAGAGCAGTCATCCATAAAGAACCCTTCAAATAACGCATCATGTAACGCAGCATAACGGACAATGCCTCCACTTACCTCCCCAATCGACTGTGGCAGCAGCTGGTGTTTGACCCAACAGATCGCAGAACTGCAAGAGAGAATATCGTCCTCTACCAGATCTGAGATGATGAGCAGGTCATGGAGTCCCTGGTGGTAACCGTGGGTCATGCTGCCACAAACACGGCCACAGATGATGTGGACTTGACTGTCCCGTGTCAGGACCTTGCTGCTCCCAAAATTATGTGCCGCTGGGCCTAGCTGTGAACTAAACCTGTCATTCACCAGCTCCACATGAACCCGGGAGGAGTCGTGGACTGCAGCTGGCAGAGGGAACCATGGTGGGAATCTATCTCTGGAGTACCCCCCGTCTACCGCAGAGGCATGGGCATTTTAGCAGCTTGATCTCTCTCAATACCTGGTGACAGTCAGTCTGCCCATCCCACAACATAGCTTTTATTGGCAATTTCAATCTTTTTGGGGAACGAGCAGTGTTTTTCAACATAGATTGAGTTCATCCCAGCAGGCAAGGCACCCATGGACTTATTGCAAATATCTTTCATATTCTCTCTACACATGCGTGACAATCCACCCTTGTTAAACACCTTGACACAACAACAACAAATATGGTGTTTTCTTTGTCACTATTACCTTCAGTATGTCACCAAAAAGCACCTCCGGCAATTTACACATGGACTTTTTTCTCGCCAATCCCAATCAAAGTTATTACCACCACTAGACAAATGTTTAAAAGTACTTCACATGTTAATTAACAACATAAAAAACACTGTAATTTCTCGTGTATAATGCGCATTTTTTACCCCCAAAAATTTGTGAAAAGTCAATAGTGTCATATACTGCCTGCAGTTCCATTATTGTAGCCGGAAGGGCGCTTTGTGTTTTCTCTCTCTTTCTCCCCTCCCTTCTCTGTTTTCAGCACCTGTCTCCAATCAGCCGTATCACCACCGGTATATAAAACTGCCTGTTCCAGGAAATCTTCCTCAAGTATTGCAGTTACTTTCAGTGTTACCACGGCCCTTTTATCTCCCGTAAGTCACCCTGTTCCTCGTTCCCTTTTTGGCTCCTGTGTTTCCTTGTTCCAGTGTGTTTCCCTCCTGTGTTCCTGATCCACGTAATTCCTGCCGCCAAGCCAGCCGCCTGTCCTCACCACTGCCTGCCACCTGTCCACACCGCCGCCTGCCAATCCACCTAGGACCACCGCCATTACCTTACATCAATAAACTATTCATCCTTTCACATCTGCCTCCGACTGATCTTGGATCCAGCCACTCTCTATCCGTGTCAGAATACTTCGGCCATTATGGACCCAGCAACTCCGGAGGCACTGATGAACGCACTCACTCTCCAAGGAGCCCACATAGGAAAACAAGAAAAGGCTCTCTAAGAACTCACTGAATACCAACACTCCCTCACACAACAGGTATCCCTCCTTTCTTCGACGATGCTAGGTAACCCTCCACCTGTAAGTACGCCTTCCAAGCCCGCAGCCTCAGCACCACCATGCCTCCTGTATAAAGAACCTCATGTTCCGCCGCCCGAGCCCTACTCCGGGGACCTCGGTGCATGTAGCCAGTTTCTACTCAATTGCTCACTCATTTTCAACCTTCAACCATACAGTTATCCTACCGAACAATCCAAAGTAGCGTATGTCACTAACCTCCTCTGCGGCAAAGCACCTAAATGGTCCACTTCCTTATGGCTAAACTCCTCCCCCGGTACTCCACTCATTCAATTCCTTTTCAGATGAACTTCGTAAAGTGTTCGATCACCCTGTTCAGGCCACTTCAGACTGAATCCCATAAACTCACTCCCCGTTTCATTGGTCCTTTCCCGATTACCAAAATCATCAATCCCACTTCCGTCCGGTTGAAGCTTCCACTGTCCTTGAAAATTCACCCAACCTTCCACGTCTCATTGCATAAGCCTGTCTCCACCTGCGCCCTGAGCCCACTGGCCAAACCCCATCCACCCCCCCGGATTATTGACGACCATCCGGCATTCACGGTGTCGAGCATCCTCGACGTGAGGCCTAGGGGGAGGGGGTTCCAGTACCTAGTCGTCTGGGAAGGGAATGGGCTGGAGGAGCGGTCGTGGATTTTCCTGGAAACTAATACTCGATCTGATGACTGAACAACAACCATCATTAATTTCTTTATGGTTATGTTTTGTTTAATGATAATAGTTTTCTGAAATGCTTGACAGTTTAATTTGAATCCCATTAAAATAAAATTAAATGTGTTTCGCCTAGTCCTTCATATTTTCTTAAAATAATTTTACACAACTTACAAATTCTGCCTGGGAAATCAAACACACAACTGTGTGTTTTCTCATTTACTAAATAAAAGTAGGGCTGTGAATTTCAAAATAAGAGCAGGTAAATAAAAATAATGTATTATGTGTTCAAATAAAGTGCTTAACTTCAGAATAATTCTTTGAAAAAACTAACAAAATAAAGATAATACTTCATGTTTTGATCATATGGGGAGAAGCAAAATCATGCATTGTAAAAATGCATTATACATAGGTTGAAGGGTTTTCCAGAATTTTGAGGTCAACTTTTGGGATGCGCATTATACATGGATGCGCATTATACACGAGAAATTATGGTAAATCTTGCAGCCGCCACGGTGCAGCAGCGAAGCGCCGCAGACAAGAGGTGAGCATTTCCTTGTATATTCCTACGACTCTATTATGGTTACTATGCACTGGGGAGTAGGAAAAAAATACCCATGCAGTAGTTTTCAGTACTGGCATCTGTACTTTTGCCTATTTGACAAGCCAACAGACAGACAAACTGCAAAGACTTTGTGTGCGGCGTGTTATAACGCTACTCGAGCGAGGGGCACATAATATATAGGAATACTGCATAGTATGTAAAAGCTCGTGCCGTGTCACTGAAACATATATGAATATATAATACGTATAGTCGTGCTAAAAAATATTGGCACCCCTGGGGTGCCATTATTTCAAGCCATGACTGTATAAAAAGACATGCTTTTGACATACCGTCACATGGACCCAGTGGCCACATGCACATGCTCCCGTTTGGTGATGTCATCAGGAGACACGGTATAAATTTCCACAGTTATGCTGATGATCCACAGCTCTACATTGCCGTGTCTCCTGATGACACAGGGCCAATTGATGCCCTTTTTAACTGTATTTTAGACATAAAGTCATGGATGAACAAGAACCTATTACAGCTCAATCAGGACAAAACTGAAGTACTGGTACTAAGAGAAAAACCTAATTTTAAATGACAAACAATAACAGTCAAGAATCTGGGTGTAATCTTTGATTCAAATTTAACATTTGAAAACCACACAGACATATCACCAAGAACGGCTTTTGTCACGAAAAACATTGCCAAAGTAAGCCCATTTCTTTCCAAAGCCAACACAAATACACTAATTCATGCTTTTATCAGTTGAAGAATTGATTATGGCAGTGTTCATCTTTCTGGTCTTCCAAAAAAGAATAATAAGAATATATTAAGAATATTATATCACTCCAGCTTCTCCAGAGTCCCAACAAAGACCAGAAAGAGAGTGCACATTACACCGATTTTAAAGTCTCTGCACTGGTTAGCTGTGTGCTTCAGTATTGATTTTCAAATCCTTTTATTGTGTTTTTAAAGCTCTTAATGGTCTTAGTCCAGATTATTGATCAGATATGCTTTTAAATTATGAGCTGTCCAGAACTCTCAGGTCTTCAGGTAAAGGTCTTTTATCAGTACCTAAAGTAAGAACAAAAACTCATGGTGAGGCATCCTTTTATTATTACGCTCTCCAAACTTATGAAACACCAATCCTGAAGATCTGAGAGAAGAGGCTAGTGTAGCTCCGGCCAGTCGATCTACTGCCAGCCACTGCTGTGACAAAGCTCTGGTCACTCAAGGGGGACTGAGAAACAAACGAACTGTAAGAACATTGATCCTGACAGTACTATATGCTTGTCGTTATTATTATTATTTTCTATAATTGTTTGTGTTTTATGGTTTTATAACCCTAATTTTGTTGTATCTGCACCATAAATGGACATGAAAGGCTTTCTATTCTATTTATGTTTATCTTTATGTAGTACAGCACTTTGTTTTAGCTGTGATTGTTTTCCTCAGAGCGGCATGGTGGGCGACTGGTTAGAGCATCTGCCTCACAGTTCTGAGGACCGGGGTTCAATCCCCGGCCTCGCCTGTGTGGAGTTTGCATGTTCTCCCCGTGCCTGCGTGGGTTTTCTCCGGGCACTCCGGTTTCCTCCCACATCCCAAAAACATGCATGGTAGGTTAATTGACAACTCTAAATTGCCCGCAGGTGTGAATGTGAGTGCGAATGGTTGTTTGTTTGTATGTGCCCTGCGATTGGCTGGCAACCAGTTCAGGGTGTACCCTGGTCTCCTGCCCGATGATAGCTGGGATAGGCTCCAGCACACCCGCGACCCGAGTGAGGAAAAGTGGCTCAGAAAATGGATGGATGGATGTTTTCCTCAGTGCTCTATAAACAAAAATGAGTTGAGAGTTGAGTGTCTCAAAGCTGTGCAAATCTTCATTCACTGCCATTGATGGCTGTTGAATTCAAATATCCATGTTAACATGGAGGCCTGGCAGTGATTAAGTACATGCACACACACACGTACGTACGTTGCACGTAGTACTGTGAGACTGCGAAAGGCTCGTTGAATCAGATGAGTATCCTTTGATTGCTTCATAGATACTTGAATAACTGTAGCAATTATAATGGTAATTACATCATTCATGGTAACATTCATGGCACGCACTGAGTATACTTTGAAGAGTTGTATGCTGTCATTGTTATCGCAATGCATTGCCTACCAACCAGAAGTTAGCTCACTACCTCACACCAAACGCGGAAGTGCTGCGTGCATCGAGTCCATTTAATTACAGTTGCTTTTGTAAATTTCCATGATTAGAATTTTAATTCCATTTGAAAAATAGAGGAAAAAGCTCAGATTGTTTTTTCATATCACATACTCCTTCTAAATCTGATGCTTGTGGTTGGCTGTATCTGGTCATGTGGCATTCTACTGCTATTCTCCTTCAAATATGACATATTTTTCCAAATATGACCTCAAAGCGGGCGGCACGGTGGCCGACTGGTTAGAGCGTCAGCCTCACAGTTCTGAGGTGCGGGGTTCAATCCCCGTCCCCGCCTGTGTGGAGTTTGCATGTTCTCCCCGTGCCTGCGTGGGTTTTCTCCGGGCACTCCGGTTTCCTCCCACATCCCAAAAACATGCATTAATTGGTGACTCTAAATTGCCCGTAAGCATGACTGTGAGTGCGAATGGTTGTTTGTTTCAATGTGCCCTGCGATTGGCTGGCAACCAGTTCAAGGTGTACCCCGCCTCCTGCCCGATGACAGCTGGGATAGGCTCCAGCACGCCCGCGACCCTAGTGAGGAGAAGCGGCTCAGATAATGGATGGATGGATGGACCTCAAAGCGCCACCTTGTGGTGCAATGTATTAGTTTGTCTGAGATTTTGAAAAGGTTAGACTCATCGTTCCACTTTTGAACGCATAAAAGAACATTGACTTTTGAATAGTTTCATCTTTATAATTTTTGACTTTTTTTGAAACAAGCATTTACTTTCCTGGGTTGTCACATGAAGGATATTGCGTGTGCACATTTGTCATTAGGCCAACATTGTGTGGTATGGTGGTATTCTACATGCTGTACACATATAATGCAACAAACACACTTTTGATTATGTATTTACATTTCATTGTTTCATCATCAGTAAATTATTGTGTACATAAATGTCTGCTGTCACACAATGCCACTGACCGTACAAAAGGTTTTTAACTTCACAAAAGTAAACGACTGCATTACGCCATCTTCCCAAACTTTTTTTCAAAGGTCTCAGAGCCATGAGCATCCAATAAATGCAACAATGAGCTGATTTAACTTGTGTATTAGGCGAATATGAATCTACAGTACACAGACTTACCTCCATATGGCTCATGCGGCTTCCTTCTTCAACAAAGCAGTACAGATTAAATTTTAATGTATCTAACCTCACTATATTTATCTGTTATTATCTAAAAAAAATCTACACAGCTTGCTTCCTTTACAACATTTCTCAGACATTTTGAGCGTTTATAGATTTGTACTCAACCTATTTTCACCACTTCAAATTGGTTACTACTGCATAAAAATAACAAACGAAGTGGGGACAGACCAATAGTAACGATTTGTGAAGCAAACCAAAACACGCACTACTGTAAAGGAAATGTGCTTGTCTTCTGTTGCTGATGTCAGCAGGCTGATGTTTCAAATCAGGCTGCTTTTGATCTAATTGTGGACACGCCAAAATCTGCCTGAAAATCAAACATGCCTGAAAATCAAACATGTTAACAAGCCTAAAATTACTATAGATTCTATTTTGGGGGGAATTTCTTTCTGCAGACATCATTTAAATGTCAAGAACTATAGAACACTGTAAGTGCCACTGTTTGTCAGTATTAGATAGTCATTGTAGTGGCAGCACGGCGTATGTGTGGTTACTATATCTGCTCACAGTCCAGGTGTTGTGGCTACGAATCTGGGCTCTGACCCTCCTGTCTGGAGTCTGTATGTTCTCCCCGGTCTTGCGTGTGTTTTCTTCGCGTACTGAGGCTTCCTCCCACATTTCAAAAACATACTTCTTTTGGTAAACGAAGACTTTAAATTGTCCTTAGGTAGGAATGTAAGTGTGAAGGCTTTACCTTGCCTCTCAGCCAAAGTCAACTGGGAGAGAGCTGTGAAGAAACTGGAATAAAGTCGTAGTTACAGTATTTATTTGAATGACCTGCGCATTACACAATCTTCATCAATGTCATTTCAACCTGTTTTATATTATCCCTCCCATCCTAAACTTGTGGATATTTTTTGCAACATATCCCCCGTTATTTGCGGAAACCCCAGCTCATTTGCATATTTTGTGTTTTTTCTGTTTGTTTTTAATGGCAAGTATAAATGAACATCAATTATTCACGAATATTTACTATTCGCGTTCAGGCTATGCTCACATCCCTCACAAATAGTGGTGCTCCACTGTACACTCTGTTTTAGTTCTTTTATTATACTGAGGAGCCCAAACAGAAACACAAAAAAATTATTTTGTCTCAGTATCTTCTGTTTGGTTGTATAGTGGCCACATAGTTCTCATCTTTGCCATCACTGGTATCCTTAAAAAGATAACGTTTTTTTTAATTATTATTTTTTTGATCTAATAGATTAAAAAGGAAATGCACTTTTAACAAGCACTGTACAATACTGTATTGCAGGTGGTTGAGGAGAGAGGAGCCGATGGCTAAGAGCTTTGTTGAGCCAGTGGGAATACTGTATCTCATCCATTTTCTTCCATTTTTTGTGTGTGTGTGGGGATAAAACAAGCGGACAAGCAAACAACAATACAGTATTATTATGACACAAGCAAATTAACTCTCAGATGTCGCTACTTTTATTGCCTTAATAATCTTGATAGATGCTGAAAATATGTAATGATGATCGAGATGGTTTCTGAATGAGCATATATGTAAAAAATGAAAGAGATGCAATAGCACTATAGATACCAAATTAAATAGAAGTAATTTCATAGTATGATATGTGTTAGGAATTTACTCTTTTACAGGATAAAAATAATCTGATTGCTCCCAGCACGTTACTGCACTCCTAACTGTCCACATGGCAGAACTGTTAAACAGGATGACATCAAAAAATATTGAAGGAAAACAATTGCTTTGTTTGTTTGTTTGCAAAGTCACTGATAGTGTAGTGGTACACTCGCCTGACTTTGGTGCGGGCAGCGTGGGTTCAGTTCCCACTCAGTGACGGTGTGAATGTGAGTGCGAATGGTTGTCCGTGTCTATATGTGCCCTGTGACTGACTGGCGACCAGTTCAGGGTGTAGTCCGCCTTTCGCCTGAAGTCAGCTGGGATAGGCTCCAGCGTCCAGCGACCCTAACTAGGATAAGCGGTGTTGAAATGGATGGATGGATGGATGTTTATTTGAAGTTCTTAGGGACCTCCCTAAAAAAAAAAATTATGTGATGGTCCACACTTGTCAACATATCTCTCGTGAATGTGATTTTTTTTTTAGGATGTTGTTTTTATCTCCACAGTGACTCAATATCGCTACAAAATCAATAAGCCAAATAGAGCTCTTTTAAACGTGACACCGAATGGAGAATGTGTTCTGTTTTGGACAGGTTAAAGGTTGAAAGCATGCATGCTTGTCAACAGTTGAAACAAAATCAATCACTTGGAAAAAAAAAACCAGTCACTCTCAAGGCAAACCATTACAGTCATTCACATTTGAAACAGAATTCAGATAATTTTCTATTCTGGACAACATGAAGGGTAGAAAGCATGTCTGCCTTGTTTACATTATATTGGCCTGGCTGGAGTCAGGCTTCAGAATCTGCAGCGTCACAATGAGTTTAATGGACCTTCTGAACCAGGGATAGAAAATAGCATAGATCAGCGGATTCAGACAGGAGTTGAAGTAGAACAACCACATGATAAAGGCTGCAGATGACGCATTGAGCAGAACACCCTGGCCCGAGATGGTGATGCAGAAATATGGCATGATGCATGCGATAAACACCACCACCACCACCCCGAGGGTCCTGGCTGCCTTCAGCTCAGAACTCTTGACTGTTGTGCCGCGCAATATGACATTTCTCAAGCGGGAGCGCATGGCACGCACCTGAGACACAGCCACCACAAACACTCTCATATACAGAACCACAATGACAGTGAGCGAGCCAATGAAGGAAAAAAAAAGATCTGTCATTCCAGCAGCGTACGTAACCACAATCACACATTCACCTACACAGCTGTTGTACCTGCCTGGTTGCTTCAGAATGTCAATAAAACACACACAGTGGAAAAGTAATGAAATGAACCAACATAGATAAACACAGATTTTAACTCTTATTTGGGAGACTTTGATGTGGTAATGCAGAGAGTCACAGATAGCCACATAGCGGTCGATTGATATGAGCACCATACTTCCTATTGAGACAGACGTTATCACGTAACTCAGAACATAAAAAACAGCACACATCAAGTCACCGAAAAGCCAACAACCGTCAAGGAGGAAAATCTGAAACAACATTAGGAAGCTCACCAAGAAATCAGAGGTGGCCAGCGAAAGTAGCAGCAGGTTGGTGGGAGTGTGCAGTTGCCTAAACAAAGATAAACACTTGTTATAATCTCTGGAATTTGGACATAGCGCATGACGGTACAAGTGGAGAAAGGAGGACAAGGCATCACTTGAAATGAGAGATCGAGATGATGACCAGCAGGTTCAGAGTGAAGGTGATCAGCGAGATAGCCGAAAGCAGCATGTAGGCGAGAGCGGCTGCCGACGGAGGACGCTGCGGCTTCCTGCAGGAAGTGTTGATAAGCAGCGGGAAGCACAACGAGGCTTCTTCTGCCACCTCCATCATCAGGGAGAGCAGAAGACAGGTTCCCCCTCAACCCAGTTCTGACGCTGATCTGCATGACAATGTTCATAAGTCCTTAACAACAGAAGACTGCGCCTCTTTCTCCTCCTCCTCATCACCCTCCCATACTTTGATGTCAACATTCTTTCGGGATTAAAGAAGACAGTACATCACACAGTTTTACTTGTCAAAAGGGAATGGATTGGATGAATCAGGGGTTTCCAAACTTTTTCCTCTAAGGCCACATTCAGAAAAATGGATGGATTCAAGCGCCAGTTGAAATTCTTTGACTTTAATTTATCCTAAACATTAAAACATTCTACAATGAATATAAACAGTCTAAATACCCATGTTTAAATGCCAGGTTTTTATGATTAAAAAAAAAATGAAACTAAGGTAAATCAAAACTTTTTCCACTGTGTTATCCTTAGCCACTATAACTTAGTTGTGAAAAACTGAAATCGTTGGAGTAAAAACGAACAACTGAAATAATGTGGAAGTATAGTATAGTCAATGTAAATTACAACTTTCTGTTAAAGCTGAGAAGGCAACCAGCTGTAGGATTTTTCAAGATTTTTGGGTGGCCCCTATATACCACTTGAATACATTTTCCCCAGTACTGAGAAGAGCTGCACATTCAGAACACAAACCAGAGCAATCTTTATAAAGCTGACAATTTTTTAAAGCGGTTACTTGAGGATCACTAATACGATATGTTCACAAAACGGACCTTGATTCAGAGCAGCAAGTGGAGGAAACCACTTTTGCTTCTGAAAGTAATGTCATGATCTGTGCCCTGCAGTTCCTCTGTGACACGTGGGGGGAGACTTGTGCCTCTCCCCCCCCCCCCCCCCTCTCTCTCTGGCACTGGTTCCAATTAGCGCTCATCACACCCTGCACTTAAGCCTACCTGTTCCAGTATTTGCCAATTTTCACTCATCGCGCTTATACCAAATAAACCATTACCAACTGTTTCCTCCACCTCTGTCTGCTTTTGGGTGCAGTCCAAAAACCGTTTGATACAAACCATGACAAGTGAATTATCTTTATTCACCGTTAAGAAGCAAAGCAAAGCAAATTTATTTATATAGTGCATTTCATACAGAAGGTAACTCAATGTGCTTTACATGATTAAACACATTTCAAAACAAAGAAAAAAAACAGTTTATAAACATTTAAAACAAAGAAAAAAAACTGTACTCATCTTGAGACACTGCTTGCTATAACTGTGTCATCTGCATAGCGATGATAGTCAAAATTAAAGTTCTGAAGAATTTGACCCAAGGGTAGCATATACAGGCTGAACAGGAGGGGTCCAAAAACTGACCCTTGAGGGACCCATTCGGTCATTGTCATTAGATGAGATTGAACACTGCCAATGGTTACAAAATAACTCCTTTCCTCCAGGTAGGACCTGAACCATTTCAGGACTGTTCCATTTAGTCCTACCCATGATTCCAACTTGTTCAGCTGTATATTATGATCTATCGTATCAAAAGCCGCACTGAGGTCCAACAAGACCAGAATTGACACGTTTCCTGAGTCAGTATTCAACCTTAAATCATTTAGCACTTTGATAAGAACATATTCTGTACTGTGATGAGTTTGGAAACCTGATTCAAATCTGTCAAAAAGTCCATTTAGGTTCAAGAAATTGCTGAGTTGATTAAAAATAACTTTCTCAACATTCTTGGCTATGAAAGCGAGATTTGAGATGGGTCTATAGCTTGCTAACATGGAAGCGTCCAGCATTCTATTTTTTAGCAGAGGCTTAATGGCAGCTACTTTAAGACCTTTAGGAAACTCGCCTGACTGAAGTGAGAAATTGATTATTTTCTGGAAATCAGCTAGCACAGACTTCACAATAGCTTTGAATAGGTCAGATGGTAATGAGTCAAGACAGCTTGTTGATGGTTTCAGCTCCTGAACCGTTTTCTCTACAGTTTTTTTGGTCAACTGTATCAAATTCTGAATGGTGATAGAGTTTTTCCTTGGTGGCTTCAGATGTAGTATAATTTTATCATTTTGCTGATTTGTGCTAATATTTAACCTGATGGATTGTATTTTTTCACTAAAATAACAAGCAAATGAGTTTGTTAGCCAAAGCAAACAGAGTATTGTTGAAGTTGTTACTGATGATTTCAGAAAAGTGTTGCTGTCAAGCCCTGACTAACTCTTGGTTAAAATTACAAAGACTTTGTCTGTAGAGGTCATAGTCAATTTGGAGTTTAGTTTTTCTCCACTTATGTTCTGCTTTCCTACACTTTGATTTAGAGGTCTTTACCATCATTGTTCTCCTCCAGTGTTCGAGGTCGCCTCTAGAAGAAGAATTAGAAGAAGAAGATGAAGAAGAATAATCATCTTTTATTGTCATGAACATGCATGCATGAACATGAAATTTGTTCTCTGCATTTAACCCATCACAGTAAACACATACATGTTAGTGGAACACACTGGAGCAGGGGGGAGCATTTCGGGGTATCAGTGTCTTACTCAAGGACACCACAGGCGTGAGTCCGGGGGATGTTGGCGGATGGTCCAGTCGGGGTCTTGAACCGAGGTCCCCCACGGTGCCCCCCCCAATTAAAGTGCCACTAAGCAGATATGTTTTGTTTCTAAATACATTAAATATGTTTGATATGCTGAAAAGATATGCAAAGACATAACAATGTAGTGGTGAAATGTTGATATAGCTTAAGCATCTTTTTCACCATTTGAATTGTCCTGATTTTGTGGGCGGGGCTAAAACAACCCCCATATACTTTCTTGCGCAAATTCCCTCAGCCACTATATAAGGACAAAGTGACGTCGTTTCGTTTGGCTATGCTGCTCAGTTGTGACTTAGCTGCGCTTAGCTTCCACAAAAAGGCCCATTTACCACTCCAGCCTACAGTTAGCAAGCTAACGATGGCTACACCCTGAAAATGCTTCCTTGCTGGATGCCTCAATTTTATAGAACAGCTTGGAGACGTTATTTAAGCTCCCAAAACAGTTAATAAAAAAAGCGACTTTTTGAAGACACACAGATGGCGAGCTGAACATCAACACCACTACCCGACTGTAGTGCGAATTTTACAACGGATAGTTTTGTAAACTTGCACCAGAAACAGCATGGCTTCGTGGGTAACTTAATACTAGTGAATGGGGCAGTGCTGACTATCTAACTAATAGTGTTGTTACGTACGCGAACGTTTCGTTCAGAAGAACAAATCTTTTTAGTGAACGAACTGAACCGAATCAGTTTATGCAATGATTAGTTCTTTTAGCTTGGCCGCCGTGAGGCGAGCGAGTCGGCTGGGAGCGGAAACAGAACTGTTGAAGCGTTCTGTCACTCACTTCTGAATCTTCGGTGAGGGACTTAAGTGAACTGAGTGATTCGTTCAGTGAACTAGTGTACTGATGAACTGAGGAACTGAAGAACTGAAGAGTGATTCGTTCAGGGGAGGGACTTCAGTGAACGGAGTGATTCGTTCGTGGAATTTATTGTTCGTGATCCGTTAGACGAGTGATTTCTTCGTAGAACTTCTTCGTTTGTGAACCGCTAAAGGTGCGATGTACTAGTACGATGAGTGATTCGTTTGCGCAAGGAATGACGTACTATGCAATGAACGTTCTCATGGGTGATTATAACAGCAAATCCTGACGTCCTCGCGGTGATAGCTTTCACTAGCAGCCGTTTCTTCAAACTCACGGCTAATGTTGAGTCATTCAAGCACACATGAAAACAAGCACACATATTAAAAATACATGTAAATTAATAATAAATGTTTTTACGTACACATACATATCATTCCCTCTGTGTCGCTAATGTGATTATTAAAGCATTTTATTTCATAATATTAATAAGAACAACACATTAAACTTCTCCAACTGTTCTCAAGGCACTAACAGTAAGATGAGTGAACAGGAAGCCCTGGCTGGTGTCAGCGACGCTGTCCACCGCGGTGGAATGCACAAAAGTCACGCCGGCTGGCGAGAGCCTAGCTGGACGTCAGGGGACGCGGAAGGATAATCGGTAGCTCAGGACGAGGAAGCACTTGAATGATTTTGCGAAAAAGAAATTAAGTTGTGTGGAATAATGTGAAATGACACAGGGAAAAAGTATTGAACACGCCAACTGGTATTTATTTAATACTTTGTACAAAAGCCTTTGTTTGAAATGACAGCTTCAAGACGCCTCCTGTATGGAGAAACTAGTCACATGCATTGCTCTGGTTTGGCCCATCCCTCCACACAACCAGTCTTCAAATCTTGAAGGTTCCGTGGGCTTCTTTTATCGCCCTTGAGTTTCATTTCTTTCCATAGATTTTCACTTGGATTCAACTCAAGTGATTGGCTTGCCCATTCTAGCAGCTATTTTTTTTTCTTTGAAACCAATTGAGTTTCCTTGGCAATATGTTTTGGATCATTATGCTGCTGAAATTTCCACCCTCATTTCATTTTCATCATTCTCGTAGATGGCAGCAGATTTTTGTCAAGAATGTCTTTGTGCATTTGCCCATTCATCCTTCCTTCAATAATGTGAAGCTTACCAGTACCATTTGCTGAAAAGCAGCCCCACACCATCATGTTCCCACCTCCGAACTTCACTGTTGGTATGGTGTCTTTAGGGTGATGTGGAGTGCCAATTCACCTCCAAACGTGGTGTACAGTATGGCATCCAAACAGTTCAATTTTGCTCTCATCCGACCAAATTATATTCCCAGTATTTAACTGGCTTCTCCAAATGTTGTTCAGCAAACTTTAAACAAACTTTGACATGCATTATTTTTTTCATTTTTTGGCAATGCGGTCTTGCATGGTGAACATGCATACAGGCCATGGTGGCAGAATGCTTTACACACTGTTTTCCTTGTGACAACAGTACCTGCTAATTCCAGGTCTTTTTGAAGCTCTCCACAGGTGCTCCTTGACTCTTGGACAACTCTTCGGATTATTTTTTGTACTCCTCTGTCAGAAATCTTGCGAGGAGGACCTGATCGAAGCAAATTTATGGTGGTATTGATTGGCTTTCTACTTGCGTATTATGGTCCCAGCCATCCTCACTGGAACATTCAGAAGCTTACATATGCGCCTGTAACCAATGCCATCGTTATGTTTTGCAATAATTAGTTTGCTGTCTTGAGACAGCTTTTTGCTCTTACCCATCATGTGTTTTGACTCACACCTTGGCAATTAGACCTTTTTGTAGGCCATCAATTAGAACTGAACCAGCTGATATTCATTTGCACTGACAAGGGGCTGGATTGCTGTTTGATTATTGTTTGATTTTAGGTGCTGTCTTGGCTTTCCATGCCTTTTTACACCTCCCTTTCTTCATGTGTTCAATACTTTTTCCCTGTGTCATTTCACATTTTTACACACAACTTAATTTCTGAGCTTATTTGTTCTACTTTCTTTATATGTATGGATTATTTGGGTTGTTCTCAACATTTGGTGAAATGTTCAGGTCAATAGCACCTTTAGAAGTATATTTAGTGAGAAAAATGGTGACGTGTTAAATACTTATTTCAGCCACTCTGTGTGTGTGTGTGAGTGTATGTGTGTGTGTATATATATATATATATATGAGCGTCTGCCTCACAGTTCTGAGGACTGGGGTTCAATCCCTGGCCCCGCCTGTGTGGAGTTTGCATGTCCTCCCCATGCCTGCGTGGGTTTTCTCCGGGCACTCCGGTTTCCTCCCACATCCCAAAAACATGCATGGTAGGTTAATTGAAGACTCTAAATTGCCCGTAGGTGTGAATGTGAGTGCGAATGGTTGTTTGTTTATATGTGCCCTGCGATTGGCTGAGAACCAGTTCAGGGTGTACCACGCCTACCAAGGGGGAAGGTGGGTCTCACTTACTTGCATGGCGGTACTCCCGAGGCCGGGCTGCTCCTTGGGTTCCCCCCACTTATCGTTCCCTTGTCGGGTGCCCCTATCCGCCCTCCTTTCCAACAAACAAGGGACACTCTGCCATAAAACCCTGACTGGTGGAGGGCTGCAGTGATGGTTTACTTTCTGGAACTTTCTCCCATCTCCCGACTGCATCTCTGAAGCTCAGCCACAGCCTCTTTGGGTTCTTCTTTCCCTCTCTCACCAAGGCTCTTCTCCCCCGATTCCTCAGTTTGGCCGGACGGCCAGCTCGAGGAAAGTTTCTTGTCGTCACAAATGTCTTCCATTTAAGGATTATGGAGGCCACTGTGCTCTTAGGAACCTTAAGTGCAGCAGAATTCTTTTTGTAGCCTTGGCCAGATCTGTGCCTTGCCACAATTCTGTCTCTGAGCTCTTCAGGCAGTTCCTTTGATCTCATGATTCTCATTTGCTCTGACATGCACTGTGAGCTGTAAGGTCTTATATAGACAGGTGTGTGGCTTTCCTAATCAAGTCCAATCAATATAATCAAACACAGCTGGACTCCAATGAAGGTGTTGAACCATTTTCAGGATGATCAGAACAAATGGACAGCACCTGAGTTAAATACATGAGTGTCACAGCAAAGGGTCTGAATACTTATGGCTGTGTGATATTTCAGTTTTTCTTTTTTAATAAATCAGCAAAAATTTACACAATTACGTTTTTTTCTGTCAATATGGGTGCTGTATTTACATTAATGCGGAACAAAAAAATTAACTTAAATGATTTTAACAAATGGCTCCAATATAACAAAGAGTGAAAAATTTAAGGGGGTCCGAAAACTTTCCGTACCCACTGTATATAATAAAGCCTATCACTCGTATCCTGCTGGCTAACTATGCTTTAACTGGTGTTATACTATATAAAACATCAAATAAAGGCCTACGTAGGAAGACGTATTAATACCTGTATGTATTAATATTAATGATTGGTATACACTGGTCCTATTGTGATTGCAATGATAGCAAAAAGTACACATGCGAGCATTGTAGAAAACACTTGATTAGGTACACTTGCACACAGTGACGGTGTGAATGTGAGTGCGAATGGTTGTCCGTGTCTATATGTGCCCTGCGACTGACTGGCGACCAGTTCAGGGTGTAGTCCGCCTTTCGCCTGAAGTCAGCTGGGATAGGCTCCAGCGCCCTGCGACCCTAACCAGGATAAGAGGTGTTGAAAATGGATGTATGGATGGATATTGTATAGTAATGTATATGCTATACATTGTTATTATTGTCTTACTCAAAGCAATCAGATTGGATGCCTTGGAAGTGCAATGATCTTCTATGATCCTGTGTTGATATTGTCACTGTATTGTATCATCTTGCAGAAAAAAGTATAATATTTCCAAACATACTGATATGTTGTCATCTAAAAGTACATACTTGTCTACTCGTAGAACATATTTCAAACGCACAAACACATTAGTCTGAGTGGCAGCCAGCATTTTTTCATGTTCCCAATTTACGTTGTAATGCAAGATGCAGTAGTAAATGTGACAGTTTGAACTCGCATTACTGTTCTTTAATGTCACGTCATACAACCGTATGCACCAAAATTTACGTTTTAGTGCTTTAATGCGCAGTAATTGAGGTGACTGTTTGTTTAAAGTTGAACGCATCATTTAGGTGGCTGAGTAGAGTTATTAGGAAGACTTGTTCCGCTTATTTTGACTTGTTTGTTTGTGTAATGCTTGCATCATGTCACTTGTTTGTTTCACACCTTTGATTGCAGCCATGTCATTATGGAGCACCAAATGTAGCAGGTGTGAAACCTGTGACATTGTGTGTGGGTGTGTGCGTATGCGAGCGTGCGTGGTGTGTGTGTGCGCGCGTGTGTGTGTGTGTGTGTGTGTGTATGTGGCAGCTTCACACCAAAACATGAAACAAGATAAACAAATGCTTGTTCTTCCTTTTAACTGTAATTAAAGTTATTGACATAACCTTCACACATCCATACACAACATAACTTCTATATTATAAACAACACTACATACTCCACCTGCACACGCACGCACTCATGCACACACACAAGCACACACACTCACACATCATTATTGCATCATTTTCAATCATCTATCTATCTATCTATCTATCTATCTATCTATCTATCTATCTATCTATCTATCTATCTATCTATCTGTCTATCTGTCTATCTATCTATCTATCTATCTATCTATCTATCTATCTATCTATCTATCTATCTATCTATCTATCTATCTATCTATCTATCTATCTATCTATCTATCTATCTATCTATCTATCTATCTATCTATCTTTCTGTCTTTCTGTCTGTCCCGCCATCCAACTGACCACCAACCAACCAACCAACCTACCTACCCATCCCTCCATCTATCTATCCATCCATCCATGTATCCTCCAAAAGCTACATTTAGATGGCATTGCACATATTGATAATTTGGCCTAATTTGAACCAGAGTGCCCCCTTTCAATCATAGTGAGGATAGGTCTGACTATCTGATGTCTCCGATTATCTTGACCAATCATCTGGTTGTGTGGGGCAGTCTTGGTGCCAGAATGTGTGTTTTGGGCGGGCATTCGGTCAGCGTGGGGGTCACATTGTAACCCTCAAAGCACTGATGGATGATTAGACGCGATAAGTACCCTGACCCTGCTATGCAAACACCGTTTTCTTATTTCTATTTTGTTTTTATTCTCTTTAATCTTTGTCTGAAATAAATCAATTTAGTTATTGATTAAATTTATTATTATTTGTTCTACTTTCTTTATATGTATGGATTACTTGGGTTGTATGGATATGTATGGATTACTTGGGTTGTTCCCAACATTTGGTGAAATGTTCAGGTCAATAGCACCTTCAGAAGTATATTTAGTGAGAAAAATGGTGACGTGTTAAATACTTATTTCAGCCACTCTGTGTGTGTGTGAGAGTGTATGTGTGTGTGTATATATATATATGAGCGTCTGCCTCACAGTTCTGAGGACCCGGGTTCAATCCCCGGCCCCGCCTGTGTGGAGTTTGCATGTTCTCCCCGTGCCTGCGTGGGTTTTCTCCGGGCACTCCGGTTTCCTCCCACATCCCGAAAACATGCATTAATTGGAGACTCTAAATTGCCCGTAGGCATGACTGTGAGTGCGAATGGTTGTTTGTTTCTATGTGCCCTGCGATTGGCTGGCAACCAGTTCAGGGTGTACCCCGCCTCCTACCCGATGACAGCTGGGATAGGCTCCAGCACGCCCGCGACCCTAGTGAGGAGAAGCGGCTCGGAAAATGGATGGATGGATGGATTAAATTATATATAAAGATTGTCACTAAAAGGCTATACTTCAAGGACCTTTGGCAGGAGCGTTATTAGCATTCCCACATAGTTTCGAGGCACAACACACCCCACTGCAACATGATT
Source organism: Phyllopteryx taeniolatus (assembly GCF_024500385.1). Lineage (NCBI taxonomy): Eukaryota > Metazoa > Chordata > Actinopteri > Syngnathiformes > Syngnathidae > Phyllopteryx > Phyllopteryx taeniolatus. The sequence continues at coordinate 1,668,468 of NC_084513.1, read as the reverse complement.
GGCTCCTGCGTCGCAGGAAGGGCAGGCTACGCAGATGTAATGAGATGACCATCCCAAACATGTATTACGTTTTTACAAAATAAAAACAAAGAAGTTTGTTATACTTAGGTTTAGAGCTAGGGTTGGGGCTTAAGGCAGTTTAGGATGGGTTAAGGACAGAATTAGGGTGGGTGAGAAACATTAACACCGCCACACCTAAGTCACACACTTGGAAGCACCTGGAAGCAGTACGGCGTGTTCTACGGGGATACAACAGCCAATCATAGTGTAGCTGCGTGTGCCCTGGAGCCACTAATGTTGGAGCAGGGCATGTCGTGCCAAGAAACTATGTAGGAATCCTAATAACGCTTGGTAGGGCACAACTCATTTGGGGTTGGGGGCACTGTAAATCATTTAGGGGTGTGTGGCCCATGCATGTTCCCCCCATGATGCGGACACTGGTGTGGGGAAAACAGTGAGGGGCCGACAGTCGTAAATATTAAACAATTGCAAATCATTGATCTGTCTTAGATGTCTTTGATCAAAAAAGTTCAACCAAACCACAGACACGGCTTATTACGTGTAATGGAACGATAGCCAATTAAGCTAGCGCTGTTGCCATATACAAATGTAAGAGCAATCGGTTGTGTTGAGTGTTTGTATAATGTGTCTCCCATGTCATTCACCACAATATAAATGACAAGACCAGTTCGCAACAGCAATTGCCAATCTAGTGTCTGGGACACCTTACAACCACGACAAGGAAAGTCTGTCATTTCAGAATTTTTTTTTGTTTGTTTTTTGTCCTACATGGTCCTATGATGAACATTGACCAATAGTGCGAAGGCGCGCCATTAAACTGGACAGTTTAATAAGTGTAAAAAGGCATCTTTAAGGATCTTACAGGCTTTTTTTCTCGTGTGGGCATATGGAAAACATTATGTCCACAAAATCCTACATGTTGGGCCAATCGTTGTCATATTTTCAGAGGTTGAAATGGGCATAAAGAGAGATGCCGACATAAATTTTCTTGCTGAATGGTCGTATGTATCTGACTTCACGCTGATGTTAAGCTTTACCGCCTCCTTTTGAGAGGACAAATGTAACATCCCTATTAGAAAATATTGGGCCAATGTCTAGAAATGTCTATGTAAATTTTGCTGAAGATTGGTGACAGTTTTGGGACTTTAAGCGATGTAACGTTTATGGCCCCCTTTAAACTCCTGTGACTTCCTGAGCTCTCTCCCTTTTTGTCTGATGAGAGCGTGTATAACAGGAGCGCGCGCCATCCAATTGTTGTTCCTGCGAACCCAAGCTCCGGTTAATTCTGTGGACCCGCACTTCTTTCCCGCGGTCCTGCCTGCCCACACACTGTTTTCCTGCTGCCTGGACTAATTTCATCTTGTCCCGCCTCCCCGATGACCTGTGCCGTCGGGGTGACCAGCACACAATGATCGGGCGGCGTCTGGTTGGTGTCATTTTTGTTGTGTGGCCACTCAACCGGACAAAGAGAGGACGATTTTATGACACCATGTCTGGTAATCTGGTATAGTGACCGTCGTGAATGACACAAAAAGTCGTGCAGTCTGAGCTTGGCATAAGCGAAGATGCTTGAGAGTTTCACACGAGAAACTTAATATATAAATATAATAAATAAATAATAATAATACGAATTTTGAATTAAAAATTTGACCAGAACGGTACAGTGGAACCTCAATTTAATGTACTAATGATGGTGTCATCTGTTACAGCCGATTGTCCATCATATTGAAACACTTTTTCATGGCTTATAAATACAACCATACAGTACAAAAATGATTGTTTTGTACTTTTTTCGTGGCATAAAATACACAGTACAAAGTTATCATAAATAAAAATGTATCCAATGTTCCTTTCCTTGAGCTGTAACCTTATCGTGGTGGAGGGGTTTGTGTGTCCCAATGATCCTAGGAGCTAAGTTGTCTGGGGCTCCACGCCCCTGGTAGGGTCACCCATGGCAAACAGGTCCGAGGTGACGGACCAAACAAAGTACGGCTCCAAAAACCTCTATGACGAACAAAATAAATGGATATAGGTTTTCCTTTCCCGGACGTGGGTCACTGGGGCCCCCCTCTGGAGCCAGGCCTGGTGGGGCTCGAAGGCGATCCGATTCCCAGCTACAGAAACTGGCTCTATGGATGCGGAATGTCACCTCTCTGGCAGGGAAGGAGCCCGAGCTGGTGTGTAAGACGAGATGGTTTATATACTTGCGAGGAGAACGATTAGAGTTGTTCGCAGTTACAAACTCCTACCGCTCTGAACACACTCTCTCGATCCCTCTCTTTTTATTTTCTTAGGGCGGTTTCTAGTTACACAGACGTTGCTGCTATCTTAAGATAAGGGCACACACAGCAGTCACATATATGACTCCTTGTGGAGATGTGTTCTTCATCAGCGCTGATTGCTTCAAACTTTGACCTTTGACTATACTATAAGAGTAAATATGGGATAACAAATGTAAATTTATTCTAACATTTCCCTCCTGTTTATCACATATTTGCTCAAATTCTCATATCACCATACATCAGTAACTTCAGTTAGATTTTTGACTGTAAGATACTTTTTATGAAAACATACATTTACTCTCAGAGGCAATGTTAATATTTATTCATAGCCACCTGGATCTGGAAACAAATCCGGCAGGTTATAATGCACGTCATTATCATCATTACTGTCATTATTTTTAGAGTCAGGACCAAGTAAAGGATACATTTGAGCCATCTGGTACTCCATGGGTGAGATTGCTGTTGTTATCAATCTATTAATGAGAGAACGAAGACAAGGAATACAACAACATCCACACAAGGTCTAAATTGCTGTAAAAACAGCGATTGATACCAAAATTGAGGACACCACGGCTTTGTATTTTCCAAAGGCATTCATCCCGGAGTTCCACATGGAGGTGTCAACACCATTTTACCATTAAGGGTTCGGAGTCCCTCTATGGCCTCGGTGAGACTGCCATCCGCAGCTGTGTTGTTGGGAATGAATGTGCAGCATTGTTCTCCGAACATAGCACAGACTCCTCCTCTCTCAGCCAACAACATGTCAACAGCGATCCTGTTTTGAAATGCCATAAGTGATGTGGCTGATAGCTGTTCATGTACAGCCTCAAACCCACCCTGTGTCATGGTCTGTGTCCAGCGGCAACCGACCCCGCTCCGGCGGCGTTCGTCCAGCGGCCGCCACCCGACCCTATTGCCTGGCCTCTGCATTACCATTGGGTTCGGCACCGTGGCCGTCCGCCTGAATGGCCCTGTAAAGACCCTGGTGCTTGGCGTCCTGGACGACCTCCTGAACCGCTCAGCCGAGAACCTCACCTCGGGTGGCCTGGATGGCCACCAGACTGACCTGAGGGGTGGACTCTGTACCCTCCTCAAGGCCCCCTTCCGCCCACCCTGGGTTGGTGATTTTTTTGGTTGTTGTTTGGGGAACGTCTGGGATACGTTCCTTTAGAGGGGGGGTACTGTCATGGTCTGTGTTTTGGTTTGGGTTGTGTTTAGTTTTGTTCCATGTTTTCCTGTGTTCCATGTTTATCGTGTGCTCAATAGGTTGTTGTGTCCAACTGTTCTTGTCTACTTTGTGTCAACCAATCAGCTCTCTCCAGTCACTCGTGTCTTGTCCAGGTGTTCCTCGTTGTCTCGTCAATCTGTTTGTATTTAGTTCCCTGGTTTCTTTCAGTTCTTGTCGGTTCATTGTCGTTGTCACATGTCTTTGCCATGTCATAGTCGCCAGTTGTCTTTATCATTGTGGTATGTCATTGTCAGGTGTCATTTTCCCTTTCTATTCCACGTCTTACTCCCAGGTCATAGTTTGTTTCCAGTTTTAGATATTCGAGTGTTTCTTTGTTACTTTGATTTGATTGTTATCTGTTGTGGGACTTCGTTCAGTTTTCCCTTTTGAAGATTAAATATTATTATTTTGAGACTCCCGCACTCCTGCCTTGCCTCCCTGCTTCCCTGCAATTGGGTCCACCATGTTCTTGCCTTGCGTTACTCGCCTTCGCCCTAACCACGTACGTGACACCCTGTGTCCAATTGCCCAATTTTTGCACATTATAATGGATGTAGTTGATTCTGTCTACGTTTTTTGTTGGTTGTACACCACCAACAGATCGAGGACTCAAATCCTGCAGCTATTTGATACTTGAATTTGTACTCACTTGAAACACCACGGGGAACACCAATGGCGTCAATGTCTGTTGGATCATTTTGGCCCTGCCAGTCTGCTGCTTTTCTCTGACGTCGCCAATGTTCTGGCATGACAGTGGATAGAGTAGCTGTTAATTCTTGTACAGACATGGGATGTGCTGATACTGGTAACAACAAGGTCACTAGGGCACAGAGACCTGTTACATTCTTTTTGCAATTTATCAAATAGTCTAGCATTTCCACACCACCACCAGATGTCCCCTCTTCTCTACGGATTGAAGTTAATTTCTACAGCTATTGATACTGTAGGAACCTGAATTTTATAATCACCTATTACTCTCGAGGTTCCATGCGTGTTCGTTTTCGTGAAAGAGCTCTGGGTGAGTAGCTACGCTTATCCTAGCCTCAGCAGAGACAGCGCAGACTGATCAAAGCTATCTGTTCTTGCCCCAGACTTATACAATGTTTCAAAGAGGAAGTATAGAATCGTCTTCATCTGATTGGTCCAGGTCCCATCTGACGTCCTCATTGCTGCTGGCTCCAGGCGCGGTCTTGCATCTTATGTCCACAGTGGCTCCCCGCAGCCACCTCCTCTCCTACATCTGTTCTCCGTGGCCTCCACATGCACCCTGGTGGGATCTTTCCTGCAATAAACTCCCACACCCTTATCTGATTTACAGTTTATACGATACTGCAATAAACACCCTTGTTTACTCCCAGACATTTGTGGAAAACATAGGTTTGTGCTTATCAACTCTAGTCACAGAAAACACGCTGTCCCAACTCATACATGTAATTCCAACTCAAATCTAATACATGTCTTGTAAGGTACCACCAATACGTCTCATAACCTTGTCCAGTTATCTGTTTGGTGTTTGCAAATCCCTTTAAATTAGTAATTGGGAGCCTCAATTTAGTCGTTGTGTTTGAAGTTATGGTTACCCTAATTGAATTATTATATGCCCATGAGACTATCCAGGGAATGACAGGAATTGGTGTTCCTGACTGTCCGCTACTATATCTAACCCTGTGTAAGAGTAAGGGTTTAGTGGTTACTTTATGCTCCGTTCGTTTAACCTTGGGTGATTCCCACAAATACCATACTAACATAAAAATCAAAATAACAGATAGCATTGACATCCAATAGCTAATTTTAAACACTTAGGGGTCATTCTGGTTGAAATATCCCCTCTACTTTAGTTCTGTGTCTTATAAAATCTTCACTGACTTTCGGGTCTTCCCAGATTCTAAACGTCTGAGACTATTATCAGACTTTTGCTCACCTCCCTTGTTGGAGTTTTCAACCTAAATGACCTTTTTACAATGTGTCAAATGAATCCAAGTTGACCTTTCTACTATCTTTACAGCTGTGGGGGTTGTCAAAAATACTTGAAATGGGCCTTAATTTAGTTGTGTACCACTGTTTCTTCTTCACACTTACAAGAACCCAGTCTCCTGGCTCCACTAGTTTGGCATCCTGCTGGGAGACAAAACGATCCTCACCACCTTGTTTTTGTGCTTCTTGTTGTATTTCTAACATTTTACGCATGTAGTCAGCTAAATTAGATTCATCATTTGTTTCCCATTGGTTCTTAAATTGAGGTAGTTTGTAAGCCCTTCCAATCAATGTTTCATAGGCTGTTAGTCCTGAAATACTTATGTTTATATACAGCTTTACTAATTCCAAACACTGTGTCCACGGCCTTCCTGTTTCTTCAATGCACTTTTTAAGTCCATCCATCCTCTACCGCTTATCCGGGTCGGGTCGCGGGGACAGTAGCTTCAGCAGGGACGCCCAGACTTCCCTCTCCCCAGCCACTTCATCCAGCTCTTCCGGGGGGATCCCAAGGCGTTCCCAGGCCAGCCGAAGGATGTCGTCTCTCCAGCGTGTCCTGGGTCGTCCCCGGGGTCTCCTCCCGGTGGGACTTGCCCGGAACACCTCACCAGGGAGGCGTCCGGGAGGCATCCGAATCAGATGCCCCAGCCACCTCATCTGGCTCCTCTCAATGCGGAGGAGCAGCGGCTCTACTCTGAGATCCTCCCGGATGACCGAGCTTCTCACCCTATCTCTAAGGGAGAGCCCGGACACCCTGCGGAGGAAACTCATTTCGGCCGCTTGTATCCGGGATCTTGTTCTTTCGGTCACGACCCACAGCTCATGACCATAGGTGAGGGTAGGAACGAAGATCGACCGGTAAATTGAGAGCTTCGCCTTTCGGCTTAGCTCTTTCTTTACCACAACGGACCAATACAAAGTCCGCATCACTGCAGACGCTGCACCGATCCGCCTGTCGATCTCCCGTTCCATTCTTCCCTCACTTGTGAACAAGACCCCAAGATACTTGAATTCCTCCACTTGGGGCAGGATCTCATCCCCGACCTGGAGATGGCATGCCACCCTTTTCCGACTGAGGACCATGGTCTCAGATTTGGAGGTGCTGATTCTCATCCCAGCCGCTTCACACTCGGCTGCGAACTGCTCCAATGAGAGTTGGAGGTCACGGCTTGATGAAGCCAACAGAACCACATCATCTGCAAAAAGCAGAGATGCAATACTGAGGCCACCAAACCGGACCCCCTCTACGCCTCGGCTGCGCCTAGAAATTCTGTCCATAAAAGTTATGAACAGAATCGGCGACAAAGGGCAGCCTTGGCGGAGTCCAACCCTCACCGGGAACGAGTCCGACTTACTGCTGGATATGCGGACCAAACTCTGACTCCGGTCGTACAGGGATCGAAAAGCCCGTATCAGGGGGTTCGGTACCCCATACTCCCGAAGCACTCTCCACAGGACTCCCCGAGGGACACGGTCGAACGCCTTCTCCAAGTCCACAAAACACATGTAGACTGGTTGGGCGAACTCCCATGCACCCTTGAGGACCCTGCCGAGGGTGTAGAGCTGGTCCACTGTTCCACGGCCAGGACGAAAACCACACTGCTCCTCCTGAATCTGAGATTCGACTTCCCGACGGACCCTCCTCTCCAGCACCCCTGAATCGACCTTACCGGGGAGGCTGAGCAGTGTGATCCCCCTGTAGTTGGAACACACCCTCCGGTCCCCCTTCTTAAAAAGGGGGACCACCACCCCAGTCTGCCAATCCAGAGGCACTGTCCCCGATGTCCACACGATGTTGCAGAGGCGTGTCAACCAGGACAGCCCCACAACATCCAGAGCCTTTAGGAACTCCGGGCGAATCTCATCCACCCCTGGGGCCCTGCCACCGAGGAGCTTTTTAACTACCTCGGTGACCTCAAACCCAGAGATAGGAGAGCCCGCCTCAGAGAACCCACACTCTGCTTCCCCATGGGAAGGCGTGTCGGTGGAATTGAGGAGGTCTTCGAAGTATTCTCCCCACCGACTCACAACGTCCCGAGTCGAGGTCAGCAGCGCCCCATCCCCACTATACACAGTGTTGGTGGTGCACTGCTTTCCTCTCCTGAGACGTCGGATGGTGGACCAGAATTTCCTCGAAGCCGTCCGGAAGTCTTTCTCCATGGCTTCACCGAACTCCTCCCATGCCCGGGTTTTTGCTTCAGCGACCACCAGAGCTGCATTCCGCTTGGCCAGCCGGTACCCATCAGCTGCCTCAGGTGTCCCACAGGCCAAAAAGGCCCGATAGGACTCCTTCTTCACCTTGACGGCATCCCTCACCGTTGGTGTCCACCAACGGGTTCGGATATTGCCGCCACGACAGGCACCGACCACCTTACGGCCACAGCTCCGGTCGGCCGCCTCAGCAATGGAGGCGCGGAACATGGTCCACTCGGACTCGATGTCCCCCGCCTCCCCCGGAACATGAGCAAAGTTCTGTCGGAGGTGGGAGTTGAAACTCCTTCTGACAGGGGATTCTGCCAGACGTTCCCAGCAGACCCTCACAATACGTTTGGGCCTGCCACGTCGGACCGGCATCTTCCCCCACCATCGGAGCCAACTCACCACCAGGTGGTGATCAGTTGACAGCTCCGCCCCTCTCTTCACTCGAGTGTCCAAGAGATGCGGCCGCAAGTCCGATGACACGACCACAAAGTCGATCATCGAACTGCGACCTAGGGTGTCCTGGTGCCAAGTGCACGTGTGGACACCCTTATGCTTGAACATGGTGTTCGTTATGGACAATCCGTGACGAGCACAGAAGTCCAATAACAGAACACCGCTCGGGTTCTGATCGGGGGGGCCGTTCCTCCCAATCACGCCCTTCCAGGTCTCACTGTCATTGCCCACGTGAGCATTGAAGTCCCCCAACAGAACAATGGAGTCGCCAGCGGGAGCGCTCTCCAGCACCCCCTCCAAGGACTCCAAAAAGGGTGGGTACTCTGAACTGCTGTTTGGTGCATACGCACAAACAACAGTCAGGACCCGTCCCCCCACCCGAAGGCGGAGGGAGGCTACCCTCTCGTCCACCGGGGTGAACCCCAACATACAGGCGCCGAGCCCTCAAAGACCCCTAATGATGACGACAAACAATGGACTTCGTTTTCCCTTGCCCGGACGCGGGCCACCGGGGCCCCCAACTGGAGCCAGGCCTGGTGGTGGGGCTCGAAGGCGAGCGCCTGGTGGCCGGGCCTGCACCCATGGGGCCCGGCCGGGCACAGCCTGAAAGGGTAACGTGGGTCCCCCTTCCCATGGGCTCACCACCTGTGGGAGGGGCCATAGGGGTCGGGTGCAGTGTGAGCTGGGCGTTGGCCGAAGGCGGGGACCTTGGCGATCCGATCCCCGGCTACAGAAGCTGGCTCTGGGGACGTGGAATGTCACCTCTCTGGCAGGGAAGGAGCCCGAGCTGGTGTGTGAGGTCGAGAAGTTCCGACTCGATATAGTCGGACTCGCCTCCACACACACCTTGGGCTCTGGTACCAGTCCTCTCACTTTTTAAGTCTGTTTTTTTATTGTTCCATTCATCCTTTCCACTAATCCAGCGCTTTGAGGGTGGTAATGATTCTTTAGATCAATGTGAAACATCACTCCTATCTTTTTCACAATTTGGTTAACAAAATGGGCACCATTATCACTGTATATTTTTTCAGGAATATCATATCTTGGAATGATATCCTTACAAAGTGCTTTTTCCACTGTCAATGCATCTGGATGTTTGGTTGGGAAGATTTCTATCCATTTTGAAAAGGCATCTATGATAACCAAACAATATTTATTTTTATTTTTTCCTCACTTTGGTTTAATTCAACAAAGTCCATATGGATAATTTGAAACGGATATTGTGGTGTAGGGAAGCGTCCTCTACGTAGTCTCAAATTACCTTGTGGATTGTGCCTTGCACATGTCAAACATGCCCTACAAATTTTTTTTTTAATAAGAATTAAAACCATAAGTTGTATAATGTTGATGTATCTGGCCCACCATCCCTCCTGTTGAGACGTGTTACACCATGACTCAATATAGCAGCCCATTTGTATAGATTTTTTGGTAGGATAGTTTTATTATTTTTTGTCATACACAGATGTCTTTTTGTAATGTTGATAAGAATTCTGCATTTGTAACCAATTTGCCTGTTGATGATATCATGTCTCTATTCTTTCAATATTGTGCAAAGGTGTGTACTGTGGCAAATGCATCTTGACTGTGTAAATAGTAACATAACCCAGATTCTACAATAATTTCTTATCTTCTATTGCTCACACGTCTGTCCTGCAGTTGCTTCTTTTATTAAGGCTTGAGTAGGTGGTATCACATTCCACGATCTTTTAAGGATGTGGTCAATGCCTGGAGGTGTGGGGGCTTTATTGCCTTGTGGCAATCTGGTAAAAGGGTATCTTTGTCCTCCACACGTAAATGCAGACCAAAACTGACTATCGTTATCTATGGGTATAGAAAATAATGCATTGCTGATATCTACTACAGTAAAGACTGCAGCATCTGGCCTGAGTGTATGCAACAAAGTGTAAGGGTCAGGCACACATGAAGCTGTTTGAATTGACTGCATTATTTACCGCTTGTAGTCTTGCACCATGCAGTATCCTACAGATTGTGGCGCTTTCTTTAGTGGGAATATTGGAGTGTTGCATGGAGAGTCATCACATTTTACTATTACTCCAGCAGGAGTCAAATCTTCAATTACTGGTTTGATGCCTTCGTATGCATCCTGTTTCAATGGATATTGTCTCACACATGGTCTGTGTTCAGTTTTTTACCTGATTTGTACTGGTAAGGTTCCTTTTATTAACCCAACATCTCTAGGTCCTTTAGACCATAACTTCTCTGACACTTCCTTCAACAAATCTTCCTCATCCTCAGTGAGCATGAAGTCTTATTTTTGCTGAGAATGTAGGTGTATCCCTTCTTGTGCCTGAATTGTCCAAAATAGTACCTTTCTTTCTAATCCTGTTGAGGCACTTATTTCTGTATTGGTTGAAAAGGTAACCCAGTCAGTTGCTTTCTCACCTTGTTTAACTATTCTCCCTAAGTCTTTCCATTTTTTATGTCTATTTTTGTACAACGAGATGTGGGGTGGAGTCCACATTCTAAACAGTGCTTCCATCTTTCACTCCTGCAATTGCTGTGCTTTCTGTATCAGTGTATAAATAAGTCACAGTGACTCTAGGTGGTGTTATTTTTGCCAATTTTCTCTCATATTCCACATCTGGACCAGGTGTACCTTTGTACCAGAGTGTAATATGCAAATCATTCTCTGACATTTTGTCTTGTAATTTGGGGATCATCTTTCTCCCTTCAGTCATTAATGCTGTTGCTGTTTCTTTTTATCTTTATTTTATTTATTTATTTATTTATTTCAGCATGGAGGGCGTGATTTCCATACTCCTCCAAGGTGCCTGTAGGCAGGCCAATGTAGTGTTTGTTAAACCAGCTGCGAATTGCGTCTTTTAAACCTGCATGGAGAGCACTCTTCAACTGCTGTTGAAATGGCTCATTTACATCTCCATCCTCCTGCAGGCTACTGTGAGTCTTGAATACAGTTGTCATTCTTACTCTGTATTCCTCAAAAGGCTCATCATCCTTTTGTTTTACTCTTGCTATTTCAGTGTAATTTGCTCTCTGTCTGAAACGCTGGGTTACTCTGTTAATTAATCCCAGCTGGTGGGTCGAGGTCCAGTCCTGGAAAAGGATCTCTAGGCTCTCTCTAGGGAGCCTGCCGTGGCCACGGTCTTTCTGGAGTCCACCACACCCGCTGGAATCCTTAGGTATTTTGGCATCCGGCTCGAAGGACCAAGTTAATGTTTATGTAAACAACCTAGAACATCTAATAAACAATAAACAAGGAAGGAAGACAAGAGATGGTTTATACACTCGCGAGGAGAACGATTAGAGTTGTTCGCAGTTACAAACTCCTACCCTACCCTCTCTTTTTATTTTCTTAGGGCGGTTCCTAGTTACACAGACGTTGCTGCTATCTTAAGATAAGGGCACACACAGTAGCACCGTAAAACAATCACATATATGACTCATTGTGGAGATGTGTTCTTCATCAGCGCTGATTGCTTCAACCTTTGACCGCAAAATGTTCCAGCCGCTATCTTTTGATGAGGGCACAGTCCTCTTCACAGACAACATCAACTTTTATGATACAATCAGCATTATACTGCTAAATGCATGCTTTGAAAATACTATAAGAGTAAATATGGGATAACAAATGTAAATTTATTCTAACAAATACTTCTCCTCAATTTCACTGACACGCCTTCCCATGAGGAAGCAGAGTCTGGGGTCTCTGAGGCGGGCTCTCCTATCTCAGGGGTTGAGGTCACCGAGGTGGTTAAAAAGAACCCGGGGGTGGATGAGATTTGCCCGGAGTTCCTAAAGGCTCTGGATGTTGTAGGGCTGTCCTGTTTGACACACCTCTGCAACATCGCATGGACATCGGGGACAGTGCTTCTGGATTGGCATTATAGGGTGGTGGTCCCCCTTTTTAAGAAGGGGAACTGCAGGGTGTGTTCCAAGTATAGGGGGAATCACACTCCTCAGCCTCCCTGGTACGGTCTATTCAGGGGTGCTGGAGAGGAGGGTCTGTCGGGAAGTCGAATCTCAGATTCAGGAGGAGCAGTGTGGTTTTCGTCCTGGCCGTGGAACAGTGGACCAGCTCTTCACCCTCGACAGGGTCCTCGAGGGTGCATGGGAGTTCGCCCAACCAGTCTACATGTGTTTTGTGAACTTGGAGAAGGCGTTCGACCGTGTCCCTCGTAGAGTCCTGTGGGGCGTGCTTCGGGAGTATGGGGTACCGAACCACCTGATACGGGCTGTTCGGTCCATGTTTGGTACGTATTGCCGGCAGTAAGTCGGACTCGTTTCCAGTGAGGGTTGGACTCCGCCAAGGCTGCCCTTTGTCACCGATTCTGACGTCGTCTCTCCAGCGTATCAAGGGGCGTGCCCGTGGTCTCCTCCCGGTGGGACACGCCCGGAACGAATGACCAGGGAGGCGTCCAGGAGACATCCTAATGAGATGCATAAGCCACCTCAACTGGCTTCTCTCAATGCGGAGGAGCAGCGGCTCTACTCTGAGCCTCTCGCGGATGACCGAGTTTCTCACACAATCTCTAAGGGAAAGCCCGGACACCCTGCGGAGGAAACTCATTTCGGCCGCTTGTATCCGGGTTCTTGTTCTTTCAGTCACGACCCACAGCTCATGACCATAGGTGAGGGTAGGAACGTCGATCGACCGGTAAATTGAGAGCTTCACGTTTGGGCTTAGCTCCTTCTTCACCACAACAGACCAATACAAAGTCCGCATCACTGCAGATGCTGCACCGATCTGCCTGTCGATCTCCCATTCCATTCTTCCCTCACTTGTGTTTAAGACCCCAAAATACTTGAACTTCTCCACTCGGGGCAGGATCTCATCCACAAGCCGGAGAAGGCACTCCATCCTTTTCCGACTGAGGACCATGGTCTCAGATTTGGAGGTGCTGATTTTCATCGCAGCCGCTTCACACTTGGCTGCAAACCGCTCCAGTGAGAGTTGGAGATCACGGCTTGATGAAGCCAACAGAACCTTATCATCTGTGAAAAGCAGAGATGCGATACTGAGGTCCCGTATTAGGGAGTTCCGTACCCCATATTCCCAAAGCACCCCCCACAGGATTCCCCAAGGGACACGGCCTTCTCTGAGTCCACAAAACACATGGAGACTGGTTGGGCGAACTCCCGTGCACACTTGAGGACCCTGCTGAGGGTGAAGAGCTGGTCCACTGTTCTTGAGGACTCAACCATGCTATTATTTTGGCTCATATCTACAGTTTACCATTAAAATAAGAGAATCTACAGACTGGTGTATGAATCATTACAGAAACATAAAGGGGCGGCACGTTGAGCGACTGGTTAGAGCGTCTGCCTCACAGTTCTGAGGACCTGGGTTCAATCCCTGGCCCCGCCTGTGTGGAGTTTGCATGTTCTTCCCGTGCCTGCGTGGGTTTTATCCGGGTACTCCGATTTCCTCCCACTTCCCCAAAACATGCATGGTAGGTTAATTGAGAACTCTAAATTGCCAGTAGGTGTGAATGTGAGTTGTTTTTTTGTATGTGCCCTGCAATTGGCTGGCAACCAGTTCAGGGTGTACCCCGCCTCCTGCCCGATGATAGCTGGGTGAGGCTCCAGCACGCCCTAGTGAGGAGAAGCAGCTCAGAAAATTGAATTAATTTCATAAAATTTCAATTACAATGAAAATGCGCTTTTTTATTTCACCTTCATTTTAAACAAATTGAGCAACATTAGAGCAACATTGTACCAATGTTTGAATTACTCACAGTCAGCTGGGCTAAAATCCTTATTGTCAGCTTCACAAAACATGTAAAAATATATTCTTACTCCCCTACACACACACACACGCACACACACTTACACACGCGTTCAGCCACATACCCCACACACGCAGACACAGTAAATTCGCCGATAAAATACCTGCAAGATTACATCAAGTGATTGGCGTATGTGTGGTTACTGTATCTGCTCACAGTCCAGGTGTTGTGGCTACGAATCTGGGCTCCGACCCTTCTGTCTGGAGTCTGTATGTTCTCCCCGGTCTTGCGTGTGTTTTCTTCGCGTACTGAGGCTTCCTCCCACATTTCAAAAACATACTTCTTTGGGTAAACGAAGACTTTAAATTGTCCTTAGGTAGGAATGTAAGTGTGAAGGCTTTACCTTGCCTCTCAGCCAAAGTCAACTGGGAGAGAGCTGTGTAGAAACTGGAATAAAGTCATTGTAGTTACAGTATTTATTTGAATGACCTGCCCATTACTCAATCTTCATCAATGTCATTTCAACCTGTTTTATATTATATTATATTTATATTACTTGTGGATATTTTTTGCAACATATCCCCCGTTATTTGCGAAAACCCCGGCTCATTTAGATATTTTGTGTTTTTCTTTGTTTGTTTTTGATGGAAAGAATAAATGAACATCAATTATTCACGAATATTCACAATACGCGTTCAGGCTCTGCTCACATCCCCCACAAATAATGATGCTCCACTGTACACTCTGTTTTAGTTATTTTATTACACTGAGGAGCCAGAACAAAAACACAAAAAAATTATTTTGTCTCAGTATCTTCTGTTTGGTTGTATAGTGGCCACATAGTTCTCCTCTTTGCCATCACTGGTATCCTTAAAAAGATAACGTTTTTTTTATTATTATTTTTTTGATCTAATAGATTAAAAAGGAAATGCACTTTTAACAAACACTGCACAATACTGTGTTGCAAGTGGTTGAGGAGAGAGGAGCCGATGGCTCGGAGCTTTGTTGAGCCAGTGGACATACTGTATCTCCTACATTTTCTTCCATTTTTTGTGTGTGCGTGGGGATAAAACAAGCGGACAAGCAAACAACAATACAGTATTATTATGACACAGGCAAATTAACTCTAAGATGTCGCTACTTTTATTGCCTTACTAATCTCAATAGATGCTGAAAATATGTAATGATGATCGAGATGGTTTCTGAATGAGCATATATGTAAAAAATTAAAGAGATGCAATCGTACTATAGATAACAAATAAAATAGGAAGTAATTTCATAGT
Source organism: Phyllopteryx taeniolatus (assembly GCF_024500385.1). Lineage (NCBI taxonomy): Eukaryota > Metazoa > Chordata > Actinopteri > Syngnathiformes > Syngnathidae > Phyllopteryx > Phyllopteryx taeniolatus. Next base: position 1,653,317 of record NC_084513.1, on the reverse strand, counting down.
ATATGTGTTAGGAATTTACTCTTTTACAGGATAAAAATAATTTGATTGCTCCCAGCAAGCTACTGCACTCCTAACTGTCCACATGGCAGAACTGTTAAACAGGATGACAGAAATAAATATTGAAGGAAAACAATTGCTTTTGTTTGTTTGTTTGTTTGCAGTTCTTTGGGACCTCCCTAAAAAAACATTTCATGTGATGGTTCATGTGATGGTCCACACTTGTCAACAAATCTCTCGTGAATGTGATTTTTTTTTAGGATGTTGTTTTTATCTCCACAGTGACTCAATATCGCTACAAAATCAATAAGCCAAATAGAGCTCTTTTAAACGTGACACCGAATGGAGAATGTGTTCTGTTTTGGACAGGTTAAAGGTTGAAAGCATGCATGCTTGTCAACAGTTGAAACAAAATCAATCACTTGAAAAAAAAACAGTCACTCTCAAGGCAAACCATTACAGTCATCCACATTTGAAACAGAATTCAGATAATTTTCTATTCTGGACAACATGAAGGGTAGAAAGCATGTCTGGCTTGTTTACATTATATTGGCCTGGCTGGAGTCAGGCTTCAGAATCTGCAGCGTCACAATGAGTTTAATGGACCTTCTAAACCAGGGATAGAAAATAGCATAGATCAGCGGATTCAGACAGGAGTTGAAGTAGAACAACCACATGATAAAGGCTGCAGATGACGCATTGAGCAGAACATCCTGGCCTGAGATGGCGATGCAGAAATATGGCATGATGCACGCGATAAACACCACCACCACCACCCCGAGGGTCCTTGCTGCCTTCAGCTCAGAACTCTTGACGGTTGTGCCGCGCAATATGACGATTCTCAAGCGGGAGCGCATGGCACGCACCTGAGACACAGCCACCAAAAACACTCTCATATACAGAACCACAATGACACTGAGCGAGCCAATGAAGGAGAAAACAAGGTCTGTCATTCCAGCAGCGTACGTAACCACAATCACACATTCACCAACACAGCTGTTGTACCTGCCTGGTTGCTTCAGAATGTCAATAAAACACACACAGTGGAAAAGTAATGAAATTAACCAACATAGATAAACACAGATTTTAACTCTTATTTGGGAGACTTTGATGTGGTAATGCAGAGAGTCACAGATAGCCACATAGCGGTCGATTGATATGAGCACCATACTTCCTATTGAGACAGACGTTATCACGTAACCCAGAACATGACAAACAACACACATCAAGTCACCGAAAAACCAACAACCGTCAAGGAGGAAAATCTGAAACAACATGAGGAAGCTCACCAAGAAATCAGAGGTGGCCAGCGAAAGTAGCAGCAGGTTGGTGGGAGTGTGCAGTTGCCTAAACAAAGATAAACATTTGTTATAATCTCTGGAATTTGGACATAGCGCATGATGGTACAAGTGGAGAAAGGAGGACAAGGCATCACTTGAAATGAGAGATGGAGATGATGACCAGCAGGTTCAGAGTAAAGGTGATCAGCGAGATAGCCGAAAGCAGCATGTAGGTGAGAGCGGCTGCCGACGGAGGACGCTGCGGCTTCCTGCAGGAAGTGTTGACAAGCAGCGGGAAGCACAATGAGGCTTCTTCTGCCACCTCCATCATCAGGGAGAGCAGAAGACAGGTTCCCCCTCAACCCAGTTCTGACGCTGATCTGCATGACGATGTTCATAAGTCCTTAACAACAGAAGACTGCGCCTCTTTCTCCTCCTCCTCATCACCCTCCCATACTTTGACGTCAACATTCTTTTGGGATTAAAGAAAACAGAAATTCACACAGTTTTACTTGTCAAAAGGGAATGGATTGGATGAATCAGGGGTTTCCAAACTTTTTCCTCTAAGGCCACTTTCAGAAAAATGGATGGATTCAAGCGCCAGTTGAAATTCTTTGACTTTAATTTATCCTAAACATTAAAACATTCTACAATGAATATAAACAGTCTAAATACCCATGTTTAAATGCCAGGTTTTTATGATTTGAAAAAAATGAAACTAAGATAAATCAAAACTTTTTCCACTGTGTTATCCTTAGCCACTATAACTCCGTAAAAATGAACAACTGAAATAATGTGGAAGTATAGTATAGTCAATGTAAATTACAGCTTTCTGTTAAAGCTGAGAAGGCAACCAGCTATAGGATTTTTCAAGATTTTTTGGTGGCCCCTATATACCATTAGAATACATTTTCCCCAGTACTGAGAAGAGCTGCACATTCAGAACAAAAACCATAGCCATCTTTATGAAGCTGACAATTTTTTAAAGCGGTTACTTGAGGATCACTAATACGATATGTTCACAAAACGGACCTTGATTCAGAGCAGCAAGTGGAGGAAACCACTTTTGCTTCTGAAAGTGATGTCATGATCTGTGCCCTGCAGTTCCTCTGTGACACGTGGGGGGAGACTTGTGCCCCCCCCCCCCCCTTCTCTCTCTCTGGCACTGGTTCCAATTAGCGCTCATCACACCCTGCACTTAAGCCTACCTGTTCCAGTATTTGCCAATTTTCACTCATCGCGCTTATCCCAAATAAACCACTACCAACTGTTTCCTCCGCCTCTGTCTGCTTTTGGGTGCAGTCCAAAAACCGTTTGATACAAACCATGACAAGTGAATTATCTTTATTCACCGTTAAGAAGCAAAGCAAAGCAAATTTATTTATATAGCGCATTTCATACAGAAAGTGATGTGTTTTGTTTCTAAATACATTAAATATGTTTGATATGCTGAAAAGATATGCAAAGACATTACAATGTAGTGGTGAAATGTTGATATAGCTTAAGCATCTTTTTCACCGTTTGAATTTTCCTGATTTTGTGGGCGGGGCTAAAACAACACCCATATACTTTCTAAAATTCCCTCCGCCACTATATAAGGACAAAGTGACGTCGTTTCGTTTGGCTATGCTGCTCAGTTGTGACTTAGCTGCGCTTAGCTTCCACAAAAAGGCCCATTTACCAATCCAGCCTACAGTTAGCAAGCTAACGATGGCTAAACCCTGAAAATGCTTCTTTGCTGGATGCCTCAGTTTTATAGAACAGCTTGGAGACGTTATTTAAGCTCCCAAAACAGTTAATAAAAAAAGCGACTTTTTGAAGACACGCAGATGGCGAGCTGTACATCAACACCACTACCCGACTGTAGTGCACATTTTACAACGGATAGTTTTGTAAATTTGCACCAGAGACAGCATGGCTTCGTGGGTAACTTGATACTAGTGAATGGGGCAGTGCTGACTATCTAACGACTAGTGTTGTTACGTACGTGCCACCTGACTATATATATATATATATATATATATATATATATATATATATATATATATATATATATATATTTTTTATATATATATACGTTCCACCTGACTATATATATATATATATATATATATATATATATATAGTCAGGCGACACGGTGGCCGACTGGTTAAAGCGTCAACCTCACAGTTCAGGGTATACCCCGCCTCCTGCCCGATGATAGCTGGGATAGGCTCCAGCACGCCCGCGAACCTAGTGAGGAGAAGCGGCTCAGAAAATGGATGGATGGATGGATGGATATATATTGTCATTCATGGCGGCACGGTGGACGTCTGGTTAGAGCGTCTGCCTCACAGTTCTGAGGACTGGGGTTCATTCCCCGGCCCCGCCTGTGTGGAGTTTGCATGTCCTCCCCATGCCTGCGTGGGTTTTCTCCGGGCACTCCGGTTTCCTCCCACATCCCAAAACCATGCGTGGTAGGTTAATTGAAGACTTTAAATTGCCCGTAGGTGTGAATGTGAGTGCGAATGGTTGTTTGTTTAGGTGTACCCCGCCTACCAGGGGGGCAGGTGGGTCTCACTTACTTGCATGGCGGTACTCCTGAGGCCGGGCCCGGGGCTGCTCCTTGGGTTCGGGAGAGAAACACTCATCGTTCCCTTGTCGGGTGCCCCTATCCGCCCTCCTTTCCAACAAACAAGGAACACTCTGCCATAAAGCCCTGACTGGTGGAGGGCTGCAGTGATGGTTGACTTTCTGGAACTTTCTCCCATCTCCCGACTGCATCTCTGAAGCTCAGCCACAGCCTCTTTGGGTTCTTCTTTCCCTCTCTCACCAAGGCTCTTCTCCCCCGATTCCTCAGTTTGGCCGGACGGCCAGCTCGAGGAAAGTTTCTTGTCGTCACAAATGTCTTCCATTTAAGGATTATGGAGGCCACTGTGCTCTTAGGAACCTTAAGTGCAGCAGAATTCTTTTTGTAACCTTGGCCAGATCTGTGCCTTGCCACAATTCTGTCTCTGAACTCTTCAGGCAGTTCCATTGACCTCATGATTCTCATTTGCTCTGACATGCACTATGAGCTGTAAGGTCTTATATAGACAGGTGTGTGGCTTTTCTAATCAAGTCCAATCAATATAATCAAACACAGCTGGACTCCAATGAAGGTGTTGAACCATTTTCAGGATGATCAGAAGAAATGGACAGCACCTGAGTTAAATACATGAGTGTCACAGCAAAGGGTCTGAATACTTATGGCTGTGTGATATTTCAGTTTTTCTTTTTTAATAAATCAGCAAAAATTTCAACAATTAAGTTTTTTTCTGTCAATATGGGGTGCTGTGTTTACATTAATGCGGAACAAAAAAATTAACTTGAATGATTTTAACAAATGGCTCCAATATAACAAAGAGTGAAAAATTTAAGGGGGTCTGAAAACTTTCCGTACCCACTGTATATAATAAAGCCTATCACTCGTATCCTGCTGGCTAACTATGCTTTAACTGGTATTATACTATAAAAACATCGAATAAAGGCCTACATAGGAAGCTGTCATGTACCTGTATGTATTAATATTAATGATTGGTATACACTGGTCCTATTGTGATTGTAATGATAGCAAAAAGTACACATGCAAGCATTGTAGAAAACACTTGATTAGGTACACTTGCACACAGTGACGGTGTGAATGTGAGTGCGAATGGTTGTCCGTGTCTATATGTGCCCTGCGACTGACTGGCGACCAGTTAAGGGTGTAGTCCGCCTTTCGCCTGAAGTCAGCTGGGATAGGCTCCAGCGCCCTGCGACCCTAACCAGGATAAGAGGTGTTGAAAATGGATGGATGGATGGATATTGTATAGTAATGTATATGCTATACATTGTTATTATTGTCTTACTCAAAGCAATCAGATTGGATGCCTTGGAAGTGCAATGATCTTCTATGATCCTGTGTTGATATAGTCACTTCTGTGTTGCATCATCTTGCAGAAAAAAGTAAAATATTTCATACTGATATGTTGTCATCTAAAAGTACATACTTGTCTACTAGTAGAACATATTTCAAACGCACTAACAGATTAGTCTGAGTGTTCTTTAATGTCACACATCATACAACCGTATGCACCAAAATTTTACGTTTTAGTGCTTTAATGAGCAGTAATTGAGGTTACTGTTTGTTTAAAGTTGAACGCATCATTTAGGTGGCTGACTGGAGTTATGAGGAAGACATGTTCCGCTTATTTTGACTTGTTTGTTTGTGCAATACTTGCATCATGTCACCTGTTTGTTTCACACCTTTGATTGCAGCCATGTCATTATGGAGCACCAAATGTAGCAGGTGTGAAACCTGTGACATTGTGTGTGGGTGTGTGCGTATGCGAGCGTGCGTGGTGTGTGTGTGTGTGTGTGTGTGTATGTGGCAGCTTCACACCAAAACATGAAACAAGATAAACAAATGCTTGTTCTTCCTTTTAACTGTAATTAAAGTTTTTGACGTAACCTTCACACATCCATACACAACATAACTTCTATATTATAAACAACACTACATACACCACCTGCACACGCACGCACTCATGCACACACACAAGCACACACACTCACACATCATTATTTCATCATTTTAAAATCATATCTATCTATCTATCTATCTATCTATCTATCTATCTATCTATCTATCTATCTATCTATCTATCTATCTATCTATCTATCTATATCTATCTATCTGTCTGTCTGTCCTGCCATCCAACTGTCCACCAACCAACCTACCTACCTACCCTCCATCTAGCCATCCATCCATCCATCCATGTATCCTCCAAAAGCTACATTTAGATGGCATTGCAGATATTAATAATTTGGGCTAATTTGAGCCAGAGTGCCCCCTTTCAATCATAGTGACGATAGGTCTGACTATCTGATGTCTCCGATTATCTTGACCAATCATCTGGTTGTGTGGGGCAGTCTTGGTGCCAGAATGTTTGTTTTGGGTGGGCATTCGGTCAGCGTGGGGGGCCAATCATAGTGTAGTGACGTGTGCCCTGGAGCCACTAATATTGGAGCAGGGCATGTCGTGCCAAGAAACTATGTAGGAATCCTAATAGCGCATGGCAGGGCACAACTCATTTGGGGTTGGGGGCGCTGTAAATCATTTAGGGGTGTGTGGCCCATGCATGTTCCCCCAATGATGCGGACACTGGTGTGGGGAAAACAGTGAGGGGCCGACAGTCGTAAATATTAAACAATTGCAAATCATTGATCTGTCTTAGATGTCTTTGATCAAAAAAGTTCAACCAAACCACAGACACGGCTTATTACGTGTAATGGAACGATAGCCAATTAAGCTAGCGCTGTTGCCATATACAAATATAAGAGCAATCGGTTGTGTTGAGTGTTTGTATAATGTGTCTCCCAAGTCATTCACCACAATATAAATGACAAGACCAGTTCGCAACAGCAATGTAGTTACCCGAGAAGCTAACCGTAGCCCAGCTTGTTCTATGGGCCTTTTCGGATTCTGGTTTTTGCTTAGGAACTTTTCTTTCGTTTCTGAGCGAGATGACCCAGAAATACTTTGAGGATAGTTTGTTTGAATTCTAAAAATGTTTAGGAAATGTGCCTTGATGCAACCGTCAAGCCCCCTTGAGCAAATCTGACTCCAGGCCTACCTTTATCAAATTTAAGGAGAGCTATTACCCACAACCCTTTATGACAGCAATATTTAAAGCAGCAGGTCACCGACAAAGTTTCCGGACTAATGCAGAGCTCAGACTACACGAATGCTGCCCGATTTGGACCCGATAGACGCGTCGCAGACAAACGTGAACTGTCGTGGCCGATCATTTGAGTTATGAGTCCTCGATCAAGCATCCCCCTCTTTGTGAAAACATCAACAATTGCCAATCTAGTTTCTGGGACACCTTACAACCACGACAAGGAAAGTCTGTCATTTCAGAATTTTTTGTTGGTTTGTTTGTTTTTTGTCCTACATGGTCCTAAGATAGACATTGACCAATAGTGTGAAGGCGCGCCATTAAACTGGACAGTTTTATAAGCGTAAAAAGGCATCTTTAAGGCGCGTACAGGCTTTTTTTCTAGTGTGGGCATATGGAAAACATTATGTCCACAAAATCCTACATGTTGGGCCAATCGTTGTCATATTTTCAGAGGTTGAAATGGGCATAAAGAGAGATGCCGACATAAATTTTCATGCTGATTGGTCGTATGTATCTGACTTTACGCGATGTTAAGCTTTCCTGCCTCCTTTTGAGATGAAAAATGTAACATCCCTCTTAGAAAATATTGGGCCAATGTCTTATTTTCAGAGGTTGACGCCGCGACGAGTAGAAACGTCTATGTAAATTTTGCTGAAGATTGGTGACAGTTTAGGGACTTTAAGCGATGTAACGTTTATGGCCCCCTTTAAACTCCTGTGATTTCCTGAGCTCTCTCCCTTTTTGTCTGATGAGAGCGTGTATAACAGGAGCGCGCGCCATCCAATTGTTGTTCCTGTGTAGCCAAGCTCCGGTTAACCCTGTGGACCCACACTTCTTTCCCGCGGTCCTGCATGCCCACACACTGTTTTCCTGCTGCCTGTACTAATTTCTTCTTGTCCCGCCTCCCCGATGACCTGTGCCGTCGGTCTGAACAGCACACAATGATCGGGCGGCGTCTGGTTGGTGTCATTCTTGTTGTGTGGCCACTCACCCGGACAAAGAGAGGACAATTTTATGACATTATGTCTGATAATCTAGTATAGTGACCGTCGTGAATGACACAAAAAGTCGTGCAGTCTGAGCTTGGGTTAAGCGAAGATGCTTGAGAGTTTCACATGAGAAACAATATATATATATAATAAATAAATAATAATAATACATCCATCCATCCATTTTCTGAGCCGCTTCTCCTCACGAGGGTCGCGGCCGTGCTGGAGCCTATCCCAGCTGTCATCCGGCAGGAGGCAGGGTACACCCCGAACTGGTTGCCAGCCAATCGCAGGACACATAGAAACAAACGACCATTCGCACTCACAGTCATGCCTACGGGCAATTGAGAGTCTCCAATTAATGCATGTTTTTGGGATGTGGGAGGAAACCGGAGTGCCCGGAGAAAACCCACGCAGGCACGGGGAGAACATGCAAACTCCACACAGGCGGGACCGGGGATTGAACCCGGGTCCTCAGAACTGTGAGGCTGACGCTCTAACCAGTCGGCCACCGTGCCGCCAATAATAATACAAATTTTGAATAAAAAATTTGACCAGAACAGTACAGTGGAACTTCAATTTAATGTACTAATGATGGTATCGTCTGTTACAGCCGATTGTCCATCATATTGAAACACTTTTTCATTGCTTTTAAATACAACCAGACTACAAAAATTATTGTTTTGTACTTTTTTCGTGGCATAAAATACACAGTACAAAGTTGTCATCAATAAAATTTTTAAAATGTTTGAAGTTTATCCAATGTTCCTCTCCTTGAGCCGTCACCTTATTGTGGTGGAGGGGTTTGTGTCTCCCAATGATCCTAGGAGCTAAGTTGTCTGGGGCTTCACGCCCCTGGTAGGGTCACCCATAGCAAACAGGTTCTAGGTGAGGGACCAGACAAAGTACGGCTCCAAAAACCTCTATGATGGATATAGGTTTCCCTTTCCCGGACACGGTCACCGGGGCCCCCCTCTGGAGCCAGGCCTGGATGTGGGGCTCGAAGGCGAGCGCCTGGTGTCACGATCGGCAATGCCGTAAGGGCAGATCCCACAAAATAGACTCCAGGTCAGAGGTCCGAACAATTTTAATGATATGGCAGAGCATATGATGGCGAGACATACGAAACTAAAGGAACTCACAACCAGAGAGAATCAAAAACAGATAACGCAGGGAGACACGACAAACGGTCCGTGTGGTATAATCGTATTGAGCCTAAATTTGGACAGCGGTCAGAAAGGCGGCAAAACACGGGGCAAAAACGAGTGAATATTCCGACGCCCACACACTGTCACGGTGCCCCCTAAAAAGGCTGATGATTACAATGCATGACAGGTGCGTCACCGATGTCCACGCCCACCCAGACACTGCAACATAAAGAAAAACAACTTGAAACACAGGGCCATGACAGTATCCCCCGCTCAAAGGACGCCTCCTGGCGGACCACCCGGCTTCTGTGGGTGGAGAGAGTGGAAGGCCCGGAGAAGGGACGGATCTAGGATCCAAGAGCGGAGAACCCAGGAACGCTCCTCAGGGCCGTCACCCTCCCAGTCGACCAAATACTGCACACCCCTGCCCCTTCTTCTGGAATCCAATAGTTCACCCACCGTGTACACTGGCTCACCATCAACCATCCGCGAAGGAGGAGGAGGCACCGCTGGAGGACACAGGGGGCTGGAGGAAACCGGTTTGATCAAGGAGACATGGAACACCGGGTGAACTTTCATGGTGGGAGGGAGCCGAAGTTTAACTGCCACCGGGTTAACAACAGAGTCAATTTCGAAAGGACCAATATACCGAGGACCCAGTTTTTTAGAACCCCCGGCCAAATGCAAATCTCGTGTGGACAACCAGACCTTCTCACCAGGACGGTAGGGAGGAGCTGAGATCCGATGACGATCAGCTAACTACCTGTTGCGAGCCTCAGTACGGGACAAGGCCGCCCTTGCATCCCGCCACACCCGATGAGCCCTTCGGAGATGGACCTGTACAGACGGGACGACCACCTCCCTCTCCTAAGAAGGGAACAACCGTATGCAGTCATGAATGGCGACCGTCCAGTAGCAGAGCAAACGAGGGTGTTATGCGCATATTCCACCCAAGGCAGGTGAGAAGACCACGAGGAGGGGTGCTGATGGCAAACACAGCAAAGAGCAGCCTCCACATCTTGATTCGCCCTCTCAGCCTGGCCGTTGGTCTGCGGGTGGAAACCGGATGAACGACTGGAGGACGCCCCCAGCGGTTTGCAGAACAACCTCCAGACCCGAGAGACGAACTGCGGCCCCCTGTCAGACACCAGATCAGCAGGAATACCATGAACTCGGAAGACATGGTCGACAATGAGCTTAACAGTCTCAAAGGAGGACGGCAGCTTCGGCAGAGCAACGAAATGGGCCATCTTGGAAAATCTGTCGACAACACTCAGGATGACTGAGTTCCCTCCAGACAGCGGAAGGCCCGTGATGAAGTCCAAGGCGACGTGGGACCAGGGGCGGGAAGGAATGGGCAGTGGACGAAGAAGACCAGCTGGAGGACGATGGGACATCTTGCTACGGGCACACACTGAGCATGCCGAAACATATTCATAGAATGGTCTCCACAACAGGCTGAACAGCAGCCGGTCCATGCAGCCTAGACAAGGCGTCAGGTTTGCCGTTTTGCAACCCAGGGCGGTAAGTGATGATGAAGTCGAAACGGGTAAGGAACAGGGCCCAACGTGCTTGACAGGGGTTGAGTCTTTTAGCAGTCCGGAGGTAAGACAGGTTCTTGTGGTCGGTGAAAACTTGAAAAGGTTCCTTCGTACCCTCCGGCCAATGCCTCCAATCCTGCAGTGCCAGGACAATGGCCAGCAGCTCTCTATTTCCCACATCGTAATTGGCCTCTGCAGGGCTCAGGCGCCTAGAGAAGAAGGCACAGGGGTGTAGCCTCTGGTCGACCGGGGACCTCTGGGACAGGACCGCCCCCACACCTGAATCAGATGCGTCCACCTCGACAACAAAAGGAAGGTCAGGATTAGGATGATGTAACACAGGAGCCTTCACAAACAATTGTTTAATATGATCAAAAGTCACTTCTCCCTTAGGGGTCCATACAAATGGTATCTTATTGGAAGTAAGTCTAGTCAGAGGTCCCATTTTAAGGCTGTAATCATGGATAAATCGCCTATAAAAATTAGCAAAACCCAAAAACCTCTGCAACTGCTTCCTAGACGTTGGAGTTGGCCAATCAACCACAGCCTGGATCTTGGCTGGATCAGCCCGAAGCTGGCCCTTCTCCACAATGAACCCCAAAAACTGTACCGACTCCGCATGGAACTCAGATTTCTCAGCCTTGACGTAAAGACGGTTTTCCATCAAGCGCTGCAACACCATGCGGACATGTTGGCGATGTTCACGTAGATCACGGGAAAAGATTAAGATGTCGTCCAAGTACACAAAACAGAATACATTTATCATGTCCCGGAGCACATCATTAATAAGACACTGAAACACAGCGGGTGCATTAGTGAGTCCAAAAGGCATGACTAAGTACTCAAAATGACCTAATGGAGTATTGAACACCTGACGCGTAAGTAGACTCATTATAAAAGCCACCTTCGTCTTATCCTGGGCATACGTGACCGGTTGTTGGTCAAATACTAGGGTAGATTGATAAATAAATTGACCGCAGCCGCCGAGCTCCCCAGCATAACGAGGTGGATTTGGGAGACAAGCTTCCCTGGCGGGTGGCACCGCGGCCACCGTGTTGGTGGCGGGTGCTCTTGCCAGAACCCGAGGTAATCCAAGTGCACACACCTGATCAACCCGAGAACTCAGTGTACTAAGATGGGTCGTTAACGCCGTAATTGCCTCCCTAAGCTCGTGTAACGATGTCTCGTGTCTACCTACCAAATGTCCCTGACTTGCCAACGCGTGGCGAAAAGAGTCGGAGTTTGTGGGATCCATTTCTGGTCGGAATATTCTGTCACGATCGGCAATGCCGTAAGGGCAGATCCCACAAAATAGACTCCAGGTCAAAGGTCCGAACAATTTTAATTATATGGCAGAGCATATGATGGCGAGACATACGAAACTAAAGGAACTCACAACCAGAGAGAATCAAAAACAGATAACGCAGGGAGACACGACAAACGGTCCGTGTGGTATAATCGTATTCAGCCTAAATTTGGACAGCGGTCAGAACGGCGGCAAACACGGGGCAAAAACGAGTGAATATTCCGACGCCCACACACTGTCACGGTGCTCCCTAAAAAGGCTGATGATTACAATGCATGACAGGTGCGTCACCGATGTCCACGCCCACCCAGACACTGCAACATAAAGAAAAACAACTTGAAACACAGGGCCATGACACCTGGTGGCCGGGCCTGCACCTACGGGGCCCGGCCGGGCACAGCCCGAAAGGGTAACGTGGGTCCCCCTTCCCATGGGCTCACCACCTGTGGGAGGAGCCATAGGGGTCGGGTGCAGTGTGAGTTGGGCGGTGGCCGAAGGCGGGGACCTTGGCGATCCGATTCCCGGCTACAGAAACTGGCTCTATGGATGCAGAATGTCACCTCTCTGGCAGGGAAGGAGCCCGAGCTGGTGTGTAAGGTTGAGAAGTTGAGACTAGATATAGTCGGGCTCACCTCCACACATGGCTTGGGCTCTGGTACCAGTCCTCTTGAGAGGGGTTGGACTCTTTTCCACTCTGGAGTTGACCACGGTGAGAGGCGCCGAGCAGGTGTGGGTATACTTATTCCCCCCCGGCTCGGCACCTGTATGTTGGGGTACACCTCAGTGGATGAGAGGGTAGTCTCCCTCCGCCTTCGAGTGGGGGGACGGTTCTGACTGTTATTTGTGCCTAAGCACCAAACAGCAGTTCAGTGTACCCACCCTTTTTGGAGTCCTTAGAGGGGCTGCAGGAGAGCGCTCCCGCTAGGGACTCCATCGTTCTGCTGGGGGACTTCAATGCTCACATGGGCAATGACAGTGAGACCTGGAAGGGTGTGATTGGGAGGAACGCCCCCCCGATCAGAACCCGAGTGGTGTTCTGTTATTAGACTTCTGTGCTCACCATGGTTTGTCCATAACGAACACCATGTTCAAGCATAAGGGTGTCCACACGTGCACTTGGCATCAGGACACCCTAGGACGCCGTTCGATGATCGACTTTGTGGTCGTGTCATCGGTCTTGGAGCCGCATGTCTTGGACACTTGGGTGAAGAGAGGGGCAGAGCTTTCAACTGATCACACCTGGTGGTGAGTTGGCTCCGATGGTGGGGGAAAATGCCGGTCTGACGTAGCAGGCCCAAACGTATTGTGAGTGTCTCCTGGGAACGTCTGGCAGAATCCCCTGTCAGAAGGAGTTTCAACTCCCACCTCCGACAGAACTTCACCCACGTCTTGGGGGAGGCGAGGGACATTGAGTCTGAGTGGACCATGTTCCACGGCTCTATTGCCGAGGCGGCCGTCCGCAGCTGTGGCCGTAAGGTAGTTCGTGCCTGTCGTGGCGGCAATCCCCGAACCCGTTGGTGTACACCAGCGGTGATGGATGGTTGCTGAAGAAGAAGTCCTATCAGGCCTTTTTGAACTGTGGGACTCCTGAGGCAACTGATGGATACCGGCTGGCCAAGTTGAATGCCGCTTTGGTGGTCGCTGAGGCAAAAACTCGGGTGTGGGAGGAGTTCGGTGAGGCCATGAAGAACGACTTCCGGACGGCTTCGAGGAAATTCTGGTCCATTATCAGGCATCTCAGGAGGGGGAAGCAGTGCACCATCAACACTGTGTATAGTGGGGATGGGGAGCTGCTGACCTCGACTTGGGACGTTGTGAGTCGGTGGGGAGAATACTGTCAGGTTCAAACAACCTAGAACATTTAATAAACAATAAACAAGGAAGGAAGACAAGATGGTATATATACTCGCGAGGAGAACGATAAGAGTTGTTCGCAGTTACAAACTCCAACCGCTCTGAACACACTCTGTCAATCCCTCTCTTTTTATTTTACTCGGGCGGTTTCTAGTTACACAGACGTTGCTGCTATCTTAGGATAAGGGCACACAGAGCAGCACCGTAAAACAATCACATGTATGACTCATTGTGGAGATGTGTTCTTCATCAGCGCTGATTGCTTCAAACTTTGACCTTTGACCGCAAAATGTTCCAGCCGCTATCTTTTGATGAGGGCACAGTCCTCTTCACAGACAACGTCAACTTTTATGATACAATCAGCATTATACTGCTAAATGCATGCTTTGAAAATACTATAAGAGTAAATATGGGATCACGAATGTAAATTTATTCAAACATTTCCCTCCTGTTTATCACATATTTGCTCAAATTCTCATATCACCATACATCAGTAACTTCAGTTAGATTTTTGACTGTAAGATCATTTTTATGAAAACATTGGTTGGTTGTACACCACCAACAGATCGAGGACTCAAATCCTGCAGCTATTTGATAATCGAATTTGTACTCACTTGAAACACCACGGGGAACACCAATGGCGTCAATGTATGTTGGATCATTTTGGCCCTGCCAGTCTGCTGCTTTTCTTTGACGTCGCCAATGTTCTGGCATGACAGTGGATAGAGTAGCTGTTAATTCTTGTACAGACATGGGATGTGCTGATACCGGTAACAACAAGGTCACTAGGGCACAGAGACACATTACATTCTTTTTGCAATTTATCAAATATTCTAGCATTTCCACTCCACCACCAAATGTCCCCTCTTCTCTATGGATTGAAGTTAATTTCTACCACTATTGATACTGTAGGAACCTGAATTTTATAATCACCTATTACTCTCGAGGTTCCATGCGTGTTCGTTTTCGTGAAAGAGCTCTGGGTGAGTAGCTACGCTTATCCTAGCCTCAGCAGAGACAGCGCAGACTGATCAAAGCTATCTGTTCTTGCCCCAGACTTATACAATGTTTCAAAGAGGAAGTATAGAATCATCGTCATCTGATTGGTCCAGGTCCCATCTGACGTCCTCATTGTCCTGTAGAATGATGACCATTTGCTGCTGGCTCCAGGCGCGGTCTTGCATCTTATGTCCACAGTGGCTCCCCGCAGCCACCTCCTTTGTGGAAAACATAGGTTTGTGCTTATCAACTCTAGTCACAGGAAACACGCTGTCCCAACTCATACATGTAATTCCAACTCAATCTAATACATGTCCTGTAAGGTACCACCAATACCTCTCATAACCTTGTCCAGTTATCTGTTTGGTGTTTGCAAATCCCTTTAAATTAGTAATTGGGAGCCTCAATTTAGTCGTTGTGTTTGGTGCTATGGTTACCCTAATTGAATTATTATATGCCCATGAGACTATCCAGGGAATGACAGGAATTGGTGTTCCTGACTGTCCGCTACTATGTCTAACCCTGTGTCAGAGTAAGGGTTTAGTGGTTACTTTATGGTCCGTTCGTTTAACCTTGGGTGATTCCCACAAATACCATACTAACATAAAAATCTAAATAACAGATAGCATTGACATCCAACATCCAATAGCTAATTTAAAACACTTAGGGGTCATTCTGGTTGTATCCCCTCTACTTTAGTTTGGTGTCTTATAAAATCTTCACTGACTTTCGGGTCTTCCCAGATTATAAACGTCTGAGACCACCCTATTATCAGACTTTTGCTCACCTCCCTTGTTGGAGTTTTCAACCTAAATGACCTTTTTACAATGTGTCAAATGAATCCAAGTTGACCGTTCTATTATCTTTACAGTTGTGGGGGTTGTCAAAAATACTTGAAATGGGCCTTAATTTAGTTGTGTACCACTGTTTCTTCTTCACACTTCTTACAAGAACCCAGTCTCCCGGCTCCACTAGTTTGGCGTCCTGCTGGGAGACAAAAGGATCCTCACCACCTTGTTTTTGTGCTTGTTGTTGTTTTTCTAACATTTTACGCATGTAGTCAGCTAAATTAGCTTCATCATTTGTTTCCCATTGGTTCTTAAATAGAGGTAGTTTATAAGGCCTTCCAATCAATGTTTCATAGGCTGTTAGTCCTAAAATACTTGTTATGTTTATATACAGCTTTACTAATTCCAAACACTGTGT
The DNA here is from genome assembly GCF_024500385.1 of Phyllopteryx taeniolatus. Classification (NCBI taxonomy): domain Eukaryota; kingdom Metazoa; phylum Chordata; class Actinopteri; order Syngnathiformes; family Syngnathidae; genus Phyllopteryx; species Phyllopteryx taeniolatus. Next base: position 1,637,312 of record NC_084513.1, on the reverse strand, counting down.
CCACGGCCTTCCTGTTTCTTCAATGCGCTTTTTAAGTCTGTTTTTTATTGTTCCATTCATCCTTACCACTAATCCAGCGCTTTGAGGGTGGTAATGATTCTTTAGATCAATGTGAAACATCACTCCTATCTTTTTCACAATTTGGTTAACAAAATGGGCACCATTATCACTGTACATCTTTTCTGGAATACCATATCTTGGAATGATATCCTTACAAAGTGCTTTTTCCACTGTCAATGCATCTGGATGTTTGGTTGGGAAGATTTCTATCCATTTTGAAAAGGCGTCTATGATAACCAAACAATATTTATTTTTATTTTTTTCCTCACTTTGGTTTAATTCAACAAAGTCCATATGGATAATTTGAAACGGATATTGTGGTGTTGGGAAGCGTCCTCTACGTAGTCTCAAATTACCTTGTGGATTGTGCCTTGCACATGTCAAACATGCCCTACCAAATTTTTTTGAATAAGAATTAAAACCATAAGTTGTATAATGTTGATGTATCTGCGTCATCATCCCTCCTGTTGAGACATGTGTTACACCATGACTCAATATAGCAGCCCATTTGTATAGATTTTTTGGTAGGATAGTTTTATTATTTTTTGTCATACACAGATGTCTTTTTGTAATGTTGATAAGAATTCTGCATTTGTAACCAATTTGCCTGTTGATGATATCATGCCTCTATTCTTCCAATATTGTGCAAAGGTGTGTACTGTGGCAAATGCATCTTGACTATCTGTGTAAATAGTAACATAACCCAGATTCTACAATAATTTGTTATCTTCTATTGCTCACACGTTTGTCCTGCAGTTGCTTCTTTTATTAAGTCTTGAGTAGGTGGTATCACATTCCACGATCTTTTAAGGATGTGGTCAATGCCTGGAGGTGTGGGGGCTTTATTGCCTTGTGGCAATCTGGTAAAAGGGTATCTTTGTCCTCCACACGTAAATGCAGACCAAAACTGACTATCGTTATCTATGGGTATAGAAAATAATGCATTGCTGATATCTACTACAGTAAAGACTCCAGCATCTGGCCTGAGTGTATGCAACAAAGTGTAAGGGTTAGGTACACATGAAGCTGTTTGAATTGACTGCATTATTTACCGCTTGTAGTCTTGCACCATGCAGTATCCTACAGATTGTGGCGCTTTCTTTAGTGGGAATATTGGAATGTTGCATGGAGAGTCATCACATTTTACTATTACTCCAGCAGCAATCAAATCTTCAATTACTGGTTTGATGCCTTCGTATGCATCCTGTTTCAATGGATATTGTCTCACACATGGTCTGTGTTCAGTTTTTTGCCTGATTTGTACTGGTAAGGTTCCTTTTATTAACCCAACATCTCTAGGTCCTTTAGACCATAACTTCTCTGACACTTCCTTCAACAAATCTTCCTCATCCTCAGTGAGCATGAAGTCTTATTTTTGCTGAGAATGTAGGTGTATCCCTTCTTGTGCCTGAATTGTCCAAAATAGTACCTTTCTTTCTAATCCTGTTGAGGCACTTATTTCTGTATTGGTTGAAAAGGTAACCCAGTCAGTTGCTTTCTCACCTTGTTTAACTATTCTCCCTAAGTCTTTCCATTTTTTATGTCTATTTTTGTACAACGAGATGTGGGGTGGAGTCCACATTCTAAACAGTGCTTCCATCTTTTCATTTCATGTCACTCCTGCAATTGCTGTGCTTTCTGTAACAGTGTATAAATAAGTCACAGTGACTCTAGGTGGTGTTATTTTTGCCAATTTTCTCTCATATTCCACATCTGGACGAGGTGTACCTTTGTACCAGAGTGTAATATGCAAATCATTCTCTGACATTTTGTCTTGTAATTTGGGAATCATCTTTCTCCCTTCAGTCATTAATGCTGCTGCTGTTTCTTTTTATCTTTATTTGATTTATTTATTTATTTATTTCAGCACGGAGGGCGTGATTTCCATACTCCTCCAAGGTGCCTGTAGGCAGGCCAATGTAGTGTTTGTTAAACCAGCTGCGAATTGCGTCTTTTAAACCTGCAGGGAGAGCACTCTTCAACTGCTGTTGAAATGGCTCATTTACATCTCCATCCTCCTGCAGGCTACTGTGAGTCTTGAATACAGTTGTCATTCTTACTCTGTATTCCTCAAAAGGCTCATCATCCTTTTGTTTTACTCTTGCTATTTCAGTGTAATTTGCTCTCTGTCTGAAACGCTGGGTTGCTCTGTTAATTAATCCTTGCACCCGGTGTCCCAAGATCCCAGCTGGTGGGTCGAGGTCCAGTCCTGGAAAAGGATCTCTAGGCTCTCTCTAGGGAGCCTGCCGTGGCCACGGTCTTTCTGGAGTCCACCACACCCGCTGGAATCCTTAGGTATTTTGGCATCCGGCTCGAAGGACCAAGTTAATGTTAATGTAAACAACCTAGAACATCTAATAAACCATAAACAAGGAAGGAAGACAAGAGATGATTTATACACTCGTGAGGAGAACGATTAGAGTTGTTCGCAGTTACAAACTCCTACCGCTCTGAACACACTCTGTTGATCCCTCTCTTTTTATTTTCTTAGGGCGGTTCCTAGTTACACAGACATTGCTGCTATCTTAAGATAAGGGCACACACAGCAGCACCGTAAAACAATCACATATATGACTCATTGTGGAGATGTGTTCTTCATCAGCGCTGATTGCTTCAACCTTTGACCGCAAAATGTTCCAGCCGCTATCTTTTGATGAGGGCACAGTCCTTTTCACAGACAACGTCAACTTTTATGATACAATCAGCATTATACTGCTAAATGCATGCTTTGAAAATACTATAAGAGTAAATATGGGATAACAAATGTAAATTTATTCTAACAAATACTTCTCCTCAATTTCACTGACACGCCTTCCCATGAGGAAGCAGAGTCTGGGGTCTCTGAGGCGGGCTCTCCTATGTCTGGGGTTGAGGTCACCGAGGTGGTTAAAAAGAACCCGGGGGTGGATGAGATTTGCCCGGAGTTCCTAAAGGCTCTGGATGTTGTAGGGCTGTCCTGTTTGACACGCCTCTGCAACATCGCATGGACATCGGGGACAGTGCCTCTGGATTGGCAGTCTGGGTTGGTGGTCCCCCTTTTTAAGAAGGTGAACCGCACGGTGTGTTCCAACTATAGGGGGAATCACACTCCTCAGCCTCCCTGGTACGGTCTATTCAGGGGTGCTGGAGAGGATGGTCTGTCGGGAAGTTGAATCTCAGATTCAGGAGGAGCAGTGTGGTTTTCGTCCTGGCCGTGGAACAGTGGACCAGCTCTTCACCCTCGACAGGGTCCTCGAGGGTGCATGGGAGTTTGCCCAACCAGTCTAGATGTGTTTTGTGAACTTGGAGAAGGCGTTCGACCGTGTCCCTCGTGGAGTCCTGTGGGGGGTGCTTCGGGAGTATGGGGTACCGAATCACCTGATACGGGCTTTTCGGTCCATGTTTGGTACGTATTGCCGGCAGTAAGTCGGACTCATTTCCAGTGAGGGTTGGACTCCGCCAAGGGTGCCCTTTGTCACCGATTCTGACGTAGTCTCTCCAGCGTATCAAGGGGCGTGCCCGTGGTCTCCTCCCGGTGGGACACGCCCGGAATGAATGACCAGGGAAGCGTCCAGGAGACATCCTAATCAGATGCCTGAGCCACCTCAACTGGCTTCCCTCAATGCGGAGGAGCAGCGGCTCTACTCTGAGACTCGCGCGGATGAAACAATTTCTCACACAATCTCTAAGGGAAAGCCCGGACACCCTGCGGAGGAAACTCATTTCGGCCGCTTGTATCCGGGATCTTGTTCTTTCAGTCACGACCCACAGCTCATGACCATAGGTGAGGGTAGGAACATCGATCGACCGGTAAATTGAGAGCTTCACGTTTGGGCTTAGCTCCTTCTTCACCACAACATACCGATACAAAATCCGCATCACTGCAGATGCTGCACCGATCTGCCTGTCGATCTCCCATTCCATTCTTCCCTCACTTGTGTTTATGACCTCAAAATACTTGAACTTTTCCACTTGGGGCAGGATCTCATCCCCAACCCGGAGAAGGCACTCTATCCTTTTCCGACTGAGGACCATGGTCTCAGATTTGGAGGTGCTGATTTTCATCGCAGCCGCTTCACACTTGGCTGCAAACCGCTCCAGTGAGAGTTGGAACCTTATCTGTGAAAAGCAGAGATGCGATACTGAGGTCCCGTATTAGGGAGTTCGGTACCCCATATTCCCAAAGCACCCCACACAGGATTCCCCAAGGGACACGGTCGAACGCCTTCTGTGAGTCCACAAAACACATGGAGACTGGTTGGGCGAACTCCCGTGCACCCTTGAGGACCCTGCTGAGGGTGTAGAGCTGGTCCACTGTTCTTGAGGACTCAACCATGGTATTATTTTGGCTCATATCCGTGGGCTTCTATTTTACCATTAAAATAAGAGAATCTACAAACTGGTGTATTAATCATTACAGAAACATAAAGGGGCGGCACGTTGAGCGACTGGTTAGAGCGTCTGCCTCACAGTTCTGAGGACCTGGGTTCAATCCCTGGCGCCGCCTGTGTGGAGTTTGCATGTTCTCCCCGTGCCTGTGTGGGTTTTATCCGGGTACTCCGATTTCCTCCCACTTACCCAAAACATGCATGGTAGGTTAATTGAGAACTCTAAATTGCCAGTAGGTGTGAATGTGAGTTGTTTTTTTGTATGTGCCCTACAATTGGCTGGCAACCAGTTCAGGGTGTACCCCGCCTCCTGCCCGATGATAGCTGGGTGAGGCTCCAGCACGCCCTAGTGAGGAGAAGCGGCTCAGAAAATTGATGGATGGATGGATGGAAATGTGAAACTGAATTAATTTCATAAAATTTCAATTACAATGAAAATGCGCTTTTTTATTTCACCTTCATTTTAAACAAATTGAGCAACATTAGAGCAACATTGTACCAATGTTTGAATTACTCACGGTCAGCTGGGCTTAAATCCTTATTGTCAGCTTCACAAAACATGTAAAAATATATTCTTATCCCCCTACACACACACACACACACACACACACGCACTCACACTTACACACGCGTTCAGCCACATACCCCATGCACGCAGACACAGTAAATTCGCCGATAAAATACCTGCAAGATTACATCAAGTGATTGGCAAACTGATACACTTTGATCGATATGGGTTCATGAAAAATTTATATTTTTCTGATAAAAACTATTCAATATTCTTTAATATGCAAATAATCTTCCGAATTAAAAAACAAAAAAACAAAAACAAACAAAGCTTTCGATTGAATTGAATGGCCCTTCATGTTAACTACCATGGAGAAGTATGGGTTTGGAAATGCAGTAGATCAAAATGCTGTAGTTAAACCCAATGGCTGCATTGACAACCAGCAGCCTCATTTCAACCTCACTATATTTACCTGTTATTGTCTAAAAAAAAACACAGCTTGCTTCCTTTACAACATTTCTCAGACATTTTGAGCGTTTATAGATTTGTACTCAACCTATTTTCACCACTTCAAATTGGTTACTACTGCATAAAAATAACAAACGAAATGGGGACAGACCAATATTAACGATTTTTGAAGCAAACCAAAACACGCACTACTGTAAAGGAAATGTGCTTGTCTTCTGTTGCTGATGTCAGCAGGCTGATGTTTCAAATCAGGCTGGTTTTGACCTAATTGTGGACAGGCCAAAATCTGCCTGAAAATCAAACATGTTAACAGAGAACAAGCCTAAAATTACTATAGAGTCTATTTTGGGGGGAATTTCTTTCTGCAGAAACTGGAATAAAGTCATTGGAGTTACAGTATTTATTTGAATGACCTGCCCATTACTCAATCTTCATCACTTTCATTTCCACCTGTCTTATATTATCCCTCCCATCCTAAACTTTTTAGGAGAATATTTTTTGGAATATATCCCCCGTTATTTGCGGAAACCCCAGCTCATTTGGATATTTTGTGTTTTTTCTTTGTTTGTTTTGAATGGCAAATATAAATCTAATATTCGTTCACGAATATTCACTATTCACGTTCAGGCTATGCTCACATCCCTCACAAATAGTGGTGCTCCACTGTACACTCTGTTTTAGTTCTTTTATTATACTGAGGAGCCCAAACAGAAACACAAAAAAATTATTTTGTCTCAGTATCTTCTGTTTGGTTGTATAGTGGCCACATAGTTCTCATCTTTGCCATCACTGGTATCCTTAAAAAGATAATTTATTTATTTTTTTTTTTTGTTCTAATAGATTAAAAAGGAAATGCACTTTTAACAAACACTGTACAATACTGTGTTGCAGGTGGTTGAGGAGAGAGGAGCTGATGGCTAAGAGCTTTGTTGAGCCAGTGGGAATACTGTATCTCATCCATTTTCTTCCATTTTTTGTGTGTGTGTGGGGATAAAACAAGCGAACTAGCAAACAACAATACAGTATTATTATGACACAGGCAAATTAACTCTAAGATGTCGCTACTTTTATTGCCTTACTAATCTTGATAGATGCTGAAAATATGTAATGATGATCGAGATGGTTTCTGAATGAGCATATATGTAAAAAATGAAAGAGATGCAATCGCACTATAGATACCAAATTAAATAGGAAGTAATTTCATAGTATCATATGTGTGAGGATTTTACTCTTTTACAGGATAAAAATAATCTGATTGCTCCCAGCAAGTTACTGCACTCCTAACTCTCCACATGGCAGAACTGTTAAACAGGATGACATCAATAAATATTGAAGGAAAACAACTGCTTTTGTTTGTTTGCAGTTCTTTGGGACCTCCCTAAAAAAACATTTCATGTGATGGTCCACACTTATATCAACATATCTCTCGTGAATGTGATTTTTTTTTAGGATGTTGTTTTTATCTCCACAGTGACTCAATATCGCTACAAAATCAATAAGCCAAATAGAGCTCTTTTAAACGTGACACCGAATGGAGAATGTGTTCTGTTTTGGACAGGTTAAAGGTTGAAAGCATGCATGCTTGTCAACAGTTGAAACAAAATCAATCACTTGAAAAAAAAAACCAGTCACTCTCAAGGCAAACCATTACAGTCATCCACATTTGAAACAGAATTCAGATAATTTTCTATTCTGGACAACATGAAGGGTAGAAAGCATGTCTGGCTTGTTTACATTATATTGGCCTGGCTGGAGTCAGGCTTCAGAATCTGCAGCGTCACAATGAGTTTAATGGACCTTCTGAACCAGGGATAGAAAATAGCATAGATCAGCGGATTCAGACAGGAGTTGAAGTAGAACAACCACATGATAAAGGCTGCAGATGACGCATTGAGCAGAACATCCTGCCCTGAGATGGCGATGCAGAAATATGGCATGATGCACGCGATAAACACCACCACCACCACCCCGAGGGTCCTGGCTGCCTTCAGCTCAGAACTCTTGACTGTTGTGCCGCGCAATGTGACATTTCTCAAGCGGGAGCGCATGGCGCGCACCTGAGACACAGCCACCAAAAACACTCTCATATACAGAACCACAATGACAGTGAGCGAGCCAATGAAGGAGAAAACAAGGTCTGTCATTCCAGCAGCGTACGTAACCACAATCACACATTCACCTACACAGCTGTTGTACCTGCCTGGTTGCTTCAGAATGTCAATAAAACACACACAGTGGAAAAGTAATGAAATGAACCAACATAGATAAACACAGATTTTAACTCTTATTTGGGAGACTTTGATATGGTAATGCAAAGAGTCACAGATAGCCACATAGCGGTCGATTGATATGAGCACCATACTTCCTATTGAGACAGACGTTATCACGTAAAGCAGAACATGATAAACAACACACATCAAGTCACCGAAAAACCAACAACCGTCAAGGAGGAAAATCTGAAACAACATGAGGAAGCTCACCAAGAAATCAGAGGTGGCCAGCGAAAGTAGCAGCAAGTTGGTGGGAGTGTGCAGTTGCCTAAACAAAGATAAAGACTTGTTATAATCTCTGGAATTTGGACATGACGCATGACGGTACAAGTGGAGAAAGGAGGACAAGGCATCACTTGAAATGAGAGATGGAGATGATGACCAGCAGGTTCAGAGTGAAGGTGATCAGCGAGATCACCGAAAGCAGCATGTAGGTGAGAGTGGCTGCCGACGGAGGACGCTGTGGCTTCCTGCAGGAAGTGTTGATAAGTAGCGGGAAGCACAACGAGGCTTCTTCTGCCAACTCCATCCTCAGGGAGAGCAGAAGACAGGTTCCCCCTCAACCCAGTTCTGACGCTGATCTGCATGACGATGTTCATAAGTCCTTAACAACAGAAGACAGTGCGCCTCTTTCTCCTCCTCCTCATCACCCTCCCATACTTTGACGTCAACATTCTTTTGGGATTAAAGAAAGAGTAAATCACACAGTTTTACTTGTCAAAAGGGAATGGATTGGATGAATCAGGGGTTTCCAAACTTTTTCCTCTAAGGCCACATTCAGAAAAATGGATGGATTCAAGCGCCAGTTGAAATTGTTGTTAAATAAATGTAAATTAATAATAAATGTTTTTACATACACATACATATCATGATTATTAATGCTTTTTATTTCATAATATTAATAATAACAACACATTAAACTTCTCAAGGCACTCAAAGCCGCTTTCCACTAATAAGATGACAATAACAGTAAGATGAGTGAACAGGAAGCCTGGCTGGCGGGGGCTGGTGTCAGCGACGCTGTCCACCGCAGTGGAATGCAGAAAAGTCACGCCGGCTGGCGAGAGCCTAGCTGGACGTTAGCTTCCACGTGGAAGGATGGTCAGTAGCTGAGCTCGCTGCACGCATGTTCACGAGTCACAACCGAAACCGGGTATTCGAGAGCTTTTTGAGAGAGAGATAGGTATGTTATCATTTAGCTGAATTTTATTTTATTTTTTTTAACCCCCCACCTTTCCAAGTTTACAATACATGACAACAACAACGCATAGTCCTTCGGTGAATGTGTTGAGTGAACTTGAAGCTCAGGGATGGATCATTAAATGAACGAGGAAGCACTTGAATGATTTTGTGAAAAAGAAATTAAGTTGTGTGGACTAATGTGAAATGACACAGGGAAAAAGTATTGAACACGCCAACTGGTATTTATTTAATACTTTGTACAAAAGCCTTTGTTTGCAATGACAGCTTCAAGACGGCTACTGTATGGAGAAACTAGTCGCATCCGTTGCTCTGGTTTGGCCCATTCCTCCACACAACCAGTGTTCAAATCTTGAAGGTTCCGTGGGCTTCTTTTATGGCCCTTGAGTTTAATTTCTTTCCATAGATTTTCACTTGGATTCAACTCAAGTGATTGGCTGGCCCATTCTAGCAGCTATTTTTTTTTCTTTGAAACCAATTGAGTTTTCTTGGCAATATGTTTTGGATAATTATCCTGCTGAAATTTCCACTCTCATTTCATTTTCATCATTCTCGTAGATGGCAGCAGATTTTTGTCAAGAATGTCTTTGTGCATTTGCCCATTCATCCTTCCTTCAATAATTTGAAGTTTACCAGTACCATTTGCTGAAAAGCAGCCCCACACCATCATGTTCCCACCTCCGAACTTCACTGTTGGTATGGTGTCTTTAGGGTGATGTGCAGTGCCAATTCACCTCCAAACGTGGTGTGCATTATGGCATCCAAACAGTTCAATTTTGCTCTCATCCGACCAGACTATATTCCCAGTATTTAACTGGCTTCTCCAAATGTTGTTCAGCAAACTTTAAACAAACTTTGACATGCATTATTTTTTTTATTTTTTATTTTTTGGCAATGGGGTCTTGCATGGTGAACGTGCATACAGGCCATGCCGGCAGAATGCATTACACACTGTTTTCCTTGTGACAACAGTACCTGCTAATTCCATGTCTTTTTGAAGCTCTCCACAGGTGCTCCTTGGCTCTTGGACAACTCTTCTGATTATTTTTTGTACTCCTCTGTCAGAAATCTTGCGAGGAGGACCAGATCGAGGCAAATTTATGGTGGTATTGGCTTTCTACTTGCGTATTATGGTCCCAGCCGTGCTCACTGGAACGTTCAGAAGCTTCCATATGCGCCTGTAACCAATGCCATCGTTATGTTTTGCAATAATTAGTTTGCTGTCTTTAGACAGCTTTTTGCTCCTACCCATCCTGTGTTTTGAATCACACCTTGGCAATTAGACCTTTTTGTAGGCCATCAGTTAGCACTGAACCATCTGATATTCATTTGCACTGACAAGGGGCTGGATTGCTGTTTTATTATTGTTAGATTTTAGGTGTTATCTTGGCTTTCCATGAATATTTACACCTGCCTTTCTTCATGTGTTCAATACTTTTTCCCTGTGTCATTTTACATTTTTACACACAACCTAATTTCTGAGCTTATTTGTTCTACTTTCTTTGTATGTATGGATTACGTGGGTTGTTCCCAACATTTGGTGACATTTTCAGGTCAATAGCACCTTTAGAAGTATATTTAATGAGAAAAAGGTGATGTGTTAAATACTTATTTCAGCCACCCTGCGTGTGTGTGTGAGTGTGTGTGTGTGTGTATATATATATATATATCCATCCATTTTCTGAGCCGCTTCTCCTCACTAGGGTCGCGGGCGTGCTGGAGCCTATCCCAGCTAACATCGGGCAGGAGGCGGGGTACACCCTTAACTGGTTGCCAGCCAATCGCAGGGCACATACAAACAAACAACCATTTGCACTCACATTCACACCTACGGGCAATTGGAGTCTCCAATTAATGCATGTTTTGGGGATGTGGGTGGAAACCAGAGTATCCGGAGAAAACCCTCGCAGGCACACGTGGAGAACATGCAAACTCCACACAGGCGGGGCCGGGGATTGAACCCCACACCTCAGAACTGTGAGGCTGACGCCGTGCCGCCCCATATATATATATATATATATAATATCCTCACCAGGGTCGCAGACGTGCTGGTGCCTATACCAGCTGACTCTGGGCGAGAGGCGGGGTACACCCTGAACTGGTCGCCAGCCAGTTGCAGGGCTCATATAAACAACCACTTGCACTCACATTCACACCTACGAGCAATTTAGAGTCTTCAATCTACTATGCATGTCTTTGGGATGTGGGAGGTGAAAACCCACGCGGGAGAACATGCAAACTCCACACAGGTGAGTCCGGATCTGCCTCAGAACTGTGAGGCAGATGTGCTAACCAGTCACCCACCATGCCGCCATGTACAGTGGGTACGGAAAGTATTCAGACCCCCTTAAAATTTTCACTCTTATGGAGGCCACTGTGCTCTTAGGAACCTTAAGTGCAGCAGAATTCTTTTTGTAGCCTTGGCCAGATCTGTGCCTTGCCACAATTCTGTCTCTGAGCTCTTCAGGCAGTTCCTTTAACCTCATAATTCTCATTTGCTCTGACATGCACTGTGAGCTGTAAGGTCTTATAAAGACAGGTATGGGGCTTTCCTAATCAAGTCCAATCAGTATAATCAAACACAGCTGGACTCCAATGAAGGTGTAGAACCATTTTAAGGATGATCAGAACAAATGGACAGCACCTGAGTTAAATACATGAGTGTCACAGCAAAGGGTCTGAATACTTATGGCTGTGTGATATTTCAGTTTTTCTTTTTTAGCAATTTCAACAATTACGTTTTTTTCAGTCAATATGGGGTGCTGTGTTTACATTAATGAGGAACAAAAAATTTACTTAAACGATTTTAACAAATGGCTCCAATATAAAAAAGAGTGAAAAATTTAAGTTGGCTCTGAAAACTTTCCGTACCCACTGTATATAATAAAGCCTATCACTCGTATCCTGCTGGCTAACTATGCCTTAACTGGTATTATATAATACAAAATATCAAATAAAGGCCTACATAGGAAGATGTCATGTACCTGTATGTATTTATATTCATGATTGGTATACACTGGTCCTATTGTGATTGCAACGATAGCAAAAAAGTACACATGCGAGCATTGTAGAAAACTTCTACAATGTTCTTTAATGTCACGTCATACAACCGTATCCACCAAAATTTACGTTTTAGTGCTTTAATCAGCAGTAATTGAGGTTACTGTTTGTTTAAAGTTGAACGCATCATTTAGGTGGCTGACTCGAGTTATTAGGAAGACTTGTTCCGCTTATTTTGACTTGTTTGTTTGTGCAATGCTTGCATCATGTCACCTGTTTGTTTCACACCTTTGATTGCAGCCATGTCATTATGGAGCACCAAATGTAGCAGGTGTGAAACCTGTGACATTGTGTGTGGGTGTGTGCGTATGCGAGCGTGCGTGGTGTGTGTGCGTGTGTGTGTGTGTCTGTGTATGTGGCAGCTTCACACCAAAACATGAAACAAGATAAACAAATGCTTGTTCTTCCTTTTAACTGTAATTAAAGTTTTTGACATAACCTTCACACATCCATACACAACATAACTTCTATATTGTAAACAACACTACATGCTCCACCTGCACACGCACGCACTCATGCACACACACAAGCACACAGACTCACACATCATTATTGCATCATTTTAAAATCATTCCTTTTTCTTCTATTCTTCCCAATAACAAGCAATGCAATAATAAAAATGGATTTATTAAAAAAATACATCTTTAAAAATACTATCTATCTATCTATCTATCTATCTATCTATCTATCTATCTATCTATCTATCTATCTATCTATCTATCTATCTATCTATCTATCTATCTATCTATCTATCCATCCATCCATCTGTCCTCCAAGAGCTACATTTACATGGCATTGCACATATTGAAAATTTGGGCTAATTTCAGCCAGAGTGCCCCCTTTCAATCACAGTGAGAATAGGTCTGACTATCTGATGTCTCCGATTATCTTGACCAATCATCTGGTTGTGTGGGGCAAGTGCCTGGAAGCAGTACGGCGCGTTCTCTACCACAGGCAATCATAGTGTAGCGGTGTGTGCCCTGGAGCCACTAATGTTGGAGCAGGGCATGTTGTGCCAAGAAACTATGTAGGAATCCTAATAGCGCATGGCAGGGCACAACTCATTTGGGGTTGGGGGCGCTGTAAATCATTTAGGGGTGTGTGGCCCACGCATGTTCCCCCCATGATGCGGACACTGGTGTGGGGCTTGTCTCAAGCGATTCCCACAGCCACCATTGATCTGCTTCGAAAACAGTGAGGGGCCGACAATCGTAAATATTGAACAATTGTAAATCATTATATGTGTGATGAAAAACAGTTCGACCAAACCACGGACACGGCTTATTACGTGAAATGGAACGATAGCCAATTGAGCTAGCGCTGTTGCCATATACAAATATAAGAGCAATCGGTTGTGTTGAGTGTTTGTATAATGTGTCTCCCATGTCATTCACCACAATATAAATGACAAGACCAGTTCGCAACAGCAATGTAGTAACCCGAGAAGCTAACCGTAGCCCAGCTTGTTCTATGGGCCTTTTCGGATTCTGGTTTTGCTTTGGAACTTTTCTTTCCTTTCTGAGCGAGATGACCCAGAAATACTTTGAGGATAGTTTGTTTGAATTCTAAAAATGTTTCGGAAATGTGCCTCGATGCAACCGTCAAGCCCCCTTGAGCAAATGTGACTCCAGGACTACCTTTATCAAACGTAAGGAGAGTTATTACCCACAACCCTTTATGACAGCAATATTTAAAGCAGCAGGTCACCGACAAAGTTTCCAGACTAATGCCGTGCTCAGACTACACGAATGCTGCCTGATTTGGACCCGACAGACGCGTCGCAGACAAACGTGAACTGTTGTGGCCGATCATTTGAGTTATGAGTCCTCGATCAAGCATCCCCCTCTTTGTGAAAACATCAACAATTGCCAATCTAGTGTCTGGGACACCTTACAACCACGTAAATTTTGCTGATTATTGGTGACAGTTTTGGGACTTTAAGCGATCTAACGTTTATAGCCCCCTTTAAACTCCTGTGATTTCCTGAGCTCTCACCCTTTTTGTCTGATGAGAGCGTGTATAACAGGAGTGCGCGCCATCCACTTATTGTTCCTGCGAAGCCAAGCTCCGGTTGACCCCGTGGACCCCCACTTCTTTCCCGCGGTCCTGCATGCCAACACACTGTTTTCCTGCTGCCTGGACTAATTTCTTGTTGTCCCGCCTCCCCGATGACCTGTGCCGTCGGACTGAACCACACACAGTGATCGGGCGGCGTCTGGTTGGTGTCATTGGTGTTGTGTGGCCACTCACCCAGGCAAAGACAGGACGATTTTATGACACCATGTCTGATAATCTAGTATAGTGACCGTCGTGAATGACACAAAAAGTCGTGCAGTCTGAGCTTGGCATAAGCAAAGATGCTTGAGAGTTTCACACGAGAGACTTAATATCCATCCATCCATTTTCTGAGCCGCTTCTCCTCACTAGGGTCGCGGGCGTGCTGGAGCCTATCCCAGCTATCATAGAGCAGGAGGCTGGGTACACCCTGAACTGGTTGCCAGCCAATCGCAGGGCACATACAAACAAACAGTCAGTCGCACTCACATTCACACCTACGGGCAATTTAGAGTCACCAATTAATGCATGATTTTGGGATGTGGGAGGAAACCTGCGTGCCCGGAGAAAACCCACCCAGGCACGAGGAGAACATGCAAACTCCACACAGGCGGGACCGAGGATTGAACCTCAGAACTGTGAGGCTGACGCTCTAACCAGTTGGCCACCGTGCCGAGACTTAATATATAAATATAATAAATAAATAATAATATTAAAAATTTTGAATAAAAAATTTGACCAGAACATTAAAGTGGAACCTCAATATAATGGACTAATGATGGTGTCGTCTGTTACAGCGGATTGTCCATCATATTGAAACACTTTTTCATGGCTTATAAATACAACCATACAGTACAAAAATGATTGTTTTGTACTTTTTTTCATGGCATAAAATACACAACACAGTACAAAGTTCCATCCATCCATTTTCTGAGCCGCTTCTCCTCACTAGGGTCGCGGGCGTGCTGGAGCCTATCCCAGCTCTCATCGGGCAGGAGGCGGGGTACACCCTGAACTGGTTGGCAGCCAATCGCAGGGCACATAGGAACAAACAACCATTCGCACTCACAGTCATGCCTACGGGCAATTTAGAGTCTCCAATTCATGCATGTTTTTGGGATGTGGGAGGAAACCGGAGTGCCCGGAGAAAACCCACACAGGCACGGGGAGAACATGCAAACTCCACACAGGCGGGGCCGGGGATTGAACCCGGGTCCTCAGAACTATGAGGCTGACGCTCTAACCAGTCGTCCACCGTGCCGCCAGTACAAAGTTACAAAGTTATCATCAATAAAATGTTTGAAATTGATCCAATGTTCCTCTCCTTGAGCCGTCACCTTATCGTGGTGGAGGGGTTTTTGTGTCCCAATGATCCTAGGAGCTAAGTTGTCTGGGGCTCCACGCCCCTGGTAGGGTCACCCATGGCAAACAGGTCCGAGGTGAGGGACCAGACAAAGTACGGCTCCAAAAACCTCTATGACGAACAAAATAAATGGATATAGGTTTCCCTTTCCCGGACGCTGGTCACCGGGGCCCCCCTCTAGAGCCAGGACTGGAGGTGGGGCTCGAAGGCGAGTGCCTGGTGGCCGGCCCTGCACCCATGGGGCCCGGCTGGGAACAGCCCAAAAGGGTAATGTGAGTCCCCCTTCCCATGGGCTCACCACCTGTGGGAGGGGCCATAGGAGTCGGGTGCAGTGTGAGCTGGGCGGTGGCCGAAGGCGGGGACCTTGGCGATCCGATCCCCGGCTACAGAAACTGGCTCTATGGACGTGGAATGTCACCTCTCTGGCAGGGAAGGAGCCCGTGCTGGTGTGTTAGGTTGAGAAGTTCAGACTAGATAAAGTCGGGCTCGCCTCCACACACGGCTTGAGCTCTGATACCAGTCCTCTTGAGAGGAGTTGGACTCTTTTCCACTCTGGAGTTGACTAGCCAAGCAGGTGTGGGTATACATATTGCCCCCCGGTTCGGTGCTTGGCCGACTGGTTAGACCGTCTGCCTCACAGTTCTGAGGACCTGGGTTCAATACCCAGCCCCGCCTGTGTGGAGTTTGAATGTCCTCCCTGTGCCTGCGTGGGTTTTCTCCGGGCACTCCGATTTCCTCCCACATCCCAAAAACATGCATGGTAGGTTAATTGACAACTCTAAATTGCCCGTAGGTGTGAATGTGAGTGCGAATGGTTGTTTGTTTGTATGTGGCCTGCGATTGGCTGGCAACCAGTTCAGGGTGTACCCAGCCTCCTGCCCGAAGATAGCTGGGATAGGCTCCAGCACGCCCGTGACCCTAGTGAGGAGAAGCGGGTCAGAAAATGGATGGATGGATGGATGCTCAGCAAGATTCATGACATATTCAATTTAAGATGAATTAATAAGACATAAGTCGAAGAAGAAGAAGAAGAGGTGGAAAGCGAGTTCTTCGGCAGAAAGAGAAGAGGAAAGCACAGAGCCTAGAACTGAATGTGGGGACTTGGAATGTCAGGACTATGACAGGAAAATCTCGGGAGTTGGTTGACATGATGATTAGGAGAAAGGTTGATATATTGTGTGTCCAGGAAACCAGGTGGAAAGGCAGTAAGGCTAGAAGTTTAGGGGCATGGTTTAAATTATTTTACCATGGTGTAGATGGGGAGAGAAATGGAGTTGGTTATTTTATTTATTTTAAAAGAAGAGTTGGCTAAGAATGTCTTGGAGGTGAAAAGCGTATCAGATTGAGTGATGAGACTGAAACTTGAAACTGAGGGTGTTGTGTGTAATGTGATTAATGTCTATGCCCCACAGGTAGGATGTGACCTAGAGGTGAAAGAGAAATTCTGGAAGGAGCTAGACGAAGTAGTTCTGAACATCCCAGACAGAGAGAGAGCCGTGATTGGTGCAGATTGTAA
This sequence comes from Phyllopteryx taeniolatus, assembly GCF_024500385.1. Classification (NCBI taxonomy): domain Eukaryota; kingdom Metazoa; phylum Chordata; class Actinopteri; order Syngnathiformes; family Syngnathidae; genus Phyllopteryx; species Phyllopteryx taeniolatus. The sequence goes on along the minus strand of NC_084513.1, from coordinate 1,620,445 downwards.
TAGACATGTTGGTGAAGGAAATACGGGTGATGAAGAAGTAATGGGTAAGTACGCCATCCAGGAAAGGAACTTGGAAGGACATATGGTGCTAGACTTTGCAAAAAGGATGCAAATGGCTGTAGTGAACACTTGTTTCCAGAAGAGGCAGGAACATAGGGTGACCTACAAGAGCAGAGGTAGAAGCACACAGGTGGATTACATCTTGTGCAGATAATGTAATCTGAAGGAGGTTACTGACTGTAAGGTTGTGGTAGGGGAGAGTGTGGCGAGACAGCATAGGATGGCGATCCGATCCCCGGCTACAGAAGCTGACTCTAGGGACGTGGAATGTCCGAGCTGGTGTGTGAGGTCGAGAAGTTCCGACTAGATATAGGGGCCCCCCTCTGGAGGTGGGGCTCAAAGGCGAGCGCCTGGTGGCCGGACCTGCACCCATGGGGCCCCCTTCCCCTGGGCTCACCACCTGTGGGAGGGGCCATAGGGGTCGGGGGCGGTGGCCGAAGGCGGAGACCTTGGCGATCCGATCCCCGGCTACAGAAGCTGGCTCTTGGGACGTGGAATATCACCTCTCTGGCAGGGAAGGAAGTTCCAACTATATATATATAGTCGGACTCGCCTCCACACACAGCTTGGGCTCTGGTACCAGTCCTCTTGAGAGGGGTTGGACTCTCTTCCACTCTGGAGTTGCCCACGGTGAGAGGCGCAGAGCAGGTGTGGGTATACTTATTGCTCCCCGGCTCGGCGCCTGTACGTTGGGGTTCCCCCCAGTGGACGAGAGGGTAGCCTCCCTCCGCCTTCGGGTGGGGGGACAGGTCCTGACTGTTGTTTGTGCCTATGCACTAAACAGCAGTTCAGAGTACCCACCCTTTTTGGAGTCCTTGGAGGGGGTGCTGGAAAGCGCTCCCGCTGGGGAGTCCATCGTTCTGCTAGGGGACTTCAATGCTCACGTGGGCAATGACAGTGAGACCTGGAAGGGCGTGGTTGGGATGAACGACCCCCCGATCAGAAGCTGAGTGGTATTCTGTTATTGGACTTCTGTGCTCGTCACGGATTGTCCATAACGAACACCATGTTCAAGCATAAGTTTGTCCACACGTGCACTTGGCACCAGGACACCCGAGGTCGCAGTTCAATGATCAACTTTGTGGTCGTGTCATCGGACTTGCGGCCGCATGTCTTGGACACTCTGGTAAAGAGAGAGGCGGAGCTGTCAACTGATCACCACCTGGTGGTGAGTTGGCTCCGATGGTGGGGGAAGATGCCTGTCCGACGTGGCAGGCCCAAACGTATTGTGAGGGTCTGCTGGGAACATTTGGAGGAATCCCCTGTCAGAAGGAGTTTCAACTCCCACCTCTGACAGAACTTTGCTCATGTTCCGGGGGAGGCGGGGGACATTGAGTCCGAGTGGACCATGTTCCGCGCCTCCATTGCTGACGCGGCCGAGCGGAGCTGTGGCTGTAAGGTGGTCGGTGCCTGTCGTGGCGGAAATCCCCGAACCCATTGGTGGACACCAATGGTGAGGGATGCCGTCAAGCCGAAGAAGGAGTCCTTTCGGGCCTTTTTGGCCTGTGGGACTCCTGAGGCAGCTGATGGGTACCGGCTGGCCAAGCGGAATGCAGCTTTGGTGGTCGCTGAAGCAAAAACTCGGGCATGGCAGGAGTTCGGTAAGGCCATGGAGAAAGACTTCCGTACGGCTTCGAGGAAATTCTGGTCCACCGTCCAACGTCTCAGGAGGGGCAAGCAGCATCAACACTGTGTATAGTGGGGATGGGGCGCTGCTGACCTCGGGACGTTGTGAGCCGGTGGGGAGAATACTTCGAAGACCTCCTCAATTTCACCGACACGCCTTCCCATGAGGGAGCAGAGTCTGGGTTCTCTGAGGCGGCCTCTCCTATCTCTGGGGTTGAGGTCACCGAGGTGGTTAAAAAGCTCCTCGGTGGCAAGGCCCCGGGGGTGGATGAGTTTCGCCCGGAGTTCCTCAAGGCTCTGGATGTTGTAGGGCTGTCCTGGTTGACACGCCTCTGCAACATCGCGTGGACATCGGGGACAGTGCCTCTGGATTGGCAGATTGGGGTGGTGGTCCTCCATTTTAAGAAGGGGGACTGGAGGGTGTGTTCCAACTACAGAGGGATCACACTCCTCAGCCTCCCTGGTAAGGTCTATTCAGAGGTGCTGGAGAGGAGGGTCCGTCGGGAAGTTGAATCCCAGATTCAGGAGGAGCAGTGTGGTTTTCGTCCTCGCCGTGGAACAGTGGACCAGCTCTACACCCTTGGCAGGGTCCTCGAGGGTGCATGGGAGTTCGCCCAACCAGTTTACAGGTGGTTTGTGGATTTGGAGAAGGCGTTCGACCGTGTCCCTCAGGTGATCCTGTGGGGGGTGCTTCGGGAGTATGGGGTACCGAACCCCCTGATACGGGCTGTACGACCGGAGTCAGAGTTTGGTCCGCAAAGTCGGACTCGTTTCCGGTGAGGGTTGGACTCCGCCAAGGCTGCCCTTTGTCACCGATTCTGTTCATAACTTTCATGGACAGAATTTCTATGCGCAGCCAAGGCGTAGAGAGGGTCCGGTTTTGTGGCCTCAGTATTGCATCTCTGCTTTTTGCAGATGATGTGGTTCTGTTGGCCTCCTCAAGCCGTGACCTCCAACTCTCATTGGAGCAGTTTGCAGCCGAGTGTGAAGCGGCTGAGCTGAGAATCAACACCTCCAAATCTGAGACCTTGGTCCTCAGTCGGAAAAGGGTGGCGTGCCCTCTCCAGGTCGGGGATGAGATCCTGCCCCAAGTGGAGGAGTTCAAGTATCTTGGGGTCTTGTTCACGAGTGAGGGAAGAATGGAACGGGAGATCGACAGGCGGATCGGTGCAGCGTCTGCAGTGATGCGGACTTTGTATTGGTCCGTTGTGGTAAAGAAGGGGCTCAGCCGAAAGGCGAAGCTCTCGATTTACCGGTCGATCTACGTTCCTACCCTCTCTTATGGTCACGAGCTGTGGGTCGTGACCGAAAGAACGAGATCCCGGATACAAGCGGCCGAAATGAGTTTCCTCCACAGTTTCCTCTCCCTTAGAGATAGGGTGAGAAACTCGGTCATCCGGGAGGATCTCAGAGTAGAGCCGTTGCTCCTTCACATCGAGAGGAGCCAGATGAGGTGGCTGGGGCATCTGATTCGGATGCCTCCCGGACGCCTCCCTGGTGGGGTTTTCTGGGCACATCCCACCGGGAGGAGACCCCGGGGACGACCCAGGACACGCTGGAGAGACCACATCCTTCGGCTGGCCAGGGAACGCCTCGGGATCCCCCCGGAAGAGATGGATGAAGTGGCTGGGGAAAGGGAAGTCTGGGTGTCCCTGCTAAAGCTACTGCCCCCGCGACCCGACCTCAGATAAGCGGTAGAAGATGGATGGATGGATGGACGTGGAGGCGTACCCCCCTTCTGAGAAGATACTCTACAACACTGGGCCTCAAATATGTTTTTACCAAGTACCAACTAAAAAGTATTCATTCATCCATCCATTTTCTGAGCCGCTTCTCCTCACTCAGGTCGCGGGCGTGCTGGAGCCTATCCCAGCTGTCATCGGGCAGGAGGCGGGGTACACCTTGAACTGGTTGCCTGCCAATCGCAGGGCACATACAAACAAACAACCATTCGCACTCACATTCACACCTACGGGCAATTTAGAGTCTCCAATTAATTAATTAATTTTGGGATGTGGGAGGAAACCGGAGTGCCCGGAGAAAACCCACGCAGGCACGGGGAGAACATGCAAACTCCACACTGGCGAGACCGGATTTTAACCCGGGTCCTCAGAACTGCGAGGCTGACGCTCTAACCAGTCGTCCACCATGCCGCCCTAAAAAGTATTTATCTCTTTAAGTATTACTATAATTTAAAAAACATAAAATTATATACTGAACCGTACTTAAGTGGGCGGCACGCTGGACAACTGTTTAGCACATCTGCCTCACAGTTCTGAGGTTCAAATCCCGGCCCCATCAGTGCGGAGTTTGCATGTTCTCCCTGTGCCTGCGTGGGTTTTCTCCGGGCACTCCGGTTTCCTCTCACATCCCAAAAACATGTATGGTAGGTTGATTGAAGACTCTAAATTGCCTGTCAGTGTGAATGTATTGCGTGAATGGTTGTTTGTTTCTATGTGCCATGCGATTGGCTGGCGACCAGTTCAGGGTGTACCCCGCGTCTTGGCCAAAGATAGCTGGGATAACCTCCAGCACGCCTGCGACCTTAATGAGGATAAAGCGGTAGAGAAAATGGAAGTATGGATGGATGTACTTAAGTGATTCTTTCACATACCACTAGAGAGAGACCATGTACCACTAGTCATACTTCTATCACACTTTGAGAATCACTGCTCTACAATGATAAGAAGGAATTAAACTTAATAGAAAACAAATGGACCTAAAGCATTGCCATGTGGACCTCCTCTCATACGCCATATGGACAAAAGTAGTGGGACTCATGTACAGGAAGTCTTAAAAGTGGAAAAAATGTGGAGTTGTTACCCAACGATCAGGGAAGACTTTCTACAAAGAATCAAACTTAATAGAAAATGAATGGACCTAAAATATTGACCAGTAGGCCTCCACTCAAGATACACAAAATGGGTCAACGGTATTTGGGACTCATTCCCCCTACAGGAAGTTAAAATAAAAAATGTATCATCCACAATTTTGGTGTGTCTATGCATGGAAAGTTTCCAATTCATCTCAAAGGTCGTTTGATGGGCTTGTAAATCCAGGAATGCCTCTTTGGACCTTACATGGTGAGAAAATGAACATTTAGAATTAATTGATCTGATTAAGGAGGCACGGTGAATGACTGGTTAGCACATCTACTTCATAGTTCTGAGTTCTGAGACCCGGGTTCAAATCCGGTCTCGCCTGTGTGGAGTTTGCATGTTCTCCCCGTGCATGCGTGGGTTTTCTCCGGGTACTCCAGTTTCCCCCCACATCCCCAAAACATGCATGGTAGGCTCATTGACGACTCTAAATTGCCCTAAGGTGTGAATGTGAGTGTGAATAGTCGTTTGTTTATATGTGCCCCGCGATTGGCTGGCGACCAGTTCAAAGTGTACTCTGCCTCTTCCCCGAAGATAGCTGGGATGGGCTCCAGCACGTCCGCGACCCTAGTGAGGATAAGCACCATGAAAAATAAATGAACGGATGATCTGATCTATTAATATGCATGTCTAGATATATTTGTCTGTATTATACATCCACACAGCTCGCGTGAAGTGGGTACAGAATTAGTCCACAAAGATGACCCTACTTTTACTTGCACAATCACAACACTTCCTGGACATTCCTATTCTAAATGTTTGTGCATATGCGTGCGTGTGTGTCTCTGTGTGTTAATCCAAGCAGTTGCAGCTTGGCAACGCTAACACAAAGTAGTGAATCACACATCCTAGCAACAAGAACTCATGCGCTGACCCAAACTGACGAGGCAGCAGGTATGTCCATTGTCCTTTTCTCAACAATAAGTTTTCCACCGTTAAGGATATCCAAGGATTTATGTGCAGGATTATAACATCACTGACCTTGGAATGTGTGAGCTAGTTTAATGAATGCTGTTTTAGATGAGCTACTGTAGGAAGTAACACCATGAAGGATTTGTCCCTGTCGCCGCTGAGTCGGGGGTGCGGTCGCGTCATCGCAGCGAGCGCAGGCGATCATGGCCGCCTGGACGTCTGCTTCACGCCACAGGTGCCCCACGTGTCAAATTTCACTTGAAATGTTAGCATTACAGATGTAAGCATTAACTTTCACTTAATTTATTTTATCATTTATGCTTATTATCGCTCACGCTGAATTTATTACGATTTGGATTTTTCTCATAATTGCAAAACAAAAGTCAAATTAAACATACAGCAGAGCCAATTAGGGCATCATCTATAATCATGTAAAAATCAAAACATGACAAAATATCAATACAAAAAAATCCTCCCATAAACCATGGCGAATCCGCGTATTATTAGTTATTATTAATTATTATTATTCATCTAAAAATGAAAATTTGAATCATTATTTTGTTTTTTAAATCTAACATAAAAAATGAAAATTTGCCCGATTTTTCAAATTGCAATTTTTTGCATAGATTTAAAAAAAAGTAGAAAAATGGGCCCTTCCATCCATCCATCCATGCATGAATGGATGGAAAAATGGGCCACAGAACTGAATTTAATTTTAATATTTAATGGGATGTCTTCTGTTGCCTGTTTTAAAACTTTTTATTTTTGATCTGAGCAAAGTCATATTTGTTTTTCGATTACCAATTGAAAATGAATGAATTGAAAATTTAGGTCCATACTATACCTAGAACATTGTCTTTACCTCGTAGAATATGGCTGAGAAGCTGAGATGTACTTTGGCTACTGTATTGTTTCCCTCAAATGGTTGATTTTAAATGTTTTTAATGAATTCAACCATTTAAAAAAAACAACTAAAATATTAGGTGAAAATATTAGGTGTACAAATTGTACCCGTCATTACAGTCTAATTTTGCACACCCAATCTGCAGCATTCAAATGTATATACTGTTGCTGTCCATGTGCTTGTTTTTTTTTTTTTTATAATTTTTTTTTTTTTCAATTTTAAGCTGATATGTGAAGAAGAACACATTTTGTTTTTAAAAAAGAAAAAGAAAAATCAGTGATTAGATGTGCTTGGAATCTGATGTGTGTTACGTGACATGGTCAAACGCTAAAGAAGCCATGTCAATGAATGTACAGTACATCCTAAATGCTAACTGCGCTCATTTGCATTTTTAAAACATCATATGAAATTTAATATGGTCATTCTTGTGTATAATGTTAGCAACTTGAAGCTAACACAAAATAAGAGGTGTACGCTGATTGGCTGATCCTTCCATAAGATAAATCCTTTCAGCTCACCGGACAACGACTACTATGGTAGACAGCTTGCATCCTAACGATTTTGATATTATAGCTTTAAATGAGGACTACTTCAATCATTAAAACTGTCATTAAAAAGCTATAACCCTGGCGCTATAGGACTATTACATCTGGAAATCCTATGATGCTCTGCTGCGTATGACCAACAGCGGAAGCCTGCTCAGGAGCGAAGACTCGACCATCCCAAAGACATACAGCACTCGCCGGGGGCCTCTCCTTCTCTACTCTCGAGTATAAATGACCCCTCTTCACCCCCCCCCCCAAAAATAGACTCCCACAAGTCCTTCGACCTTGTGAGGACTGAACCAAAAGATTTCTCTCCTGTGTCTGCAGGGCTTAGTTACACTCGGAACTGAATCTGGATCACAGGCATCAGAAAGAAAGAGACGGGTCCCACGTCAACACACGCAGGAAGTAGATCACCGGCCGGACGCCATCTTGCGTCAGAATGCTCAGGTGAGCAAGAAGTGACCACAACGTCTCTGCCTTCCGCCCAGTGTACTTCATTACGTACACCTGCACAGTCTAAGGCAGTCACTTTAAAACAAAGAGCTACTTCTTGGGTACTGTTTAATGCGAAAGGCAACCAGTTTGATTCACCCTTCAGAAATAACACATTTGCCCAAATTACCTTGAATTAATTATATGTTGGTATTATTGTCACATGAACACATGTGAATTCTTTAAGAAACAGAACAAGCACTTTAAAAAAAATGAGAGCTACAATATAATAAAAACTTGCATGAAAGGAGACAACCAGTTTGGCGGCTGCTAAGAAGTGCCTGAAATTGTTCTTCTGAAGCGAGGTCATACTGTATATACAAACCTGAACAGGCAGTTATATTCTGCTTTATGCAATTGGCGTCCCCCTCCCTCCTCCAAAAATCTTGTTTTGTCTCAAAGCAAACTGATAGTTCAATATCAGAGAGAGAAAGAGACAGGAACAAGGTGACCATTTTTAAGGGCCTCTGTCACTGGCTGAGACGTCGCCGCGACTGCCGAGACTGATCAGTCATAGCGACTTGGCACAGCGGAATGCCAAAATTTTGCTTGCACTCTCACCAAGACAACGTCGCGTGGAAAAAACAATTAGCCCCATAACGTCTCCGCAACGTCTCCTTGACGTCACGGCACAGTCAGAGTTGTAACATGAAGAGCTCTGCTAAATAGGTGGGAGGAGGGAAAACATGAAATTGATAGAATCCTCACTATTTAAATGTACAAATATACTCTATATGAAGTGATAAATCAAATATATCTAATAACATACAGGGTCACTGCATGCCAAACAACAACATAAAAATAATATAAATGATAAATTAGCATGAAACAACATTTGTAATTTTTTATTTGTGTGTCTAAAAAAACACTGCACACAAATTTAAATATGTAAAGGCACAATAAAATAATTTTAAACACTGCACACAAATCTAAATATGTAAAGGCACAATAAAATAACTTAAACACTTCAGGGCTCTGCAGCACGGGAGACGACTGGTTAGAGCGTCTGCCACACAGTTCTGAGGACCCGAGTTCAAATCCGGTCTCACCTGTGTGGAGTTTGCATGTTCTCCCCGTGCCTGCGTGGGTTTTCTCCGGGCACTCCGGTTTCCTCCCACATCCCAAAAACATGCATGGTAGGTTGATTGATGACTCTAAATTGCCCGTAGGTGTGACTGTGAGAACGAATGGTTGTTTGTTTGTATGTGCCCTGCGATTGGCTGGCAACCAGTTCAGGGTGTACCCCACCTCCTGCCCAATGATAGCTGGGATAGGCTCCACCACGCCCGCGACCCTAGTGAGGAGAAGCAGCTCAGAAAATGGATGGATGGACTTCAGGGCTCTCAGTCACGTGGTCTAGTTGCAGTGATTCTCAACAACTGGTGGGTTGCGACCCAAAAGTGAACACATTTTTTTATTTTTATTTTTCTGCTGCTACAGCAACCAACTTCCCACATGGAACATATTAGATACAGAACGTGTAGCTGCCTCACACTAGAAGTCAGGAAATCTAAAGAAAATGTTCAGTTTAAAAATAGCCACTGACAACATGTACAGTGTATAGCAAAGCAAAGCAAAACAAATGTATTTCTATAGCGCATTTCATACACCTACACAAGGTAACTTTACATGATTAAAAGCATTTAAAAATAAAAATTAAATATATTTTCAAAAGCTTTTTCTAATTAGTTTGATGTAGCCTACTGCCAAAAGTGGGTCACGACTTTACAACAAAAATGGGTCAAGCGTCGTCATGGAGACGTCTCCGTGAAGTAGCGGTTGGGTCTCCGTGATGTCTCCTCAGTCTTGTTGGTGGTCTCCAACAGGTCTGGGAGATATCCCAGAGACCTTGCAGAGACATCTCCCCAGTCACGGACAAAATTAGTTTCAGCAATGTCTCCGAAACATCTCTGAGACCTTTTGGAGACTTGAAAATGTCATCAACAAGTCTCTAATGAAATCAAACATGTTCGATTTCAGCGCAAATCCTTGCTGACGTGGTTAGTCTCAAGGAAATGTCACAGAGACGTCTCTGCAACCAGCTGAGTCTCGGGTTGCCATTAGGTCACCAACTAGTCTCGAGCCAGTCACATCTACGGGCAATTTAGAGTCTCCAATTAATGCATGTTTTTGGGATGTGGGAGGAAACCGGAGTGCCCGGAGAAAACCCACGCAGGCATGGGGAGAACATGCAAACTCCACACAGGCGGGGCCGGGGATTGAACCCCGGTCCTCAGAACTGTGAGGCTGACGCTCTAACCAGTCCTCCACCGTGCTGCCGCTTGTTATCTTATAAAGTAAAACCAATATTAAAAACTATTGCTATTTGACTTTTTTGTAAGCATTTGTAAATCATTGATGGAGAGGGGCGCCAAATAAAGTTTTGCCTATGGCGCCACGTTGGTTAGGGGTGGCCCTGGCGGCCGGGGTGTGGTTACCTTCGGTATGGCCGTGATGCTGAAGCCGAGGGTGCAAAACAAGTCAAAGCCATGACGGGACACTAAGAAGATCAAGGCTGGGAGGGTCTTGAAGCAATAGCCCTCAGAGAAGGTGACGTGCCCACCATGCCAAATTTAGTGTGACCATATTCTCTTCGGTACCGGACTCAATTGTGAGCAGGGGGGAAAAGTCACCTACCTGTAGACTTGTTCAGTAGAGATGTGGTTGACTTTGGTGTTTCAGGTGAGAAGAAGAAGAAGAGAGTCTTCCATCATTGATGAAATCCATCACAACCAGCATCTACCTCCTACTGAAGACTACCACGTCACTATGGGGCAGGCTAGTGGGACTTGGACTCAGCAGGAGGTCCAAACAGAACCAGCATGGGTAGGATTTCAACTCCAAGAATGTCAGAAGGACTCCCATCATCAGCCGCTGCTTCTTCCTCTGTTACTCCCTGTCAAAAAATATGGTGAGAAAACTTTATGATGGTGGTGTTTTCACTTGACATCTGTAAGATTTTGTTGCTCTTCCATCATACAGAACAGATAAACTGTAAAAAGAAAGCAACAGAGCGGGACAAAACAAGAACACAATTCTGCAAAGAGATGTTACAGCATGGACAACGGTCTAAGAAATCATCAGAAGTTCTGCTGGGCCCGGTGGATGGTGCATCAAAACTGAACATTATTATATAAGTTTATGTGTCTTTAAAAAATATCTTTTTTCTGTGTTTATAATGTCATGCTACCATGTGCTTTGTTCTGTCCTCTACTCCAAGAGTCTGTGCCTCTCCCACCAGGAGCCTCAGAATGCGTTGCAGGACGCAAAGGGCCAGGCAGGCAGAGCTCCTTAGCATTTTTACATAACCAAAATCTTCAGGATTCCTGTCACTCCAGCGAGGCTCCGAGAGGCGTGGTCAGGGGGGTTCTCCCACTGGAGCTGAGAGGTAAAGATGCCTACACAGGACATAGAATAGCATTATATAACATGATTTAATCTACCATAGCAGAGCACATTATAGCGTAACATAATGTACAACCCCAATTTCAATGAAGTTGGGACGTTGTGTTAAACATAAATAATAACAGAATACAATGATTTGCAAATCATGTTCAACCTATATTTAATTGAATACACGACAAAGACAAGCTATTTAATGTTCCAACTGGTAAACTATTGTTTTTAGCAAATAATCATTAACTTAGAATTTTATGGCTGCAACACGTTCCAAAAAATCTGGGGCAGGGTCATATTTACCACTGTGTTACATCACATTTTCTTTTAACAACATTCAATAAACGTTTGGGAACTGAGGACACTTATTGTTGAAGCTTTGTAGGTGGAATTCTTTCCCATTCTTGCTTGATGTACAGCTTCAGCTGTTCAACAGTCTCCGGGGTCTCCGTTGTCGTATTTTACGCTTCATAAAGCCCCACACATTTTAAATGGGAGACAGGTCTGGAATGCAGGCAGGCCAGTCTAGTACCCACACTCTTTTCATTCTCCACGCTGTTGTAACACGTGCAGAATGTGGTTTGGCATTGTCTTGCTGAAATAAGCAGGGGCATCCATGAAAAAGACGTTGCTTGGATGGCAGCATATGTTTCTCCAAAATCTGTATGTACCTTTCAGCATTAATGTTGCCTTCACAGATGTGTAAGTTACCCATGCCATTGGCACTAACACAGCCCCTTACCATCACAGATGGTGGCTTTTGAACTTTGCATCCATAACAGTCCGGATGGTTCTTTTCCTCTTTGGCCCAGAGAAGCCAACGGCGTTTCTGGGTGTTGTTGATGAATGGCTTTTGCTTTGCAGAGTAGAGTTTCAAGTTGCACTTACGGATGTAGCGCCAAACTGTATTTACTGACATTGGTTTTCTGAAGTGTTCCTGAGCCCATGTGGTGATATCCTTTACACATTGATGTCGGTTTTTGATGCACTGCCGCCTGAGGGATCGAAGGTCACGGGCATTCAATTTTGGTTTTCGGCCTTGCTGCTTACATGCAGTGATTTCTCCAGATTCTCTGAACCTTTTGATGATATTATGGACCGTAGATGATGAAATGCCTAAATTTCTTGCAATTGTACGTTGAGGAAGATTGTCCTTAAACTGTTCAACTATTTTCTCACGCACTTGTTCACAAAGAGTTGAACCTTGCCCCATCTTTGCTTGTGAATCACTGAGCAATTCAGGAAAGCTCCTTTTATACCCAATCATGGCACCCACCTGTTCCCAATTAGCCTGTTCACCTGTGATGCTCCAAACAGCTGTTTGATTATCCTTTTTTGCCACCTGTCCCAGTTTTTTTGGAACGTGTTGCAGCCATAAATTTCAAAGTTAATGATTATTTGCTAAAAACATAATAGTTTATCAGTTTGAACATTAAATATCTTGTCTTTGTAGTATATTCAATTAAATATAGGTTGAACATGATTTGCAAATCGTTGTATTCTGTTTTTATTTATGTTTAACACAACGTCCCAACTTCATTGGAATTGGGGTTGTAATATAGCATAACATAGGGAAACATAATCTAACATAGCATAGCACAGCATAGCTATGAATTAAAAAAAAAAAACAATACCACATAAAATAACACAACGCAGTATAAAATAGCCCAACACAAAACAAATAATCAGTGTGCTGGAGCCTATACCAGCTGACATTGGCAAGAGACTGAGCACACCCTGGACTGGTCGCCAGTCAATCACAGTGCACATTCATAACAACACAACATAACATAACACAACACAACACAACACAACACAACATAACATAACATAACATAACATAACATAACATAACATAACATAACATAACATAACATAACACAACACTTCTTGAGCACTGTGATTTTAACATAAAAGGAGAATTACCAAGGCTTTTGTATCGGAGCTCATTAGATGTTTCAGGCATACCTAATATTATGGCTGCTTTTAAGATTTTCAGAACGGCCAAGCCGTTGGATGCTTGATTCTTGGTCCTGACGGAGAAATTATTCAACTGTCCCTCTATGACAACTACCAACACCAACTTCTTGGTGACAATGACACAGACCAGCAAGGTGAGTCAATTGCCTAAATTTCCCAAACTGTGGGTTGAGGGTAAAATATTGTTTCATACGGTGGCTTGGAAGTGCAAAATATAACAAATTGTGAAAGACTTTTACATTTCAGGAAACAAATTAACAAAAGCCAAAACACTTTTACACTTCAGAAAACAAATTAACAAAAGCCTAAAACACTTTTATATCTCAGAAGACAAATTAACAAAAGCCAAAACACTTGAACATTTCAGAAAACAAATTAACAAAAGCCTAAAACACTTTTATATCTCAGAAGACAAATTAACAAAAGCCAAAACACTTGAACATTTCAGAAAACAAATTAACAAAAGCCGAAACACACATTTCAGAAAACACATTAACAAAAGCAGAAATACTTTTACATAAGACGAAACAAATTACAATTGAGACAACCCGGATAGGGAACGTCCAACATTATTAGGAATCCAGCGCATTTTCCTGGAAGGACACGCCCTGCTCCAATATTACTGGCTCCAGGACACGCACCGCTGCACTATGATTGGCTGTTGTATCCCGGTAGAACACGCTCAACTGCTCCCAGACGGAAAAAAAGTATGTGACTTATTAAGTGTGGCGGCGTTAATGTAAATGCCATTAACCCTAAAGCCTGTCGAACACTGTGCAACGTGGTCGAACCTGACTAGACCGAACCATCGCATAAAAATAAGAGTTGCCGACGCATCCCCGCACATTGAGCGATTGTATATATGGACGCTCTGAACAGCGAGCCTGTATAGGCGTTGGATGCTCCATATACAATCTATTGTACTTGATCACATATCTTAAACCATAAAAAGATAGCTTAAGAGTTAAGGAAGAAGTAGGTTGTTAAAGAGAGAGGATGCTGGTGAGAATTAAAGAGAAAGTGTGGATATTTGAACGTACATTCTGGTCACAAACTTTGCTTTTTCATGCACAGGCACATTATACATTATGAATGTGTTGTCTGACAGAAGAGTCTGCTAGGGTGAAGGGCAAAGCTTATAAGACAGTGGTGAGGCCAGCCATGATGTACGGATTAGAGACAGTGGCACTGAAGAGACAAGCAGAGCTGGAGGTGGCGGAAATGAAGATGTTGAGGTTCGCTCTCGGACTGACCAGGTTGTATAAAAGAGCTCATCAGAGGGGCAGCCAAGGTTCAATGTTTTGGAGACAAAGTTAGAGAGAGACCAGACTTTGAAGGTTTGGAGACCTCTAGAGGAGAGAGAGTGAGTATATTGGTAGAAGGGTGATGAGGATGGAGCTGCCAGGCACGAGACTTAGAGGAAGACAAAATAGAAGGTTGATGGATGTCGTAAGGGAAGACATGAGGGCAGTTGGTGTTCGAGAGGAGGATGCAGGAGATAGGCTTACATGGAAAAGGATGATACGCTGTGGGGACCACTAATGGGACAAGCTGAAAGGAGAAGAAGAAGAAGAAGAAGAAGTAGCGTTAATTAGCACTGTGCAGCAATAGCAACAACTGTATACGTCATTCGTACTTTTTATGCATGATCCAAGGCTGTTGAGGGATTGCAAGAACTCAAAACTACTTTGTATTTCTTCATGTCTCCTTTCAGGGGAGCAAACTGTTGGTCTCTTCCCAGTAACTGGATCAAATTTCTGTACAAACCCAAGTTCTTATAGACTGATGTGATTCTAGATTTCACGCCTTAACGGTCCCCTTCCATCAGAATCATGTTTTATGCATAACAGGTCAAAATGAGTTGGTAGAAGGTTGTCGATTGAATACAAAAGTCAATAAGTGGCATAAGGCTTGCAAAACGGGTCAATTTGAAGCCACCGACAGTGTGACGTAGTTTTGGCAATTAAAATTCAATTACCCACCCACTCAACTCAGCTGAACTGCAACGGCATTTCCGGGTTTTTAAGCAAGCGAGTCTCAGCCATATAAATACACTCTACAAGTATACGTATGTTGTGTTTTACAACAATTCTTAAATATACAGAATTTCCATTATTTAATGTAACTGTGGTCGATGAAATAGCAAAGCTTGCAGTCATTGACACCAGCAATGATTGTCGCGGGAGTTTCAATTCACATGAATGGGAGTGGATGACGAGTTGAAAAGATCCCCCCTCTTTTTATTTTAATCCACATCCCCTCTCAGCTCACGTTCCCAATTAATGGGCCAACAATCCAACTCTTGGTAAATTGTGCTTCACAGTGATTTTTACACACCGAAAGCCCATTTGCTTTATTTGCACTACATTGATCGACGCTATGGCCGCTCACAGCACTCCCTCGCCGGATGCGGGAGGACAGAAGTGGGAGAAGCATATAAATGTAAAAATAAATAAAGGATGCAACGTCTCTATGAATGCTTGGCCGCCCCAAGCAGACACTATGATATGGACCAATCAGAGTCAATCAAATAAAACATAAAAAAACATGAATAAGAAAAACGCCATTAAAATTTGGAGTTAAATAGTAGCTACATTTAGTACTAGTAGTAAATACCAATTTTATTATTTTTTTGTTTGTGTAGAAGATGGAGAACTGAACTTAAATGTACCATCGGGCGATGCTCACTACTGTGCACCGATTGAAGCAGTGAGTTTTTCCCACTAATTTACAATTTGGTGAAGTTTTAACGAAGCTCAGCTTTGTTCATTTAGCATCTGCGGCATCTAAACAATATTTTGTATTAATTGTTGCTAAACTAGTGTTTCGATCTTCATAAGTCTGCAGAGACGGATGTAAGACCACCCAACAGCTATGTCAATTTAGGTAATCCATTCATACGGTACTGTATATCCACCATCAATTTATCCTCTTTTCCATTGTATTAAAGTCAGCTCTTCTTGTTTTAGTGGTTGCAACAAATGAAAACAAAAAGGAAGCAGAACCAATGGAAAAAACACAGTGGGAAGAGAAACAAGATGTTAAAAACAAAGTGTGGAAATCTTCACCAAGGGAACAATTGGAGGAGCCTGCAGGAGGCACCAGTGAGGAGCAGCAAGGGGAAAAGGAGGGTGAACATCTGCCACCAGCCAGTTCAGGACAGTTTGGGAACAACACAATTAACACCCTGGAATTTGGACTCGGGTATGAATTTTAAATTAATAATTAAATTGTAAAGTGGAGCTTTCAAAGTGGAATTATGCTGTCTGTGACACTGGTTGACCCAACAGAAAATAATTGAAAGTGAATTAATCTGTTCTAGGGTCTAACTGTCATACAAGTATGAGAAAAATAAACTATAACGACTCACCTATTGAAAACACCCAGAAGAGTAAGGTGTTTGCATGGCAATATTGTCACCCAATGGTGTTAAATATTTAATTGCTGGAATTGAAACAAGTCGTGCATAAACCTATTTATGTTACCATCTGCTTGGTAATATGTATATGTGCATGTTATTGATATTTAATTAATTTCATTTTTCATATTTTATTGAGCGCCCAGATGCTCGCCGACTTCGCAGCATTTCTCGCTCTATGGTTATCGTCACACTTTTGGTCTTTAGTGGCATCAGACAAAAAAAAAAAAAGCCAAATTAAAACGAACGCATCCCTTTTGTATGGCTTTTGAAGCATATTGTAAATACAGTGAAGCCCCCGTATTAGCAGTTCAGTATTTGTAAATTCGCATATTCACACATATTTTAACCTATCCTGTTATTTGCTGAAAACTCGCCTATTCGCTGTTTTTATTCTCCTGCCAAAGCGATCAAAGTATTGCTTTGCCACAACCTTCTGCCATCTCGGTGCCAAGCAACTATGTTTACTATGTCTTTAGTAGCTTAATGACTCTATACCTTTGTGCCAAATGTTTAATATTTATTTAAGTGCAATTTTTGCGGACAGAGCCTGTCTTGATTTTATTTATTTATTTATCTAATATATTTTACTTATTGTTGTACATTACAATGCTAATGTCAATATTATTTAGAATTGAAAGTTAATTGTTCTTAAAAAGGATGTACTTGAATTATTATGCTCTATAATATCATTGAATCAGTTGAATTTAAAAAAAAAAATCATCAACGATACTATCGTTTATCGTGATAGTTTTGGGGAAAATCTATTGTCCTAAAAAATTTGCTACCATGGCAGGCTGAAACATAATATACTGCGAGAGATAACAAAAAAATATTGGACAAATTATACAAATAAAAATCTGCAATATAGCGGGACAGGAAAGCAACAACCGTCATATAGTGGAGGATTACTGTATCTGTACTCTGATGGGCGGCACGGTGAACGACTGGTTAGAGCGTCAGCCTCACAGTTCTGAGGACCCGGGTTCAATCCCCGGCCCCGGCTGTGTGGAGTTTGCATGTTCTCCCCGTGCCTGCGTGGGTTTTCTCCGGGTACTCCGGTTTCCTCCCACATCCCAAAAAAAACATGCATGAATTGGAGACTCTAAATTGCCCGTAGGCATGACTGTGAGTGTGAATGGTTGTTTGTTCCTATGTGCCCTGCGATTGGCTGGCAACCAGTTCAGGGTGTACCCCGCCTCCTGCCCGATGACAGCTGGGATAGGCTCCAGCACGCCCGCGACCCTAGTGAGGAGAAGCGGCTCAGAAAATGGATGGATGGATGGATGTACTCTGATGTTGAGTTGCAGGGACTCATTGTTTGAGGGCTCTGACTCATTGTTTCATTGCACCGGTACTAAAAAAAAAAAAAATGGTACTGTGCTATTTTTGACGTCAAAATACTTCGGTCTGGTACATCTAAAAAATCTGAAATGGCCATTTTAGGATTATTTGGGCCCTTTCTTTCAAAGAACAAATTGAACCATGTGTACAAAATATGGGCAACACTAAATTTCAAATAAAAGTTTGAAAATTCCCAATAAACCACAAAACTCTGAATAGTTTATTTATTCTGTAAATGTTGGCTGATGTAGGGAAAATACAATGGATGCACTAAAACTGATGAATTCTGTAACAGCAGTGATTTAAAAAATGAGACTTCCTCTTTAAAATGTTGATAACAATATATTTAATGGTGTAAGATCTGTACATTCACATTAATGTCATATGATCATATAGAGGGAAGGATGTGGAAACTGTCGAGTCACAAGAAGGACAAATGCGATCCAGGAAGAACAAGTTTGAAAATGTGAGGAAGCAAAAGAAAGAAGAGAGTGACGCTCGTCTGACTAAAAGCCACATAGAAGACAAGCAAACCAAGAAAAACGCAACAGACACACAAGAACATTCTACACTAACATCTGCGGTGAGGAATCTTGTGGTTTGTTGTCAGTTTGTTTTTTTTGTTTTTGTGTTTTTGCCGACCAAATGATGCTGTTTCAGAAAAAGAAGAGAGGCATCAAGAAAAGAGAGAACAGTGAGACGAGGACAAAGGAAGCAGCAAATGAAGCAAAAGGAAGACAGGAAGAGACGACCAGAAGAAGACGACGGGCGAAGCTAGAAAACAAAGATGGTAAGATGACACGGCATCATCACATACACTCCAAAAGTATTGGGCGTAAGGACAAGTAGTGGTCAAACTGTACATACTGTATACGAATGGACCCAAAACACATCCCTGTGGAACTACAAGGTACACTCATAAATTATTTGAACAGAGGTATTGGGACACATTGCATCTAAATAAATACCAGAGGTGAAAAGTGAAGTTCTCTGTAATAATTTATGTCCATTCAAAAATATATTTTCATGGTCTGTTATAGTCTTTTAGTGATCAAGTTAACATTTCCCAAATATGACATTTACGTGACCAAACGTGACTATTTTCTGACCTACTAGAGCATTTTAACTAAAAAGTGTAGCTTTTTGAGGAAATAGGTTTTTTTTCTCGTTCAATAGTTTTAATGTTAAAATAGTGTTTTTGAGGCCAAACATAACATGTTCATCTCCTAATCCAGCCTTTTAGTGACAGAATATCGTGTTTTAATGGCATGTAGCATTTAATGGGAAAATCCCACTACCTCAAGTTAGCATTTTTTTGTCCTTTTTTGGCAATGTGCAGCATTGTGTAGGTTTTTCTCCAAAATTTGTGCCTGTGGGGAATTAGTGAAGTCAGAGTTCACTAATATGGACCTCCAATCTTCGTTGTAGTTCATCACAAAATGTTGTTTGACACTCTTCTTCCACATCAAACTCAAGCATGCCTTCATAGACATTGCTTTTTTTGCACTGTGAAACATTCCCCAAACCTTTCCCGTAAAGTTTGACGAATACAATTGTACAAAGTGTGTAAGAATTATTGAAATAAGTCGTCTTTCCCAAAAAGCGTATTGCTTTGTGGAAGTGTATTGCTGCCGTACCAGAAAGAAAAAAAGTTCAGTATCACGTTATAATGTGATACACTTGTCAGGTTAAAACGCTAAATTTGACTTCAGCATTAGGCTTAACAAAATGAAGTCAATCTTCCGGTTCTCGTAACTGTGTCTTCTTTTTATTATTTTTTTTTGTTTAAACACTTGGCCTTTGATACAAAAGAGCAGTGTAGTTACATAGCTAGTAACTTTGATTTATAAGACAAAAGAAGAAGACACGTCACTTCATAGGGCTCCACCATTGACCTGAACCGGAAGGAAATGCTTCATTTCATTTTGCCGAATGCGAAAGTGGAGCTTATCACATTATAACTTGATATCTTATCACCTTAAAACCTGAAACTTCATCCATCCACTAAAATCTGAAATCTGTCACTTTGACAACGTGAAATTTAACACGCTAAAATGTGAACTTTATCATGTTATAACATGATACTGAACATTTGTTTTCTGTTGTTGTAGCAATATGCTTCTGTAACCCGAACACGTGAATGACTGATTAATTTTAATGTTTGTCCCAATACTTTTGTGCAGTCTGAGTATGCACGAAGTAAGAGTGAAAAGAATGACTTAGAATGTTATAAATATTCTTATTTTTCCTTCACATTTGCAGATGATCTTAATGTTCCCTCACATAAACAACTAGAAGATGGTCTGGAGAAAGAGGAGGTGGCAACCGAACAGGAAACATGCGACGCACTTGACATAAAATCCCCCAAAAGCTTCACCAACGAAACAAAAGCTGACACCAGTGTAGAAGACGACACTGAGCGCCTTTCCAGTGATGACAAACACAACCCTGACAGCAGCGTCCAATCAGTTAGTTTCCAAAGGTCTCCACTTGTGTCCTTGGGCACCAATGTGAGGAGCTCACCGGGATCTTCCTGTGAGGGTCTATCGGCCGATAGGAGGGTCCTCACATCCTCTCAAGGTCAACTGTCATCATCGTGCTCCACCGTCATGGTAACCGAGGAGCAGCTGATGTTGAACCTGGTAAAGACCGAGGTAGTTTGGGAGCACTTGAAAAGACCTTGTATGGTTTGTGAAATTGACGAGTGGGAGTCAACCTTTGCCATCATAAAAATAGGTTTTCTCCCACATTCCAAAAACATACATGGTTAGGTTAATTGGCGACTCTAATTTGCCCATAGGTGTGAATGTGAGTGTGAATGGTTGTTTTGTGCCTTGCGATTGGCTGGCGACCAGTTTAGGGTGTACCCTGCCTCTCGCCCAGAATCAGTTGGGATAGGCTCCAACACAACCCTAGTGAGGATAAGCGGTATGGAAGATGGATGGATGGATAGACATCACTATTGGCCTGAGAACAAAAACACCAAAATTCTGCGAGTAGGTGAATTCAGGAGTGCCGAACCATAAATATGCGGAGGCTGACTGTACACTTATTATACATGACACAAGACTTATAAGTCCAGTAATACCTATAAAATGCCATTAGGTGACAGAATAGCTCTGTTGGGTAAATTATTTTCATTAGTTTATTTAAAGTCTTACTAGACAGTGGATTACTTATTCTCAAACATATACTGTATTACAGTTAATAATAGCAAAATGTTGATTAAAAATAGCATTTTAAGTTAATAGAGTTTATGATGGGGACAGATTGAGCCTGGAACAGACTATCCCTCTTTACATTATTTTTAATCAAAACAATTCTGAGGGTGAAATGTATTACAAAGGGGTGAGAACTGCTGAGTAACTCACAATCAGATGTTTTCATGAGCACTGGTAACAATGTTATCGCTGACAATCCACCCAAAGTTATCGTGATATTTTTTCCAATAATCCAGATAGCAAGTATTGCACAACACAGCATATACAGTATATTTGGAGAGATACTGTAGAGATAGATAGATAGATAGATAGATAGATAGATAGATAGATAGATAGATAGATAGATAGATAGATAGATAGATAGATAGATAGATAGATAGAATGCTTTCATATGTATTTAAAAAAAAATACATATTTATTATTGCATTACTTTTTATTGGGAAGAATACAACAAAAAGGAATGATGTGATGATGATGCAATAATGATGAGTGTGTGTGTCTGGTGGTGGTGGTGTGAATGTACCACGCACACACACACACAAACACACACACACAGACACACGCACAAAGTCACAGGTTTTACACTTTACAAGGTGTGAAACAAACAGGTGAGATGATGCAAGCATTGCACTAACAAACAAGTCAAAGTAAGCATAACAAGTCTTCCTAATACTTCACTTCGCATATTTTTAATGGGAAAAATTTTGAGGTTCAACTGTATTACATAGGGTTGTGAATTGCTGAGTAACTCACAATACGATTTTATTTTTTTGTTTTTTAAGTGGTGGTACAAAATCTCGATATTGTTATCGCTGACAAATTAGACAGATAGATAGATAGATAGATAGATAGATAGATAGATAGATAGATAGATAGATAGATAGATAGATAGATAGATAGATAGATAGATAGATAGATAGATAGATAGATAGATAGATAGATAGATAGATAGAGACAGACAGATGGGTGGGCCGTTGGTTGGTCGGACGGACGGACAGATGGATGGATAGATAGACAGGTATATAGACAAATAGCTACATAGTGTAGATAACAATCTACGATACATCCTGGAGAGTTGACCAATCATCGTTAAATATTATTTAGTATTTGTCTCATCCCTGTATTACAGTGGGTATAGTAAGCAGCCTTGAGGGAAACACATATTCATAGAAAATAATTGCCCATGCATTCAAACAACTTTAAAAGACGTTGGCATAATGCATGGGTTTTAGGCCTCCAGAAGGAATGAGGAAGAGAAGGCTCGTCGTCAGGCCGAGAGAGCCGATATACAGAGGCAAGAATTGGAGAGAAGGAGGGAGCAAGAGGAGGAAGAAAGGATGCGGCTGCAAGAGGAGAGGAAGCGGACAAAGGACAACATGAGGACCGAGCTGGAGGAGGAACGGAGAAGGAGAGTTGAACATCTCCGGTGAGAAATCTTGTTGGTTTGTGTTACAAAGGCTTTCTGCTGCCACTTTTTTTCTCCACACTCAGACTGAGGAAACTTGCAGAGGAGGAGGTGAGGAGGAGGCGCGAGGAGGAGGAGCAGGAGCGAGCTGGACGGGAACAAGCGGAGCGAGAGAGGGTGAGGAGGCGTCAAGAGGAGAGGAGGCGACAGATGGAGCGATTGCAGAAGATGAGAGAGGAGGAGGAAGGGAGGAGGAAAGGTGAGATAATAATAATAAGAAGAAGAATTTACGACTGCTGCTGCTAATACTATACATAAAGCAAATTTCTTTATATAGCACACAAAACAGAAAATAAAAGACAGATGGAAACATTTAAAAACAAAGAGAGACTATATACATATCCAATCATCCATACATTTTCTTAGCCGCTTCCCCTCACGAGGGTCGTGGGCATGCTGGAGCCTATCCCAGCTATCATTGGGCAGGAGGCGGGGCAAGCCCTGAACTGGGCTTGCTATGGGCAATTTAGAGTCCTCAATCAACCTACAACACATGTTTTTGGGATGTGGGAGGAAACTGGAGTTCCCGGAGAAAAAACCACGTAGGCACGGGGAGAACATGCAAACTCCACACAGGCGGGGCCGGGATGGATCAGAACTGTGAGGCAGACGCTCTAACCAGTCGTCCAACGTGCCGCCTATATATATATTAGACAACATGATTATTGCACAGGTGTGCCTTAAGGTGGCCACAATAAAAGGCCACTCTGAAATGTGCAGTTTTGCTATATTGTGGGTGTCTAGGGGGTCAGTATCTGGTGTGACCACCATTTGCCCCAACACAGTGCAACACATCTCCTTCGCATAGAGTTGATCAGGTTGTTGATTGTGGTCTGTGGAATGTCGGTCCACTCTTCTTCAATGGCTGTGCGAAGTTGCTGGATATTGGCAGGAACTGGAACACGCCGTCGTATCCGCCGATCCAGAGCATCCCAAACATGCTCAATGGGT
The DNA here is from genome assembly GCF_024500385.1 of Phyllopteryx taeniolatus. NCBI lineage: Eukaryota > Metazoa > Chordata > Actinopteri > Syngnathiformes > Syngnathidae > Phyllopteryx > Phyllopteryx taeniolatus. The sequence continues at coordinate 1,597,249 of NC_084513.1, read as the reverse complement.
GACATGTCCGGGGCGTATGCTGGCCATGCAAGAACTGGGATGGTTTCAGCTTCCAGGAATTGTGTACAGATCCTTGCAACATGGTGCTGTGCATTATCCTGCTGCAACATGAGGAGATGGTCGTGGATGTATGGCACAACAATGGGCCTCAGGATCTCTTCACGGTATCTCTGTTCATTCAAAATGCCATCAATACTGTAAAATGCCCCTGTGTTCGTCGCCCATAACATATGCCTTCCCATACCATAACCCCACCGCCGCCATGGGCCACTCGATTCACAATGTTGACATCAGCAAACCGGTCACCCACACGACCCCACACACGCTGTCTGCCATCTGCCCCGAACAGTGAAAACTGGGATTCATCCGTGAAGAGAACACCTCTCCATCGTGCTAGACGCCATCAAATATGAGCATTCGCCCACTCGAGTCTGTTACGACGACGAACTGCAGTCAGGTCGAGACCCCGATGAGGACGACGAGCATGCAGATGAGCTTCCCTGAGACAGTTTGTGCAGAAATTATTTGGTTATGCAAACCGATAGTTGCAGCAGCTGTCCGGGTGGCTGGTCTCAGATGATCTTGGAGGTGAACATGCTGGACGTGGAGGTCCTGGGCTGGTGTGGTTACACGTGGTCTTCGGTTGTGAGGCCGGTTGGATGTTCTGCCAAATTGTCTGAAACGCCTTTGGAGAGGGCTTATGGTAGAGAAATGAACATTTAATTCACAGGCAACAGCTCTGGTGGACATTGCTGCAATCAGCATGCCAATTGCACGCTCCCTCAGAACTTGTGGCATTGTGCTGTGTGATAAAACTGCACATTTCAGAGTGGCCTGATGAACAAACACAAAAAGAGGTGTTTGTTTTTTTCCAGTGAAAGTACACTTCATTAATATGCGGCTCGTTCCCAGTCCACACACTTATCGGTTCAGATCGGTTCTTTACTTGTAGCGGAAGTGGAGCGACTCCACCTGGAGGAGCAGAGGAGACAGGAAGAGGAGTGCAAACGCTTGCAGGAGATGGACGCGAGTGAGAGAGACAAGTACCTCGCTATGAAGGAGCGGGAGGAGGAGGACAGGAGGACCAAAGAGGAAGAGCACCGAATGAGGGAAGAAGAACAAGCTTTGAGGGCTGTAGAAGAGTCCAGGGTGGAGGCAGAGCTACTCGCCAGGTAAATCAAGTAGTGTTTTTGAGTGTGTTTATTATCATGTCTTGCTTACACGTTTTCCGTGCAGGCACATGACGCAGTTGCAGCAGAAGACGGCCTTCAAAAGGGGCCTGCTGCTGGAGGCCGAGGGGATGGAACAATCGCAGGGGATCTCCAGGCCGTGGGTCTACTCCTATTTCACTTTGTTACAGCTACCGGACCTGAAGCCTACTAAAACGTATGAGAGCATAACACCGTGATCATTCACCTCCATCTCTGATGACCGTGATGATGGAAAGTGTGTATCCTGTCAAATGGGTCAGTCCAAGTTCAGGTCCCTGACAAGTAATGTATTGGAATCCATCCATCCATTTTCTATAGTACATTAGAGTCACAGCTCATTGTGGGCAAGAGGCGCAGTACACCCTGGACGGGTCGCCACATCTAGACAAACAGTCATTCTCATTCACACCTACGGGCAATTTAAAGTCTCCAACTAACTTACCACACATGTTTTTGGAATGTGGGAGGAAACTGGAGTTCCCGGAGAAAACCCACGCAGGCGAGGCCGGATTTGAACCCACAACCTCACAACTGTGAGACAGATGTGCTAACCAGTCATCCGCCGTGCCACCTTTCGCTTATTAATGAAACAACAATATATTGTACGTATAATTACAGCATTTCATGTTATATTTTAATTGACCATGTATGTCAATAAATGACACAATTGAACATTACACGGCTGCTCATTATTGTAAGCGTCGCGTGATGGTGCCGATTGAGTGTCGATGGAGTCGGTTATTGTTGTAAAGCGCCTGCTTGTTCACTAGATGGCAGTACTGCAAAACTCGCTATTTACATCGCGCACTGTAATGACCAAAAGAAGAGCAAGCGGAAGCCACTCTCTAACAGTCCTGTTACCCAGACAGAAAATGAGTGGAATTCGCATCTAATTGTCGCTTTTGGCTGCTGGGAATCATCTGTCACGTCTGTTTGAACGTGGCGTTAGCATAACAGTAAGTGAACTCATTGTAATACGTGTGTATTTTGACTGACCTGTATCTCAACACATTCTTTTTTTTTTTTTTTTTTTTAATAAATGCGTGCTTAACACGGATGGCACGAGTGCTCTTGTCTAATGAGCCACGATTGTGATATATATATATTTTTAAAAATGGTACTCATATAAGCTCATTTAGCGTTCCTTGTACACGTTTTAATCGAACGGCCGTCTTGTTCGCTTGGACCAAACATTACAACGATGAAGTGCGCATTTGCGCCTCGGTAATTGTTGGCCGCTTGACGGACATAGGCATACTACAGGCCACGGTGTCGTTTTATACCTCTTAATTCCTCACAGTCACCAAACAATTCAAGTGAAATCGTCACACTCAGACACCAAACTGTTATCTTAGTGCTGAGCTGTTATCAGATTGTTGACACAGTGCTGATATACCGTTTCGCCTTTCTTTGCAAATTGCAAAGTTACCAGAAAACCAATACGAAGAGGACATCCGGATGTCCAAAATAAAAGGTGTATCAATGATTACGCGCTACGTGTATTTTTCTATTTTAAAACGTAAACGTTTCATGTCATCTGGCTACTTTTGTGTAGCCTACCGCAGGGTTTGTTAAATGATTGTCAGTTACATGCATTGTAACTTTTAGAAAGGCACAATGTCATGTAGATTTATTTCGAAATTAAGACATAAATTGTGGCTGTGCAGTAACTTTACCTTTCATGGCGTTCAAAACGTAAAACAGGTTTCTCATCCTTCCTATATATTTTTGAAAGGAAATGTAAATATCAATTCTGTTGTATTACACTGCGAGTTGCTGAAATATTAGTTAAAAAAAAAAAAGAATTAGCCCTACAACCAAGTAATAAAAAATATATACATATGTTATATAAAAAATTAGGTAGATAGACAGACAACATTTTTGATGCAGCTCTTGTATCGGATTTCATTGGATTGTGCAGGTATACCAAACAAAGTGGCTGATAAGTTTATTGTGACATAATTGTGCCTACAGATACAATTCAAAGGTGTGGCGACATGGACGTCAGCATCGCTGTCTCGTTGATCCGAGGCCAGATGGGCGCTGTTGTGGAGCGGGCGGTGAACGGAGCCGTGGAGACGGTGCTGGCCGAGATGCTAAAGGTGGTGGGGGTGAAATTCGAGGAGCTGAAGGCACAGCTTGCGCACATGAAGCGTGACGTGGCGACGCTGCAGCGAGAGAAGGCCCTGAAGGAAAAGGAGAATGACAATGTCCGAGCCAAGCTGCGCTACACCGAGCTGAAACTGAAGTACTACAGGCAGGGCGTAGAGGAGGAGCTGCAGCACCGAGCCTCCAGCACCTCTCTGGTACGGAGCCACCAGACCAAATGCTCTCCGGCACAGGCAGCTGGGGCCAGTGTCTCCTCAACAGGAGCTTCACCGTCGTGCTCCTCTCAGACCTCCACAGCCACAGCAGATGATCCAACAACAAGCAATCAAGGTAAGTTCTTAGAGGACTTAATACTGAGGGAAAACAAATTGGAACATTTCTTTGCATTTCCACCACACCACCTTTTGGTACCCTTTCATAGGGGAACCACCCACAGCTGTTCGGTACCTAAAGGTTGGAGCTCCACTGTAGTCTATTGATTGGTAGACAGAAATTTGTTAAGTTGTTAAGTGGAGCATATACACATTTATTACAAAGTGGGGCCCAAGTTCCTCACACAGCAAGCTTTTTCCAGCGCAGCTCCATCTGGATGTGCTATGTTAGCTAAATTGTTGAGAGATAATTTAACTTTTTACCTAACTAACTATGCAAGACATAGTTGAGGATAATTGTGAGAGATAAAGTGCTATATAAGTGCAGACCTTCTGTCGGATCTTAGGACCCCAGTTGTGCTAGTGGACTGCAAAAGCACCTTTTTCCAAATCTGCAACCGAATAAATTTGTTTCTTTTAATGGATTCTACTTCAATCCAGCGGGTTGTGGTTATTACAAAATAACCACAACTTTCACAACAGGGGTGGAAAGTTTGACAAAATCCACGGTTCGTTTCATGTTGGTTTTGTAGTCACAGTTTTCGGTTCAACTCAGTTGACTGTTAGGAAAATCAATTATGTCTTGCATAGTTAGGTTGAAAGTGAAGGTATGTCTCCACAACTAAGCTAACGTAGCACTTACAGGTACGTACAAGGACTACTTCCCCAACAAACACACACCACAATCATAGAATGGTGACATCAACTTGCCTCACAAGAACGCACACTTGGGGGAAGAACATACTGTGTATATACCTCTTACGACAAACCAGCACACTTATAGTTGGTAGCTGTAGATCTAGGCGCCAGACAAGAAAAACACACACAAACTGCTTCGTACCTACCGCTCTCGCTCTACCGTGACGTCATAAACACCGATGGACCTCTAAACCAGCTGTCCCAACATTGCCTGCCTCGTTAGTAAATGAGGAAAAAAAGTGTAGGCAACAGAACGCAATGGATTCTTGCACTGGATTCCACTTCAGTCCTGCATGTGGCAGTAATGCGTGTGATTACAGAATGGGTGCCAATTTCCTCACAGAGCAGCTTTTTTCCACTGCACCGCCATCTGGTGGCCCCAGTGGTCCCCTGTGCAAGTGGACTTCAACAGCCAGTGTAAAAACCAGTGATGCTGTTTTTGTGTCACCCTGCTAATCACCTAAAAAATGACATTCACAATCAAAACATAATCCCCTTCCTCTTGCTTTTTGTGCTCAAGAGGGGGAAAATGACAAAAGTAAAGTAACTTGTGGCTTAACCCTTTTTCCTTCCAATTTTGTTTTTACAGAATCTCCTCAGTACATAAATCAGCATTGCATCAGCTCATGCGGCCACTCAGACGTGGAAGTGGTTAGTTGTGAACCCACGGACTGCGTGTTGGCGGTCTCAGTCCCCATGAGCACAGAATGTCTGGAAAATTCTGGTTAGCGGCTCGTTCGTTCAATATCTCCAAACTCCCACGTTGAGCAGCATTTTTAACGTCTGCTTGTGTGCATGCAGCTCTGCTCTGTCACACGGACCAAAATGTTGCTCTGCGCACTGGCGACGGAGATCAGGAGGGCAACTGGAATGCCACTGTGCATCCATGCATGGATGGCACTGACACCATTATGTCCCCGCCTCCTCTCCCAACCCACGACGCTGTCCAGCAGTCTGCCACCTCCCGTCCATCCCCTCATGGCTCACCACAGGCGGATAGCTCTACCCTGGCCATCTCGACAACACAGGTGATATCACGCAACATCTTAGGCTAGATTTACACTGCAGGTCCAATATCAGTCCATTTCATGTACATTCCAAGTGACACATGGCAGTATGGCTGTCTTTATGGAGCATTTTAATATAATTTGTTTAGTAACGATTAAAAAAGAACAAAAATGCACTTTCTAATTCAGCATTTTCTTTCATGCTGCTTTGGTGCATGAATGTTTGTGTGAGTGGGTGAATGTGAGGCTTTGTAAAGCGCTTTGGGCACTGTGATGGTGTAGCTAAAGCGCTATATAAGTGCAATCCATTTACCATTTACATGTGTAAATTTCACCTGTGCTGAAACAGCTACGCTTTAAGTCCTATTTTCAAAAGGTTATTGATTTAAAAATGTAGGCATTCATAGTAAAGACAATCCCCATTGACAGAGCAAATGGTGGTAGCCTATTGAAATATACTTTTATAATGTTAAAGATAAAAGTGCATACATAAACAGTTTCATAAAAAATGTGAGTTGCACAGTTTACATATTGCCTTTGTAACATAATGAGGCTCTCTCCAGTGGCATTAACTACCTGCAAAGACAGCTTGAGTGACAAAGGAGGACCGTTTTGGGGAAGAAGAAAAAAAAAAAAAAAGGAACTCTGAAGACACTAATGTGTTTGTTAGTTTTCATAGAAAAGACAGCAATGGGAGAAAAATCCTTTTATATCCAAAAATGTAATAGTCAGAAAACATCTTGAAAATCATGAAACTTCATTTTGGACACCTAACTTTAAAGATGTTTTGGCATTAAAAGTTTGAAAAATATTATTTTAGAACAATTTCTTCCAAACAATTATGATCTTGTGATGGATAACACCTGTCAATAATTTAAATACTCATATCAGTAAAATTAATTGATTTTCAAAGTGAAATTCATTGGGCTATCTCTTTACTCTTATTGATCAAATGATATGGAACACATTAAAAAAAAGAAAAACGAATGAACAGACAAATGTTATAATAGTTTGGGATTTTTCATGTTAGGTTAATTTTTTTCATTTTGACTTTTTTTTTTTTTTTCCTCAAATGTATCCATTATCCATTTTCTGTACCGCATATCCATTCCTCTTTAGGGTCGCAGGTGAGGTGGAGACTATCCCAGCTGACTTGGGCGAGAGGTGGGGTACACCCTGAACCGGTCGCCAGCCAATCGCAGGGCACATATAAAGAAACAACCATTCGCACTCACATTCACACCTACGGGCAATTTAGAGTCTTCAATCAACCTACCATGCGTGTTTTCGGGATGTGGGAGGAAACCGGAGTGCCCGGAGAAAACCCACCCAGGCACAGGGAGAACATGCAAACTCTACACAGTAGGGGCCGGGATTTGGACCCCGGTCGATACCATTAACAAAATTATTCACTTACTAATAACCAAATAATTACTTGAGTAACAGTAAGTATAAAGTGAAAATGACTACTCAAGTACTGAATAACTGGTGACTTAAAAATCGCATGAACATCAAGTAGACAAAAGCAAAAAGTAGGAATATGCAAATTCAAAAATTGCACAACAGTATCACTTAAAAATAATAAAAAACTAAGGCAAATTCAGCCACAATGAATGGTGTTCGTTTTCCTCTATTGGTTTGGCTCATTTCTTGAAACAGAAATTACATTCTCAAAACTCCCAAGTTCATTTGGCAAAACAGTCTTATAGTTCTGAGGACATGGAATCCATTGCAACTGGACTGATGTTTCGCTTCTCATCCAAGCAGGCTTCATCAGTTCATGCAACAAGGTCCGAACCCCAAACAGATATGGCACTTGCTGGAACTTTGTCTTAACACCACATATTTTCAAATTGTGGGAACATTTTACAGACAAAATCATGGTTGTGCTATGGGGTCCCCGGTATCCCCCATCGTGGCAAATCTGTACATGGAGGACATGGAAAGGAGAGCTCTGAATTCCTTTAAGGGAACAACTCCAAGTCATTGATATGAGGATGACACACGGGTTAAAAAGCCAAGAAGTGCGAGCCTTCACCAAGCACATTACCTCAGTGGACAGTCACATCAAGTTCACACTTGACGATGTCAAAAACAATAAGTGGCCTTTTTTGGACTGTGATGTATGTCCATACGGACATACGCAGAAAAGAAATCTTGTGTATGTGGTCAAGGGCAGTGAGGAATGCACAGATGCATACATTGGTGTAACTAAGCAACCACTGAGCAGACGCATGGCACAATACAGATAGGCAAACTCCTCAGGTCATGACTACCTGCACCTCCAAGAGAAACAGCACTCGTTTGAGGAAAAAAAATTGTATATTCTGGAAAGGGAAGACGTATGGTTTGGAAGAGGAGTGAGGAGGCCATCGACTAACAGAGGAGGGGGCTTACGACATCACCTATCTCCCACTTACAATGCTATCATTTCGTCCATTGCAAAGAAACTCAATAATTCTGCCTGCAACAAACAACACGTCCTCCTTGACCCCTGGGTAACTCCACGACCACTTTACAACTGAATGGAGTATTAATGAGGGAGTCCCCCCACCCCCCCACGACTCTGGTGGATTGACAATGGCCTGTCGGCCAGGCGGCTTAATGTCTCTCGCCCTTGTTTGCATTCCGAAAGAATGAACGAGTATGTGGTTTGGGGCGTGCTTCTAAGTTGGAGCATAATTAGTTGAGTTTTCCACACAAACAATGGCTTGTGCGTCCTAACTTCGCCTTGTTGCATGAACTGATGAGCCTGCTTGGTTGAGAGACGAAATGTCTTCTAAGACAAACGGAGCACTTCAGTTGCTATCAAATCAATGCCTGGAGAATGAAATGACCTGGATGAATGAGAATATTCACAGGCAGTTTCATCTCTCTCCCAAAACGTCACTTATTTGTCAAAACTAAATTCCTCTCTCAACTAAGTGGTCAGTGCCCCCAAAATGCATTGTTCCTTTGGCTTTGTTTTAGCACTGCAAGTCCAAATGTTTAGCTGTTTTGTCACTACGGCAGAGGACCATTTGAAATAGCACTCATGTCCACTGTCAGTCCAAGCCCAGTCCTTCATTGTCAGTGGTAAATGTACAGTGGAACCTCGATTCAATGAACCCCATTTTAACGGACATTGGAAGTAACGGACCATCTGGTCAGTACATGTGTCCAGAAATTGTACATTGGATTAGTGAAACAGTCATGTGTCTCAAGGACCTTTGTCCTAACCTGAACATTCTCTGCATGTTACGATACAGGTGAAAATGGAAGAGGAGGATCACCAGGTGATCTGCATCAAGGGGGAGCCGGAGGAGGAGCAGGAAGTGATGTCGTGCCTACTGCTTGACAGTCAGATGAACCGCAGCCACCTGGTCCAGTCAGAGGTGACAGTTCTTAGTTATATGAAGAACCCATTACATTTTGGTGCAGATCTGGATCCTTTGTATTTCTATTAGGGTTGGGAATTGCTGGCCTGAGGCCGATTCAGTACATATCGAGATAAGCAGGTAGCGATTTGATTTAAAAACGATATCTTTACGGCGGAGCGATTCGGTTCAGTATGGGAGCGATACATTTCTCGATTCGATGCACAAAACGTGATAGTTAACGTGCTAATCATAAAGAACCTGGACTTAACCCAATTCAATCAAATGACATTTGTCTAACCCTATTTTCAAACATGTAAAAGACCACTTAAATTATTTTTTTTCCCCTCATTAATGTACACACACTACCCCATATTGAGTTGTTGAAATTTTTGCATTTTTATTCAAAAAGAAAAACTGAAATATCACAAAGCCATAAGTATTCAGACCCTTTACTGTGACACTCATATTTAACTCGGGTGCTGTCCATTTCTTCTGACCATCATTGAGATGGTTCGACACCATTTGAGTGTGTTTGATTATACTGATTGGACTTAGCCACACACCTGTCTATATCAGACCTTACAGCTCACAGTGCATGTCAGAGCAAATGAGAATCATGAGGTTAAAGGAACTGCCTGAAGAGCTCAGAGACTGAGCCAAGGTTACAAAAAGAATTCTGCTGCACTTAAGGTTCCTAAGAGCACAGTGGCCTCCATAATCCTCAAATGGAAGACGTTTGGGACGACCAGAACCCTTCCTAGAGCTGGCCGTCCGGCCAAACTGATCAATCGGGTAAGAAGAGCCTTGGTGAGAGAGGTAAAGAAGAACCCAAATATCACTGTGGCTGAGCTCCAGAGATGCAGTCGGGAGATGGGAGAAAGTCCTAGAAAGTCAACCATCACTGCAGCCCTCCACCAGTCGGGGCTTTATGGCAGAGTAGCGACAGAAGCCTCTCCTAAGTGCAAGAAACATGAAAGCCCACATGGAGTTTGCTAAAAAAAACTAAACAAAGGACTCCAAGATGGTGAGAAATAAGATTCTCTGGTCTGATGAGACCAAGATAGAAATTGTTGGACTTAATTCTAAGTGGCATGTGTGGAGAAAACCAGGCACTGCTCATCACAGTCCCAACAGTGAAGCATGGTGCTGGCAGCATCATGCCGTGGGTGTGTTTTTCAGCTGCAGGGACAGGGAGACTGGTTGCAATCGAAGGAAAGATGAATGGGGCCAAGTACAGGGATATCCTGGACGAAAAGCTTCTCCACAGTGCTCAGAACCTCAGACTGGGCCGAAGGTTCACCTTCCAACAAGACAATGACAGCTAAAATAACGAAGGACTGGCTTCAGAGCAACTCTGTGACTGTTCTTGAATACCCTGACTAAAAGCCAATTGAGCATCTCTGGAGAGACCTGAAAATGGCTGTCCACCATCCAACCTGACAGAACTGGAGAGGATCTGCAAGGAGGAATGGCAGAGGATCCCCAAATCCAGGTGTGAAAAACTTGCATCATTCTCAAAAAGACTCATGGCTGTATTAGCTCAAAAGGGTGAGCAAAGGGTCTGAATACTTATGGCTGTGTAATATTTCAGTTTTTCTTTAATAAATCTGAAAAAATTCAACATTTCAGTTTTTTTTTCTGTCAATATGGGGTGCTGTGGGTAAATGAGGAAACTTTTTTAAATGATTTTAGCAAATGGCTGCAATATAACAATGACAAATTCAAGGTGGTCTGAATACTTTCCATACCCAGTGTGTGTGATATATATATATATATATATATATATATATATATAGTTTAAATATCAAATAAATTATTTAAATAGATGCCAACAATACAGTACAACGTTTTTATTTTCTCTTCACAAACTTTGCACAAGCAATTTTTAAAGAGCCATTGGGGGGCTCGCACACTGTGCCATTCAAGCTCGGACCGCCACTGCACACTCGCACTACTTGTTTTTTTAACTTTTAAGCAGCAATGACTAGCTTAGTTCAACTGCCGATTATTGGGTCAGCTTCGGGATATACCTGGCTGTGTGTCCCCTTGGTAGTTTCTTTTTAGGGTCGCACAGTGCCAACACGAACGTATATGTTGGAATGCGAGGACTCAAGAAGAAACATTAGTTTGCTGAGTTACAGCCCAAAGAAATTGCCGAGATGTACCTCCATTTCCATATTATCTGCATGTTTACCATCTGGAGCACACATTTCGCCGCCGGCCCCGGTGTCGACGGCAGACTTGAGATAAGGTACATAGCGTGACGTTGCATTCAATGTTTACTCCTGTGGAGAACGCTGCTTTGCTATCGCTGAGACCACGAAAGTAGCTTAACTACTGAAAAGTTATTTGATGTTGAAATAGTGACACTACAAAGACATGTAGTTGAACTAGTAGTGTCGCTATTATCCACCACTGCTGTGTTTGGTTGTAAACATAAGTCATAACCTGCGGAGCACAGCGTTAGAGTTCTCGCGCTTGTTTTACGAGATGAAAACCATAAAACCTCACGCAACCGATTCCTAGCCTCACAATATCCGGTCCACAGTCCTACAACCGATATATCTAAGAATTCCTGGCGGATTTTGTATTGATAATCTAATCTGCTACCGATACAGTCTATCTTTCTCCTTTAACCAACGGATATCTGGCTGCATCGGTTTATCGTTCCCACCCCTAATTTTTATTACTGCGACATACAGGACTGGAGTGGAACAGCATCATCTTACACATCATGAAAAGACATGTTAAGCATTTTGTGGTAGGTCTACATTTTCACGATATGGTTGTTGTTTTCAGGTTGCGATGTCTGCGACCGAGTGGTCAGGGCTTCAGGCCACCCAGAGAAAATGCTCCTCTGGCTTCAGCTCAGCTGGACCAAGCTCCTCCTGTGAGTACCTTCTGAAGCTAGCAGGGACTACTGCTAATTTAAAGGTTAAGAGTGCAAGGGTTTTATGGATGAAATTCATATTTGCATTGTTAATGTTGTATAATACATGCACGTCATTTACAGCAAGTTGTCAGCCATAAATTGGCTTTTATTGAGCATTCCTTAACATTCTCGATTTTGAGACATCTTGGGTGTAGTTACTGTCTAGCGGAAGTGATGTAATGTTTATGAAGCATTGGCATCCTGCACTTACTCAGAATGGAAAGCTACGTTTTGGAATGCAAGCAGGATGTTTGATTGGAGCTGGCTGAAAAGTAGACTTGTGGTCAAATCCTACATACAGTGCCGTGAATTGCAATTTCAGTTGCATCTGAAAAATAGAATAAAAATAAAGACATATTTCATATCACAGTCTCCTAAACCTGATGCTTGTGATTGGTTCTCTCTGGTCATGTCATTCTGCTGTAACATGACATATTTATCTAAATGCCACCTTGTAGTGTAATCTTTTAGTTTGTCTGAGATTTTGAAAAGGTTAGACTCATACATACACGTTTGAAAACGCAAAACAACACTGACTTTTGAACAGTTTCATCTTTATTATTTTGGACTTTTTTAATGAAACATTTGCTTTTGTTTTTTTTATGAAATTTCTAAATTGCATATATTTGTCATTAGTTCAACATGGTATATATGGGGATTTTCCACATGCTGTGCATAATATATTGCAACAAACACTTTCTAATGTCCAGGACCATGAAATAGTATTGGCCCCCTGTCTCAGATTCTTATATTTTTGAAATAGTTTCCCCGCTTTGTTTAAGCTCAAATAAATGTAAATATCAGACAAATACAACCCACGTCAAGTTAAAATACTGTTTTTAAATTGTTTTCATTTATTAAGGAAAAAAGCTATTTAAAGTTAACTGGCCCTATGTGGAAAAAGTAATTACCTCACTTGTTAAATAATGAATTAATTGTGGCTAATCACCATTTTTGGTTAATTCTCACTGATCACACCTAAGCCTTATTACCTCCAGACCTGTTCAATCAAGAAATCACTTTAAATAGTCTGTCCCGACAAAATCAAGTCAACAAAAGATCTAAAAAAGCTGCAACAAAATGACACGATCCAAAGAAATTCAAGAACAGCTGAGAAATAAGGTAATTGACATCTATCAGTCTGGAAAGGGTTACAAAAGCCATTTCTAAAGCTTAAAGATTCCAGCAAACCATAGGGAGAGCCATTATCCTCACATGGAGAAAACATGGAAGAGTGGTGAACCTTGCAAGGAGTGGCCGGCCTACAAAGATTACCCCAAGAGGACAGCAGTGACTCATCCAGGAGATCACAAAGGAACTCAGGCCAGCTTCTAAAGAACGGCAGGCCTCCCTTGCCTCAGTTAAGGTCAGTGTTCATGACACAACAATAAGGAAGAGAATGGGCAAAAAATGGCATCCATGGCGAAAACCACTGGTGACTGAAAAGAACATAAAAGCTCGACTTACTTTTACAAGAAATCATCTGAATGATTCTAAAGTCTTTTGGGAGAATCTTACATTAAGAACACAATTTGACTGTTTTAACGTTACTTGTGGTCAAATATCTAGACTGACTCACTATTGTTCTGCTGTGGTTTGCACCTCTACTCCTCGTCTGTTCTGTCCCTCTGTCTATCCCATAAAACCATTTTTCTGTCAGGCTGCATTTTCAATAAACATCAGAATAATTAAAAACTGTTCCAGAAAAAAAGGCATAGAGATCCACCATTCTGCAAGGCCATGCAGCTGAACAGGACAGGTTAGAGAGAGGGGGGCGGGGGGGGGAACTACTTTTCAAAGCATATTGAAACCTTGACTTTTCAAAACCACAGTATACCTTCAACACTGTAATCCCTGTGTGTGTGTATGAGAGAGAGAATGTATATTCCACTTCCTGTCGATACACAAACTCTTCACTGTCTTTGACGAGGCCGATGACCTGCAAACTTCAGGAGTTTGACAGTCAGGTGCGTTGAGGTGCAGTCGTTCGTGTAGAAAGAGTGAGAGAGAGTAGAGGACACACGCTTATGGTACGTGTGGATGAGGTGGTCTCCCCCAGTTGTGCTGCTGTGTCCTGCCCTTCAGGAAGCTGTAGATCCACTGGCAGATGGCAAGTGAGATGTTGAGCTGGAGAAGCTTGGAGGAGAGGAGTTCGGGGATGAGGGTGAATCTTTACAAACAGGATCCTCGCGTAGGTCCCTGCGCCATCGGGGTGTTCAGGATGAAGTACAGTCCCATGTTGACCGCATCATCCACTGACCTGTTTACGCGATAGCCAAACTGCAAGGGGTCCAGCAAGGGTTCCTGTGACGCTCTTGAGGTGGTCTAGCACGTGGCGTTCAAAGGACTTCATGACCACAGATATCAGGACGACAGTTCTGTAGTCATTCAGTCCTGAAATTGCAGGCAAATCCTGGCCCCACCTGTGTGGGTTTTCTCCAGGCACTCCGGTTTCCTCCCACATCCCAAAAACATGCGTGGTAGGTTGATTAAAGACTCTAAATTGCCCATAGGTGCGCGCGAATGGTTGTTTGTTTATATGTGCCCTTCGATTGGCTGGCGACCCTTGTGAGGATAAAGTGGTACAGACGATGGATGGATGGAAATTTTGAATGCTCAGTGCATAAACACCACCAATAGTAGTTACGGGTTTTAGAAACGATTTGATTCATATCACGATTCATGGTTGCCGATTTGATTTAGGTTGATATTGGTTCATTTAGAACGCTCCAAAACAATTCAGTGGCTGGAAATCGATTCAGTAACTTTTTAGTCAAAAATTCATCCAGTGTGACTGAAATAAAAATACCTGCAAACTGGACAGTGTAGAAAGTTCCGAGATTCCTGTTGTTTTCTTCAGGAAAAAATCAGGTAATCAGGTAAAATGAATTATGGTTATTAAATATAAAGATTTTCCTGATTTACTTGTAAAGCTTTGCAATAAAACAAGGGAAAAAAAGCAACGTAATGTTATTTATATTATTTCAGGTATGAGTTTACTTGTTTGGACAGTTTTTTCCCCCGCCTCTTTTAAAATTGGTGCTAGAATCATGAGCAGGGCCGTTGGAAAAATGTCCCTAGCTGGACCCAAAGTTTGAGAATCCCTGTTCTAAACAGTTGAAACTCAGCACTGTGAGGTTTTCACAAGGAAAAGCTTTTAGGAATAGTGTTGTTAATACAAAGAGAGCTAAATAAATGAACAAACGTGCGTTTTGGAGCACAACGCGAGCCTTGGAAACAGGGTCCAGTAGTTGACATTGTCGCTCGCTCTCATCTTTTGTGCCACAAAGTAGGGGCTAGTGAGCTAAACTATGCTAGCAAGCTTGAAAGGCTTCGTGCATGGGGACTGCCACAGTTCACACACACAAACTTATTGATAATTTCTTGCTCACCGCCTTCTCAACTGCCATCCACCAGACAGACCGTCGTCGTCTTCGTTTCCTTTCTGCTTGTCCCGTTAGTGGTCGGCACAGCGTGTGATCCTTTTCCATGGAAGCCTATCTCCTGCATCCTCTCTCACACCAGATGCCCTCACTACATCTATCAACCTTCTCGTTGGTCTTCCTCTAGCTCTCTTGCCTGGCAGCTCCATCCTCATCATCTTTCTACCAAGATACTCACTATCTCTCCTCTGGTGTCCAAACCATCTAAATCTGCTCTCTCTAGCTTCTAGCATCTAACCTTGGCTCATTTCTAATCCTATCTAACCTGGTCACTTCTAGAGAGAACCTCAACATCATCATTTCCGCCACCTCCAGCTCTGCTTCTTTTTGTCTCTTCAGTGCCACTGTCTCTAATCTGAACCTCATCACTTTGCCCGTCATCCTAGCAGAGACTCTTCTGTCACAAAACACACCTGACACCTTCCTCCACCCATTCCAACGTGCTTCGACCCTTCTTTACCTCACTCACCATTGCTCTGGACTGTTGATGCCAAGTCTCCAAAGTCCTCCACCCTCACTATCTCTTCTCCCTGTAGCCTCTAGTTTTCCCCCTCCACCCCTCTCATAAATGCACATATATTCTGTCTTCAGCTAATCTTCATTCCTCTCTGTTCCAGTGCATGCCCCCACCTTTCTGACTGTTTTTCCACCTGCTCCCTGCAGATCACAATTTCATCTGTGAACATCATGGTCTATGTGGATTCCAATCTCATCTGTCAGCCTCTCACCACTGCAAAACAGGATGGGGCTCAGGGCTGATCCCTGATGCAGTCACACCTACAGCACACCTCACCAGTTTTCTGCTGCCCTCACACATGTCCTGTACTATTCTAACCTTACTTCTCTGCCACTCCAGACTTCTGCATGCAGTACCACAGTTCCTCTCTGGGTACTCTGTCATAGGCTTTCTCTAGAGCTACAAAGACACAAAGTAGCTCCTTCTGACCTTCTCTGTACTTTTCCATCAACACTCTCAGAGCAAATAATGCATCTGTGATACTCTCTCAGCATGCAACCATACTATTGCTCGTAAATACTCACTTCTGTCCTGAGTTTGGCCTCCACTACTCTTTCCCTTAATTGCATTGTGTGGCTAATTAACTTTGTTCCTCTATAGTTCCCACAGCTCTGTACATCACCATTGTTCTTAAAACTGGGCACCAACACACTTTTCCTCCATTCCTCAGGCATCTTCTCACCAGCTAGAATTCTGTTAACAACTTGGTCAAAAACTCCAGAGCCACCTCTCCGAGATGCTTCTATCCCTCCACAGGACCAACTGCCTTTTCATGTTTCATCCTCTTTAGTGCCTTTCTAACTTCCTCCTTACTAATCATTACCACTTCCTGGTCCACCACATTTGCCTCTTCTCCCTCATTCATCAACTCCTCAAAGTATTCTTTCCATCTATCAAACACACTGCTAGCACCAGTCAGCACATTTCCATCTCTGTCCTTAATCACACTCACCTGCTACACATCCTTCCCATCTCTATCACTCTGTCTCGCCAACCTGTATAGATCTTTTTCTCCTTCCGTGTCCAACATGTCGTCATATGCCTCTTGTTTGGCCTTTGCCACCTCTACATTCGCTCTACATCGCATCTCCATGTATTCCTTTCTCCTCTCCTCAGTCCTCTTAGTGTGCCACTTCTTCGTAGCCAACTTCTTTCCTTGGATGATTTCCTGTGCTTTGAGGTTACACCGCCAAGTCCCCTCCTCTTTCCTACCAGAAGATATACCAAGTACTCGCCTGCCTGCCTCTCTGATCACCTTGGGTTTAGAGGTCCAGTCTTCTGGAAGATCCTCCTGTCGACCGAGCGCCTGTCTAACCTCTTCTCGAACAGCCGCACAACACTCTTCCTTTCTCAGCTTCCACCACATGGTTCTCTGCTCTGCCTTTGTCTTTTTAATCTTCCTCCACACCACCATCATATGCTGTGTAGCCACACTCTCCCCTACCACTACCTTACCGTCGGTAACCTTCTTCAGATGATCTAATCCACCTGCGTTTCTACCTCCGCTCTTGTAGTTCACCCGATGTTCCTGCCTCTTCTGGAAGAAGTGTCCACTACAGCCATTTCCATCCTTTTTGAAAAGTCTACCACCATCTGTCCCTCTGGGTTCCTTTCCTGGATGCCGATCTTACCCATCACTTCTTCATCACCCGTTTCCTTCACCAATATTCCCATTACTATCTGCACCAGTCGTGACTCTCTCTTTGTCTGGGATGCTCAGAACTAATTAGTCTAGCTCCTTCCAGAATTTCTTTCACCTCTAGGTCACATCCTACCTGTGGGGCATAGCCACTAATCACATTATACATAACACCCTCAATTTCAAATTTCAGCCTCATCACTCGATCTGATACTATTTTCACCTCCAAGACATTCTTGGCTTACTCTTCCTTTGAAATAACCCCTACTCCATTTCTCTTCCCGTCTACACCATGGTAAAACAATTTGAACCCTGCCCTTAAACTTCTAGCCTTTCCACCTGCTCTCCTAGACACACAATATATTCACTTTTCTCCTAATCATCATGTCAACCAACTCCAGAGTTTTTCATAGTCCCCACATTCAGTTCTAGGCTCTGTGCTTTCCTCTTCTCATTTGCCGAAGAACATGCTTTCCACCTCTCCTTCGTGTTCGACCCACAGTAGCTGAATTTCGACCAGGGCCCTGTAGGTTAACTGCCAGTGGTGGACGTTGTTAACCCAGATCATGCCTGATGCGGTATGCAATTCTTTGGATGAACGCTCATATTTGTTTGGGAAAGTTTTAAGCCAGATGCTCTTCCTGATGCAACCCTCTGTATTTATCCGGGCTTGGGACCGGCCTACAGCTTGCACTGGCTTGCATCCCCCATAGGGCTGCATTCATGTCTTAAAAGGTCAGTAAAGGTGTGCTGACAAAGCAAAAACGCACACATACTGTGGTGTCTCATCCAACCACTAGGGGGACTAGAGAAAGGACTGAGGAGATGTGGGGCGTAGAAAAGGAAAAAAGGAAGAAAAGAGACGAAGAAGGTAGTTTTGTGCTAACTGCTGTGAGCTAACCTCAATATTAAGTCTGCCGTGTGTAAATCTAATTTTGTATGTCCTAGTATAGATACAAATGATTGGTTACCTTTAAAATTATTTTAGTCAATATATTTTTGTTCGGAAGGCTAACTTGCCAAGCACAGATCAATCCAGTTGGATCGTAGGAATATAAATTGATACATCGTTGTAATGAATGAATCATTACACCACTTGTAGAAGTACATGCAAAGATGTCCTTACCTGCATCCCGTAAGTTCCCCTTTTACCATTACCATGTCTGCCGATATCCTGGGTGAAGACGCTATTGTTGAAGGGAAAATTGTCACTGCAGTTGATTTCAGCTTGGCTCGAACTATGCCTTTGTATCCAATACTTTCTGCTAACTGTTTCTGAAAACATCCCGGTTTGCAAGTTACTTCCACTTGCTTGGCGGAAGCCACAGATGTGTGGCGAAGCAGCATTGTTGTCAGAATGAAACTCTAACTCATTTCAACATTGTTCATTGACACAAAGATGCCACAAAATGGCATAAAAGCACTACTTTTGTGTAAATGAAGGTTCTCAATTAACGTCAACAAATTTCCTTGACACCAAGATGCCACAAGATTGCAATAAAGTCATGCTTTTATTGTTTGACCAAAAACAGTGACTAGGTGAGTTTTTCAGAAAATAACTGACGATATGTTGCCCCAAATATTTGAATACTGATTTTGTGATTGCTGACCTGTGAATATGGGTGGATTGACCATACCCTGCTTCAGTATTTTACCCCTTGATAGGTGACAAGGTATAGGATGGTGCCAAAATCCAAAATTCACACTGTTTGTCCTATGTAGCTCACTGAACTCCGCTGTCATGGGGTATGCTGATGTATGGCAGCGGTTCGAACTTTGAAATTCTCACAGAATTCCCGACTGAGGTTCCAGTTGTATCTGGTTTAAACTCCTTGACTCATCTAACTTGTGTGTCTACTAGATGCCACGCCTCAGACAGCCTTTCCCGCCATTGCCCCGCTGCCTCCAGGCACAGCACGCCAGATGGTGCACGATCCATGGACCAAAGACTTCAGGTTGTACGAAGAGTACAAAATGCGGCGCAACGAGTTACGCCGGCGAAGCCTCAATCGACGGCGAGAGCTGGAAAAAACGCTGCCTCAGCCTCTGCTGGCTGATCTGGTCAGTGAGTAGTTTTTTTTTCTTGTCGTTGGTTAAGTGTTTTCCAACCTTTGAGCTGAGACACATGCAGGAGATATAAAAAGTCTACACCCCCCTGTTCAAATGCCAGATGTTTGTGATATAAAAAATGAGAAAATTTCAGAAAATTTTCCACCCTTATGACCTATAACCTGTACAACAATTGAATTTTTTTGAGAGCGGAAGTAATAATACCCTCACTCATAACTGGGTGGCTGCGTTCAGAATTAACCAATCATATTCAAACTAATTTTAAATGGGAGTAAGCAACAACTGCCACCATTTAAAGTGATTGACTTCCATATCAGTTCAGCCGTTGTAGTTGGCTCTCTTTTGCTTTCTAGCATAAGCCCGAATGTTCTGTGGTAAAAATCCAAATCTCTCGGACATGTTGGAAAATGTGTTGTGGTCCGATAATACCAAGTTTGAACTTTTTGGCCATAAGTCCAAAAGGTATGTTTGGTGTAAACACAAAACTGCTAATCACCAAAAGAACGGCATACCCCAAGTGAAGCATGGTGGTGGAAGCATAATACTTGTGGGGTGTTTTCTTCAGCTGCAACTTGGGCCCTTAAAACAAAGGTGGATGGAATTATGAACAGTTTGAAATAGCAGTCAGCGTTAGCACAAAAACCTCTGGCTTTTGCATACCTGATGACCTCTCATGTAACATGCGGTCGGGAATCAATGTTAGGCGGTTAACTATTATTTTGTGAAAGGGGATTTTTTTGTCATAAGGTACGGGAGCGGCGAGAAAAGACCAGACTGAGGGTGGCCAGATGGCGGGCAAAGAGGAAACTGCAGGCTTGTCTCAACCAAGTTCAGGTCAGTGGCGATGACTCAATACACAGCATTAAGCTGGTGATACATGAACTTGCATCCTAAGAACATGCTCATTTCCAGACTCAAGGTGGCACAGTGGCTCTTTCCCAGGATGGTTTCCCCATCAGTGGTCCTCACCAACACAAAGCACCTTGTGGTAAGTTGCGCCCCGAGCTCTAATTTTGTAATTTTACCCGCAGTGCTGCCATCTGTACCTCGCACACAAATAATATTATGAATTAAAGCTAAAAGGTGAAATTCCTGACCGCCTTGAAATCCCTATGTCAGGGGTGACATCGAAGTTATGGCTGTCCTGAGAAATAAACTTTAAAACTAAAGCTAATAGCTTGGGTCTGAGCACACATACAGTCCCCTCCAAAGGTGTTGGAACAGCAAGGTCAATTCCTTTGTTTTTGTCATATACTGACATTTGGGTTTCAGATCAGATACAAAAGTTCTGAATTCCAGTTTTTATTTCATGGTATTTGGATCTAGATGTGTTAAACAACTCAGGACAGAGCACCTTTTGTTTGAAGCTACCCACTTTTAAAGTGAGCAAAAGTATTGGATCAGACATTATTAAATGAACTTAAAGTGAATTACTTAATATTTGGTGGGATAACCCTTACTTGCAATAACTGCATCAAGCATGTGACCCATTGACTTCACCAGACTGTTGCGTTCTTCAATTGAAATGCTTTTCCAATCTTTTACTTTGGAGGGGGTCCTGAAGAGCGCTCCTCCTGGGGGACTTCAATGCTCACATGGGCAATGACAGTGAGACCTGGAAGGGTGTGATTGGGAGGAACTGGCCCTCTGAGTCAAACGGTCAAATAAAGGTCAAGCCTTTATTTGACCTGTTTTGTCTGCTACTGCTTGTTCTGGACAAACTTCTTGTTCACAGTTATGTATTTTGCAAATATATCTATAATCACTGTCAATCTTCATACGAAACTATCGTATGCCATGGTCACGCTGTACCTCTTCAAAAAATGGTGCGAGCAAATCAAGTGCTACGAGTGCAAAAGTTAGTTTAGAGCACTGCCCTAACAGCACAGGAAAGTCCACTGCATATAACACTGACTTTGCTCACAGACCCTCATGCGCTGCGGACTCTGAGTTTACGTCCCGGTGGCTAACGTGTCCGCAGGAGCTAATCGGCAGTTTGAAGCCAGTTCATTCTCCCGGCTCCCACACAGCCGAGTGTATACACACAACCCTCGTTCGTCCCTCACGTAAAGGGATTTTCCAACTTTTCGGGAGACAGGAAGTCATTGGCTGACTGTTGGCTTTTTGTGTACTGGCCTTTTAAGACACCGTATGAGCCCTGGTGTGCATTTTTTTTTTTAAGTACCGGTACCGTGCTTCTTTTTACATCAAAATACTTGGGTACGGGACTGGTACCGGTACTTGGTGCAACACTAGTTACAGCACCTTTCTTTTTATAAACACTTAACAAGCGTTTTGGAACTGAGGACAGTAATTGTTGAAGCTTCGCAGGTGGAATTCTTTCCCATTTTTGCTTGATGTACAACTTCAGTTGCTCTACAGTCCAGGGTCTCCGTTGTCGTATTTTGCACTTCTTAATGCACCACACATTTTCAATGGGAGTCAGGTGTGGACTACTGTTAGGCCAGTATAGTACTCGCACACTTTTATTTTTCTATCAGAGCTATTTTTAATGTTATCGGATTTGTCGATGTGACGTCCTAATTCCTCAAATTAGCCTGATAATTATCGTGCAGCCCTACTTAAAAAGTTGGAACATCAAATTAAGTTGACCTGTAAAGGCAATTGTGTATCTTAAGTTCATCCTGAAATATGAACTTCCATAACCGCCAATGTGTTATTGTTTCAGCGTCCACTTCCGGTCCTCTCAACAATGCTGTCACCACCTTCCCCTTCGTCACGCCGCCATCGTCGTCTTCCCTGTTTCTGAGGGGCCCCAATATGGCCGCCCAGGTCAATCAGCATGCGTTGTCATCGCCGCGTTCTGCTTCCTACCCGCAGGTCAGCCTAACACAGCAGAGCATGTCTTTGACGGACGCCAATGGCGACTCATGAGAATCCAGGCTGGACTACCATTGTTTGCCTGGCATTGGCACCACTGTTGCAAGTTTTTTTCTCCACAGCTTACCCTCCAGATAAGCAAAATTCCACTGATTAGCTGTAGTAAGACTTGCCAGTTGATTACGATTGGACTCATCTACAGCTACGTGGCAGCTTGTTTGTGCAGTCACAATTGAGACAGTGCGGTGAAAGGTGTGTGCAGCTCCCAATAAGTCAGTACTATCAATATCTGCAAACAGAAGGCTAGCATAGTAGGAATTAAGAGGATTTGTGCTGGCTTTTCTCTTAACCTTCTAACCGTGCGCATACCGTTTTTTTTAGTTTTCAAACCTTGTAACTATTCCATCTTAGCGTTTTATTTACATAGGTATATATTTCCTTTGTTCAAAAACTGAAATCAGTTTTGGTTTCCGCACAGAAAAATTTAAAACAGCTGTCAGACCGAACTCAACAAAAATTGGCTTCCCCATTGACGAGTGAAAGAAGTAGTAAAGCTTTAAAATGGGGTACAGCTTAGTTTAAAAACTACAGGGAATATATATGATTTTAAAATGAAGTAAATTTAAGTTACAAACAGTCCATGGTATAAATATGGTTTTTAAAAGGAATTAACTGCATGAATACAGATTAGAAGAATCCATCCATCCATTTTCTACCGCTTATCCGAGGTCGGGTCAAGGGGGCAGTAGCTTTAGCAGGGACGCCCAGACTTCCCTCTCCCCCGCCACTTCATACAGCTCTTCCGGGGGCATCCCGAGGTGTTCCCAGGCCAGCCGAAGGACGCAGTCTCTCCAGCGTGTCCTGGGTCGTCCCCGGGTTCTCCTCCCGGTGGGACGTGCCCGGAACACCTCACCGGGGAGGCGTCCGAATCAGATGCCCCAGCCAACTCATCTGGCTCCTCTCGATGTGAAGGAGCAGCGGCTCTACTCTCAGATCCTCCCAGATGACCGAGCTTCTCACCCTATCTCTAAGGGAGAGCCCGGACACTCTGCGGAGGAAACTCATTTTGGCTGCTTGTATCCGGGATCTCGTTCTTTGAGGGTAGGAACATAGATCGACCAGTAAATCGAGAGCTTTGCCTATCACAATACGTTTGAGTCTGCCACGTCGGACCGGCATTTTCCCCCACCATCGGAGCCAACTCACCACCAGGTGGTGATCAGTTGACAGCACCGCCCCTCTCTTCACCCGAGTGTCCAAGACATGCGGCCGCAAGTCCGATGACAGGACCACAAAGTCGATCATCGAACTGCGGCCTAGCTCGTGACCATAGGTGAGGGTAGGAACGTAGATCGACCGGTAAATCGAGAGCTTAGCCTTTTGGCTTAGCTCCTTTACCACAACGTATTAGTACAAAGTCTGCACCGAGCCGCCTGCCAATCTCCCGTTCCATTCTTCCCTCACTCGTGAACAAGACCCCAAGATACTCCTCCACTTGGGGCAGGATCTCATCCCCGACCTGGAGAGGGCACGCCACCCTTTTCCGACTGAGGACCATGGTCTCAGATTTGGAGGTTCTGATTCTCATCCCAGCCGCTTCACACTCTGCTGCAAACTGCTCCAGTGAGAGTTGGAGGTCACGGCTTGATGAAGCCAACAGAACCACATCATCAGCTAAAAGCAGAGATGCAATACTGAGGCCACCAAACCGGACCCCCTCTACGCCTCGGCTCCGCCTAGAAATTCTGTCCATAAAAGTTATGAACAGAATCGGTGACAAAGGGCAGCCTTGGCGGAGTCCAACCCTCACCGGAAACGAGTCCGACTTACTGCCAGATAGGCGGACCAAACTCTGACTCCGGTCGTACAGCCCGTATCGGGGGTTCGGTGCCCCATACTCCCGAAGCACCCCCCACAGGACACGGTCGAACGCCTTCTCCGAGTCCACAAAACACATGTAGACTGGTTGGGCGAACTCCCAGGACCCTGCCAAGGGTGAAGAGCTGGTCCACTGTTCCTATCCAGCACCCCTGAATAGACCTTACCAGGGAGGCTGAGGAGTGTGATCCCCCTGTAGATGGAACACACCCTCCGGTCCCCCTTTTTAAGAAGGGGGACCACCACCCCAGCCTGCCAATCCAGAGGCACTGTCCGCGATGTTGCAGAGGCGTTTCAACCAGGACAGCCCTACAACATCCAGAGCCTTGAGGGGGGAGGGGCGTTCCTCCCAATCACGCCCTTCCAGGTCTCACTGTCATTACCCACGTGAGCATTGAAGTCCCCCAGCAGAACGATGTCGTCCCCAGCACCCCCTTCAAGGACTCCAAAAAGGGTGGGTACTCTGAACTGCTGTTTGGTGCATAGGCACAAACAACAGCCAGGACCCGTCCCCCCGACCCGAAGGCGGAGGGAGGCTACCCTCGCGTCCACCGGGGAGCAATAAGTATACCCACACCTGCTCGGCGCCCCTCACCGTGGGCAAATCCAGAGTGGAAGAGAGGACTGGTACCAGAGCCCAAGCTGTGTGTGGAGGCGAGTCCGACTATATATATATATAGTTGGAACTTCCTTCCCTGCCAGAGAGGTGATATTCCACGTCCCTAGAGCCAGCTTCTGTAGCCGGGGATCGGATCGCCAAGGCCACCGCCCCTGACCCCTATGGTCCCTCCCACAGGTGGTGAGCCCAGGGGAAGGGGGCCCCATGGGTGCAGGCCCGGCCACCAGGCGGTCGCCTTTGAGCCCCACCTCCAGAGGGGGGCCCCGGTGACCCGCGTCCGGGCAAGGGAAACCTGAATCCATTTATTGTATTCGTTATAGGGGTTTTTGGGGCTGTGCTTTGTCTGGTCCCTCACCTAGGACCTGTTTGCCATGGGTGACCCTGCCAGGGGCATAAAGCCCCAGACAACTTAGCTCCTAGGATCATTGGGACACACAAACCCCACCACCTCAAGGAGGGGATTAGAAGAATCATTACATAAAATTGTCATGTATGACCTTATAGAATGGATTGTCACATCACGCACTTCTGGACAGACCCACCATTTTGGAGGTTGACGCAATGGTGAATTTTTGCGCGGTGTTAAGCTGCAACAGAGGTAGGAGGGACAAAGTCTTCACCGTTGACCGGTGCCTATTTCGAACAGAACATTTAACAAGGAAAACACCGAGATTGTTGGCTGTTTTGTAAAATCAAAGAACATTTTTATACCGCCTTTGTTTGAATACGCCTTCAGGTCAAGGCGAGATGAAAAGATGCTTCCTTTGTAACATGGGAAAAGACAGCACTGTTTAAAATGAATTTGATTCCACTTTTCCTAACAGATGTACAGTAAGTCTCCAGCATGAAGCGAGTTTCTGAAGATGGACACTCCTTCGATCCATGTGTGCTTGTCGTATATATTTCAATCAGGTTGAAAGTGAAAGTTATGTTGTTTTAGTGCTTCAGTTAACAGTGTTACAGCCATTGGTAAATGCAACATTACAAAATACATAAATTGGTTTGGTGCCTACCTATTGTCATGAAAAGGAGTGGCTGAGCTATCCTAAACATAAAGAGTAAACATTTATAATCATCAGAAAGTCACATATTGGCACTGACAGGTGGAAACCCCCAATGTCCAAATTTCGTCTAATATTTTTTCATAAATCTATAGTATTGGACAATCCCCATGTGGGTCTGTTATGTATTTTTTGTAAATAAATTATTGATCAATCAAAAGTGTTAAAAATGGCTCTCTTACGATGCAATGTGAATGACTCAACTAATCATGCTGTTTTGGGGAGTTTCCTGAAAAGTGAAGGATTTGGCCTGACGCCAGCTATATGTTGTTTTTGGTGCCTGTCTGCCGGGTTGGTGAAGGAGAGGAATTAACTTTGCATTGTGAAAGGCGCTTAATGAAGTTCGGTCCATTTTCCGTCATTAATTTATGGGGGCAGGTCTGCAACATCCAATATGGCGGACATTGCTGTATTGCAGCAATTGGCCAACCTGCTCAATGAAGCATCTATTTATATGTCCATGATTGACTGACTACACAGTTGACGAAATAAATCGATTCAAATATTTTTTATGCCCATCCCTGATAATGATGCACCTATTTTCTTAACTTTGTGTCTTTAGTGCATCAAGAACCTTATTGTATTGTTCTGCTATTATCAGCTGCACACACCGACTGTAAAACATATTTTTTAACACTACATGTACAAACTAACCTTCCTGTATTGAAACTGCTTATTTGTAGTGTGTTGATTTGATCTGATTAAAATGTGTCGTGTGCAAGAAATTTGCGTGTTCGTTTTTTTTATTATAAATGTAAATGTGAAGTTTCAGTCAGTAATGGCTATTCAAAGAGGTTCTTAATTTTTTTTTTTTAATGTTCATTTATGATGACAGAAATGACCACAGGTAAATCATACTTCTAACAATAAAACATGAACTGCCATGTTTAAACCAAAGTCCAACTACATCAGAAATTCACACCCCTGTTCAAACGCCAGTTTTTTTTTGTGGGGGAAAAATGAGACTGATAGTTTCAAAACTTTTTCTACCATTATAAATTAAATTAACTCAGCAAAACAAATCTTGTGTGTGAGTAAAATTGGACAAATTAGATAATTTGGTTGCACAAGTGTACACACTCTCATAACTGCAGACTTAACTATCCATCCATTCTCTACACTGCTTATCCTATTGAGGGTCACAGGTGTGTGCTGACTCATTTAACATGAGTTTGAATGTGAAAGGTAAATTCTGAACACAGCCAGTTATGACGGTCTGCGCACTTGTGCAACCACATTATTTATATTTAAATGACTTGTACAGGTTATAGGTGGAAAAGGTTTTGAAATAATTTATCTTGATCCCAATTCTTCAAAAACAAAAAAACCTTGGCGATGTCTATGATTTTAAAGAAGTATAAGCAGTCTGTCTATTACAGCCCGAATAGACAGAAAACTAGTTAGGCTTGAATTATTTACACCCTGTGTGGGTTACAGACAAATAAGTGGATCCTAATTAAGAATGAATGTAAATGTCATGAATGCAAATGATACCTTATAGCTTTGTATGCATGTACTGTATTATCCATTCACTATCTTTTGGGAGATGGCGCCCGGTAGCGTATAGAGCAACAGGGCCAGGAAGAGCGCCGTGATGAGTAGCACCAGAGCGATGATGATGTACTTCTTGTAGTTCCGCCACACCAGGTGGAAGAAACACTTGAAGGGGTTCACGAACCACGAGAAGGAGGTGTCGGGACGGCTGGGGAGCAGGGTACACAAGGAATATCGGACGATGTCAAGGTCTTGTTTGGAATGTATTAATGTTTCTTTACTGTCTCATACCAAATCAGTGCCGTTACTTTGTTTTTAATTTCTAAGTCATCATGTAAACCCGGTGTATGTTCTGGTTCAATTTTGATCCGACTTGAGACTCAACTTGTGGGAAAACACTTGAGTCGGACTTGGTCCCACCTCTGTTCTGTACCGTCATTCGCAAGCTGTTTTACTCTTTCATAGTCTCAAAATTACCACAATTCTCAAAATTTCCCCTGATTAAACCCATACTGGTGAATTTTAAAATCCATTTTAGTAGACATGGGTCAAATTTCACCTGGTACAACCTTAGTGTAAGCAAACTTTGTAGTACTTGCACAAAAGAATGATTTGACCCAAAAGGTAGATTAGCGTTAAGAAATCTTTGTAACGTGGCATTATCGTTAGTGAATGGGCAGTCCTACATTTGATGAGTGGCCTTAAAAAGTATTTAAAAGGTCTTTTTATGGTAGCCCATTTAGGCAGCAAACTAGATCTTAAATTAATTGCACTTTCTAGTGCTTGCTGCTAAGAAGCAAAAGGGTCTCACACCAAACTCCTGCCATTTCTAAGGCAGCCTAGATGAACTTCAAGTGGCCTTAAAAAGGATTCTTAAATGTACCAATATTTACTCTTAATTAACTTTGATAATATGACCTGCACAAACTGATTTTTTTTTCCACATAATCACTATTTTTGAAGAACAGTATTGGTTTTGCAACATCCTTGCGTCAAGGAAGTATGTTGAAGGAGTTTCAATTAGACATAATGTTTTGCTCCCATCTTGTGGCATGTAAAGGCAATTACAAATCTTTTGGCAGGGAGTAACTTATTTGTGGATTTTCTCTATTTGCGGCAGGGCATGGTCCCCATCCCCCATGAATAACGGGGGTTCACAGTCTTACTTGGGTTTGGGTAGCGGATCTGGTTCCTTGCGGGCTCGGCCCACTGGGTTTTTCTCAGCCTCTTCAGCTGTCACAAGGTGGAACTCCGCCTCCACTTTCCCCTGGTGAGGTCATTGGGCGACATCTGTCAACAAATCTACTCACCTTTTGGGATTTATCCAGGTTGGTTCACGGTCCTTCAGGGGACTCCTCAAGGTCCAACATTGCGAGGTTAGCATACCGTCAGCTCTCCAGACTTGCTGACAGGCCACCATCCTCTGGACCTCTTCTGCTGGAAGATGGAGATCCTCTCCGTCCCATCCGTGAAGACGTCCACCTTGCACGATTTGGCAGTCTTTGCTCCGCGTGGGAACCCGTGGAGGTCTAACTCCACTGTGCCTGAGCACGTGCATGTAAACCCAGGTTAAAAGACGACAATTTGGACTTAAGCTGACGTGCCGTGACATACCGAGGAAGTCGTCGGAGGAGAGCGTCTCAAAGTCCCACACCTGAAGACTGAGGATGGCGGGCAACTTCTGTTCGGTTTTGTCCAGGGAGAAAATGCTGTCTCGCTTCTTCACCACCACTACCTACGGTATAAGAAGAAAACAAATAAAAATCTCCTTGACAAAAACGTGTAATCACATTCAAAATTGACCCTGCGTGTAATCAAAGTAAAAGGCATTTACTTAATATCCATGAAATAGTATGCTCTTTGGGCTACCGTATATTGTCCCGTATGCTTACAGTTAATTGAAGACTAAATTTTCCTTAGGTGCGAATGGTTGTTTATATGTGCCCTACGATTGGCTGGCGACCAGCTCAGGGTGTACCCCGCCTCTTGCCTGAAGATAGCTGGGATAGGCTCGAGCACGCCCGCGACCCTAGTGAGGATTAGCGGTATAGTAAGTCAGAAAAGGTGTACAGCTCCGCGCTTTTCTCTCTGCGCTCAAGCTGCCGTCCACTTAAGTCTATCACTTGCACATCTTCTGGCCATGTGTGCACTTCAGGTGGCGTAACCCTAAAATGTGGGCATTCCCTCTCATATCTGGCCTTGCGCATATTCTGCCCAAGAATAAGAGGGTTTCCTCTTCCGCGCTCCAGAGGCTGTAGTCTACCACCCCGGGAAGGTGAAACATAATTTTGCACGTTTTTATTCACTCGCATGCTCTGAGCCTCCGAAGGCTGCTGGCAGCCCGGCGACTGACTCTGCATGCTGACGGACACCTGGCCCATATACGCTCACCGACTGCCCAATGGCCATAACGTGTCCCCGCCAGATTGCGGCCCTCGACGGCAGTACGTCGACATATTATGTATGTCCATCCATTTTCCATACCGCTTATCCTCACTAGGGTCACGGGTATGCTCGCCCGAAGATAGCTATCCCAGCTATCTTCGGGCGAGAGGCGAGGTACACCCTGAACTGGTCGCCAGCCAATCGCAGGGCACACATAAACAATTATTCACACATTCACAGCTACGGGAAATTTAGTCTTCAATTAGCCTACCATGGATGTTTTTGGGATGTGGGAGGAAACCGGTGTACCTGGAGAAAACCGTCGCAGGTACGGGGAGAACATGCAAACTCCACACAGGCAAGGCCGGATTTGAACCCGGGTCCTCAGAACTGTGAGGCAGATGTGCTAACCAGTCTTTCACCGTGTTGCATTATGTCATTAATTAAATAACTTTCATGCTCGAGCTGTGAGGGGCATTTTTGTTTCAAACATATTGCATGGCAGCTTGGCAGGTTGTCTGAAAGCGCCACACAACACATCTTAATGGCATGATGGTGTGTTAGATTTGGAATATTTTTGTTCACATTTGATCTCATCGTCGGTCGTAAAATCTGTTTAAGTGACGCGCCAGTGTGTGTGCCGCTGGTATGGTTGCTGGGCAGCGCTGATCAACAGCTGGCCACTTCGTTTATTGATGGCCTTCAAAATGCGGATTAAATGACATGGGCAGTATAGTACCGTATTTATTTAATAGAGTAGGTATAGAGAGAGAATACAAAAACACATGCTCCTTTGAAGTAGTTTGCCGAAAGGTGCCCACATCTCACTGGACGGACGCCCTACATCTGTATATCCGTACGAGGGTTACTTTCACAATGAAAGTGTGAGCTTGAGCAGTCACCTTATCGTAGTGGAGGGGTTTGTGTGTCCCAATGATCCGAGCAGCTAACTTGTCTGGGGCTTCGCGCCTCTAGTAGGCTCACCCTGTGGCAAACAAGGTCCTAGGTGAGGGACCAGACAAAGTATGGCTCCAAAAAACCCTATGATGAATAAAACAAATGGATGTAGGTTTCCCTTGCCCGGACGCGGGTCACCGGGGCCCACCTCTGGAGGTGGGGCTCGAAGGCGAGCGCCTAGTGGCCGGGCCTGCACCCATGGGGCCCGGCCGGGCAACATGGGTCCCCCTTCCCATGGTTTCACCACCTGTGGGAGGGGCCATAGGGGTCGGGTGCAGTGCGAGCTGGGCGCTGGCCTAAGGCGGGGACCTTGGTGATCCGATCCCCGGCTACAGAAGCTGGCTCTAGGGACGTGGAATGTCACCTCTCTGGCAGGGAAGGAGCCCGAGCTGGTGTGTGAGGTCGAGAAGTTCCGACGAGATATAGTCGGACTCGCCTCCACGCACAGCTTGGGCTCTGATACCAGTCCTCTCGAGAGGGGTTGGACTGTCTTCCACTCTGGAGTTGCCCACGGTGAGGGGTGCTGAGCAGGTGTGGGTATACTTATTGCTCCCCGGCTCTGCGCCTGTACATTGGGGTTCACCCCGGTGGACGAGAGGGTAGCCTCCCTCCGCCATCGGGTGGGAGGACGGATCCTGACTGTTGTTTATGCCTATGTACCAAACAACAGTTCAGAGTACCAATCCTTTTTGGAGTCTTTGGAGGGGGTCCTGGAGCGCGCTCCTGCTGGGGGACTTCAATGCTCACGTGGGCAATGACAGTGAGACCTGGAGACTTTGTGAACAAGTGCGTGAGAAAATAGTCAAACAGTTTTAGGACAATGTTCCTCAACGTACAATTGCAAGGAATTTAGGGATTTCATCATCTACGGTCCATAATATCATCAAAAGGTTCAGAGAATCTGGAGAAATCACTGCATGTAAGTGGAAAATTGAAAACGCGTAAGCCAGGCGTGTAAAATACAGAAATACGCACCAACGGCAGAATATAGCCCAAAGAGCATAATAGTACAATGGACAATTCAGCGCACTCGTAGGATAGTATACGCTCAAACGGCTTACCATACCCAAGGCCCCAACTTTACACTGAACAAGTGCAAACAAATTGTTCAAATGTGTTTTATATGTCAATCATGGAAACAGTCGATATTAGTAGTAGTAGTGTTTTTTTAAGACATAAAATTTTGCCAAGTAAAGTCAAACTGTTAATTCAAATTTGCTACAACTTTACAAAAAAATGTGAACTGATCAAGAAGGCAACTTTAAATGTTGCGCTGGATAGCTGGTCACCATAACCACCATTGTACTTGTATTGACAGAAACTAAATTGATCTTTGCAGTTCTTTAACGCAATTGTTTTGTGTTTTTAAAGGTTGTGCAAAATAAATAGGTACACTGTATTTTATCTAATTTTGCACACACACACACACACAAATCTTTAATCGATTTAGTCACCGTAAATCGTATGGACTTTTTAGGAAAATGGACAAAAACAGAAATTTCCGAATATTTTGGAACACAGTCTTGGATTATTTGTGCCGTCTGTTGGTTGCTGCTAATTAGTGTTTTGGAGCAATATCTTTTAGTGCCATTAATCCACAACAGAACCCGAAAAAGGTGAAAAAAGGCCAGCTTTTAACAGGCAAGGGTTTCAAACAGCTACTCCAATCACCTTCTCAGCAGGCAAGTAGCTGAAAGGGAAAACGAAGCGCCAGTTGAAGTTTCCTTCCCCAGTCAAAGAGTTGTAGTGGACGTCTGTCTCCTGGCGGTCGTTCTCCAAACCTTTCAGCCAGCTACAGATGAGACAAATGGATTACTGTAGTGACATGCCTACATGAAACGATAACAATATTACAAATATTACCCTTTGATGTAAATATCACTGGACTTTTGACCAGTCAGGAAATTGCTGTCCTCCAGAATGACATCCTCAGTGTTCCAGATGATGACGCGCAGTTCATACCTGCAACCACACGCTCAGTATTGACATCCTGTCCACCTGAACTGCCTTCAGGTGCAGTTCAACACGCTTGCCTCACCCTTTGGGTTTGCGAGGGGAAATATCCACTGCAGGTCCGGGATGAGGTAGGTCCATCGGGAACATGTCCACCCACATCTGAACTTGACCCTGCGCACGCATGCACCCACCAACACACACAGTCCATGTAACTCCATATTTATGCAATGAAATTCACAAAACCGGGCCTTGTTCTGCCTTCAGTGCAGATTGCTGAAAGACAAAACACCTTCAAGTTAGGGACATCAGGCAAAGCATCACCTCCCCAGACAGTATAATTAACACACATAGGACCATTCATTGTCATTTTAATAATTTCAAGCCAGTGTCTCTTCCCCTTTTATCAGAGTTAGTGCTACAAATGAAACCAACTTCATGCAGTCGAGACTCCATCCCCACAAAATTTCTTAGAGGCTTTTAACACTGTTGGTTTCATCATTTGATATATCATTAATAGTTCTTTAGCAGAGAGTGTAGTCCCCTCTGCATTTTTTTTATTTATTTGGGGGGTGTGGGGGGGGGGGTGATCCAACCTCTTTTAAAGGAATCCAACCTTGACCCTTCCGATTTTAATACAACCCCAATTCTAATGAAGTTGGGACGTTGTGTTAAACAAATAAAAACAGTATACAATGATTTGCAAATCATGTTCAACCTATATTTCATTGAATATACTACAATGACAAGATATTTAATGTTCAAACTGATAAACTTGATTGTTTTTAGCAAATAATCATTAACTTAGAATTTTATGGCTGCCGCACGTTCCAGCAAAGCTGGGACAGGTGGCAAAAAAGGCTGAGAAAGTTGAGGAATGCTCATCAAACACCTGTTTGGACCATCCCATAGGGGACCAGGTTAATTGGTAACAGGTGGGTGTCATGATTGGGTATAAAAGGAGCTTCCCTGAATTTCTCAGTCATTCACAAGCAAAGATAGGGCAAGGTTGAGCCCTTTGTGAACAAGTGCATGAGAAAATAGTCGAACAGTTTAACGACAATGTTCCTCAACGTACAATTGCAAGGAATTTAGGGTTTTAAGCTACAGTCCATAATATCATCAAAAGGTTCAGAGAATCTGGAGAAATCACTGCATGTAAGCGGCAAGGCCGAAAACCAACATTGAATGCCCGTGACCTTCGATCCCTCAGGGGGCACTGCATCAAAATGTGTAAAGGATATCACCACATGGGCTCAGGAACACTTCAGAAATCCAATGTCAGTAAATATAGTTTGGCGCTACATCCGTAACTGCAACTTGAAATTCTACTATGCAAAAAGAACCATCCGGACTGTTATGGACACAAAGTTCAAAAGCCAGCATTAGTGATGGTATGGGGCTGTGTTAGTGCCAATGGCATGGGTAACTTACACATCTGTGAAGGCACCATTAATGCTGAAAGGTACGTACAGGTTTTGGAGAAACATATGCTGCCATCCAAGCAACGTCTTTTTCATGGACGCCCCTGCTTATTTCAGCAAGACAATACCAAACCACATTCTGCACGTGTTAACAACAGCGTGGCTTCGTAGTAAAAGAGTGCGGGTACTAGACTGGCCTGCCTGCAGTCCAGACCTGTCTCCCATTGAAAATATGTGGTGCATTATGAAGCGTAAAATACGACAACGGAGACCCCGGACTGAAGCTGTACATCAACCAAGAATGCCTGTCTGGGTGTTGTTGATAAATGACTTTTGCTTTGCATAGTAGAGTTGCAAGTTGCACTTATGGATGGAGCGGCGAACTGTATTTACAGACATGGGTTTTCTGAAGTGTTCCTGACCCCATGTGGTGATATCCTTTACAAATTGATGTTGGTTTTTGATGCAGTGCCGCCTGAGGGATCGAAGGTCACGGGCATTCAATGTTGGTTTTCGGCCTTGCCGTTTACATGCAGTGATTTCTCCAGATTCTCTGAACCTTTTGATGATGATATGGACCGTAGATGATGAAATCCCTAAATTCCTTGCAATTGTACGTTGAGGAACATTGTGCTTAAACTGTTTGACTATTTGCTTACGCACTTTTTCACAAAGAGGTGAACCTCGCCCCATCTTTGTTTGTGAATGACTGAGCAATTCAGGGAAGCTCCTTTTATACCCAACCATGGCACCCACCTGTTCCGGGGTGTATCTTTTCATTCTACGTCTTACCTCTTGGTCTCAGTTGGGCAAGGTGAGTTTTTTTGCATCGCTTGGGGTTTCATTGCCTGGGGCTTCACTGTTTTGTTTTTCCTGATATACGATCGTGATGTTTGGTGTGTACTGTGTTTTATTCTGTGTGTCAAAGCACTTTATGAACGTGTTTCTAAAGGTGCTATCCAAATAAAGTTATGATTATTATTATTATTATTTCGTGTGATACTTTGGTACCTCTGATGTTTAGATACTCAGTCATACCTGATCCATTCCAGGCCGAGCTTTGTGAAATAGCGTCCGGGTCTCGATGTGTTCTGGTACCAGTTTGCACCCCATGTCCAGAATCTCAGCCCAACGATGCAGAATCTTCAGAGACAAGTCCTCATAGGACTCCATCGGTTCCTCGTCTGGTACGTATGCACACATGAGGATCATCCTTTGGAGTTGGGATCATACTCAATACCTGGAGCTGCGGTGCCCACCTTCATGCATAAAGAGAGTCTTGCCAGTGAAGACTTTGTCGGCCACAGTGATACATCCTGGTCTGAAGTGAGGACCATCCACGTCATTTTCTCTGCACAGCTTCGACAGCAGCTCAGATGGCTTCAGACAGTCTCTCCAGGCATTATAACCTTCACTGGGGCACACAATCAGCAGGCACAGACAGGACGTTGGACGTTGTCAAGTTAGGCTGAACACCCTTTTTGCTATTTGAGAATATTCACACTGATATCATAACGTCACATATGGACTTGCTGCATAATGATACAGACAGATTGACCCTGACAGTGGTACATTGGTGGCTTTCATACTCTATAGCTACAGTACAACCTCACTCACAAATGTGACAATCATCAATCATGTGCTTTCGTAAAAAGAAGCTGCAGGAAAAGCCATCAAGTTATCAAGCGGTTCAGTTTGGTTTGAGAAAATACAATTCTCTACTTTTTGTTGTTGTGGAGGGTACCAAAATAACAGTACAGTGGTTGACTCTAAATTGCCCGTAAGTGTGAATGTGAGTGCGAGTGGTTGTTTGTTTCTATGTGCCCTGCGATTGGCTGGCGACCGGTTCTGGGTGTACCCCGCCTCCCGCCCGAAGATAGCTGGGATAGGCTCCAGCAGCCCGCGACCCTAGTGAGGCTAAGTGGTAAAGAAAATGGATGGATGGATGGGTGGAGGGTACCAAAATATGCATACCATAAAACGCTTCAGTTTTCAGCACCTGTCACTTGGGTTACTATTTGTGGTAATATAGTACCTAAAGAAGGGCTCATCAGGGGAAGTAGAATTGACAATCACTTTAAGAGATTTATAGAAATAAATTGTTGCTTATTGATATCTGTTTCTTACCTTGTTAAATCATTGTTGATTATTGTGAGGAGTCACTGAAATGTGTCAGTGTCTTCACATACTATAGATTGAGAATAATTAATAATTACAGGTAATTTGAGCTAATTCATTAGTTCAGAAGTGTGTATCAAACTAGTAGCCCTTCACAATAAATCAGTGGCCAAGAAAAAAAATGGTGATCCCTGATCTTAAGGGTGGAGCTAGACCCTCTGCATTATATTGATTGGTAAATGTGTAAATTGTCACCTCACCTAACCCTAGCCCCCAAACGTATCTCTAAACCTTTTCTTATGCTAAAATCACAAACTTGATAAGGTTTTACTGTTCAAAACCATACTGTGACAAGCTGAACCCAACTGGAACAGTAGGACGGGGTCGTTACTACTCACAGGCTGTACTCAGTAGGCAGTCCGCAGGTGGCTCGGTGTCGGCTGTAGAAGCGGTTCTCCAAGTCAATCCGGGTCTCCCCTATCAGGTCGTCCCCTCCCACCATGTCATAGTCATAGATGAGCACTGACAGTAGAGACTCCTGAGGAAATGTCGCCTGAATCTCAAATGACCTAGAGGAAGACAGAACAAATCAACCGGTGGGTACTTTTGATGACAAAACTGTCAAGGGGTGACCGCAACCTTCCAAAGACAGGGTTCAGCTGTTTCGGGATGTAGTTGTCGCGGTCTTTGATTTCATTCTTGCCGAGCTGAACAACGACATAAGGGTCCGCCTTTCCGTCCGGGTCAGCTGGGTGCAGGTTTGATGCCTTCAGGGACAGCACAATGAAGAATACAGTAGTCAGACAATAAGGAGATCAGAACACAACAGAGCACAGCAGAACTTACAGAGACGATGTAAACCCGAATAAGGACTTGAACTGGCATGTTCTGCGGAATCCCTCTGTTGACTCTGAGGTGTCCATCGTCTTCTTCCCACTCGTCTTCCTCATCTTCAGTGAGCTTATACAAGCAGAAGCGCCCCTACAGACACGGAAACTAACATTGTGGAGTACAGCAAATCTGATGGCAACACTGATTTGTCACAATGGTCTCACCTTAAACTTGCCGACGAACCTCTCCTCTGTCGAACCCTCTTCCTCATTGGCCTTCCCACGGAACAGCTCGTATGTGTTGACCCATTCGTCAAAGGGTCCGAACTCTGCCTCCAGCTCCTTGTTGTATAGCTTCAGAGCCCAGCGTTATGAGGTTTGAAGAAAGTAGTCACAAGACTGCGATTATTCCAACAAAGCGATAGGATTATGATTCATAGAGTCAGACATTTATCAGTATTAAAACCCATCCATCCATCCATCCATCCATTTTCAGTACCGCTTATCCTCACTAGGGTTGCAGGCGTGTTGTGTTGGAGCCTATCCCAGCAACTGCTGGCAGGAGTTTCAGGTACACCCTGAACCGGTTACTAGCCAATCGCAGGGCATATAGAAACAAACAAGCATTCGCACTCACATTCACACCTATGGGCAATTTAGAGTCTTCAATCAACCTACCATGCATGTTTTTGGGGATGTGGGAGGAAACCAGAGTACCCGGAGAAAACCCACCCAGGCACGAGGAGAACATGCGAGGCCAGGATTTTAACCGCGGTTCTCAGAACAGTGATGCAGATGTGCTATCCAGTCACCCACCGTGCCACCAGTATTAAAACATATTAGGGATCATTGTTTCATAACCGGCGGCACGGTGGCCGACTGGTTAGAGCGTCAGCCTCACAGTTCTGAGGTGCGGGGTTCAATCCCCGTCCCCGCCTGTGTGGAGTTTGCATGTTCTCCCCGTGCCTGCGTGGGTTTTCTCCAGGCACTCCAGTTTCCTCCCACATCCCAAAAACATGCATTAATTGGAGACTCTAAATTGCCCGTAGGCATGACTGTGAGTGCGAATGGTTGTTTGTTTCAATGTGCCCTGCGATTGGCTGGCAACCAGTTCAGGGTGTACCCCGCCTCCTGCCCGATGACAGCTGGGATAGGCTCCAGCACGCCCGCGACCCTAGTGAGGAGAAGCGGCTCAGATAATGGATGGATGGATGTTTCATAACCATGCAAACACTATTAATGATGACATCCAATTCAAAATAATTTCATATTGTATAGGTTTGATAAGGAGTAGAAGACTTTCTTTGAGCCTTCTTCCTGTTTGATGTCATTTAGAAGAAGAATTCTTTGCTTTTTATGTATTTTGCATTTTATGAATATGAGTACCTGCAGTGTGGCCAGTTTGGTGGGCAGACTTAGACTCAGGTCCAGGTTCTGTTCCGGCATTCCCTTTCTTTTCTGTTTCTTTTTCTTGTTGTCATCCGATGAGCTGCTCACTGACAGAACAAAAGCACATGTAAAGTTTTGATAAATAGCCAAAAAACACTTCCTATCTGCAAACAGCCAAACCATAACAGAACCACACCACACTTCAGTCTAACAACCTGAACCAGCCAAGACCTAGTGACAGTATCTACACGCTTATACCACTCTTTCTCATTTCTATGTTTTTCCTTACCTAAAGAGTCTATTCCATCGCTGAGCAAGATGTGGTACGGCAAAGCTGTAATACACAACAATGCTATGTGGGTATGACGCAGACGGTTGGGAAAACCTACTACCAGTTTTATACTATTCTGTTTCGTATTATTGAAACCTTCATCCAAACAAGGTTGACTATTAGAGGCAACAAATGTACAGTTAATTATAATATAAAAGGGTCCCTAAAACAAAACCAGGTGGCGCACCGACCATTCAGTAAGTTTGGTAGTTGCTTAACTCTTAATGCATGTCACTTATTTAAATATTTCCAATACGTATTAAAACAGATGTGCAATCTAAACTGGTGTAAACGTCACTGTCCTTACAGATCATCCTCATTTGCGTCAATACCATTGCACTTTAGCAATGATCTGCTGATGAGAGGAGGAGTAAAGTTTTGGTGGAAAAGGTATTTGTAATGTTATTAAGACAGGTGAAAAAGGGGAGGGCCATGTAACAGGCAGCGGTAGTCTGTGAGGCTGTCAAACACACAAAGCGTCTTCATGGTGACGCTTTTTCATTTGTATTCACCAGGGCTGCCGCTCCCTAAATGCAGAGCATGCACTGTGCGTAGGGCTTCATCCTCCATGAGGGGCTACAAGCACTTGGTACGTTTACAGTAACTTCCAGAAGACCCATCTTTCCACACGTGCACCCACAGAGAAGGTTCTCATGCTAGAGACTTCAAAAGATAAGCCAATCTACACTCCCTAAACAGAAGTATATAAATATATATATATATATATATACACGGACACACACACACAGCGGCTGAAGTAAGTATTTAACACGTCACAATTTTTCTCACTTCACTACATATATTTCCACAGGTGCTATTAACATGAACATTTCAACAGATGTTGGGAAGGACCCAAGCAACCCAGACATACAAAGAAAGTATAACAAGCTCAGAAATTAAATTGTGTGGAATAAGGTGAAATGACACAGGGGAAAAGTATTGAACACGCCAACTGGTATTTATTTAATACTTTGTACAAAAGCCTTTGTTTGCAATGACAGCTTCAAGATGCCTCCTGTATGGACAAACTAGTCGCATGCATTGGTCTGGTGTGATTTTGGCCTATTCTTCCACACAATCAGTCTTCATATCTTGAAGGTTGCGTGGGCTTCTTTTATGGACCTTGAGTTTCTGTTCTTTCCATAGGTTTTCGATTGGATTCAAGTCAGGTGATTGGCTGGGCCATTCCAGCAGCTTTATTTTTTTTCTTTGAAACCAATTCAGAGTTTCCTTAGCAGTATGGTTTGGATCATTATCCTGCTGAAATGGCCACCCTCGTTTCATTTTCATCATGCTCGTAGATGGCAACAGATTTCTTGTCAAGGATGTCTCTCTACATTTCCCCATTCATCCTTCCTTCATTAATATGAAGTTTACCAGTACCATTTTCTGAAAAGCAGCCCCACACCATTGTGTTCCCACTCCAAACTTCTGTGTTGTTATGGTGTTTTTAAGGTGATGTGCAGTGCCATTTCTCCTCCAAACGTGGTGTGAATTATGGCATCGAAAGAGTTCAATTTTGTTCTCATCAGACCACACTATATTCTGCGAGAATTTAACTGGTTTGTCCAAATGTTGTTCAGCAAACTTTAAACGAGCTTTTTTTTTCCACCAATGGGGTCTTGCGTGGTAAGCGTGTATACAGGACATGGTGGCAGAGTGCATTACTCACTGTTTTCCTTGTGACAACAGTACCTGCTAATTCCAGGTCTTTTTGAAGCTTTCCACGGGTATTCCTTGGCTCTTGGACAACTCTTCTGATTATTCTTTGCACTCCTCTGTCAGCAATC
Organism: Phyllopteryx taeniolatus; assembly: GCF_024500385.1. NCBI lineage: Eukaryota > Metazoa > Chordata > Actinopteri > Syngnathiformes > Syngnathidae > Phyllopteryx > Phyllopteryx taeniolatus. The sequence continues at coordinate 1,556,822 of NC_084513.1, read as the reverse complement.
TTGGGAGGAGCACCTGATAGAGGTAAATCTATGGTGGTATAATTGGCTTTCCACTTATGTACTATGGCCCCAACCGTGCTCACTGGAACATTCAGAAGCTTAGATATGCACCTGTAACCAATGCCATCATTATGTTTTGCAACAATTACTTTGTGATGGTCTTGAGACAGCTCTCTGCTTTTACCCTTCATGAGATGTGTCTTGACTCACACCTTAGCAATGTGACCTTTTTGTAGGCCATCAATTAGGACGGAACCATCTGATATTCATTTGGACTGACAAGGGGCTGGATTGCTGTTTGTTTATTGATAGATTTTAGGTGTTGTCTTGGCTTTCCATGCCTTTTTGCACCTCTCTTTCTTCATGTGTTCAATACTTTTTCCTTGTTATTTGACATTTTACACTTCACTTCTGATCTTATTTGTTCTACATTCTTTGTATGTATGGATTACTTGGGTTGTTCCCAACATTTGGTGAAATTTTCAGGTCAATAGCACCTTTAGAAGTATATTTAGATAGAAAAATGGTGACGTGTTAAATACTTATTTCAGCTATATATGTGTTGTTTAGATTCTTACCTTTTTCAAAAACTTGTGGAAATGGGGATCCTTCTGTCTTCTTGGTCTGTAATGAAAAAAAAAAATTATTTAATTTGAGGATTTCAGACCAATGGCATTAACATTTTTTTAAATTTGAAGGCTTCACCAGACCACAATACCCCCTCTCGAAAATGCCCCCTGACCCTAGTGAGGATAAGCGGTACAAAATATTGATGGATGGATGGCTGTTTATTGAAAATGCAGCCAGACAGAAAAGGATTTTAGGGGACAGACAGGGGGACAGAGTGGACAAGGGGTGAGAACCACAGCGGAACAATAGTGAGACAGTCTAGATATTTAAACACAAGTAACATTACAACAGTAATTTGTAGATTGGGGGTTGGGGGGGTGGTTGGAGAGGGGGGGGGGGGGGGGGTGGAGGGGGTTCACCCGGTGAGGACCAGATAAGAGAGGACAGAAAAGGGGTAGGACAGGATGTGGGAAAATGTGGAAGGCAGGGCTGCTGTCGAGTGGTGCGGTAGGATTCTTTTTTTAGTGTCTAAACACCTGTAAAAACCGTTGAGTTGATATGCTAGTATAACCTGTAATTAAAGTAACCAAGTAACTAAAGTCTATAGTGTATCGAACTTATTAGTGAATGAACACCATATCACATGCATGTTAGTCAACTGGTGTACGGAGTTGCTGAGCCGGCACGAGGAAGGGTGAGCCCGCCCACCAGGGTGACGCCACCGACCACCCAGGACCCAGGGAGGTCCCGAGCCTGACCGACGCGCCGCGACCAGTCCAAAGGGGAGGGGCAAGGGCACCTGTTCGTGGACTTCAGCTCTGCATTCAACACCAACATCCCCAAACGTCTTTCCTCCTAGCTTTTCCAGCTCAGCGTCTTGCCAGTGGTTTTACAATTTCCTGACGGGCAGGACACAGCAGGTGAGGCTGGGGGACACCACCTCATCTACACACACAAGCATTGGGGCCCCCCCAATGTTGTTTCCTCTCTCTGCACGAACGACTGCACCTCAACGCACGGCTGTCAAACTCCTGAAGTTTGCAGATGACACCACAGTCATCGGTCTCATCAAAGACGGTGATGAGTCTTGCATATCGACAGCAGCTGGTGCTGTGTTGAGGCCGACACAACATGGAGCTGAACACGCTCAAGACCGTAGAGATGATTGTGGACTTCGGGGCCCATCCTTCGCCACAGATGCCCCTCACGCTGTCCAACTGTTTTGTGTCAACCGTCAAGACCTTCAAGTTCATGGGAATTACAGTGTCTCAGGACCTGAAGTGGGAGTTCAACATCAACTCCGTTCTCAAAAAGGCCCAGCAGAGGATGTACTTCCTGCAGCTTCTGAGGAAGCATGGCCTGCCAAAGGAGATGTTGTGGCAGTTCTACACAGCGGTCATAGAATCAGTCCTGTGTTCTTCCATCACAGTCTGGTTTGGTGCTGCGACAAAAAAGGAAAAACTCCAACTGCAACGGACAATCAAAACTGCTGGAAAGATTCTCGGTAACCCCGTACCCACCCTAGAGGACTTGCCTGCTGCCAGAACTATACAAACAAATATGAACGTTCATCCAAAGAATTCCATACCGGATCGGTCGTGGCCCGGGTTAACAACATCCGCCACCGGCGCCGTCAACCTGCAGGGCGCCGTTAGAAATTCACCTACTGTGGGTTGAAGTCAAAGAAGAAGAAGAGGTGGAAAGCGGGTTCTTCGGCAGAAAGAGAAGAGGAAAGCACAGAGCCTAGAACTGAATGTGGGGACTTTGAATGTTGGGACTATGACAGGAAAATCTCGGGAGTTGGTTGACAAGATGATAAGAAGAAAGGTTGATATATTGTGTGTCCAGGAGACTACGTGGAAAGGCAGTAAGGCTAGAAGTTTAGGGGAAGGGTTTAAATTATTTTACCATGGTGTAGATGGGAAGAGAAATGGAGCTTCTACCTCTTGTAGGTCACCCTATGTTCATGCCTCTTCTGGAAAAAAGAAGTGATCTGCCTGTGTGGAGTTTGCATGTTCTCCCCGTGCCTGCGTGGGTTTTCTCCGGGCACTCCGGTTTCCTCCCACATCCCAAAAACATGCATTGATTGGAGACTCTAAATTGCCCGTAGGCATGACTGTGAGCGCGTATGGTTGTTTGTTTCTATGTGCCCTGCGATTGGCTGGCAACCAGTTCAGGGTGTACCCCGCCTCCTGCCCGATGACAGCTGCGATAGGCTCCAGCATGCCCGCGACCCTAGTGAGGAGAAGCGGCTCAGAAAATGGATGGATGGATGGGGTTGGCTAAGAATGTCTTGGAGGTAAAAAGAGTATCAGATCGAATGATGAGGCTGAAGCTTGAAATTGAGGGTGTGTAATGTGATTAGTGTCTATGCCCCACAGGTAGGATGTGACCTAGAGGTGAAAGAGAAATTCTGGAAGGAGTCGTAATTGGTGCAGATTGTAATGGACATGTTGGTGAAGGTAATAGGGGTGATGAAGAAGTGATGGGTAGGTATGGCATCCAGGAAAGGAACTTGGAGGGACAGATGGTGGTAGACTTTGCAACAAGGATGCAAATGGCTGTAGTGAACACTTTTTTCCAGAAGAGGCATGAACATAGGGTGACCTACAAGAGGTAGAAGCACGCAGGAGGATTACATCTTGTGCAGACGATGTAATCTGAAGGAGGTTACCAACTGTAAGGTAGTGGTAGGGGAGAGTGTGGCTAGACAGCATAGGATGGTGGTGTGTAAGACGACTCTGGTGGTGGGGAGGAAGATTAGGAAGACAAAGGCAGAGAAAAGAACCATGTGGTGGAAGCTGAGACAGGACGAGTGTTTTGCAGCTTTTCGGGAAGAGGTGAGACAGGCTCTCGGTGGACGGGAGGAGCTTCCAGAAGACTGGACGACTGCAGCCAAGGTGATCAGAGAGGCAGGCAGGAGAGTATTTGGTGTATCTTCTGGCAGGAAAAGAGAGAAGGAGACATGGTGGTGGAACCACACAGTACAGGAAATCATACAAGGAAAAAGTGGGACACTAAGAGGACTGAGGAGAGGAGAAAGGAATACATTGAGATGTGACACAGGGCAAAGGTAGAGGTGGCAAAGGCCAAACAAGAGGCATATGACGACATGTATGGCAGGTTGGACACTAAAGAAGGAGAAAAGGATCTATCCAGGCTGGCCAGACAGAGGGATATAGATGGGAAGGATGTGCAGCAGGTTAGGGTGATTAAGGATAGAGATGGAAATATGTTGACTGGTGCCAGCAGTGTGCTAGCTCGATGGAAAGAATACTTCGAGGAGTTGATGAATGAGAGAGAAGGGAGAGTAGAAGAGGCAAGTTTGGTGGACCAGGAAGTGGCAATGATGAGTAAGAAAGGCATTAAAGAGGATGAAAAATGGAAAGTTGGTCCTGATGACATTCCTGTGGAGGTATGGAAGCATCTAGGAGAGGTGGCTGTGGAGTTTTTGACCAGCTTGTTCAATAGAATTCTAGTGCGTGAGAAGATGCCTGTGGAATGGAGGAAAAGTGTACTGGTGCCCATTTTTAAGAACAAAGGTGATGTGCAGAGCTGTGGGAACTATAGAAGAATAAAGTTGATGAGCCACACAATGAAGTTATGGGAAAGAGTAGTGGTGGCTAGACTCAGGACAGAAGTGAGTATTTGCGAGCAACAGTATGGTTTCATGCCTAGAAAGAGTACCACAGATGCATTGTTTGCCTTGAGTATGTTGATGGAAAAGTACAGAGAAGGTCAGAAGGAGCTACATTGGGTCTTTGTAGATCTAGAGAAAGCCTATGACAGAATACCCAGAGAGGAACTGTGGTACTGCATGCGGAAGTCTGGCGTGGCAGAGAAGTATGTTAGAATAATACAGGACATGTACGAGGGCAGCAGAACAGCGGTGAGGTGTGCTGTAGGTGTGACAGACGAATTTAAGGTGGACGTGGGACTGCATCAGGGATCAGGCCTGAGCCCCTTCCTTTTTGCATTGGTGATGGATAGGCTAACAGATGAGGTTAGACTGGAATCCCCGTGGACCATGATGTTTGCAGATGACATTGTGATCTGCAGTGAAAGCAGGGAGCAGCTGGAGGAACAGTTAGAAAGATGGAGGCATGCACTGGAAAGCAGAGGAATGAAGATTAGCCGAAGTCAGACCGAATATATGTGCATGAATGAGAGGGGTGGTGGGGGAAGAGTGAGGCTACAGGGAGAAGAGATAGCAAGGGTGGAGGACTTTAAATCCTTGGGGTCAACCGTCCAGACCAATGGGGAGTGTGGTCAGGAAGTGAAGAAACGGGTCCAAGCAGGTTGGAAAGGGTGGAGGAAGGTGTCAGGTGTGTTATGTGACAGAAGAGTCTCTGCTAGGATGAAGGGCAAAGTTTATAAAACAGTGGTGATGCCAGCCATGATGTACGGATTAGAGACAGTGGCACTGAAGAGACAACAGGAAGCAGAGCTGGAGGTGGCAGAAATGAAGATGTTGAGGTTCGCTCTCAGAGTGACCAGGGTTGGATCTCCTTTCCTGCCAGAAGATACACCAAGTACTCTCTTGCCTGCCTCTCTGATCACCTTGGCTGCAGTGTTCCAGTCTTCTGGAAGCTCTTCCTGTCCACCGAGAGCCTGTCTCACCTCTTCACAAAAAGCCGCACAACACTTTTCCTTTCTCAGCTTCCACCACGTGGTTCTCTGCTCTGTCTTTGTCTTTCTAATCTTCCTCCCCACCACCAGTCATCTTACACACCACCATCCTATGCTCTCTAGCCACACTCTCCCTTACCACTACCTCACAGTCTGTAACCTCCTTCAGATTACATCATCTGCATAAAATGTAATCTACCTGCGTGCTTCTTCCTCCGCTCTTGTAGGTCACCCTATGTTCCTGCCTTTTCACGAAAAAAAAAGTGTTCACGACAGCCATTTCCATCCTTGTTGCAAAGTCTATCACCATCTGTCCCTCCAAGTTCCTTTCCTGGATGCCGTACTTACCCATCACTTCTTCATCACTCCTGTTTCCTTCAACAAAATGTCCATTACAATCTGCACCAATCACAACTCTCTCTCTCTGTCTGGGATGCTCAGAACTACTTCATCTAGCTCCTTCCAGCTCCTCTTTCACCTCTCGGTCACATCCTACCTGTGGGGCATAGAATCACACTATACATAAGACCCTCAATTTCAAGTTTCAGCCTCATCACTCGATCTGATACTCTTTTCACCTCCAAGACATTCTTAGCTAACTCTTCTTTTAAAATAACCCCTACTCCACTTCCCATCTACACTATGGTAAAATAATTTAAACCCTGCCCCTAAATTTTTAACCTTACTACCTTTCCACCTGGTCTCCTGGACACACAATATATCAACCTTTCTCCTAATCATCATGTCAACCAACTCCCGAGATTTTCCTGTCATAGTCCCAACATTCAAAGTCCCCACATTCAATTCTAGGCTCTGTGCTTTCCTCTTCTCTTTCTGCCTAAGAACCCGCTTTCCACCTTTCCTTCGTCTTCGGGCCACAGTAGGTGAATTCCACCGGCGCCCTGCAAGTTAACGATGCCGGGGGCGGACGTTGTTAACTTTGTTTCGACGAACGCTCATATTTGTTTGGCAAAGTTTTAAGCCAAATGCCCTTCCTGAGGCAACCCTCTGCATTTATCTGGGCTTGTGACTGGCCTACAGTTTCCACTGGCTTGTGCCCCCCATAGGGCTGCATTGTACCAAAGCAAAATAATAATTTTTTATTATTTGGCCTGAGCAAAAAAACAGCAAATACCGTATTTTCACAACCATAAGGCGGACTTAAAAGTCTTAAATTTTCTCCAAAATGGACGGGCCGCCTTATAATGCGGCACGCCTTATGTGTGGAACGAGTTCCAAAACCTGTAAATGTTGTTGTGTGACTTTGATGAGCGGTCCGCTTGACTGACTGGGAGCATTTCCTGCTTATATAGAGGAAAGGCGGACAGCATGCGGACGTTAAAGGGGGAAGGGTGCGTGTGAAAGAGGACGCTAAAGGCATGCCCCCAGTAGGTATATAGTGCCAGTATGTGCATTGTCCATAACAACATCGGTTTGGCCCAGGATCCCCGAAAATGGCGCTTAGGAAGCACAGTTTAAACTGCAAGCTATCAGTTACGCGGATGAACATGGGAATCGAGCAGCCGCAAGAGAATTCAAGATCAACGAATCCTTGGTTCGCAACTGGATGCATGGGCTAAGGTATCTGCTTTGACTGTTGTCCGAGCTTTCGCGAAAGCCGGCATCATTGCTGAACAGCCCCCCGGCAACGAGACTGACTCCGACAATGACGAGAGGGAACCCGGCATGTTTGATGGAGAACTTGCCCAGCTGTTCATTTCTGATACAGAAGATGAGGACTTTGATGGATTTTTGGATGAGCATTGATAAAAAAATAACGTGAGTACATTGTTAAATACATCAATAAAGTACAACCGAACTCACTGTTGACATTGTTAAATACTTCAATAAAGTACAACCGAACTCAGTTTTGCTCCCGCTGCCTTTTTAAAAACATACGCCAACATGCATGCTAGTGTATGTTTTAGTGTGCATGCGCCCAATAATACGGTGCGCCTTATGTATGTGTTATGTACAGAAATAGACCCCGTAACGGACACTGCACCTTTTAATACGGTATGCCTTATGGTCGCGAAAATACGGTAACGGTTCGCCTTCCCCCCAAAACTGTGAATAGGTTAATTTGCAAATACTAAACGTTGAATATGTGGGGGTTCACTGTACCCGTTTCTCCACAGAGGCATAATATTTGGACCACCAGTCAATGACGCATTCTGCCGACTCGTCTGCGATGGTCCGCTTCCTTCGCTTGGTGGAACGATGGGTGCTCTTTTTGCGACTCTCCTAAAATTCACCCAAAGACAAAAATATCATTTAGATCAACATAAATAGACAAGCTATGACAACTGTCTGTGTTCATTGGGGTCACCTTTTTCCTTATGGGTGCTGTCTTTTCAGGGGTCAATTCCTCGACTGTGATGAGAACATCGGGAGTTGCTGATGCCACCGTGGAGCTTGTCTCTGCACCATGCTGGCAAGGTTCTGTTGGACAAGAGACAAATTATAGTTAAGGATGCCCTCACTGGGTCTATTTTGATATCATTGACTTACAAAATCAAATAATATTTGGAATGAAATGAAAATATATACAGGTATGTAACAATAACAAAAGTAGTTTTTGCATTATGCTGACATTCAACACAGACAAACTCCTTGGCAAAATATAAATAGAGTCTAAATGGTGATCTAAAAAAACAAAAAAACTGAGTTGTTGGGGAAGCTGAAGTAAACACACACACAGACACACTTATTTATAAATACATAAATATATAATTAAATAAAACAAATAAAAATATATAAAAATAAAATGAAAGCATATCTACATAAAAACAAAACAGGTATAATAAAATCGGAAACAAAATAAAAAGATTTTTAAAAATGAAATTAAAAAGTACAAACAATATATAGGTGAGCTGAAACAAAATTGAATAAAATCTAAATTTCTATATATGGAAGACTGAACATAAGACCTAAAACCAAACTCTGTAACATTACCATCAGCTTTTTGTGGTTGCGGGATGTACGTTACTGCAGGTGGTGTGTGTGTCTGTGTGGGGGCAGGCGGGGCTGGGGGGGCAATGTATTTGAAGCTCATCAGGTTGTTGATGACATGGTTTCCAACCAGCGTGCTGCGACCAAAAGCCCTCCAGTCAACAACGGTGATGGTGAGCGGAGGGTGGAGGTGCTCATTCTCCGGTAACGCCTACAAGAGGAGGAAAAATAAAATAATAATGGAAATTGTTCCTCTTTACATAGTAAGCTAAAAATAAATGTGGAAAAAATATGAGGAAGAATATACCGACCAGCTCAATGGTGTCAACCTGCGTGGTGAAGTTGGGGTTAGACTTGTACCGCTGAATGACAGAAGAACGCAACGTTTTTCCAGCGCATTCTACGAACACCTGCAAACACAATATGGTTTGGTTTTTAACAGATGTTTAAAAAAAAAAAGATTGTTTTAGTGTAATTGAGACATTTTTCGACCGCAAAAATATTTATTTAAATACTATTTAAATAAACAATAGAAACTAAAATAAATATTTTTGTATACAATACAAATAGGAATATATTAAATATAAAAATGTAGATTAAAAAATGATGAATGTAAATATGTACATGGAAACATAGGCAATTAGTGGCAAGTGTGTGTACCTGAGGGCGATCAACAGACAGTAACTGAACCTTCTTGAGCTCTCGTAGACCCCAAAATAACACCTGCCGGAGAGATATAGAACACGTATGCACACACTTTGATGGAAAGCACACACTGTGTGGACAATATTAGTTTGAACAAGCAATTTTTGCCATATTAAAGTATTTTTGGGAGAAAACACACGCACCTCTAGTCTGTATGTACTGAGGACAGGTCTGATGTTGTCAGGCACCGTGTATATGCCTCCTTCCTGTTCCTCTAAGGGAGGCAGACTCTGCTCTCCAGACATGGGAATCTACACAAGGACCACCATAACTTGCTATCTACTCTTTTTCAATCAATATTATGGAGAGACTGACCTGAACCAGCTCGAAAGCGGCCAGCAGCTCTCCTCCTGATTGGCTGGCATGGTGTAGCGGGCTGTACTGCAGAATAGGTGGCGTGTAGGACTCAGAGCGCAGGCGAACCTCAGGCAACGCCACCGTGGCCCCCAAATACTCTGCCTTGCCCTGCAAGGTGACATTTGTGAAAAAAAAAAAATCCATCAGACAGTGGTTCTGGATCTCAGATCCCCTGTGGTCCGCAAGCCATAACTTGTAGATCCACAAAATAATTTGCAATATGTAATATTTTCCAAAAAAGGTACATGCATGTACCTACGTGCAGTAGTATAAGGACCAATAAAACAAACAACCAATAAATTCCTTCTCTTTACCTTAGCTTTCGGCCAATTAAAAGCTTGCATATGTTTGTGACGTACTATCACACTAATACAGACCCTTTCCAAAAAATTTGAATATCATGGAAATGTTTATTTACAACCCCAATTCCAATGAAGTAGTGACGTTGTGTTAACCATAAATAAAAACAGAAATAAGCATTAACTTGATGAAATCCCTAAATTCCTCGCAATTGTACGTTGAGGAACGTTGTCCTTAAACTGTTCGACTATTTTCTTACACACTTGTTCACAAAGAGTTGAACCTCGCCCCATCTTTGCTTGTGAATGGCTGAGCAATTCAGAGAAGCTCCTTTTATACCCAATCATGGCACCCACGTGTTCCCAATTAGCCTGTTCACCCGTGGGCAATCAGGCTGTGGCATTGCCTGAGAGTTATGGAAGCCCAGATTTCCTTGATGCTTGCTGTCAGTTCTTCTTTGCTTTTGGGTCTGTGCCCCTCATTTTCCTCTGGATAATACCTCGTAGATTCTCAACGGGGTTTAGATCCGGCGAGGTGGCCAGTCAAGCATTGTGATGGAATGGGCATCAAACCAGGTTTTGGTGCTTGAGACTGTATGGGCAGGGGCCAGGTCCTGCTGGAAGATGAAATCTGCATCTCCATACAGATCCTCAGCAGAAGGAATCATGATGTACTCTAAAACATTCTGGTCAACTGTTGTGGTGACCTTGGATTTAAGAAAGCAGAGTTTACCATTACGTGCACTAGACATTGCACCCCATATCATCACTGACTGTGGATATTTCACACTGGACGTCAAGCAGCTTGGGTTCTGTTCTTCACCCATCTTCCTCCAAACCCTTGGACCTAGATTCCCGAGTAATAGGCACACTTTACTTTCATCGGAAAAGAGGACCTTGCACCACTGGCCGACAGTCCTAGTCCTTCTTCTCCTTGGCCCAGTTGAGACACTTCCTACGTTGGCTCAAGCTCAGAAGTGGCTTGACCTGAGGAACCGGACAGTTGTAGCCCATCTCCCGGATGCGTCTGAATGTGGTGGTTTTTGAAGGTGTGACTCCCGCCTCATTCCACTCTTTCTAGATCTCTGCTAGATTCTTGAATCTTCCCTGTTTGATAATCCGCTGAAGTCCACGGTCATCTCTTTTGCTGGTGCATCCTCCCTTGCCACATTTTATCCTTCCACTACACTTTCCACTGATATACTTTGACACAGCACTCTGTGAACAGCCAGCCTCCTTAGCTATGAACTTTTGTGGCTTACCCATCCTATGGAGGGTATCAATGATGGTCTTATGGCCAGTTGTCAAGTCTGCAGTCTTCCCCATATTGAACCCAACTGAGACAATTGAATCAAACTGAAGCAATTTAATGACACCTGGGGAAACCTGTCCAGGTGCTTTGAGTTTAGTAGAGGATTAGTGTGTGACATTAAAGCATTTATGCCCTGCAAAATTTGGGCTGATTTCGTCACAGTATTCAAATTGTTTTAATTCCTGATTTCGTGGGTTTTATGAGCAGGAAGCAAAAATTATGTCAAAATAAACAAATAAATACCTGAAACTGTTTCAATTGTGGGCCCTGGATCTATAATCTATGAAAGTTTGACTTTTTGAATGGAATTATGGAAATAAATGAACTTTTCCATGATATTTAAATTTTTTGGAAAGGGTATGTATGAATCTGACATCCCTGCATGCTTGCATACATTCAGCATTTGGAGCTCTCTCACACTCAGCAACTTGGAAGCACATACCCCAGGTAAATGTTTCCACCATGTCAATAAAATCACTAATAGTACTTTTGGAAAGTATACATGTACATTGATTAAATTAAAAAACAGACATATGCACATATTTTGTCCTTATTTAAAATGGCATTTTAGTACGCGGCGCTATGTGGCCTCCTGGTCTCACTGATGAAAAACTGTGGCCTCCTCCATTATTTAAGTTGCCCATCCCTTGTCTATGCTACCATTCTATCACCCTACATACCCGTTTTATCAGCTAGATAGGTACTATAGATATATTTATGATTTCTATCTGTAGTATGTATAGTATCACTCTCATAGGGATGTCAAAATCATTTTTGTCACGGGCCACACTGTAGTTATGGTTTGCCATCAGAGGGCTGTAATGAATGTGGAACCATAAAAATGTTTAATCACCTCATAATATAACACATACACAGTAATTTGATGGATAAATAGTTTTGAGGTCAAAGATAATAGTTTGTTCAACTATTGTTCAAGTTTACTAAAAGGGGTTTGGTAACCCCCAAAAATGCTTCAATATCTCAACATTATTATTGGTTACATATGACAATTTAAAATTTTGTATATAGTTTAGAAAGAATCATGGAAGTTGACTCATGCAAAATTATGTGGCGGGTCAGTTCTGGCTTGAGTTTGACACCTGTGCTCTATCTGATATCTATGGTATCTATTTATATCTACGGTACCTCAGCTTGGCGATCTATCTTACCAGTGCATCGTCGTCGTACACTTCAACGATGAGTCTCGGCGGTTCCTCCTGGATGTGTTGAAGATCTCCACTCAGCACGATGGGACTCATCTGCAAGCACTGATTCCACGTGGGGCTGAGAGTCTGACTGATCACCTGATGTGCACAGTAAATAAACACGAGTATGCTGACTGCTAACAACATAGCTGCAGAATGTAGCTGAATATGTAATTTCTATTATTTACGTTGGTGGTCTGGCTGTGTGACAAATATATGACTCGGGCAAAAGGGTCAGACAAGCCCGAGTTATCTGCAGCAATCAACCCGCGTGCTTGATACATGTGACACCTTAACTGGAACTGATGCTGCTCTGCAGGAACAGAACAGAAAAAAAAATACATGAGAATGTCACTCAGATTGCAGACCTCCACCAAGGCCCCCAAACCCGGAATATGTATTAATCCCAAATTATACATCTTGAATTTTGTCATGAAGTTTAATGCATTATCTACTGAGAAATTAAGGACAATTAAAAAAAAAGAAAAATCTTAGATCAGCACTGTTCTCCAGATTTGAACTAAAATCTAATGGTTTCTTCCACGTCCCATTACCAACACGTCCATTAAGTGTTTTGTTAAATAGTCACGAACGTAAAGACAAAACTTCCTTGGTAGAGGTAAAAATAAATCCACAAAATAATAGTGGTTAAATTACTTTTTTCATAATTTTAGCCTAGTAGCACAATTTATTTTTACAAAAGAAATACTAAAAAATATGTTTGCTAAAAATTGTGTCTTTACTTGTCTTCCGAAAATGTTTAAAGGTATAATGTATAAATATAAATGCCAGTTTGGGTAGTTGGCTGATAATATATTTAAAATAGATTATAAAATCTGTAGGCGGCACGGTGACCGACCGGTTAGCACATCTGCCTCACAGTTCTAAGGACCCGGGTTCAGTCCCCGGCCCCGCCTGTGTGGAATTTGCATGTTCTCCCCGTGCCTGCGTGGGTTTTTTCCGGGTACTCCGGTTTCCTCCCACATCCCAAAAACATGCATGTTAGGTCGATTGATTGTTTATATGTGGCCTGCGATTGGCTGGCAACCAGTTCAGGGTGTATCCTGCCTCTCGCCCGAAGATAGCTGGGATAGGTTCCAGCTCGCCCGCGACCCTAGTGAAGATAAGAGCTACAGGAAATCAATGAATAAAATGTATACACGTATAGTGAACAAAAACATAAAAACAACACTTGTTTGCTCCTGTTTTTCAGGAGCTGAACTCAAAGAGGCCTACTTCTCTCAAATATTGTTCACAAATCTGTTTAAATATGTCTTAGTGAGCACTTCTCATTTGCTAAGATTATCCTCAAACTGTCTGATCAGCATCCTGATATGCCATACATGTGAGGTAGATGCCACAAGATGGTGGCAAAGCACTACATGAAGCTTCTCAACTCACTTCAAGATAGTTCCTTGGCCTGAGCACGAAAAAAGCAAATAGTTTTTTAGAGTTTTTCAGCAACTAACAGAGTATAGGTTCTGAATATGATGTTACTACCGGTACTGTACAGTATATCGCGTTCCGAATTATGTACAAATTTGGGTTATGATGCTGGTGCAGAGACGGAACTCCGGATGGCCTGTATAAATAATAATAAAAAGGAGTCATATCTCTCTCACCCGTACACGTCAGGTGAGTGGGGGGGCTGTTGGGGTCAGCGCCCCCTGTGGCGGCATTGAAACCTTCAGGCAAGTCGTCCAGCATGTGAGCGGAGTCCGCGCAGGATCCAAACCACAAATACACGTCAACTTTGGCCTGCACAGATAATCCTGTCACACGCTTCCCTGGCGGCTGCGAAAATACACACAAACACGTGTACGTCATTATTTTTGGCCGGGATTGTTTGATGTTGTGTGTTGTGTTTTCTACCTTGAGGAAGAGCGTTACTATTTTTCCACAATGGACTCCTCGAGCCTCCCGACTGCCGCAGAACACGACATCTCTGGCCGGGAGGCGAGCGTACGCGACGCGCTTGTTGTTGCTCAACAACCACACAAAGATGTCAGGCACTGTATGTTGAGGCTGCAAAGTCAAGTAGGACAGTCGCTCACTTGCATGAGACAATTAAAATGGGATCATTTCAGACAAGGAGTATATTCGAGATCCATGGTGCATTTTGATGAACACATGTCAGATATGTTATTAAAACACCTGGTAATTGTTTTAAATTGTGGAAAAACGCAGAGTCTCCTTCATATGACGACAAGAGCGCATACACTACCTCCTGCACTAAGAAGCGCAGTTTCTGTGTGAGTTTTCTTGCGTCCTGGAGCTCTTCTTTCACGCCGCCTGAATTCCGCTTCCTCTCCACCAGAGCCTGAGCATCGCCAATCATACTTTCCTGCGACACACGCACATAGGAAAGACCTGGTCAGACCTCAGCTAGCTCAGAGACAGCCCAGTTTATCGCTGCATGTCTTTTGCTTTTGCTTTTTTGTGTGACTTTCGTTACAAAAGAAGAAGAATGTGAAAAGAGAACATACACAGGAAGTTACGTTAAGTGAGTGCAATCACATTCAAAGCAGTAAGAGTCCAGCATCATCCCCTTATCACTTCATCACTAGTTATCAAAAAGGAAGTACAGTAGATAGTATAATTATTATTATTTGAATTTTATTTTTAACGTTTTACCCTGGGCGAATTCTTTTTACACTTTGAACTCACCATTGAGGTTAGTTAGTTGAGTGTTTTATTGTTTTTACTTGCTACTATTAACATGGGTTAATTTGTGTTTACGCAAATATAACATTTTGTGTTACTTTGAACACTGCATACAGTTAACTAAATTAAGGGTGTAGCGGACATGCTCCCCGCAACCTGAGGTGTCACAGTGACTCGCCCACAGCTTGATAAACTGCTTTCTTCCAAGCGGCACTGCTGTGAGACTACCACAAGAAGACGCCTACTGGCCCCTAAAGTAATTAGCAGGTCCCCTCGAAATCTTGGTTTACGGTCATCAAAGAGTCCTTCGTTTGAACTGACATCTGCCAAAAGGTGGTCTCCTCTCTCCGGGAGACCAAGCTGGGACAGATCAATGGAATTCAAATACAGCGGTGAACTATTTGCTTAATATCCAACGAAGAACGCAGGGTGCCACCCACTGGCGGAGGAGAGTACTGCAACCCCTGAACTTCCATTCAGTTGTTTGTTAACCAAAGATAAATGTCTGTTTTGATATCTCACAAACTCTGCAGAAATATTCTAAATGCCTTGATGTCTGTGTCAGTGTGTCAACTTTACCGGTGCAGCTCCAAGACTTCGAGAACTGTTTGTCCTGATTTGAAGCCCCAAGCAGCATGAAATGTGATTGAACCATAAGCAATTGATTTGCCAAGACTAACGTGTAAACAGTCATTCTATATGCTTGACCTATGAGTAAAGAGTACAAAGTTGGAATATATGATTTTAAACCCATTTTATGGGTCAAAATTGTAGACTAGATTCAAGCTGATGGGTGTGGTCTTGTCTGGTCCTCAGTCCTCTTTGAACACGCCCCCTGGGTATTTAACCGGTGGCTCCCTTCTCTGCCACTCTCTCGGTTCTTTGCTCTTGCCTTGCTTCCTGGCTCTTCGGCCACCCCTCCCCTTCCTTTTGTTCAGACACGCGGTTCGGCCAACGCGAATGCCGGGATGAGAACGGACTCCAGCCTCTACGTGGGCCACCGCAAGGCGATCAGAGCAGCTGCTACGAAAAGTACCAGGTACGCTTCTAGCCCAGCGTGATCGCTCTAAAATTGCTAGCGAGTCCCTGAAAAGGCAGGAAGAGAAATGGTTGTAACCTCCCACAGAACACATGAAAATCAAATTCTTTCCCTTTTTCTGCCTGTATTTATTTTATTTTTGTGCATCTTTTTCGTGCACCAAACCTACCTCCTCGCCTCCTGAGACATGCGCAGAAAGACTACTTCCAAAGACCAGCTGGTCTACGTTCGTGAGTAGACACTGCAGTTGTCGCCAGGACTGTAGAATATTAGTGGCTAATAATTTTGGGGAAATTACTAGCTTCACACAAAATCTGGACGCATTAAACGCTCACGTTTTCAACTTTAGTCCAAAACACGATGTTCTATTTCCCTTTTCGTATGCATATTTTCTCTCTTTCACCATTATTTGTGTTTCCTTGTTGTGTTTCCCTATAGATACCTCGTACATTTCATTAAATATTCTATAAAATTCCACTCTTGGTTGTGTTTTGTGTGTTTTTTTTAGTTTAAGTAAGCCACTGTCATCAAGAACTCTTATTTCCTAAAATGTAGCAACCTTTATATTATGAGTCTGATAGAAGGTTTGTTGTCGTTTTCTACTAAATTTTATACATATAAAAGTGACGTCGTGCCCCTTTACAAGACAAAATTTGTTTGCTTTTAACGATAAGGCGTAAATCGGACTAACTCGGAAGTGAACGCAGGTGTTTGCCTTCCTTCGTATCTTTTTGACAATTAATTACATTTTTATTTCAACCAATACACGCTACAAGGGTTTGTGATGGGCACAGTTTGACCTTGGAAAATGTTTTTTTTTCCCCATGCAAGTTTAGCTAGTGTGTGTTTTTGTTTGTTTGTTTTTAAAGTAGCTAACTTCTTTTTACACTAGTGTGACAGGCCAGGATGTTAAAGAACAAGATGACAGAGGGGCTTCTGTAAAGGCTTTGCAATACACCTGAATCATTAAAGAGTGCATGTAAGAATAAATAAATAATTTTAACAGTGGTTAACTCATTTTCACTGTTGTAAGCCAACGTGGTCAACTCATTTTCACTGTTGTAAGGCAATCAATGTAAAAAAAAAAGACAAAAAAAAAAAAGAAAATTGTTTTTACAATTTATACTGGTTAATTTATTTACACTTTACACACTTCAATCAAACATGCCCACATTTTACTCTGAGGAATTATATTTGTGATGGGCTGTGAGATTTCTTTTTTTTTTAATGTAAAATTTGTGCACTGGCTAAAAAGAGGTTGGGAAACATTGTGCTCGACTTTAGAGGTTGCATTTCTTTTTAAAGTGGATGTGTGTCTATGTTGGTGAGTACTCTGTTTTCTACTACCAGTTCCTGTTTGCACATTGAGAGGCGCTTCCTGTCCAGCTCCGTCAGGTAGTTGGACTTCAACTCAGCTTTCAACTTGGCTGCTGCTGCTGCTATGAAACGCCTGCAAAGACATACGTTCATTGACCACATTTAAAGGTTAATGTTGCACTCTTTACATTCCAGTGATTGATTTAAATACCTTGCATCTTGGCAAAATTCTTTGACTGTTATCTTTACTGTCTGCTCTGCACCGGGATGCGACTTCCTGTGGAGTTCAGCTGCCCTGGTCACTCCTTCTTCCTGTAAGTGGATGCTAAGTTCTAACAAAAATTCAACCTGATGGTAGAGCGATATTTATGTATGTGTTTCTGTGTTTGCACATACAAACAGGGCTGCTATGTTCTCCAGCATGTTGGAATTGTACAGGCGGTAGGTTCTGTCCTCCCACTGACTCAACACATTGATACATGGCTTCTGTTTCTCCAGAGGCAAATACATGTAGTACCTACAGTATAGAAAACATGCACATAAACAAACATTTATACACACATACATATATAACATTGCCATGACAGCCTCATCAAGAAAGGCGAGGAGTCTGCATATTGACAGGAAGTGCAACGGCTGGTGCTCTGCTGCAGCCACTTGCTCAACACGTCTAAGACCGTAGAGATGACTGTGGGCCTAAGGAAACATCCTTTGCCACAGCTGCCCTTCACACTGTCCAACTACCCTGTGTCACATACAGTACTCACGTTTTAATAGCATATTTCTATAGAAATGTGTAATGTTTTTCATTTCAATTAAATAATTAAACTAAAAAGTTATTTTATTTAATTCTACAATTTTTGTATCATAATCATTATTTACTGTTGTTTTTACACTATACAGGTCATCTGAGATAATTAAAAGTGTTATATTAATACCCCGGAGTTTGAAATCACTTATTTTGCCAGACCCAGTACAGACTGATATTCTTTTAATGTATCCTGTATATTTTTTCCCCTATAGCAGAACCCACCTGTTTCCTTCGACGGGAAGCGGTTTCTGGGGACGCGTGGTGGACTTAGAGGTTCTGTTGGGGTCTTGAGGCTCTCTCTGTAACAGTGGGGAGGAAGGGGAGGACCTGTCAGGGAGGTCCTGTGCCTGTCTCCTGCGGCCGAGGGCTGGACTTGGGGCGCTCAGGCCGGGCTGGCCCGCAGGTTCCTGCACGTTACCGCAGTTACCTTGGCAACATAGAATAGCAAAGACAAATGACCATTAATGGCGAAACCAAATGTCTGAGAACCACTCGACCACATATACACTACTAATAACGATTAATCCTGCAAACAAAATGGCACAGCCTACTCATGCCGTAGTAAGAAGTATATACTGTACATATAGTACATATTATATATATATATAATGACGTGTGTTATTGAAGCAAAGGCCTTTTCTCCTATTACTACTCATCTTGTTAAATCTTCAGCTGTCAACACAATTGACAGTCACAATCTTGTACAGAGATTAGAGCACGTCAACAGTATTAAAGAAATGGTTTAATTCCTATTTGTCAAGCTAATGACTTTTTGCAAATATTGGTGATGAAGACTGCGCATGTAAAAGTCAACCATGGTGTCCCGCAGAGGTCTGTCCTCGGACCTGTACTGTTACACGTTTCCCTTGGGCAGTATTATTATAAAACACTTTGTTAATTTCCACTGTTATTAATATGACATACACCTTAATTACGAATGAATTCTGATCCAACCAACCAGATGTCAAAACTTAAAGAGTGATTTTTTCAGAACTTTGGCCTTAGTTAAGGCCCTTTGGTAATTCAATTTCAGTCTTTTTAAAGATCCATGGACATCCTGGGGTAGTGGAAAAAATAATGTTTATAAAAGTACAGTATACATAACACTATGGGATATGCAATAATATGAAGTGTACTGTTTAACTTACCCAGCGAGAATTCAAAAGTGATAGGTTTGTCTCCGATCTTTCTGTCAATCATCGTGGCTTCAAACAAAGCTCCGAAGAGTAGGAAGTTATCTTTGTTCTCAGCATTCAGCTAAAACAAAAAACCACCCATTCTTTATCAACTGCTATTTCCGCATGACAATTCTATGAATTAAATTTACTGTTAGGAATGACATTCTTACTGTAGGTGGACATTCCACAGGTAGAACGTCCGCAGCCGCTTTCCCTTTGTCGTCATCACCTGTACCTCCAGATCCCCCCGTGCCTACTCCTCCACCTGCTGGGGTCTTACCATCCTTTCCTGTGGCCTTTACCACCTTGGCATCCTTTACAGGCTTCACCATACGGGCAAGTTTGGACGCTGGGCCTGTGCCGCCTGATAAGATCTCCACCACCAGTTCTACAAAGACACGACCCCTGGAGGCAGGAATTTGTACACGTGGTTGGTTGATTGTTTAATGTTAGACTCACCATTTATCTTCTAAACAAACCGATAAGCGACTCCCTCTCCAATGCCCTCGTTAAGTTCAGCAGTGTCATCACCCAGAGAGTTTCTGACGGAGCCATACAAGTTTATCCAGGCGGGGCCAAAAGTTGGCAAAAAACCTGCAGACACATCAGGAGCAGTGTTATTGTGAAGCATAAAATTTTCATACATCACTCAGCGCACGTCCACTGCCTTACCTCTGTCACCATCCTGTTCGTTAGAAATGCGCCTCAGGTCAAAGTAATGGGTTCCAATGGCAACATCACTCACACTTCCTTCATCCCAAACCTACGAGGACACAAGTCTTGGATTACAACATGCACGCACAGTGGACACTACGACCTTAATCGGTTTTACTGTTCCTGAGTTGCACAACCGTCAATTGGCACGACTGCTGTCTCTCAATCAACTGCTAAATTGAGTTTTTAAATCGAAGCACAGAATTACTCAATTAATGAACTGAGTTACTCAACCGTCAAACCATCTGGCCTTAAATTTAAAACCATGTCGAACCTGGTTGCTTAACTTGTATGGCCTAAAATTTAAACTAAGTTACCCAACAGTTGAAAGAGTTAGTCAACCCTCAAACCATTCGTTAAGCCTAGACTTTCTGACCATCAGGCCTAAGTGCCGAAACACTGAGTTATTCAATTGTTGAACTGCTTGGCCTAAAATTTACAAATGTCAAATAGAAATGTTACACCAACGAACAGAGTTACTGAACATTGTTGCTTGACTATCAACCAAGTAGCTTCACTGTTAAACAGTTTGGGAACCAATTTGATCATTTTTAAAACCCAGTTGCTTAACCATCAAACGAAGTTTCTAGCTGTCAGAGTTGCTCAGTCGGTGAATCCATTTGCTCAATCATCAAATTGCAAGGTTAAACTGCCAAACCCAGTGGCTCCACTGTCAAACGGAGACGTTCAACTGTCTAACCCAAGCTCTGAAGCACCGAACAAAGTTGCTCAGTTGTCTAACCCAGTTGGTCAAATGTCAAACAGAGGTGAGCATAGGCAAACTGAAGTGGAAAACTGCCAAGTCGAGTTGCTCAAACGTCCAACGAATTTACTCAACCATTGAACCAAGGTGATCTATTGTTGAACCATGCTGTTCAACGTCCAAAAGAGAGTCCACCATTTTCTATTTACAAATTCAAAAGCATATGAATTGCAGGTGTAATCTTTCAGACCTGGATCTTCATCCTCTGGCACAGAGGAGGAAACATCTCTGTGAAGACGATCTGTTCATTCCACACTGGATCTGCATTTGACTTCTGCGTGGACGTACGACCCTTAAAAGTGAGAAGAAGAAAATAGCGGCATCAATTAGAGGAGTAGCACTTTGTTGTTTCGCGTGATGTTTAATTGGGACATGACATCTATTCAAGTAGACAGCATTTTTCAAGGAGATAAGGTTTTTATTCACACATCTCCTGCACACAATTGACACGTGACCCACCATTTGTTTGAAGAAGCTAACAACCACGAAAGGGTCTATGAGCGCTGTGTTGTCTCCTATGAAGGCTTTGGTGACATTGGCCATGATGCTGGAGTTGTTGCGGGGAAGACCTTCCGCTCGATACACCCTCACAGAGAAACGAGCCCAGGGACGTTCTGACGGGAATCCTTCCGGCATCAGGAGGTTCCTGCAAACAGGATTTCGAAAATGTAGTGAGAAAAGACAGTCGTCTGCATATCAAGAATGACTGACATTTTGGCTCAGCAAGTGTAACAAACAAGAAGTAATAAACCTTGTTTACATACTTTTCTATTTGCTCCTCTGCATCACTGGTTTTAATCCCGGGCTGCATGGCATCGCCCTTTGCAGAGACACTAATATCACACTTGATGTAACCTTTGCAACCTGTACTGATGTCACCAGGGACTGTCAGCATTGCCCACTTGTTGATGAATTGGTGACCTTAAGTAGAAAAAAAAAGATGTAAAGAAAAGCACACCATTGTTATTAATCTTACACTGAGTGGATTAAGGTAACCAGACCTGGATCCTTAACTTTCATTTCCTGGAGGTGGAATGTGTCCCGATAGGTTTGCCATATATTTTATAGGCATGTCATGTACATCCTATGGGCTCAGGCCCTCCTGTGTGGAGTTTGAATGTTCATGGCTTTCTCCCACATTCCAAAATACAAGTGTGATTTGTGACTTGTGTGATGGTGTGATTAATGTGTGAGTAATTGTGTTAATATGAGAGTGAATAGAATAGAACTGCTGACCGGTTCAAGGTGTACCTCACCTCTTGCCTAAAACTAGCTGGGATAGGCTTAGGTTCACGCACGACCCTATTGGGAACAAATGGCATACAGTGGAAAGTTGATTTAACGGACTAAGAGGGGCAGGGGGTCATCTGTTACATTGGATTGTCCATTATATTGAAGCACATTTTTGTGACCATATGCACCCATGTTACTTTAGAGTACGAAAACATTGTTTTGTCCTTTTTTCGTGGCCCTAAAACACCCAGTATGGTACAATGTATACAACAAATATAAAAAAGATTGGAAATGTTTGAAAAGTTTAAAATTTTATCCAAACTTACCACGCTGGTGTGCTTGATGGTGACATTGTTGACATAAGCGAGTCAAGGCAGGTTGCTTTTATGAGCTATGAGGAATTAGTGTGCTTCCCATTTCCAAATCTGTTGCCATAGATGAACGGCTTGACAAAAAAAAACTGTTACTGTACCAAAAGTAGCATGCGCCACACTCCAGACACTTGTGTGCGATTTTCCTCTTAAAGTTAACACCGCTGCCATGTGCGCTCTCTCCAGTGCAGAGCTCGATGCAACAATAGATAAAACTCCTGCCATCATGGCCGCCATGTCAATGCATGTCCTGGAAATGTTGCCACATTCAACCTGGCCGCCACATAGGCACGTCTGTTGGTTGGATGTAGCCGTATTTGACATTTGAGACCCGGAAATACATGTGTCCCAGCCTCTGCCTATGTTGCACCACAGTACCAGTAAACAACATCGGCCAATTCTGGAACTAACAGACTTTGTCTGCGCCGGTTTAAGTGACAACTGGAAACTATTTTTGGACACATGTACTGTGCAGACGGTCCGTTATTTCCAATAGCTGTTAAATCGGGGTCCGGTAAATCAAGATTCCACTGTATATATAATGGATAGAATTCCTCAGGGTGCCGCAGGTGTACTGGCCAGGTGTGCCAATAATTGTGTCCAGTGTGTATTTTCTGAATTATATTTGGTTAACATAGAACTAAATGACAAAATGCGTACAGAATTCCTCAGCAAATGAAGGAAGAAAGGTAAAATAATAATTAGGGGGAAGGTGATTATTACTTACAATGAAAGAAAAGTATATAAAAGTGATGTAATAATAATGCATTATTATAATTAACACTTTTTAAAGATGATTACAGAAAAAGCAAGTGATGATGATACAAAATCGCAATTTCTTTCCACTCATAGTATCGTGATACTGTACAGCGATCGCAGAATGTGAATAGAAAACTGTGTGATACAACAAAACACAAGAGGGTAACGCTTATAATAATGAATTAAGAAATTAATTTATTGAGTCCCTCATAAAAATAAAGTTGGTATGAAAACAGTTGGGAAATAACAGAACTGGGTTAACAAGCCAAAATTGTTATGAATGTCGGACTGCCACAATATCGATATTTAATCCAGTTGCATTGATAATGTATTATATTATAACATGAATCATCGCTATAATGTCTACCTGGTTGTTTGTAGACTGTCCACACATCCAGTTTAAAGGAGCCGATGCAGAAACTTCTCAGCATCTTAGAGTGTATGACCTTGCAGATCAGAAGAGGAAACAACAAGTGACAAAACGATCAACCTTTTTTTACCCGATGCCTTTGAACTCACCGTCAGCCTGATGACTTTGTCGAAGAAGATCTCTTTGTGGGCAAAGAAGTCAAACACAAAATACTGAAGGAAAAATGGAGGGATGAATTAATTCGACGACTGCCACTTGATTGGAAAACTCATTGTTATTAATATGTATTGTTATTTTGTCACTTCACTTTGTTCA